>NC_090053.1:13034736-13715451 GCF_038355195.1 Osmerus mordax
CAGCAGGTGGAACGGATCTGAGACACAGCAGTGCACATTATTTAAATGCAATCAAAAAAGGAAGTGCGTTTTGTAGGATTTTACAAACAAACAAAAGCGATAACAGTCATGATTTGCCAAGTAATATGGAATCACTTCTAATAAAAGGCTTGCAATACGAATCTATGCAATTTGCCACTAGGAACTGAAAGAGCACTGTACATGTTTCTATCCTCATGATCTTTTATCCTTTTCCATTTCCCATTCTGATCCTTTCTGGTGTTTTCACTTTGGATATGTAAATGTCTGTTCAAAAAGATGAATGCGGACATAAACATGCAACAATTCATCTTTTACTGTGCCCAGTTGTCTTTTAATACTTCACCATTAGTCTCTTTGACAATGATTTAGCAGTCAGCATTCTACCTCATTGACCTGCTCTGTGTTTAAATGTAACCTTCTTGTAGCACCAGCTATCATTTGTCTCCTCTGTGCTGTCAAAGACAACGGCTGCGCACTACAACTGGCTAGGAGCAGCCATGGTCAATGTGACAATGACACACAGGGGCTGAGACACAGAAACAGGACACTGAGCTGCAACCCATTTCATTTAAATGGTCCAAGAAGGTTACCGTGCGGTTCCTGAAAGATTACCACCTCTAATTTCTTAAGGGAGGATGGGACCTTGTTTCTGCTGCCAAGCCTCATTTCGGGTCAGGGCCCTCTGAATGTTAACTAAGACCCAGGAGCAGGTCAATAGGCAGGCCAGGGGAACAGAGGAGAGACTGCCCCATGCTCTCTCACTGGCGGCCAGCAAGTCGAGCAGAAAGTTACCATCTATCTTTGGCACAATGCTAATGAAGCAATCTGTGAAAGGGCTGTGGTCAGACGTGGTATCCAGGTCAATCTTGTGCTGCTTCCCTGCTGTGCAGAGAATCATGAGGCAATCACTGCAGAATATATAAGCTCACACTGTAGCAATAAAGAAGGCTCTAGTATTCCTAGCTTTCAAATGTTGCCAGTTTCAGTGTTCTTAGGTTACTTTCCCCAATTGTTTAAAGTGTGTTGACAATGAGTGAATTTGTGTTTCAAACAACAAGCAAACAATGAGGACAAATAGCATGTGTTCTGATAAACACATGACAATTACGCAATGCCATGTGTTTATGAAAGAAAAGAATACTGTAAGAGGTACAAAGAGGTTCAACAAAAAACCATACCTCTTGTAATTTTTTTGTCCAACAAATCAAAACTGGACAGGACAGGACAACAATCAATGGTCCCTATTGAAAAACCATGTACTATATCCAATTGATCAAATTGATTAACAATGAAATTACTTTGTTAATAAAGCAGACAGACTGACTTGAGGGATCATTTCACTGGCAGTTAATTATGCACAGTGGTATTCTCAGACCCACTGAGCAAATGTGAGACTATAAAGCTGTTATTGTGCAGTCATTTCAATTCACAGATGTACTTAAGAAAGAATACACTCCTGTTTATTGTCCTGTTGTGCACATATATAGATATAAAATTAAGTAGTAGAAATAAAGAGTAAACAGCAAATATATACAATAGGCAGCAAAGCTATGAAAATAAATGATCTGCATGAAAACACTCCCCCCTGTGCCACTGTTTAGGTCACACAAAAACACGAGGCAAATTAAAGTTTGACCAGTCCAGTTAGAGTACTCATGTTTCAGGGCACTAGAAGTGATTGTGTAAGAAGTCCTTGCTGATCTAGAATGTCTAAGTCCATTTAACACTTTTTATGTGAATCATAACTGTATACCATAAAATATGTAAAGTAAAAAATAATTTGAGAGCAAGATTGTCAAAAAAATGTATTAGACACTTTGTAATCAGAAATGTTACATAATAAATAAGAATTAAAACACTAAGGTGTACTCATATAAAGATGTAATAGATTAAACCATAGTTTACAATGTACTGGACATATAGTAACGCACTATCCAAAATCCATTTGAAAATATTTTTCAAGCCAAACCTCATAATTCAATGTCTTTCATATCTAAACTATGACTGCCTGAGACATTAAATAAAGTAACTATATGAATGGGAATATATTGTAAAGTGATAGAAGGAAACTAGATTGAGTGGTTTGGCTGAAAAGCCCTGTATTGTAATTTCCCTTTGAGGTAAATGATGCTTGAAAGCACAACAGTCTTTTACTGGTAGCCACCTGGGTCCTTGCAATAGCTTCACTGCATTTCCAAGGGTTAATATTACATCCCCTTTCGAAGATGTCAGGGGTTCAGATGTACGAAAATCATCTTAATCATGTGTTAGGTAGGATGCCCCAAGGTATAGTAAACATTCTGCTTAGTCCAAGTAAAAAATGTATGCATGAGTACAAATGAAGTACTATTTCAATCATAGTAATGTTGTCAAGGCTTACATTGAGCTTTATATTCAAGTAAAATAAATCTCATTGCAGTATAAAGAGGCTGTATATCACTGTTACATAAGAATGTTAATATGTGATTTGTCCCAGTATGTTGGGTCTGAGTCTTAGCTCACCTAGTTTTTTTTACTTTTAAAGTGACAGTGAATAGACCAGTATCAGGTGAAAGTCTTCCCTCAGCAAGAATAGGAAATATTGGCTTTTACCAAAACCACAAAGTGTAAATGCAAAGGTGCTTCAGGCCTTTTTACCCCATAGTATAAACTACAGGGATATAGAGAGCGCCTATTCTCAAAGATTTGCAAAGTTACAACTACTTCATATAAAGATGAATAACAAATACTTAAATACTACATTTAACAATATAGAATTCCATGTTAATATGCACCAAAACAATAAAATATTTAAATTCCTATGAAACATACATGTGTAATTCTTGCTACATCTGTCTCTTGCTAATTGAGTTGCTACCAAGAATGTTAGGGCTCTGGAGAATAATTTGTCAGTGCAAAACATCGAATGAACCAATTTATTTCTTGCTGGAGGCTGTAAAGTTCCAACAGTCTTTGATGAACCTTTTTAGGTCAGTGTCTCCTGAAACACAGAGTGTAGTCTGAAACCAAAAAGAAAATATTTCAGAAGTTTTTAAAAGACATGATTTTCTGCAGTTTTATATTGTTTGGTTGAGATTTGATTAAGTCTTTATAGGAGCATAAACAAACGTATTGGGATGGGGTGGACTAATGTTATTTGTCACATCTTGTATTTTATGTGTAGTATAGTAAAACATTGTTAAACATGAGTGATTATTAGTTTGCTTCTCCATCACACACTGTTCTCTTATCACCATGCCTCTAAGATCAATGCACTGACATTTACCAACAGATTTTTCATAGTTTGCAGCTCAAACAGAAATCTTAGGGATTTATTCATAAAAAGGGGAATATATAAATGTCAGCTGCTGACAGACTTCTTGACAGAAGCAACTGAAAAACTGCCCGAGTGGCCCCTTTTTTCAAAGGAGGATTCCATGGATAGCAGAAAAAAAACGTCACTGATTTCATATCAGGTTGAGCGTTGCATTGTATACAAAGCCTGATTATGTAGTCCAGGTTTTGTCTGAACCAGTAGTCCTTACTAGCCACTAACCAAGGGTATAAGACTCCTGAGCAACAGTTTCTCTCACGACTTCTGTAAACATGCTAGTGATATATGAGCCACAAAACGAAACTCAGCTACTAATGTAGCTAGTTTTCCCAAGTAATTGACAAAATAACACTTATCTTGATATTTAACATGTACTTCTAACTCAATCTAACATTTATTAAATTGATGTTCCTCGACATACAGTTTGTCAACAAACAATATCCTGGGTTTTATATTTTTACACAACAACCTACTCAGTATTCTTGATAGTTCAAGTTGCTCAGCTGGGATGGTCCCAAGGTCACAGAGCCGGAATGTATAAGTATGGCAGTAAAATGATTAAATTAAGTGGTGCATTTAAAAATGCTGAATTGCACTAATTAACTTGGGGATGGTAGATTTAGTTAGTGGAAGCAGATCCTCCAGTGTCCCCTCTTGCATACTGGATTCTCATCATTGAGTCCGGCCATCCATTAGAGCCTCTGGGCTGACAGCTGTCTTTTACAGTTGTACGTAGTAGATGTACATAAATGTAAACAGCATCAACATTATTGGCTCTGAATTACCACACCACACCCTAGATTAGATGTGCTTGCTTGTTTAGGTTATGTATTTTTTTATTAAGATGTTACAAAATTCCTGCTGCTTCTCTATTACACTTGACTGAATGAGCGAACAGTAGCCATTAACTTGGCACATACTGTTGACTTTGTGACAGCTTCCGGCTGTTAAGAAAAAATGATTTCTAGTTATCAGAGCACAGCAGCTGAGATCATAACGTTTGATAGAGCTTATTTGCTGGCTACAAACAACGCACACTCTAATAACAGGGTACCTACATTCACAAATATGCTAATTAAAAAAGTTATGAGGTGAACACAGATTGATGAAACATGTCTTTTGGAAATGTATCAACATTCCATGAAAGCCAGGTCACACAATTAATTTTTCTCAAAACATTTTGCCAAGAGACACCCTGAGGATGTCACAGTCAAGTACACACAACAGTATCATTAGCTGGCACGTCTCCAAGGACTTTTCATTTGAGTATGAAAAGTATTTTCTTTAACAATGAGATTGGAGTGTGGGTGAAGAGCAGGGGAAACCATTGTGGATGTGGATTAATTAGGTAGAAACCTGAAAGAATATTTATCAAAGGCTAAACCTTATGGGACTTGTCTTAGTCAGGATCCAATAAAGTAAGATTAGGCTAATAGATTAAAAGGCCATGAATTGAATGCCCTTATACATAAAATATCAACCTGACAAGAATATTTACTAGATTAAACATAGTGTTCTAGTTTAGATTTTGTATGTATGTGTTTGTTGTGTGAGATCAATAACATGCATGGTAGTAGTACTTTTGACATTAACTCTACCTCTGTAATGAGCCAAGAAGGTTTTTTATCCATGGTGATGGAAAAAATAATATAACTAAAGGATCATCAAAATGGCATCAATCACTGAAGATCAGAAAAGTGGCTGCAGCCATGCATGCCCGATGGCCCTTCAGTTGTGATCAAAACAAAGGGAGCTATGAGAACCATCTTTACGATAGAGGCATGGAAGGTCTAACAGAATGTGATAGCTTGCGTTTGCTGAGCTGAGCTGGGAAATAAAGCTGTTGGGTTGGTCCTGCCCCCCCATCACTCAAAGGGGTAATGATCTCTGACTCAGGCAGGCTTGTAAGTCAATGTCTCTGGCACAACACAACCTCATTGAAGCGAACAGCTTGGACAGACTGTATGGAGCACATAGGTCACTGCACTCCTTCCACAACCTTGAGGTTAGTATCATAGAGACCGTACACAGACATGAGAAGACTGCCTTTCAACTGCACAGAACACACAGCAGGAACAATATTGTATCTTGTGATGTGTCACTAATCTACGGTAATCTAGTTTGATCTATAGAATTGTTAGTCTCAGGGGGATTGTTGTCATTGTCCCAGGTTACATCTACAGATGAGTCATGATTAATATTGTATCATGAGACAGTGCATCATCGAGAGGAAGTAGTCAAGGAGCTAGCTCTACTCAAGTACATTTAGTATAATTAACCAGTTCAGTATGCTCATCCAAGTCTCAAAGGGTTCTTTGAACTAATTGTTCTCATTGACTCAATTAATTATTTGTTTGCCGATTTAATTATTTTCAGATTTGGAAAACAAATGAATGCATTTTAAGAGCTGATACATCCGATTAACATTTTTTTAAATAGATTTCACACCTGCTTTTTGATTTACACTAAGCACTCACGGTGAAAGAGTTGGACTATCATACAAGAATGGTTTTGATCCTGGTATGGGATTTCTCTAAAAGAAAGACTAATAAATCAAATTTACTTCTGGGATGGTTAGCTCCTAAAGTGCATGTGTAATTGTGGCCAGCATATGCCGAACAATTAGGTAAGGCCTACTGACACCACAGTAAGCATAGCGTGGATTCCAAAGGGCTTGTGGCTACTGCTGTAAATAGTCATAATTCCTCAAAGCGATAGAGACACTTTCTTATGATGCTCACTATTATTTATCATGCTGTTTTAAATGTTTTGCTCATTTGTTTCCATTAAATATTTCATCTTCCCTTAAATATTCATTTAACTTCCCCTTTACATTTTTTACTAGTCTCGTTTCTGTGCCTTTCTCTTGCCTTCTTTTTAGGCATTGCTATCATAAATAATTATTCATGTTCGCCCAGAAACAGATTGCATAAAACATGCACATGAATCCTTTTTGTCTGTTCTCATTAGAAATATACTTCAAGTAGCCTAAATACTTCCCACTATCCCACTTGTGGAAATTGGCTCGAGAACGTTCATGATGATGCGTCTCAAATAGGTTAAAGTTTCCTTCCCTGATCTTAATATTCAGTCCTCCTCTCAAGTTAATTAGAGCGGTCTTTCTCCACCTAACTGTAGTACTGAATTTCTTTTCTCATAATTGCTCATAATTTCTAAAAAGGTGAGTAGGACAGCTACCATATTTTATGCTTTTTAGCTTCATCAGAACAGTTCATAGAAAGTCAGCGTGAAAGAAAAAGGGTGCCATAAAATAGTTATGTTAGTATAGTTAGTTAAATTCAAGGACCTACCAAGTAGAAGTCAACAACATAGCCTACTGTATCTACCACATCCAACATCTAATAACATATTAGACCTGTCAGTTTAAGTTCCACATAACTTGAACAGAACAACAATTGTACAGAACATACATCAACTGTCAACTGACAGCTCACAGTATTTCTTTCAGGCAAATTCATCTGCAATGCAATTACAGCTACTGCCGTATTTTTCGGAAATAAAGTCGCGGTGGGAGAAGCCACCTCCCTGAAATGGGTCTCTACAGGTTGGGATGTCTGCGAACATCCCAACTGAATATTTTCCGATGGACAAAAACTATGCCACAAACGCTTTATGGCTTCAAAATGTACTAATGAGAAGGCTATTAGTAACAAGTAACACTAGCATGGTAGTAGCATTGCTACAAGTATTATGCTAGCTAACTCAGCCCGGAAGCTAACTAAGGCTAGCAAGCCACCGTTTCGGAAAAATAACTTTATGTTGTGGGGACCATATATATATATATATATATATATGGTGAGGACCGTCAGAAATATTTAGAACTCATGCGTCTATTAGTTCATTTCCGGGCACTACGCACTTACTTACTTTCGTTTTCGACGTGTGTTACACAACGACATGCTGTAAGATCGCCTATACTCGTGCATTGCTTGGTATCATTGTTCCCGTATCAAGTGCGGCCTATATTCCAGTGCTCAGATTTATAAAAACAAAGCTCCCATTCTGGTGGGGTGCGGCTTATAGAAAATGCGTCTTATTTTCCGAAAAATACGGTATTCATTCCAATTTGCTCTTGTCTCACTTCTTAGATTGTATGGCCTGCTTTGCATATCAGATCAGTGCACATGATGGTCAAATGTCTGTCTGAAAAAATGCGTCCATCAGAATGGTATTTATGCCACCATATTTAATTATGAAACATCAAAGGCAACATTGATTTCATTGGGGAATGATAACAACAGAATACATAGCAAATGCAACCGCAATAAAAGATAAAAAGGAAGCATAAACTTTTCAATTTGACTGGATTACCCCCTTCATAATGAAGCTTAATTATCCAATAGAGTAAATAGCAATGTGTTAATTAGTAGTTACACAGGCTGATTTGGTGATCACAGACAAGGTATTAAGTATCTAACTGTACTGACATCAGAAACGTAACATTTATTATTCAGTCTTGTTTGACCAAGGGGCTAATAACAAATTATGGTAATTAAAAGGAATGTCCTCAGATAAAATAAAAAAAAGATGTTGTATTTATAATGTTGAAGAGCTTTCAAAAGCGTTCGTCTATTTAAGAATGACAGGCTCGTGCTCAATATGTTTGTGTTGTCAAAATCCAAAAGCCCTCAATTCTACCTAGGCTTTAGGATGCTGAAATACTTGAAGTAGGACAGTTGTATCTTTTAGTCTCAGTAAAGGTTCGATGGGTGAATTTGCTAGCCCCAGGTGAGAGCACTTCTGTGTAAAATGTGATTATATGCTACCACCTAGTGGTGATAACACGTTAACAGGTTATATGAAGATTAATTTACTTCTACATCTAGGCCTACATCAACTGCTTAACAAACCTGTTTGAAATACAACGATTGCAATAAAACGCTTACGCCTATTGGGAGATCACCTAAGTTTGTTTGCAGTCTTGTTTTTGCTGATGGACATCCGTTAAAACACAACCTCCTGCATCATATCTGTCTCCTGCCTACGTTCGCCTCAACGTCCTGTGACAAACGCGTATTTATCTTCACGATGTCTTCTCTTCATGTTTACCATTAGTGCTTTGTAGAATGACAGAGGCAGAGCAACCAGGGGCCCGTTCTTCGTACGCCGCTAACTCAGTTAGCTGGATTTGATTGTTGACGATTTGTCATTATCTTGGATTGTTCGGTTCTTTGAAGCTCATCCTGGACTTGCTGTCATAGCAACAGGTCCGTAAATTTAAACCTGCTCGGGAGCAGGTTTATTTTATGTAAACACGAATAGATTGAGGCTTTACAAGCAGAGGTGATACAGGAAGTCTGTCACAGACATGTCTTGTCCGTTTTTACTACAGGAACCTGTTGCAGAAGGTGCAAGAATAATTAGCAGAATTTAACATGAAACCGAATTAATTGCTCATTGCGTGATAGATAGGCTCCTTAAGCACAGCGCGATATGCTAGCCTATACTTTTTGAGAGGATAGCCTATCGTTTTTTAGTGAGGGTGTCATTTACATAATACATTTGTTGAAACCACATCATATGACATTAAAGATGATAAATGAAAATATGAAAGTATGAAAATAAAAGGCCTAGCTTACTGTAATAAGCGATAAAACGCGTCACTCCTCTACATTTAATTTGGTCTGCTACTTTTTGCCAGCCCTCTTTCTTGGATTTTGCAGACTTTGAGGTGTTCCCTCGCGTTCTGAGAAGAGGAGTAACCTTCGAGCAAGCTGTTGCTCTGTTGGCTCTGTTGCGGAAAAAACAGGGCGCTCATTTTGGCCACGGTGAGCAGCCATAGACTTATGTGAGCAGCCAATAGCAGCGTTGCTGATCAAGGTTTCTACTATCAGAATCAGAATCAGAATGGGATTTATTCGCCATGAAAGTTTGCACAGACAAGGAATTTGCTTTGGCAGGAAGGTGCATACAATAAACATATACCTAAAATTTAAATATGTGGACTATCTATACTAAGGGTACATAAACTAGCAGTACTAAGTGGGTTTAGAATAGAATTAAATATACAATAAAATAAAATATAAGTTGCCGTAAATTACAATATAAAAATACAAAAATACAAATATTACAAAAAATACAAATGTACAAGATACCATTATTGTAATGCAGTGCAAAAAGCAGTGTGTTTTAAGCAAGAAGTCATTAGAGTCAGTGTGGTCCCTTGGCCTTGTTGAAGAGGCCAACAGCGGAAGGGAAGAAACTGTTTTTGTGGCGTGAGGTATTGGTCCTGATGGACCGCAGCCTTCTGCCGGAGGGGAGTGACTGAAACAGGGAGTGACCAGGGTGGGAGTCATATTTAATAGTCATAATTCCTCAAAGCGATAGAGACACTTTCTTATGATGCTCACTATTATTTATCATGCTGTTTTAAATGTTTTGCTCATTTGTTTCCATTAAATATTTCATCTTCCCTTAAATATTCATTTAACTTCCCCTTTACATTTTTTACTAGTCTCGTTTCTGTGCCTTTCTCTTGCCTTCTTTTTAGGCATTGCTATCATAAATAATTATTCATGTTCGCCCAGAAACAGATTGCATAAAACATGCACATGAATCCTTTTTGTCTGTTCTCATTAGAAATATACTTCAAGTAGCCTAAATACTTCCCACTATCCCACTTGTGGAAATTGGCTCGAGAACGTTCATGATGATGCGTCTCAAATAGGTTAAAGTTTCCTTCCCTGATCTTAATATTCAGTCCTCCTCTCAAGTTAATTAGAGCGGTCTTTCTCCACCTAACTGTAGTACTGAATTTCTTTTCTCATAATTGCTCATAATTTCTAAAAAGGTGAGTAGGACAGCTACCATATTTTATGCTTTTTAGCTTCATCAGAACAGTTCATAGAAAGTCAGCGTGAAAGAAAAAGGGTGCCATAAAATAGTTATGTTAGTATAGTTAGTTAAATTCAAGGACCTACCAAGTAGAAGTCAACAACATAGCCTACTGTATCTACCACATCCAACATCTAATAACATATTAGACCTGTCAGTTTAAGTTCCACATAACTTGAACAGAACAACAATTGTACAGAACATACATCAACTGTCAACTGACAGCTCACAGTATTTCTTTCAGGCAAATTCATCTGCAATGCAATCACAGCTACTGCCGTATTTTTCGGAAATAAAGTCGCGGTGGGAGAAGCCACCTCCCTGAAATGGGTCTCTACAGGTTGGGATGTCTGCGAACATCCCAACTGAATATTTTCCGATGGACAAAAACTATGCCACAAACGCTTTATGGCTTCAAAATGTACTAATGAGAAGGCTATTAGTAACAAGTAACACTAGCATGGTAGTAGCATTGCTACAAGTATTATGCTAGCTAACTCAGCCCGGAAGCTAACTAAGGCTAGCAAGCCACCGTTTCGGAAAAATAACTTTATGTTGTGGGGACCATATATATATATATATATATATATGGTGAGGACCGTCAGAAATATTTAGAACTCATGCGTCTATTAGTTCATTTCCGGGCACTACGCACTTACTTACTTTCGTTTTCGACGTGTGTTACACAACGACATGCTGTAAGATCGCCTATACTCGTGCATTGCTTGGTATCATTGTTCCCGTATCAAGTGCGGCCTATATTCCAGTGCTCAGATTTATAAAAACAAAGCTCCCATTCTGGTGGGGTGCGGCTTATAGAAAATGCGTCTTATTTTCCGAAAAATACGGTATTCATTCCAATTTGCTCTTGTCTCACTTCTTAGATTGTATGGCCTGCTTTGCATATCAGATCAGTGCACATGATGGTCAAATGTCTGTCTGAAAAAATGCGTCCATCAGTTCCAAAAATACAAATGTACAAGATACCATTATTGTAATGCAGTGCAAAAAGCAGTGTGTTTTAAGCAAGAAGTCATTAGAGTCAGTGTGGTCCCTTGGCCTTGTTGAAGAGGCCAACAGCGGAAGGGAAGAAACTGTTTTTGTGGCGTGAGGTATTGGTCCTGATGGACCGCAGCCTTCTGCCGGAGGGGAGTGACTGAAACAGGGAGTGACCAGGGTGGGAGGAGTCGGTACATCTATCGATACATACCCCCTTTTAGACCAACGTATAACTCAATCCAGCTATACTAATCATAAACAACAAGTGTGTTCGAAGAACCGAATTATCCAGATCATGATAAGCAAGATGATGTCATCTTGGATGTGTCATTTGATCTCGGATGTAATAAGCGACATACAGAGAACGGGCCCCAGGGGCCTGTTCCATAAAGGCCGCTCAAATAAGTTGGATTTAAAGTCCCAAACCAGACTTGAATTAGCTTAACAAGTCAAGCGGGGCTAAAGCGGTTCCATAAAGGCCAATTTCAGCTCACGCAGTCCTACTAATTCAAGTCAGATTTAAGTAGTCAAGCTAATTGCGCGTGCACCCTATTCTTAAGCAGCCAGAAAGGTAAAACATGGATCATACAATCCACCACGGCAAAAGCAATGCACACGGCCACGTGACTTCTTCCAGAAAGAACGTTCCCTTTAAGCCTTGTACTATGACAGCTCCCTCATCCACCGCTTCATCAAAATGAAACGACACGCCATGATTATGGAACGCCAACGGTGCCAAAACGTTTGTTTTGGCACAGTTGTTTTGCACAGTTGTTTTGCAATTCTCGTTCGTGTACAGATGTCAAAAATTAACGTGTACAGACGTCCATTTTTGACGTCTGTACACGGCCGTTTTTGACGTCTATACACGTTTGGACCATCTATGCTTCCATGCTATTGGTTGGGACCAACATAGCCACCCCCCATTTTGACCTAGTGTCTGCGCTAGGCTGTACGTAGTTCTACTGTGATCATGTGGGCTCTTACGTAGCTATCATTTAGTATTTGGGACAGTCTATTTGTGTGGGGAAGAAAAATTGTGCGGTTTATCCTGTATCACACTTCAGTCCAGTAGGTGGCAATGATGCAGCTATACCTTGTTTGCTAACCGCCATTAAAAGAACCAAAGAAGAAGACGAACACTTTGTGTTAGTGATGGACATTCTGGCTCTTTTTCGTGAGCCGGCTTGTATGGCTCAGCTCACTAAAAAGAGACGGCTCTTTTGGCTCCCGAACGGCTCTTTAAAAAATACATGTTTTAACTATGAATTTGACTATGATAGGTGTGAAAACAATTTGAATTAAATTATGAAATCAAATCATACTCGACCGTAACCACATATTTTTAAAAATGCATTGATTTTTCATGGCTCTCCTCCGAGTTTTGACTACTCTCTGACTGTGTTGGCTCGACCCTCCCTCATGCAGGATTGACAGGAACAGAATGTGAGGATGATCATGTGCGCTTTTAAGCCTACAGGTATTTTTTTGTTGTTCTTTGAATTAGTCTAATTAAATACAATTAAAATTCATTATTTCATAATCATTTAGTTTTTATAGGCTGTATTAATCTATTATAAATAGAGTCGGCTCTTCAGATATGCGAGCCAGCTCCCGACGTTCACCTTCAAGAGCCGGCTCTTAGAGCCGGATCGTTCGCGAACGACCCATCACTACTTTGTGTTTGATTTCTAATTCTGGTGGAGGCAAATAGCAGAAAATGAGACCACAAACTTTTGGAACTTTTGAAGCATGTACCAGACATTTGTCTTCAGATGACCAGGGGGGTATTCCAGGTAGCAGGTTTAGTGAAAACTTTGAGTTGTTTAACCCTGAAAAGAGGCTTACTCCGAGGTTTCCGTTCCAGAAAGAGAGGTAACGAAACCTTTTGGTAAGTTTCCATGGTAACTTACTCCGTGAAACTAACCTGCTCGCTAGAAGGTTTTCCATGCCAAACTCTGCGTTTTTATCTATCCCCTCCCTCTTTCTGAGCCTGATAGCGTTGGCAGACTAGGGATATCCTTTGCTGGTTCAGCCAACCGATCTCGAACAAAATTTTATTCGCTTAGTTATACGCCGGGAGAGGATTTTAAGACTGCGATTCGATGTGCTTTAATTCCCTGATGAATACCTAGGTTAACGTTACCGTTTCCCGTCACAATCTGTAATGTATTTTAGCAACATTGTCAGCCCTTAGGCCAACATCGCTAATGTTACTCGCCGTGGACGTGCACTCAGAACTGACCAAATGCTTTTTGGCACTGAAATAAAGACAAATAATTTAAATTGTATTTGGTCTTCTTCATTGCCTACAAATAGAAATCTAACAATGAGTATGTTTATTGGCTATTGTTCCTATAATTTACATGATTCACCTGTGACCATGTAACTGGTGTTTCAGCAAATCTATTTCAACATTGTAGGGGGTCAATATTGATCTTTTCACACTTTCATTTACATTTAGCAGACGCTCTTATCCAGAGCGACTTACAGTAAGTACATGGACATTCTCCCCGTGGCAAGTAGGGTGAAGTGCCTTGCCCAAAGACACGTCATTTGCACGGCCAGGAATTGAACCGGCAACCTTCTGATTACTAGCCCGCTTCCCTAACCGCTCAGCCACCTGACTCCCAAAATATTGGCCAAACAACTGAAACTAATTCCCCTATGGTTTGAAGGAAGATGGGAAACTGAACAGTGTATTAACATTAACCAAATAATGCCAATACCAATGGAATTACAGTTATTCGACTCTATGGGTTAAATCAGAACAAGAATGGTCAAAGTAAGGTTAAATAATATAATAATTTAATCATATTGCAAATGAATGAAATCAATGAAGGTTAACTCTTACCTACTCTACCATGATTATTGTAAACTAGAGATAGAAAGCAAGAGGTGAGGAAGAAGGAGTAGGACAAGCCAGAGCTGAGGAGAAGGTCTCAGGAGATCAAGAATCCACAGATGCTTCACAATTCCTTTTATACCCAAAACAACTAATAACACCACAATCTTGACCCTTACTTATCAACATGACTAGCAATGCCACAGTAAGTTACACAATGATGTGTGAGAGCCATCAAGTTGAGACTCCATCCAGTAACTCCAGATTTTACCATATGAGAGGTGGGGGCAGGTTGATAGCCTTACAAGATCAGCCTTTATTCTTCTGCCCTAAGTACACCATCTCTTGGTCAAAATAGAAATTCAGCAAATTCAACAATTAATATTGATATAGATTATTGTTTCTACAATTAACATCACCGGTTACATGCATCCTCCTGTAACTGGTGTTCCAGTAAATCTTTTTCAAGATTATCCTTTATTCTTCTACCCTAAGTAAGCCTACACCATCTCTTGGTCAGTTTTTGGGAATTCTTCATGAGGTGCAATTTGTACAACTCATTTACTTGTAACTGGGAATACATGGGATTGCATTACATTTTACAGTTCCACATGCAGAATCCACCTGCCATTAAATGAACATATCACTGTATACTGCATCCATGCTCTGTTCAACAGGATCAGAATGTGCAAATCGTTTTTTATATTCATTATTCTCATAATGTCAGTGTAACTGACAATTCCACACAAGTAAATAAAAGTACATGGGGAGAGAACTACCAGTAGCTATCATACATAATTCTCTGCATCCATTTTCTGCGGCAGCAGTCAATGTCTCTTCGTCATCTTAATCATCATCGTCATCATCCTTTGATGAAAATATTAAGCAAATTACCATAACTGCATTTTTCCATCTACGTAATATAGTCAATATAGCCAAAATACAAAAATTCCTGTATTTTGTAGCAATTCAATGAGGGGATCCCTCATTGAATTGCTCCTCCCAAGGTTTCTTACATTTTTTCTCCTGCAGTGAGTTTTTCTGGGAGTTTTTCCTTGTCTTCCTTGAGGGTTTAGGTTGGTTGAGGGGCAGTTCTATGTGCGTATGTGAACCCCTCGACATGCTTGCGTGTAAAAAGGGCTATACAAATACATTTTGATTTGATTTGAAAAGCATTCTGTTGGGGGAAACTGCTATTACAAGTTGAAATAGGCACCAATTGATATTTACTTTGTATCATGTCGATATATGATTAAAACCAAGGTGACTTCGAGGCTACAATCACAAGCGTATAGCTTAAGCAAAATATGTCTTACATGTTTGTAGTATGTTTTTATATTTAATATAACATTGAACATGCTATTTTATTAAGTCTCCCACTTTTTCTTCTGTAATATTAACGGTATGGACTGGCTATTACATCAAATGTATGCATTGACTTGGCAGTTTGTCTCCCACGCCAATTGTATACGCTGCTACAGCCGTGTTGCTTTTTTTCCGTAATATGTGCTCAGATTGAACACGAAATAAAACTTATATCTGAAGTGTGGTGAAGTAGGACAAGGTTTTTTGTTGCTGGGTGCCATGGTTGATCCCAGTATCGGAGCTCCATTGATGTCGGCTTTTGATAGTTCTCATGCGCGCGCTTAACTCAGAGTTGACGTACTCCGAGTTGAGTTAACAAATTCAAATCAGCTTTTCTGGAACCGAGTTTTGAGAGTTTCCAATTTTAAAGTAACTCAACTCAGAGTTCAGGGTTAGGCTCAGAGTTTGTTAAACCCGCTACCTGGAATACCCCCCAGGATTCTATACAGACTGTTCTAACCAGGTAAGCTATCAATTAGCAACGTTAAGCCAAGTTCCTTGTTTTGTATAGTTGTTTGGCTAGTCCTGTCCTCCTGGGGGGTGTTCCATCAACGTCGATTAAGGAAAAGCTAGACTTATCTCGCCAAGTCTCACTTACTTTAGCGAGAGTTCCGTTCCATTAAGGTGGCTTATTTTAGTTCTACCTACGTAACCAAGGTAACTTATACTTCGGAACTAGCCTGATCCGTGTCAGGCTAAAAGTCAAGCTAAACTAAAATGTGTTGCAAATAATTTCAAACAGGCGGAAACAGAATCTCAAAAGACAGTTCCGTCGAGTAAATTCCTGCGCGCAAACCACTTTAGTCCCGTGTTCGGAAACATAAATTCAGACTTTTTGAAGTGCAGACATTAATGATTTAGCTACATGTTTACTTCATCTCCAAAAAATATATTAACTTAAATAAACAAGTTAAGAAATAATGTCACTTTCGTTTTCAAAAGCCATTGGTTAATTGACATAAAATAAGGACTTAAAAACTAAGCAGAGCGTCTAGACAAGTTACAATCAATTATGGCGTATCCGTTCTTTGACAACCCTGTGGTGGATGAAGGTGCTCAGATTATTCAAAGAGCGTTTATCCCACCAGCCCCAAGGGTCTTCAGAGACAGAAGTAATGGTTCCCTGACCAGTATCTGTGGAAGAAGTATAGGTTCAGCAGGCCCAGCATAGTTTAACTAGATAAATGTAATTGTCATTCTTAAAAAAAAAAAAACATAAATATATATATATGAAATAACACTTTAGCAACTCTTAAGGATGGCAATGAACACATAAGAGCAGCCTACCATCCTTTGTAAAAAGTAATAGAAAGGAGAGTAGACTATAATAGTAGAAAGGAGGGTAGTAGACTGCAGTCTATGTAGGTAGGCCTAGACTATGTAGTCTGCTGGAATCACACACAAGGAAGCAAACCCACTGTAGCCAAGCCTTGACACTGTTCAGTCTGTCTGCATCTGTCTGTGTCTTTGCATGTGGGACATTCTTGAACGGGCAACTATGCCAGGAAATATGAAGGGTATACCATGCTCCAAAGCAGTACCTGAATATTATCATCAGTTTTTCAGGTAATCTTGAAACACAAAGAATCAAGGAGGACTTTTTATTCAATTGTATAAAGTATTTTCATTGTTTAAAGTAGCCTATATGTTGACAAGCCTGTATATTACCTCTCCTCTGGCTTCCCCAATATTATAGGTGCAATATACTGTCCCCATGGGTGTATCCAGGCCCATTGGAAGACTCAGGGGGTGACTGCCTGGTGCCCCCATGGTTGAAAGCGTTTCTAAAATGCCCAGAGTGGCAAAAATTAGACCAAGTGCCCTACTGTCTGCCATTCACATTGGGAAATATGCTTGAGTGCACAGGATGCCCCATGCAATAAATGACAGTGTGCCCTCTATAAATGTAAAAAAATGTCTTTATGAGTTCCTTTATAGTATAGAAAATGTGATGCAGTACCCTATAAGGTGCCCTTACAATGGCCTAAATTGGACTGTTCCCATGCCCTTACTTCCAATGGAAAAAGGTGCTGTTATGAAGTGCCCTTTATGCTGCCCCTACATGACAGTGTCCCAAATGTTGCCCTTTCCAAAGAAGACAATTAGATTCTGTGCCCAACAGTCTCCCCTAATGTTCCCAGTAGGGCATGCTTTCCCAAAGTGAGGCTGTGACAACACTTGGCACAGCCACAGTCTGTCACTGTCCAAGCCCCCTCTGGATCTGTGGAGGCAGACTATGTTAATTGGAAATACTAATATAATAATGATAGTCATGCTGAGCAATTTTAAATGACTGTTCTGCCAAACAAAGTGTGCAGTTTGGGTCACCTTCTGATCTAAAAAGTCAGTGCTGGATCTGTGCAATACTAGTCATTTCAGTGAATCCCCATTTAAGTTATGGTTATCTTTCCCTTTTATCTTAAAGCTCAGCATGTAGCCTATCAGTTAATAAATGTGTGTGGCAAAGTTATTTTGAAGTAATTTTAGATTTTGTTCAAGATGTGAAGACAAAAACATTATTAGCCCACATCAAGTGCAATTAACCATGGCCTTCTTCAGTGTTCTGAATTTTATCCTACAATTTTCAATTACTGCCACGTTCTTTTTTGGGCTATTATTCTCAATCTCCTGTTGAGAATATCGACCATAGGCTAGCCTGTCAGAACGGTTTCAGACAGCTCATCAAATTACGCTAATTATCAGTAGGCCTAAATGCATATATATATATATTGTAGCGACCCACGGATTGGTCGCTGTTAACTCGCGCTGTTGGCGCAAAGGATTGTGGGTGGCGCAATTCACATACTTGTTTCATGTTTAGTTAATGTTGCATGCATGTTTGAGTTGAGTGTTGTTGTTCTGTCGATTAGGTTTGTTAGTGGATGATGTATCGATGTTAGTAACTATAAGTTGTCGTTGTTGCCATAACTGGGAATTGTATGTGAGTTAATGAGTTGTTGTTGGCAATCATATGTAAGGGGAGGTGTAGTAATAAAACCTGTAGTCTTGTGGTGTATGGGACATAGGATAAAAAGGTCTACTTCTCCGTGTCACATCATTGAGCATCCATTCCATTATAGCCCTCTAGCGCTATCGCTACAAATGTTAAGTAGATTTGGTAGGTCTACAATTTACGCATTTTAACCGTCGTAATGGTTTGAAAAGTTGTCTCCCTTGCTATGTTAATTGCGGCAACATTGCCCTTTTTGGGAACAAAAAAACTCAAAAAATCAATTTACGCTGCTGAAACAACACACCTCTGCTGCTTTACGCTATACTTTTTGCGACATAACTCCTCTTTTCGACGATCGCCTGATCTGGGCTGCACAGTCTAAGTTTATTGAGGTCTAGCTTGAATTAGCGTTGCCTGTTAGTGGAACGGAACGTTAGTGGAACGGCTTGAGGCTAAAGTCTAAATTGACGTTTACCCAAGTGAAACTTATTCGTGTTAGCTCGACTTGCGTTAGCGACGTTGATGGAACACCCCCCCCGGTCTATAGAGGATAGAGACCTGTGTTATGCTGGATACACACTAAAATATTTTTTTAATCTTTTAAGATTTTTAAAATGTGAGTGATCACAAACATGAGGACAAGAAAATCCTAAATGTAACCTTTTTGATCCTATAGTGTGTGGTGTTTGTCCTCGGGGTTCCCCTCACACATCATGATTTCGGAGCGGCTCCGACGTTCTTCCGAGCAAATTCGGCTACTCTTAACACACCTCACATCAAGGGAAAATCTGATAAAATAATCTGTAAATAATCGGGACATAAACTAGGATTGTCGGGACATTACCTAGGATTGTCGGAAGGGGGAAATCGGCCCAAAATCAGCCCGATTATCTTGTGGTGTGTACCCAGCATTAGTCAGAGCATGTTTGAACGGAGTTGTAAATTATTGGAGCAAGGAACAGAGTGCCATTAATTAAACCTGAGCAAGGAGCGCACATTATTAATGGACCAGTTTCCCAGACGTGGATTAAACCTGTAGTCCTAGTCCAAAAGTAAGAGAAAAATGCCTAGGCTTAATCCATGTCTGGGAAACTGGGCCATATCGGCTGCAATAACAAATACAGTATGTAACAAATGTGATCAGATTTAATCTCCATGCTGCTATGTTGCATTGCCTGAGCAGCTCATCTCCTTGCATGCTCTGCGCTTGGAGTCATTATAGGCTATAGTTGCATTCATCCCTGTTCCCCAGTCGAGGTGCATCATTTTCGTAAAATGAATGACACTGAATAGTTGTGAAATGCTTGTCTTGTTGACTAGAAAAACAAATTGTAGGCTTATGTGTAGGACACAGTCACATATATTTATGCATAAAGTTCAACACATTGTTTATGAAATGTCTAAAGTTGGCCAACTTAGATTATGTAGGCCTACCTTAATATTCTAACCCAAGGGGGTTAGTATATTATGCAGTGTACTTAATGCACTGTATATTTAAACATCAGTTCTCTGCTCTTTTTTTTTTTTTTTTTACTGTCGGAGGCCGAACACACCACAAAACAAGGCGACGCACTATAGAGGCTTAATTATTATTATTATGATTATAACATGTATATATTACATATTTCCGGTACAGCCAGAGCTCGCCTTTCTCTACCCAGAAGATGGACTGGCCAGGTTCCCAAAGGCAAACACGTGCGCGCTGGTGCTATACTTACCTGTGGGCCAGACTTAACTTTAAAAGGTGTAGCTTGGAATAGGTTCTGCGGATCAGTTTGGGGAGGGCTAAATGTAGTCATAAATTAATTTTATTTTACATGAACACGTGTTTTGTTCTGTTTAAGTGTATGGATTTCAAAGGCGTGATACTCATCTTAGAATTTGTTTTGTATGTGATCTGCTGATCCGTTGGGAGGGCTGAATATTATTCGTCCTACATGTATCCTATTTTCAGTTACATAATGCAATAACATTAAACACACAAAATTGTATTTGGTCTGCTAATCTTTATTACATTGACGTGATTGAGACTGTTTACTCATTCCAAGGCCTATTGACAATGTGATTACAACAGTTAAATTATGTGTGTGCACTGTATTTAAGACAGGACATTGAGGACCTGATCAGTTCCCAAACTGTCTCTATCTCCACCCAAAGGATTTGTGTGTTGCCTGAGGTGTTCCAACTGTTCGTCACTTGGTTGAAATTGGTTTAACCACAACTCTTTGTAGCCAGTCAAAGGCAAATGCAGCCGCCCCCTGGTCAGCCACCCCCTGGAACTGGCTGCTCCAAATATACCTTGGATACCAGTGTGATGTTGCAACTGTTGTGTCAGACAGCCTTGCACAAAAATTATATGGCGACATGTATCTGGCAGTCCTCAGGTCACGTTTTATACGAGGCAGGTAAACAAAGTGAAGAGCCCAAAGATGCCTTTCGTTGTTGGCAATAATGATTCCTTCATTTTCTATATAGATATGTAAACAAGGAGTGGTAGACATCCGTTTCAAGTCTTATTGTCAGGTACACAGAACACGTCAGACTGGGCACTGACATTTTTGGGACAAGACAATGCAAAGCAACCTGGCATAACATAATAAGTACTTAGATTACATCTATGATAAGCAAAAAGAAAAATGATAATAAATTATAAACCTCCTAAATATACAAAATATTAGACCTCTAATACAGATAATGACCTATACTAACCTTAGACCTATACTAACCTAAGACAAGTGAGGTGTAATATTATATATAGTGTAATATTGCTGATAGTGCAACCAGTAGCTGAAAGTGACAGTGTGTAAAGTGACTAGTGAGAAATGCATCAATGTAAGGTGGCTAGATAGAAAAGTCCATGTAAATGTTCATTCAGAAGCCTGCTGGCCCTTGGATAGAAACTGTTGTTCAGAAGGCAGCGGGGTAGAGACTGAAAGATGGGTGGTAGCAGTCTTTTAGAATCCTGCCAGCTTTCCTGAGGCATCGTGTGTGGTAGGTGTCCTGTAGGGCTGGGAACTTCCTGTCGATGATAAACTCAACAGACCTGACCACACTACGTAGGACCTTGCGTTTTTTTTGTCACGCCTCTCCAGACATCGCCCCACAGTCTTTCAATGCGTTGATTATGAGTGTTCCCTCGGGTTGATCCTCAGAAGACATCCATGAAGAGACATATGGCGTTGTTTTCCCCTCCATAGTCTCATCTGACTCTGGATGGGACACCAAACTGGGCGACTGCTTTCGAAAACAGGTCCATTATAATGTCCCTTCTGTTGTTGTTAGAAGCCTTCAGGAAAACCATCAGTCGGCTGAACCCATCGATTCCTCCATGGATTACAATACTCCACCTAAGAGATGAAGGAAGGGAAATAAAAGATTTCACTTGCACATCTTATTTTATAAATAACAAAAAAAATATGAATGGCTTGAATGCAGCTAAAATGATTTGTATACATTTCTGGGCGTTTAACAGAAAGAAAAGTCCTAACCTCTATTGCATTCATGTGAAGCTGAAAATCTTATTTTAAATTCAAAACTCATAAAATCAGCTTCTCATTTGCTAGGGACACAGTTAGGGCAAATTAACGAATCACAGTAAAACAAGCCACTTACTTTATGAGCTTGTGGTTGCCATCAAGATGCCACAGCGAATTTGACCCTGCCACTCGATATGTTCTCCTCCGAAGCCTGTGGGACATACTCTGAATAGCAGAACCTTCAGATCAAGTGCATCATCTGGTCTGTGTAGCGACCTCTAAAAGAGAATTTGTATGTACTGTCTATGGAAGACAATGTATACATATTAGAACTTAGATACATTTTTTACATTCATCCCTAATAATAACTCTGAACAAAACAATGTGTTTAAGGAACAGTGACAAGGCAGCTATATGGTACATGCGCATGACAGCTTTTTTCTCCAAAGATATGGGATATGAAAGAGTTCTAGCTATCACGGTATATCAATTTCTTTATGAAATGTATAGAAAGGGTAATTCTGCAGTGTTTCATGTGCTTTGTAAAGAAAAACAAAATTGTGTATTGCTCAGTGAGAAAGGGGTGACATTATTTAGATCTCTCCTGAACTAGTCATTCAATTGACACATACCTTAACCGTCGGTTCACTGTTCTTCTTGAGACACCCAAGATCTCCGCAATCTGTTTAGCAGAGAAGTTAGGACAACAACATCTGCAACTGCTCTTGGGCGATTTGGTAAACAGGCCTTCCTCCAGTCTGTCCTCCCATTCGAGGTACGGTGAAACCAGGAGCAACTGCAGTTCAAGAGAAAAATGTTATGTGAGGCATCGTGTTTTGAATCTTGCTTCTTCAGATCATGTTTAAATAGGACGAGTACATTACCACGTTGTTGTTGCTGATCGTTGGCTTCCCGAATTAACTCGCTGAGCAAAAGCATTTCATCAACCACTTCAGATTGAAGCAGTCGCCCTCTGCTCCAGCGAACGCTCGTCGCCATGATCTCCAACCTCTTAGCATGACAAAATATATTAGTGGTAGGCTAACTACAACAAAGCTTGTTAAACAACTCTTTGAGATGCTGGCTTCAGTAACATAACCGCATTCAGTAACGCAATATTCAAAGCCTTATAAGGTCTAGTTTAATAGCATTAATTTGAGCTTGCTCATTATTAAAGAGTTAGCACTACAAGTGTGATGACGAGTGGTAGGCTAACTACAACAAAGCTTGTTAAACAACTGTTTAAGATTGCTGGCTTCAGTAACATAACCGCATTCAGTAACACAATATTCAAAGTCTTATAAGGTCTAGTTTAGCGGCGTAAATTTGAAGTTGCTCATTTAACGGTGCGTGTCCACTGCAGCGACGCGAATCGCTTGCCATCGCTCGCCTTCCCACAGTTCACCACGCTCGGGGCGTTTCAAACAGATTAATGTAAAATGTAGTTCTCTAAAGTCACTGTTGTAGTTGTCATGGCCAAGTGTGCAGACTTGGGTTTACATACTCGCAACATCGATCAAAATACAACTTGTATACAAAATACAAAACTGTTTAATAGACATAAACGTTGACATGTGTAAAAAACGTTTTATTATATTACTCAAAGTCTGCTAATCTGTCGATACGACAGGGAGTTCCAGCCGGGCTAGCTAGCTACTGTAGTTACCACAGAACGAAGTTACGTAATGTGACTAGACTGAATTTGAAAGTACAAGCACCAACAACTTCGGCAACCTTGCGCCATGCATCGTTTTTTTATTAACATTTCTGTACGAATACAGAGATGTGTCGTACAACACCGGGTAAGCAGCTACACAAGCAATTATTTTCTCCTCCATTCTGAAACTGAGAGCTAGAAATGTTTACAATGGTTGCTACGTTACGAGAAACAGGAAAACAATCCGATTGGCCATCGCTAGCGAAAATCGCTCCTCATTTGCATCAAGTTGAGAAAATCTCAACTCGAATCGCTTGAATCGCGTCGCGTCGCTACCCACAATGCACCACGCAAGCACCGCAAAAACCCGATTACTAGCAATTGTCGGTTTATGCCAATAATACGATTACTCCATTTACATGTGTTATTAGTTATGCGATTACTCAATAAACGCGTCTACATGATTATTTTTTATTAATCGTTGTATGCTCCAAGGACAAAACTTGCACCATCATCCTTCTGCAACAAAGTGTCGCCGTGTCTTCCTGTATCGGCCCTACTGCTGTATGTTTCATTCCATCAACACATTGAAGAGTTAGTTAGCACTAAGTGTGTTGATGAGAAGTCAGGAGCCCAGGGGGGTGTTCCATCAACGTCGCTAACGCAAGTCGCGCTAACACGAATAAGTCTCACTTGGGTAAACGTCAATTTAGACTTAAGCCTCAAGCCGTTCCACTAACGTTCCGTTCCACTAACAGGCAACGCTAATTCAAGCTAGACCTCAATAAGCTTAGACTGTGCAGCCCAGATCAGGCGATCGTCGAAAAGAGGAGTTATGTCGCAAAAAGTATAGCGTAAAGCAGCAGAGGTGTGTTGTTTCAGCAGCGTAAATTTTTTGAGTTTTTTTGTCCCCAAAAAGGGCAATGTTGCCGCAATTAACATGGGAGACAACTTGTCAAACCATTACGACCGTTAAAATGCGTAAATTGTAGACCTACCAAATCTACTTAACATATATATATATATGCATTTAGGCCTACTGATAATTACCGTAATTTGATGAGCTGTCTGAAACCGTTCTGACAGGCTAGCCTATGGTCGATATTCTCAACAGGAGATTGAGAATAATAGCCCAAAAAAGAACGTGGCAGCAATTGAAAATTGTAGGATAAAATTCAGAACACTGAAGAAGGCCATGG
The DNA here is from genome assembly GCF_038355195.1 of Osmerus mordax. Classification (NCBI taxonomy): domain Eukaryota; kingdom Metazoa; phylum Chordata; class Actinopteri; order Osmeriformes; family Osmeridae; genus Osmerus; species Osmerus mordax. Next base: position 13,059,420 of record NC_090053.1, read on the forward strand.
TTAATTGCACTTGATGTGGGTTAATGTTTTTGTCTTCACATCTTGAACAAAATCAAAAATTACTTCAAAATAACTTTGCCACACACATTTATTAACTGATAGGCTAAATGCTGAGCTTTAAGATAAAAGGGAAAGATAACCATGACTTAAATGGGGATTCACTGAAATGACTAGTATTGCACAGATCCAGCACTGACTTTTTAGATCAGAAGGTGACCCAAACTGCACACTTTGTTTGGCAGAACAGTCATTTAAAATTGCTCAGCATGACTATCATTATTATATTACGAGTATTTCCAATTAACATAGTCTGCCTCCACAGATCCAGAGGAGGCTTGGACAGTGACAGACTGTGGCTGTGCCAAGTGTTGTCACAGCCTCATTTTGGGAAAGCATGCCCTACTGGGAACATTAGGGGAGACTGTTGGGCACAGAATCTAATTGTCTTCTTTGGAAAGGGCAACATTTGGGACACTGTCATGTAGGGGCAGCATAAAGGGCACTTCATAACAGCACCTTTTTCCATTGGAAGTAAGGGCATGGGAACAGTCCAATTTAGGCCATTGTAAGGGCACCTTATAGGGTACTGCATCACATTTTCTATACTATAAAGGAACTCATAAAGACATTTTTTTACATTTATAGAGGGCACACTGTCATTTATTGCATGGGGCATCCTGTGCACTCAAGCATATTTCACAATGTGAATGACAGTAGGGCACTTGGTATAATTTTTGCCACTCTGGGCATTTTAGAAACACTTTCAACCATGGGGGCACCAGGCAGTCACCCCGAGTCTTCCAATGGGCCTGGATACACCCATGGGGACAGTATATTGCACCTATAATATTGGGGAAGCCAGAGGAGAGGTAATATAGAGGCTTGTCAACATATAGGCTACTTTAAACAATGAAAATACGTTATACAATTGAATAAAAAGTCTCATCGATTCTTTGTGAAAATGATTTTGAAATTTTGTTTTGGGTGACCCGGAAGTTGTGACCCAAATGACTTCTTCGTGTATTCCACTAATGTCTCTTAATCTAGATAGCCTACTCAATCAATCATGGAGTTTTATATTGTTTAGAGGAACAAAACGTGCGGCCATGGTGTCGACACCACTGTTACTCAAAGTGGCTCTTATCGCAGCGCTGGGTTTATAGGCAAATATAGATAGGCTAACCTGGAAGGTCCTGCCGATTTTTTCGGTTGTCATCAGTGTTCTAAATTAACTTTTTTGATCACCAGCCAATGTGGCTATGGTAACAATCAGAATTTCCACTAACCACATTTTTTCGGTGAAAGAGAAATTATGAGTGCCACTGAATGCATTTGATCATTTTATTAACATTGTTGGCATGAAAAACACAAGTACAATACATACAACAAAATATACACTGAAAGTGCAAACATTCCATTTCAAGTTTGGGATCTATCTACATTCTTCCTTGTGTTTTCTGGTGGACGCTCGTTTCCATGGTTTCACGCTCTGGTTACACTGCAAACTGCGCGCAGACAACGGGCGTATGAGTAACAACTTCCGGGTCACCAAAAACACAATTTCTAAATCATTTTGGGTCAGTGCCCCGTTTTTGGATTTGGTTTTTGGATTTTGGTTTCTCAATTGAATAACAAGAAAAACAATCGTTTTTGGTTTCTCGTTTTTGGTTTCTTCAATTGAATAACGGAAAAACGAAGAATTTTTGGTTTTTGTTTTATCAATTGAAAAATGAAAGAACGAATGATACACGGATTAGGTAGTGTTCCATTTTTTGTTTTCCTATTTCTAAATGGTAGTCAGGAAACAGCTCGTTTCACGATTTTGGTTTTCTAATTTCAAAACAAAAATCCACTGGCCGCAAAGTACACGGACCTGTTTGGTGCAGACATACAAAACAATTGCGCCTACAACAGAAGTTGTGTAGGCGCATTTCCAGAGAAAATAAAATTAAGATACTGGGTCTTCAGAGGCTCGGATGAAGGCATTGTAAAAAGATTTTTGTTTTCCTTTGTACATTCAAACTGAGCAAATGTAATGCTTCGTTCGTTTGCAAGCCATGATGTCTCTCGAGGATAAAAACACTTGCACAGTCGTAGCTCAGTTTCTTATGGGCGGGCCAGATTCTCTGGGCGGGCAAAGCAGAGAGAGGGGAGGTAACCTTCCTCCTTGTGACGTAACAAAGAGGAGATTTTCAAACAGAGCAATTGAGCTTTCATTTTCTGAAAGGCGGAGAAGAACACCCAGGGCTTGGTTTACACCAATCGAAAATTCTAGCCACTGGGGGACCAAAGGCAGGCTAGGGGAACTCATATTAATGTTAAATAACCTCCTAAAGTGACGTTTTCATGTCATGTCACCTTTAAAGATTACATTAAACTAATAATGCATGGTTGCCGATGTCATCATTGTTCTTAGTGTGTTTTTATAGCCTATTTTTAAATTCAGTCTTGTCACATTACGTGACTGTTCTGTGCCACTGCTAGCTCGCTAGCCCAGCCTACAAACGACTGTAACATTTACATAAAGTTGAGAAAATCCAACTTGCAACGCTCCGCTCCGCTCGCCTTCCCACAATGCCCTACGCGAGCGTCAACGCCTGGTTTCATTGAAAATGAATTGGAAGCCGACGCCCCGCGCCGCCCGCTCCGCTGCAGTGTGAACGCACTGTTACGCTGCGTTCACACTGCAGCGTTTTTTAACGCTCTGCATCGCTTACCTTCCCACAGTACACCACGCTCGGGGGCGTGTTAGACAAGTTAATACAGAGTTGTAGTTCTCTAAGGTCGTTTGTAGGCTGGGCTAGCGAGCTAGCAGTGGCACAGAACAGTCACGTAATGTCACGAGACTGAATTTAAAAGTAGGCTATAAAAACACACTAGGAACAATGATGACATCGGCAACCATGCACCATGCATTATTAGTTTAATGTAATCTTTAAATTCAGGCTCGTCACATTAGTAACTTTGTTCTGAACAGAACTGGGTGTGCAGACACATACGAAAAGTTTCTCCTCCATCTTGAAATTGTGAAACCTAGAAATGTTTATCATGACCAACGGTTGCTACGTTACAAGAAACAAGAAACCAATCCGATTGGCCAACACTAGCGTTTTCACGCTCCTCATTTACATAAAGTTGAGAAAATCCAACTTGCAACGCTCCGCTCCGCTCGCCTTCCCACAATGCCCTACGCGAGCGTCAATGCCTGGCTTCATTGAAAATGAATTGGACGCTGTGCGCCGCCCGCTCCGCTGCAGTGTGAATGCACTGTTAGCCTGCCCCGGACCAGACTAGTTTCGCAGCCTAAATTGCCATAGTAACCGAGTTCGAACTACGTTGAGCTAGCTTTATGAAACCGAATGAACTAGAAATTAGTCTTTTATCTTTAAAATACAGTGTCCTGAAAAGGGGATGTCTCTTTTTTGTTGTTGTTGTTGTTCTTGTTGTAGAGTTTACTATGTGCGTTTTACTTACCAAGAAACGTTAGCGTTCCCTATTTACTAAACCAACAGAGGGCAATGTCGTAGAATTTGTTTGGAGGGGTGGTGATAACGACGTGTGGCTAGCAACTCGGGAAAATAGTGTGGAGTTGAGCCGGACCCCCAGTTGAAGTTGATTTAGTTTGTTTTTGACCGTTTAAATGGGAGTTTACTCCATTTAACATGAGCCAACCTAAGATTCTGGACAGTCAGGCTCACAAGTGCAGCTGATTGGCTCCTAATTTTGTTCATAAAAGCTGTGTTTATGGACCAGAAGTCGCTGTAGCTATTGCGTACCGTTTTATAAGATCGTGCCTCCTCGCGGTGTAGAGTTGGAGTATATTTAATTCTTTTTCAGGCCCGGCGACGGGGACTCCCTAATCTTAATTTTTTTTCACCGTTTACACGCTGACGTAAGTTATGTACGTTGCACAGTTATGTATTAACTATAGCTAGCTGTATAGTTTCTGAGATGCTGATTTGAAGGTGTGTGATTACTTTGTTTATTCTGTGTATGTGGAGCTGGCCCGTTACTCTGACACATACTGCACATCGACCAAAACGAATAGACCTACAGTAGCTGGTCAGTGGCTGGCTAACGGGATTCGCAGGACAGGAGTCGAAAAGGAAGGAGGAAGAATTTAGGGAGTTGCAGACTAGCTAGCCAGCCAGCTAGCTGGGGCTACACGTACTGTGCGAATGCAAAGTGAATTCCTGAGCTAGCTTTTTGTCTTATGACAATTCTTGTGTTCAACAGTAAAAAATAAATGTGGTAGTTATCCTTGCGCGATATTATTTCTCTACCAGAATACAGTTTTTGAGCATTTATTTGTTAGCACCAACTAGTCACACCACTACGTGCTAGCAGTCACCGTGATTTAGCAACAAGTCTTGTCCTGTTAGAGTTAAGGGTCTTTCTGAGTTGCACTTTTGTGCTTGATAGCCAGCTTGCTAGGCTCGGTTTTGGGTAGGCCATAGATAGTGGGATTGAGTCATTTTATTGCTATCTCTTTTTTTAAACTCAGATTTCTATGTGGAAAACAGCAGGCGAGAATCTCCTATGGCTACATATGTGATTGAGAGTGGGGTGGTGCTGAAGAGTGCTGGCGAAAGGAGTCTGAACAACAATAGCAGCGAAGTGCTAGACACGGATTGTAAGACTTATGAGACACTGGAAAGTAACGTTAGGGAGATTAAGAGTCCTTCATCTTTTGGAGTATGTGGAGAAGAGTGTGAGGACGAAGCACTAGACGACCTGCAAGACAGCAAGTTTACTTTTACTTTGGAAAATGGCGAAGAGGCAGCGCCGTGGAGTCCAACCCAAACAGGAGGTCCACTTCAGGAAACGGCAACTTTAGACAATAGACAAAAACAAGAAGCGCAGCGAAGCTCTACTCCCATCAGTCTACCCCAGCAAAGCCCAGCGTCTGCACACAACGGAAGGTCTGATGTCCTTTCTGTTTTTGTGTTTTTCTGATTATGAGGACACTAACAGTACACTTAATATGGACCTATGCTTGAGTCACCTCATACCCATTCCATTGTTGTAATTTGCATTCTGAAGAGTTTCCCTGTGTTTGATTAGGGGTGCTGGAACAGAGCTGTAATTAGCAAATGAGGTTGTTTCAAATATTCATAGTGCATATCAACGTTTCCTTAAGGGAATTCCTGTATCAACATGTCAAAGCATGTTTGAAACCTATGCAGGGGCGTAGGTTTCATATACACTGAAAACGGCAAATATGTGTACCCCCCTCTCACAAACACACAGTTTATATTACGAAAATGGCCGCATCCTCAGTAAAAAAATAAAAGAAGCTGTCCCACCTAGGCACCCACATTTGAAAACAAGCCTATGCCCCTATCTCAAAGGATGTGGCCAATTGTGCAAAACACCCAAGTGATGCTGTGTTTTGGTGCATGGTCCTTAGGTTCCTCAATCTCATTGAAATTCTTTTTACATTGCTCCCTCTCTTAGCTGGATTGCATTGTAACATGGAGATTAACACTGCATAACTGCTATACTGATGTTGTGGAATTTCTTGAATGGAAAAATGCTGTGAATGTTTTTGTGTCTGGTTGTGCAAGTACATTAGTGTTACTGATTAACGCACTAAAGGAGCTCTGTATACTGCAAGGAAACAGATGGAGAGGCATTAGAAAGTAGCCTAATGGTTTATAATCTAAACCCTGACTGTATAACACACTGCTTCTTAACCTTGAAGCCTTTTTAGAAGCCAATGGCCTGCTTGTGATTCCACTTACAAGCTGAGGTCAGAGTGATTTTTTAATTAGCTGGCTGAATTAGGTATCGATTGTCCACACACACCATCTGTTATATGCTGAACGGGGAGTCAGATGGCTGAGTGGTGAGGGAATCGGGCTAGTAATCAGAAGGTTGCTAGTTCGATTCCCGGCTATGCCAACCAAATGATGTTGTGTCCTTGGGCAAGGCATTTCACCCTACTTGCCTCGGGGGGAATGTCCCTGTACTTACTGTAAGTCGCTCTGGATAAGAGCGTCTGCTAAATGACAATGTAAATGTAAAAAATGACTAAATGTGAACTATGAACTTGGCTTGAAAGGCAGTTGTTAAGGAGTGTAAGAGTCACAAGCCACAGTTTACAAATGAATAATTAGACTGGCTGATTTTCTGTGTCCGTGCTCTTTAAATTATAAATGTTTTGGGGAACACTGAGGATCTCATAGGGAGAATAGGTCAGAGGAAATTCAAATGACATTTGAATTTGACTTCTGTTTGGCAGTCTGGAGCGTCAGGAGTCTGTGGCAACGACAGAGGCTCGTTTGAGAATGGAAGGGGTGGAGCTGAAAGAGGAATGGCAGGATGAGGATTTCCCCAGGTGTGGCTGCCCCCCCCCATGCCAACCACACAATCTTTGTAACAAGTTCTCATGAATGCCTGAGTAGCACATTGGGAGATGGTTCCAGCCTTTTCTCTAGACATAAAGACCTGACTGTGATTCTGCATTTGTAGGCCATTACCTGAAGAGGAGGAAGAGGACATTCATCTGGATGATGATCTCTTCACTGGCACATCTGGAGAAGAACAGCCTGGTACAGGATCTTGTCAAACATCACCCTTCAGACTTCTCACTCCATTGTTTCCAGTGATTACATATGAAGTGATTGAATGATTAAGTGTTATTGTTTATTGTGTTTTATTTGCCCCCCTGAAGGTGCAGGCTATGCTGCGAACAGTGGTAAGAAGACCAAGAAGAAACTGGCTGCTCCAGACATCAGCCTAACACTAGACCGCAGTGAGGGCTCTCTTCTCTCAGACGAACTGGACGAGAGCACTGAGCTGGACCTGGATGACATAGACACACCCTCAGATAACAGCAATGAGTTTGAATGGGAAGGTATAAATTGGAATTTAACACCCGCTGGCAATATATTATCCTGCAGCATAGTCCACTTTTTGTGTTGAGTTGGCAGGTTGTGTTTAAAATCTCAAGACGCACTCGGAATGGAGTGAAATGCGTTGTTGGCGCAATGACAGGCTTTTTGAAGAGGTTAATGGCTTGACAGACAGCCAAGCATAGCGGCCTTTTTTCCTGGTCAGCCTTAAAGTTGGACAATACTATTCTTTCTCAGGTCTGTTTCTCCCAGTGGTGAACCCCCTCAGTGGAGAAACTAATTTTCCTTACCTAACCTTTCAGTGGTGTGAACAACTTTTCTGAGTGTGGTTGAAATGTGCTGTTGTGTTTTTGTGTTTCCACACTGCTGCTTTCCTCTGTCGCTTGGAAGGATTGTTTCCGTTCTTTGCCTGGAAACAGGCCCCAGGCCAGCAGCAGGTCTCTCTCTTCCATGTGGTAAGGTCTCCTGGACAGCCCCTGGTTTCCTCTCTGCATTGGCTCAATCAACCAAAACGTTCCAGATTCTGTTCTTCTGCCTCCAATTCCACTATTTGAACAAATTAATGGTGTTGTCTGATGCATTGAAGTCATTTTTTTTTTAATAAGCATGCCCTCACTCCTTATCCCTTTCAAATCGTCTATGGTTTATATCCCACTTCTCAGACAGATAGCTGAAGTGTACAGGGAAGATTTGCTTTTTTGGAGATTGTTTTAGCTTTATGCAATCTTATACATTTTGTCCCGCCTACTCATTGCATGTTCAACATTCCAAACACCGTATGATACGTGATTACTGGTTCTCTTGTTTGATTGGGGGACATTGTTGATCAGGCAATGGATCAAAGGCTGGATATTTTCTATCTATATATTGTAATATTTTCTGGATATTTGTTATTAGTACTGCAGGTGTTCAGGTAAGTTTCAAAGACGTCCATCCACCATGGATACAATTCAGCTGTAGATACTAGTCTATAAGCTATCATGTTTTTTATATTGTGCTCCACATACAGTGTCAGAGTACATTGAATGAGGAATGATAAACTGGGGTATCACTAGCTCAGGATGTGCCAGATGACCGACTGGCTGAAGAAGTTGTTTCTGTTTCAGATGACCTGCCCAAGCCCAAGGCCACAGAGCTGCTGCGTAAAGGTGTGGAGTCGGTCCAGGAGTACTCTGCCTCAGAGGAGAGGGATGAGGGCCGGCGCTGGAGGGTGTTCCGCATTGGGGAGCAGGAGCACCGCGTGGACATGAAGGCCATTGAGCCCTACAAGAGAGTCATCAGCCACGGAGGTCAGGGGCATGGCATGGTCTGTCATGGACAAGAGAGCCTGAATTATGGCTCTGGAAAGAGCAGTCCAGTTACCGTTGTTGTTTTATTTGTGTGTGTGTGTGTGCAGGTTACTATGGAGATGGGTTGAATGCCATCATTGTGTTTGCTGTGTGCTTTATGCCTGAAAGCAATCAACCAAACTACAGATACATCATGGACAATCTCTTCAAGTAAGGCCTTTTTATTTCTATATTTGTATCTTGACTTAAGATCCCCACCTAGTGCCCCAGCTGATGCAGTTTCCTTGTGCAGGTATGTTATTGGAACACTGGAGCTGCTGGTGGCTGAGAACTACATGATTGTGTATTTGAACGGGGCCACGTCTCGGAGGAAGATGCCTGGTGTCGGCTGGCTCAGAAAGTGCTATCAACAGGTTGACAGGAGGTGAGTCACTGCCACCATCTGTCATGTACAGGAGTGTCTATATAACCAGATCCCAGATACATAAGATGATGTTCCATCAGGGTAACAATACTTTATTTTGCCAGGTTAAGAAAAAATCTAAAGTCTTTGATCATTGTCCACCCATCCTGGTTCATACGAACTCTCCTGGCCATTACTAAGCCTTTTATAAGGTAGGCGCTCAAGTGCTTAATAACAACAAGGTCAGCTCTACCGCACTGTTGTCACTCACAGACTTAACATCCCTGCTGTGTTTTCTCAGCTCCAAGTTTACCCAGAAGATCAAGTATGTTTTCAGCCTTACTGACCTGGCTGTGCTGGTCCCCATGGAGTATGTGTCTATACCAGAGTGCATCAAACAGTAAGTAAGCTCTGCCCAGACACCATCAGCTTATTGTCAAGGGCATCAGTCGATCGTACTGTATCAGAGGAATAACACAGAGGGTACATTTTGGGGACCTGTATGAAGGACTGAACATTTTCGTCTGCTGACTTCCTCTGTCCTGTCAAAGCCATTGTTCTGAAGCCTCTTACGCCAAGCTGAGAACTTAAGATTTGTTAAAGGTAAATAGCTGAATTGAGAAGGCGTTGAGTAAGACAAACATGGATTTTCTCAAATAGGGTGGGTAAATAGCTTTTCCAAGAACCTGTTTTCTAGAAATGCATTAGCATGGTAGCTGATTGTGCTTCAGCAGTTGGCTACTTCTCTCTTGGTATCTGTTCATAGTGCTTCTTTAGATATTTGGTTGCTGTTGGCTGTTATATTTCTCTATACCCTAACCCCTTTTCCCTACACCCCTCCTAAGGTTTGACGACGAAAAAAATAGGAAAAGCCATAAAAGGTATCTACACTTTCACACCAGAGCTGAGGCCAGGTGTCTAGGCATCTGTTGCATTGCTTGACACTAACAACAAAATCTGTTGTTTGGCTTGAGGAATGCAACTAAACCCCTCAGGCTATATCCCTACTGTAAAGGGCATTGTCACCTTCTGAACTAGATAACCTGAGTGGTACCGTCCTATGGAATATTAAGATACTTCCTCATAAATCAAAGACAAGGGGTTCTTAATTGATATGTGGTGGTGGTAACCATGATGTCTGTCTGTCCCAAAGCTAACCAATGCATTGATTTCATAGGCCTCAAGTACAGTTTTGAAATAATTGTGAGAATGCTGTTAATGCATTCTCACTATTGTTTTCCTGTTTCTCTTTATTGTTGGAATGCTGCTTTGTTCTTTGAATCTTTATTGTTGGAATGCTGCTTCCTGTTTCTCTTTATTGTTGGAATGCTGCTTTGTTCTTTGAATCTTTATTGGGTGTGCTTTGCCTTCGGCAAGGGCACAACCTTTGTTCTCTCACATATATATATATATATATTTTTTTTGCCCCCCTAAATCTTAGTAAATATTTGGCCTACATAGACAACCTAGGTGTCAAAAGTTTCGTCTTGGTAGCGATTGAGTTGCTTGTATTTTTATTTAGGTTCCGTTGCATGGTTTAGGCTCAAGTTAAGTTTTTGTGGCAAAAAGTGAAGCTAACGGTGGCTAATTTGCTAGCCACAGTCACTGACGTTACTTACGTCACTGCGTCACGAAAACACGCGTGACCTGTAGCAGAACATTCGTTTCGCATCTGTTAACTTGGGGGATAGCTAGGCTAACTATAGCTTTACTGCAAGGCAGCTGCAGTGTTTTCTTGTTTCTCGGCAGAGTGGCACACTTTTTCTGATATTCAACTAAATTGTCAAACAAATTCCTCTAACGTTCATATAGTTTAACTTACAGAAACAAGTTATACCTTAAAATGTAGGAAAAATTGTCCTCTTTCAGCCAATGTAACTACTAAAGAGCTCACATTTACAGATTTTCAGCTATGAGCCTTGAAGCGAGAGCAGCCTTTCAAATTCTCTCACTAACTTCAATGGAGAGGTGGGTAAAATTCGTCAGAGAAAGCGAAAGAAACAAGATTTTGAAACTGCCGGTAGAGTCGTATTTCTGGTCATCTGGACATCTCTGGTTTCGGCAGAGTCTTGGGTCTCGGAAAATATCCTTATTTTTTGGATTGGACGTATAGTTTTGCGTCTAGGTTATCTTGTTTAAGGTGTGGATTCTAGCTACATTTCTCTTATTCTCTGCCCTCAGAGCGTTAGCAATCATAGCTGCACCATCACCTTAACGACAGACACGCACCACTCAGTCTCTCACACAGGTGATTGGTACGTTTACTTGACCATGAGAAACCCGATTACTAGCAATTGTCGGTTTATACCAATAATACGATTACTCCGTTTACATGTGTAATTAGTTATGCGATTACTCAATAAACGCGTCTACATGATTCTTTTTTATTAATCGTTGTATGCTCCACGGCCAAAACGTGCACCATCATCCTTCTGCAACAAAGTGTCGCCGTGTCTTCCTGTATCGGCTCTACTGCTGTATGTTTCATTCCATCAACACATTGAATCCTACTAAGAAAGCCGAGTAAACACACTCAATGGTAGGCTACATCTGCTACTGCTATTACTATCCCAACTATAATTTCAGCTGTTAAAACGATAATATTCTTGTTACGACTAGCTAGCCTACTTCTTCTGTTTAACAGTTCAGCTTTCAGCTTCTCCCGCATTGTAGGCTATTTTAGCTGTTAGCGTTGTTAGATGATGCAGTTCAGATTCCACACTGCCTCTTTTGTGTGACTCACACATTTTTGAAATTAATTTCAGCTTTCAGCTTGCGGGTATTTTCTCATTTATCACTTTTATATATTTATATTTTTTAAATATTAAGGTTTTTGTGCTAATTATTCTCCCTTTAAAAGTAATGGTAAATCCTTTCAAATCATTGTTGGAATGCTGCTCCAGCCCCTTTCAAAAATACCTTTCGGTTGCTTTGAAGCTTCAGCTTATAACTTTCTACAACATTTTCACAATTTTCCGCTTTTTTAGCATGGTCAGCTATCCCCATTCAGGTTTTCAGCATTCTCACTGCTGTTTCGCAGGAACAGCCGTTTCTAGTTTTTATTATTTATCTTCTGTTTCTTCCGTGGCACCTTTCAGCGCCTTCAAATCTTCAGCTATTAAAACCGTTCAGCTATCAAAAAAATCAGCAGTTTCAGGCCATGGGTGCTATGACTTTTCAGCTTTGTACCTCTTATGCTTGAATTAATATAAATCAATATTCATAATATTTTTAACATGGGTTTCCAATGGAGTTTTCTTTCAAATCCTCTCAAACTTCTTTAAACTTCTTCAACTTCCAAATCCTTCTTCCTCAATCTTTCAGCTAGAGCCACCATTTAAACTTTAAAATGTTGACAAAACCCTAAACTATTTTTAAATAATTCAGCTTTTTGATATCTATTCAACTTTTTTCAATATCACTGATTATGTTTCATGACTTTTTCAAGCCGTTTCTGAGATTTACATGGGTGTTTACGTGAAACCCTAGAGTGCAGACTGAAATGCTTAGAGTGGAGGGCAGCTTCGGATGTCATTGAAAAAATATTTCTAGTTTGCCAGCATTGCCACAATTTTCGCTCTTCATGCTTCGTTTTTGGATCAATAGATAGCTAATTTTGTGCTGGTCGTAGACAGTTGTCTGTTGAATCCAACAGACGTACACATTTGTTCAGAGCCCCACGAAAGCGAGACAAAGTCCAACTCTCGCCCCATAGAGACCAATGCAAATCTGGTGACAAAATCGTCAGAGAAAGCAAAAAGAACAAGATTTTGAAACTGCCGGTAGAGTCGTATTTCTCTGGTTTCGGCAGAGTCTTAGGTCTCGGAAAATATCCTAATTTTATATATTGGACGTGTAGTTTTGCGTGTAGGTCAACTTGTTTGAGGTGTGGATGCTAGGTAAATGTTTGTTTTTCTCTCTGCCTAGCTCGTTAGCTATCACAGCTGCGCCATCGCCGTGGCAACCAAACAGACATGCACCATGAACGTTTTTGAAACTGCCAAAGGAGTTGTATTTCTGACGGCACAGACACATAAAGGATATCTATGGTTTCGGCAGTCTTTGAATGAAATATACGTAATTATGTGGGCAATGTAGAACAGCGGACAGATTCGATATTAGATCTTTTGTTAGTTATGGCCATTCTAGTGACTCTACTGTCATCATGGCTGCTAATAGAACAGCGAAACCAGGTCACATACGGTCTAATAACTATCATTCAGTACCTAGCTACAAACAAATGCTTCGTAACTGAAGAGTATTTACTATTTATTGGCGATATTGACAACAGAGGTTAAGGAACTTGTCTTTAATCAAAAGATGGTCTCAGTTTTCAATTTAAAGCAGTAGATCTAGCTTATGTAGGACATTTTCCATTGCATCCTCTCTAGCTTCACGCCTTCGGTTATTATTCAAGCCTACGGTGTTAATACAGTCTGTAAAAATACAATTTTGACACACTTGCAAGAAATGATCCGCTGGTTAGATGTTGCATGATCTTATTATTTAAGTATAAAAAAACACCAGGGACAACGACAACATTGGCAACCCTGCTCTATGAATTATTATTTAGATGTCATCTTAAATTAAGTGTCTGAACAGGACTGGGTGTGCAGGCACACATGATTAGTTTCTCTTCCGTCTTGAACCTGAAACCTAGATTCTAGGTTAGAAATGTTGCCAGTCTTTTGCTAATGACCAACGGTTGCTACGTTTTTCCAGCAAGTTCAAGTCATTCCAGTGTTGTCCTTTTACCTTCAAATTCGTTCAACCCAGACTTCAGCAACTGGTTTTCTGCTAAATTTTCACATTTTCCTGCAGCTCATCTTTCAGAATTTTTGCCCTTATTGTTTTGCATTTTTCTTATTATTTTCTTCTCTTTTCTTCTGTTTTCTGCCTTCATCTTGCTCCAGGTCCTTTCAAAAATACCTTTCACAGCAGTACCTTCCAACTGTCAGTACTTTTGCATTTTTCTTATCTTTTCTGTACTTTTCTGCCTTCATCTTGCTGCAGGTCCTTTCTAAGATACATTTCAGGACTTTTGAAACTCCAGCAAATAATTTTCTGCTAAACTTTCAAATTCTTCAGAATTATTTCTCTTTTTGCATTTTTCTTCTGTTTTCTGTAGTTTTATACCTTCGTCCAGCTCCAGCCCCTTTCAAAAATACCTTTCAGGTGCTTCAGCTTATAACTTTCTACTAAATGTTCACAATTTTCCGCTTTTTTAGCATGGTCAGCTATCCCCATTCAGGTTTTAAGCATTCTCACTGCTGTTTCTGCGAAACAGCAGTGAGAATCTAGTTGGGTGTGCTCACGCCTTAGGCGAGCACAACCATTGTTCTCTCACATATATATTTATTGTTTATTTTCGCCCCCCTAAGGATCAGTCAATATTTGGACTACATAGACAACGCCTGTGTCAAAATGTTCGTCTTGGTCTCGATTGCGTTGCTTGTATTTTTATTTACGTTCCGTTGCACGGTTTAGGAGGTTACAACGTTTTTGTGGCAAAAAGTGCCTTTCGTCAATGAAGGGTACTCAGTGCTAGCTATGTCAGCACATGTTAGCAACGACGCATAGATTGATGTGCAGTTGCACAGCGAGTATCGTGCTGTGGTGTACTAGCAGCACATGTACATTCAAGCAAATCAAGACTTGCAGGTACAGTAAGTAATGTCACATTAAATAATGTATTTAAACTCAAGCTTGTGTGGTGCGTCGCTGTCTTCAATGCCACAGCCTAAACTTTATGTCAAAAGAAACATTCTAATTTCTGTCGTATTCAAACAATCCCCTCAGTGACGTTTGGCTAGCAACAGCAGCTAGCTTGCTCGTAGCAAACTTCTTTTGAATTAGCCATTTCCCCCTAAATTAATGTCAAACTTGTTTACGTTTTTGGGGGCATATTTTCAGTTAGCAGACAATACTGTTTGAATCGCGATTCCATCTGAAATACTGCCGGTGACAACGTTTTTACGGTAGCTTGTTTCAAATGGGATTCTTGAGTAGGCTAAATGCTTGAAAATATCACTAGATGGGAAAAACTTAAGGGGAAGGACCCACCTGCAACCGACGCAAGCGAGCACACCCTACAATTTCCCCAGAAATTGTACCCTCTCTAGTTATTGTTTATTTTCGCCCCCCTAAGGATCAGTCAATATTTGGACTACATAGACAACGGCGGTGTCAAAAGGTTCGTCTTGGTCTCGATTGCGTTGGTTGTATTTTTATTTACGTTCCGTTGGATGGTTGAAGTTCAAATTACGTTTTTGTGGCGGAAGGTGAAGCTAATGGTGGCTAACTTGCTAGCCAGTCACTGACATTACTAACGTCACTAACGTCACGAAAACACGCGTGACTACCTGTAGCACAACATTCGTTTCGCATCTGTTAACTTGGGGGATAGCTCGGCTAACTATAGCTTTACTGCAAGGCAGCTGCAGAAACGCCACAAGCAAAGAGGCCAGGGTGATAACTATTTACTCCTTTTACTTTGTGATGTGAAATGTAATGTACAATATTAGCTGATATTATTAAGGAAGTAGGCCCACATCTACTTTCGGAAACGGTAGTCTACTATTTCACTGAAGCATTAGCATCATGACATTAGCCTCTGTTGCCCGGGCAACACATACTACAGTGGTCTATGATGCATCGGTTTTCAATCGTTAAAATAAACATTCCTCACAAATACATTTTCGTTGTAGGATTTATTATGACATTGCCACAGCCTAAACTTTGTCAATCTTTCATGAAAATAATTAATTTCAGCCTAAACCGTACAACGGAACGTTACATCGAATTCAACCAACACAATCGCTACCAAGACGAACACAGCAGTAGTCTAGTACTGTACTGTAGTACAATTTACCGGGGCAGCTTCTCCACACAGGGCTATATCGCATTTTGCGTTGCGTTGTCATAGAGATTAGGTCATTTTTTACACTGGTCTGCCAAATGTATTCGTTTTGATTCAGCTATGAGGCTGCATCTTGCAGGGGAAATGAGAAGACATCATATTTCATTCTAAACTTCACTCGTATTTTGAGTTGTAATTGAGCAGCAAAAAAAAGATCCTTTTAAATCTATGTAATCCTTATAAATAATAAGTAGGCCCTATGCATTTTTATATAAAATATACAGAAATATCAGTTGTAAAAATTTCATTAAAAACGGACCCCTGTGCAAAAGACGCAAGCACACCCTACAATTTCCCCAGAAATTGTACCCTCTCTAGTTAAGTATAATTTCTTTAAAACTCACAGGTTTTGAATTGAAGTGGTCGGTTGGTAAGAGAGTACGACTTCTGGTGTTTGGGTTGTAGAATGCAGTGTTGAGACTGAAGGGTTTGGACTGGCGTCAAGTCACCAGGGTTTGGATTGCACTGTTACCATGGCTGCACGTGTCCCTCCTAACCAGTATTCACCCCACACTTAGCTTGTCCCTTCACACTGCTGGCCGCATGACTCTGCATTCCTTAGTTCTACCTCAGTGTACCCTACACCCTTCTGTGATGCCTGCCTTGCCTATGCAAACCAAATATTTTCACTCTTTGTATTCTCTTAACAACCCATCACTCATGCAAATGGTTTCAGTTGACTAAATCAAACAAGTGTTTTTATTTTATTTTTTCCTCACCAAGTGTCTCTGATATGAATATGATATTGGCACATCAACTTATTATGAGGAGAGACAAAAGGGTTTAAAGGCTTCTAATGCATTGCTAAGTTGGTTTCAGTAATACAAAGGTGTGATGTCTGCCTGCTCTCCTCCCTCAGGACTGATCAGGACATGCATGGCAGAGTGGAGATGGCTGCTGCCGCACTTCCTGAGTGAGAGCCGTAGCACTGCCAGGCCAGGACGGAGGAACACACAGACAAAAACATGGATAGAAACACAGTGACTTGTTTCCTGTGTGCTGCGACTGAAGTCTAGCTCTTTGTGTCAGAGTGCCTTTTTGTGACTATGCTGCCTGTTACATTATGGAACTTATCTGTCAGCTGTGTTAGTGTGCCATTTGCCCGATATCTGGTTGTTCTCTCACGGCTCTCTTTCAGATGTTTTTATAATCTCTTGTATATCAAGCCAAACATAGATATATTTTTATGTTGTCACAGTTGCTGTTGCCATGTATTTAAGGCACTCTGTTTCAAATGGTTGATGCATGTTCTTTATTACATTTAAATATATATTTATATTCAAAAGGTGATAAAGGACAGAGATTAATATATTTTTTATGTTTGATTTGAATTTGAACCATATTTTACGTTATTAGACAACTGTTGCATGGCATTGCTTAGAGCAGGTTTCATTGAACACTCATAGAACATACTTTACTGCTGCAAGAATCCCACCTGAAATAGTTTTATCTGAGTGTTGTGGGTGGGTGCCATTTAATAGTGAGAGTGTATGTGAAACCTGAACCAATCATAAAGAAGTAGTGACACGAATAAGGATAAATCTCTTTGAATTCTGTAGTATGTTGATTGAGTATTTTAGAGTGGATACTGTACATTTCTGAACCCAATTGTATGCTTTTATTTATTAGAAATGACTGCTTATCAAAAATAATTTTGATGGAATGTGTTTTACAGTAGGATGCATGCATTACACAGTAGCTGCTATTCATGTAAAAATGAATAAACATTAAAGGCCTGTACTGTACAAGGAATTTCTTACATAAAACTGGATTTATGTAAGACTCATATGAATGTAACTACACAGCAGTTATTTTTCGATGGTGACTGTGCATATAATGTTTTGGATGTTTGGTATCAGCAGACAGTCAATGCTGTAATAAAATAATCTTGAACAGGGAAGAAAAAGTCCATGGCTGTCAAATTGCATGGTAATTGTTTCTTCCATTAGATGGCACTCTTCACATTTAACATACAAACTACATGGAACAAATGTAAACAGATCATTTATACACATAAATATATTATTTTGTCATATTTACAAAGAAAATAACATTTTAGAAAATCATCAGTTCTTGAGATTGACTATGCATTGCTTTATGGCGGAGGACTGACTCCAGACATCTGATGGTAACATCATCAACCTCTGGATCAAACTTGTTAGCTATGAGGTGGTGTTGTTGTAGCAGCCACTGTAGGTCTCCGACCCCATAGACACACACTGCTCTTCTGTAGGTGCCAGTACATGGTGGGTAGGGGGCACCACTTTTCACATCTCCTGCTATGTAAGACCACTTTACCAGACGAGCAATGGAGATCATGTCGGATTCATGATACTTCTCATTAGCAGGCTTTGAGCCTGGAACTGAAGGCATACGCTGAAGAGTAGCCCACAGGTGTTCATCTGGGCTGTATGTATCTTTCTCCCATTCTAAAAGGTTGTGGACTTCTTTACTCTCCATCACATGTTGCACAAAGTCCCTTGTGACCACAAAGTAGGCATTACCTGTGAACATGGGTGTGCTGATGGGAGGGGGACTCTTCTTCACACTGGTCCAAATCACAGTGTTAGTAACATTGTGGTGGAACTGCCACCTGCCTTTCTTATAGTCATTTGTAGCTTCAGACTCCATGCTGTTCTTACCATTGAGTAACTTAAGAGCCTGAACCATCTCTGCGTTGGTTTTAATGGGAAAGTCTGTTCCACAAGTGTTGAGTAGGTATCTCCACTTAACGGTTGAGTTCAGCAAATCCTTCATGCAATTTAAATCGGCTTGCACCCGAGACCAAGATGCATAAACCACACTCTCCAGTGTACTGGCCACAAACACATTGGGAAAGCAGGATATGATGGCTTTCACTGCATTCATGAATTCCTTAGAAGACTTCTGGTCTACATGTACACAGTATACATTCTGAGGAGTATAAACGGCACGCAAGAGTCGCTCAAACATCTCAATCTTCTCATGGATCACCATAGAATAGGCAATAGGGAAGTCTCTCTCTTCTTCACTCAGTGGTGTTGTGAGGAACCCTCGGTCTTTGACATATGCCTTACAATCCTGAGTAACATTGAGGTAGAATTCTTCAGAGTGAAGCCTGCTCTTCCTCCTGGAGGTCAGAAGCCGACTAAGGTTACCTTTCCCCAGGCCTTCGATGTCCCCACTGATGATGGCAGAGCAGGTGGGTAGGTCATCGACATACTCCTGGGGTGCGACATCTGCCACTATCAGGGATCTCTTCTGTGAGCATGTCTGTCTGTGAGTTTGCCAGAGAAGAAAGTACATAGATGTGGTCATTAGTATGAGAAAGAGATTCAGGATGAATCTCCGAAACCTTGATCCTACCATGGAAAAAGATTTTGGGGCTGAGCTTTCAAAAGTGATTTTTTTAATCAATGCCAGATCCCAACAATCACCATGCCAGCTCTCCAGTGAAACTATTCAAGGACACTCCCAGTGCCCTTTTATCTGGGATAGTCGGCATTTACATAAGAGGTGTGTCATACCATTGACTAAAGGTATGCAATCGAAGAGCGGGAAGGGTACATAATGGAACAGTTACACTTTTCTTACCTCTTTTGACACTGAAATGTGATATTTTGTATCCTGGTGAACTTCTTTGAGTGAAATTGAACCTGTTTGTCTGGCATGTTATGGAAGAGGAGCTGTCAGTGTAAAAAGCATGTTGCTTGATTACTGATCTGTAATTAAGGACTGTACAATCCATACTCAACAATCTTTCTCTACGTCATTAAATACTTTTGACTAATTAACTGTCTATCTATCCTACATCTGTCAATCAACCAGACATCTATGGACAACTCAAAAAAGTCAACTCTGTCATAAGTATAATCAAATAACCACATTACCTTGAATTTCTTTTTGTTGGGTGATGCTGTCTCTTATTTAGGGCAGGTAACATCCATGACTTTCAACTTTTTTGACAATTTCAAACTGGATGTTCCTTAATAACAATCAGAGACCAGTTGTGGTCTAAAAAAAGTTTAAAAAATGAATTTATTGCATTGGAAAGCACATTAACAATTTCATATAACGACAATTTATACTAAACAACTTCTATTAACATCGAAAGATAAAAATAACCTGACTCCCCTTGAATTTTTCTAATATATAGACATGGATATCTATTTGAAACCTCTAACTTTCAGATCATAACATTGGGCAGTACAGTAAATGTACTACAGGCTGGGCTACACTGCATTTAGGATCTATTCAGATACGTGCTCTCATCCACGTCTTGGTCCTGTTCCTTGTTCTCGTCCTGGTCATGGATGAAGCTGTAGCGCCGGTACACAGAACCATCCTTACTGCTGTACACCACATCTGCCTCATCCCCACTGTCTGGCTCAGGCACACCATGGGGCATACTAGTGCTTCCACTGCCACTCAGTCTCTCGTAGCTCTGGCTCCAGCACAGCCTCTTCCTGGCACGGGCCTGGACCAGGCCAAACACAGCCAGTGCCAGGCCTAGTGCCAGCAGCAGGGACATGGGCAGGGCGGCCGAGGTGTGCTGGAGAGTTATAGTGGGCAATTGAAGGTCGACCGTGTGGCCACTCCCCGGCCTGGGCTCAGAGGCCTCCACACACAGTGCTAGCACATGGAAACAGAAGTTAGTCACTTACTGCTTGTCAAACATATCATGTTGGTTGCTATGTGAGTGATGAAATTAAAGTTGCAAAAGTTATACATTCCAAGTGTTCACAATGTCAATAACTCTGAGGGGATGTGATTAGTCAGTTAACTACACGTACACGTCTACTATTCCAAGTAAAGAGGAAACTGTTTCAAGGATAATAAGTTGAAAGACAAATAAGTATTCTGCCCCATCCTTAAATTACCGCATGTGTTGCTTGTGCAAATAACTTCAAAACAGAGAAGAGGAAGAGAATATGTGGAAGCAGGTGCGTTGTTAGACATGAAGCTCTACTGGGGGACAGGTGCCTCCTCATTATACATACAGTTCAGGGACATAAGTTTTATATCAGCTTTGGCAGGGATATCAATAGTTAATGTGTGCGTGCGCCACAATTTAAGAGCAAATCGTTTTTTGAGCTTCATGTAATATAATAGGACTATGTTGGACTCATGTTATTACTGTGTTTGAGTCCAAATAAGATGATCGGTTGGCCTATTGTTTAGAAACTTTCTTCAGTTTAGTAATGTTTTCTTAGCCTACCTCAATTCTGACTTGTGTGCCACACAGGGGTGTCTAGCGACACCCCTGTGTGGAAGTCAAGACTGCGTAAACACAGTAAGCCAGTTTGTCAACCAAAACTTGATATAAGCTCTTTGTGATACCCTACCAGAGTGGAGGTCACAGACACAGCAATCTGTGCTATTCTCCCCATCAGACTGGCAGCAGGGAGCACAGCGGTTCTCCACAGCATGGAGGGCAGAGTCAGCATAGCAGCTTAAACACTGGTTGGGTCTGGGACCAGTACAGTGTCTACATGAGCTGTCACATGGTTCACAGGTCTCCTTAAAGACATGGATGACAATGTTGGTGACAGAAAAGTATAGTAACCAAAAGTTCTCAGGACCTAATGAGAGGTGATTAATGTTGTCCACAGCATTATGCTGCTTCACTTAGAATGTAAATATTGTATCGCTTAACAAAAGCACTGAGAGCCAAAAACTGTTGTGGGGATAATGTGGCACCTCTGTTCAGTCTTAATTTATAATAAGATAGATGGCATCCCATTTTAATGTATTTACTTTCCCTTCTTTGCACTCCATGGCAAAATGAAATAGTGCTGTAACAAAGAACTCACATTCTCTGAAAAGTAGCGTCCTTCCTCACAGTGTGGGTAGCAGACATTGTTTTGTAGAGTGCTACCCCTGTCACACGTCAAACAGCCCTGGGGCGTGGAATCTGCAAACACACACACACTGTGAGCGCTTACAGAAAAATGAATTCAGAGGTCTCTGACGTAGGGGCACACATGGCACTGTTCCAAAGGCACTTCTATGGTGTGATTAAAGAACTGAAGTGAGCAGTGAGTACTAATGATCCCTCTGAGTACAGATACAGTATGTGGATAGTGTTTGGGTTACCTGTGCAGGTTCGGCAGCTGGTGTGACACTGTCTGCAGACATGAAGGAGTGGGTAGAAGCGATGTGGGCAGCGTTCCACACACAGCCTGGTCCCCTGGAGCTCCAAGAGGGGAGGCAGACAGACCCGACAGGACTCAGGCCCCGACCCAGAGCACAGTTCACATGAGGGATCACACTTCTCACAGTTGGAGCTCTTACTATAGTAGCTGAGGACAGAAGCAGTTTCCTGATTAATAAGTATGAATGCCTTCATTTTGACAGTATGCTACTGGAATAATAAGTTACAAGGAAAGAATGCACTGTTTGTTGAAAGGGAGTGTAAGGAAGATTCCAAACAGATGGCCAACACAAAATGTAAATTAAAAGATTGGGAAACAAGGCAAACGGTATTTGAGTTCCTTGTTTGTCACTCCTAAACATACGTCAGTTGATGACTGACAACCAGGATGAAGCATTGCATCAGAGAACAGGAGGGTGGTGGCATTAAGGTTTAAAAACACAAAACTCCAAAGGTTATGACTGTGCCTAATTTACAGTAAATGTTTGAACTTGTTGCAGGAACACCTCATGAATGTGATATGGCTTTATCATCCCTCACCCAGTGGGGCAGTTGGAAACACACAGGTGGAGGAGGTTGAAGTATCCTGAGGCGCAGGTCAGGCAGTCTTTAGGGGAGGCTCCAGAGCAGCTGGCGCACACGTGGTCACATGGAGAACAGAAGCCCAGCTCGGCCCCATCGGCCTGCTGTCTGGAGCTGTAGGTACCTGCAGGACACTCACTCACACAGGTGCTGTCTGAGAACAGATGCACAAATACACACAAAAAAACACACACACACACACTCACACACACTGCAATGTCACAAGAACGTTACACTCGCTGGTTCTGGTGTTCAAATGGAGGTAACCCTGGTGGAAGGTATTTACTTTGAAGGTATTTGGGCACAGCGCAGGTCTGGCACTCATTATGCCCTGGTCCTCCACAGGATTGGCAACAGCGGTGACAAGCTTTGCAGGTGAACTGGTCATCATGTAGGAATGTTCTGGGTGGGCAGTCTGTGTCTCCCGTTACCCCACACAGCAGTGTGTTTGGGTCCAGAACCAGACCCTTCTCGCACTGGGTACACTGGTTGGCCTCAGACCCAGAGCACTTGGCACACGTCTGGTGACACTCTACATAATCAATTAAAACACCAACATTTCCTTATTGTTTTGTGAACAATGACTGACTTTACAGTAGATAAATATTGACCATCAATCTCCTCCAATGTTTGCTAACATAAAATGACCAGCCCTAATATATCACCAATTAACACATTTACACAATCAGGTAACAGCTTGTGCTTGAAGACGGTCTTCCAGTGGGTTCTATGTTATTTTGCTCTCACCCTGGCATTCCATAACAAAGCTTTCATAATACGTCCCTGTGGGGCATTCTTTGGAGCAAATGCCCTGGTACAGCTTGGGAGTGAAAGCGGAGCAAGTTTCACAGTCGTCAGCCAGTGGCCCAGAGCAGCTGGCACATGTGGCGTGGCACTGACCACAGCGGCCCTCCTCCATGTCCTCATAGTAGCCCATGGGACAACTGGCTTTGCACACCCCATTTAAAATCAGGTACAGGAAACTGCACTCTATTAAACAATAAAAAAGAAAGGCAAAGGTCTGCCATCGAAATTGTATGACAGCTATAAATTGTTAGATAAGAATCAATCTCTGGCTATCACTCACTGAAACAGGTCCTGTCATCTGAGCAGATGTCACAATGGGCAGGACAGCGTCTACAGGTGCCATCATCCCGAGGGTAGGTCCTCAGGGAACAGTTGGGTCTGCACTGACCACTCTCCAGGAAGTGGTTGTCTGCACACGATAGGCACTGAGACTTGGTGCCTTCACAGGTCAGACAGGAGGTGTCACAGACCTCACACAAACTCTTCTCTTTCTCAAAGAAACCTCTGAAAACACCACATAGCACTCATGATTCAAATATACAGGGTTAGGATAAAACAAGTATTGGACAATTTCTTTCTGTCCACTATGGGTACATGTATGTAGAGAGACAGAAATGATATATCCACAAGACCACCCAGTGCAAACAAATCTTTGGCCAAGAAAGATGACTCACTCTGGGCAGTTGGACCAGCACCTCCCCAGGTAGAGGAACAGAGGGTAGCTGCCAGTGGGACAGCTGACACAGTTATCACTAGTCCGCTCACAGGTTTCACAGTTGGGGGAGCACTCCTCACACAGCTGGGAGGATGGATTAGCATAGGACCCTGAGGGGCAGTGATCCACACACGAACCCTCCTGGTCCAGAACATACCCTGCACCACATGGAGTGAGAGAAAGAAACAACAGAGACAGACAGAAAGACAATGAGAGATAGATGGACTTATTAGGCTTAAAAGTGAGATAAACAGTACATTATGTGGATCGAGGAGAAAGGGAGAGAGAAGGAGAGGAAGGGAAGGCCAGGCTACCTTCAAAACAAGAAGAACAGTCCAGGGCTTGAGGTCCAAAGCAAGTCTTGCAGGATGCATCACAGGAGTGACACTCAAGTTCAGATTCTTAGAGCACAGGAAAATACAATCTGTATTTATGATATCACACCCCTATCAAACCATACAGTTGAACCAACTGAACAGATAAGCAGAATTGAGTAAAAATTGAGTACTATTTGAATCTTTTCACGAGAGGGCAATATTGTGAGAGCTGTGAGTAAAGCTGGGCTGCTTGTGAGCATAATAAGAGACATGGTAAATTGTAAAACTGGGTATCAAGTAGACCAAAGTAGTTTTTGACTGTATGGTCTACAATAGATACCTTTCAACAAAGAAAACTGAGCCAAGCAAAAGTGTTTTAATTGGTCAAATCAAAGGACACTAAGTAGAAGTGATCTACATCCAGATGGACCAATGACAACTGGTTCACTCACCATCAAAAAACTGGTCCTGCCGGCAGTTGACCAGGGGGCACTGCCCATGTAGAGGGGCATTTCCACTGGGGCACAGGTCACAGTCAGCCCCCTGAGGACCGTGGCATGTCTGACAAGACCTGTGGCACACCTGGCAGCGCCCCCCACGGGGATCACTGAAGGTGTGCTGAGGACACTGCTTTACACACTCCCCCTCTGAGAGGGCAGGACAAAGGAGAAAATGTGAGAATTATCTTCTGACCCTTCTCTTTCTGTCCGAACACAGATCCACACAAAAGCGCACAGGTCCTCATTAGTATTTGTTTGTTTGTAAAATATGCACACGCTAAGATGAAACGTTAAAGTAAAAAAGAACTATGCTGGAACTGAAGTCCTCATCTTTCAAACAGAAACACATATTTTTTCACCCTTTCTCTCTTTTTATCTTCTCTTCTCTTTATCACTCTCCCCCGGTCTCTCCCTCTCTCCCACCCCTCACTTTCTCTCTCTTTCTCTCGACATTCCATCTGACTGCCCAGCCCTGAAATAATCATGAGTCTAAATCTGGTACTAACCCTGGAATTAGAGGATACCTACATAGATTATATGTTACAGTATGACATACCACAGCCCTTATCATTATACAATTCAGTAATAATACTAACTAGAGACTAACTAAAATGTTTGGGGTAATAGTTTGGCAATTTAAATAAGTATGCTTACTTATTATTTATGAACATTACATAGATTAGTGTAGTGTGAAGTGTAAATTCAAGTGTTCTCTTCTTACTTACTTGCTATTCTTCTCATACCCTGCAAAAGGGGATGGTCATAGTCTATGTGGCAGCCTCACATAGTTGAAACAGTTACATGAAAACCAAGAAACTGGTGTAGAAATTGTCCTAACCTATGTGACCCCTTAAGTTTTTCCATTCTAGTGATATTTTTAAGCATTTACTCATATTGCATTCATTCATAAAGAACCCACTTTGAAACGAGCAAATTTTAACAACGTTTTCACTGGCAGTATCTCAGCAGGAATCCCTATTCCAACATTACCATCTGCAAACTGAAAATATGCCTCCAAAAACTTAAATAAGCTTGAAATGTATTTTGGGAAAACTGGCTGTAATAACTCCAAGGACCACTTATAAGGTGAAATGAATACCAGGTAATGTCTAGAACATGAGTCATTTATTAACTTGCTAGGCCTCATCAAGCCCAAGCCTACATGTCTGACTACGTCCCATGCCCAGCTGCCGAGGTAACCACTGGTCCATACCGTCAATGCTACAGCACCACCTAGTGGCTCCTGTAGATAAAGATTTGCCTAAACCACATTACCACATGCCTCCCCCCTTGAGACAGCACTATGGACTTCCTATTTTACCATGTTTTAAATTATAAACCAATAGAACAATTTAAAACTCTAAACTAATAGAACACATTACTATGTAATACTAGGGTAGTACCCTTGTACCCTGGGTTAACACTAGGAACAGCCTTTAACTAAATACAGAATACTAAATAGAGGTACCCTACGGTGGTAAATGCAGTGTTCCAGGCTGTACAATGCTGACACTGAGTCTTCCTAAGGAACCAAACACTCGACGGGCTGTGATGTTTGTCTATGAGAAGATCCCTGTGCAGTTCGACCCTCAATTACACATTTGCTAGAACCATTTCACCGAGGACAATTTGTAAAGCAGGATTTGCTATGAAGCTGTTGCTGTAAAGAGGTGCTGTTCCGACCTTATGTTCATCACAACCGCAAGCTGTAGTATGATGTCGCTAACAGTTATTATCAATACTAACGTATACTGCCTGTATCTAGCATCGGTAGAACGTGTGATGATTTAGTTTATTGGCAATGGGGCTAACGTTATTTCATGTTCCTGACTGTGTTTCATTCAAATAAATAACCAGTGTTGTCATATAAATCTACAATTCAAGATGCATGTTTGTCCAGATCTATTTTTCAGCAAGATAGCTAGAACTAACTGAAGCTGAGTTGAATCCCGATAGTTTGTTTGCTAAGGTGTGCTAACGTTACCCACTGTGATGGAATTTTAGGATTTATAGGAATATAGCCTTGTTACAATGCATGTGCATGGGCGGAAATCCCGGGGGGGACACGACCCCCCCATCCTGGGAAAAATATGATTTGTCCCCCCCAATAAATCACTGTAAACATAACTATGTAATTTCAATAACATTGATAATATGCAATGAAAGCGCTTTGCTGATTATGGACACAATGGCGCTTTTTTAAGTTTAAAAAGATTGCGAACTCTGCACTTGGTCCCACAATGGTTTGATCCACAGCCCCAGCCCTCAGCAGTAATGCCTGCATATCTGTTTGTGTCGTTGGTGGCTGATGTCCAGTAAGTAGTTGTAAGAAAGGATTGGTTTGACAATTTATTTCTACCACTCAATACAATAAAACATTCATAACTGTCACAATTTTCGCTGCATTGGTCACTATCAGTAGCGGAGATAGCGTCAGTCAGGGGCCCCCCAAACGCCGCCGATCATGCGTCACGTTACGAGAAAGGGGCCCTTGCTTAGTGACACAATGCAGATAATTATCTGAAAGAAGCTAACTACGGATTCTGAGCTTGCGCTACCACATTCCGTTAATCCAGCTCTTTTTATCAAACGTAAGTTACGCAACAGTCACTTAACTCATATGGTAAACCAGCACAACAATAACAATTGCCAGGCAACAAAACGCTACATTCAGTGCCAACAAAGTTTCAGCCGTCTACGTCTCATTACAGGAGTATACTTTCAGGAGTATACTTACAGGAGTATACTTACTTCATGAACTGAAAGTGCACCACACAGGTTACTTTACAGTATTCAAAAGTAAACCTCAAATACACTATAAGTGTACTTTAAAGTGTACTAAATGACCTAAAAAGTGGGCCAATTCAGTTTACTTAGTACAAAATAAGTACACTTTTAGTACACTGCTAGTATACATTTACATTTAGTCATTTAGCAGACGCTCTTATCCAGAGCGACTTACAGTAAGTACAGGGACATACCCCCCGAGGCAAGTAGGGTGAAGTGCCTTGCCCAAGGACACAACGTCATTAGGCACAGCCGGGAATCGAACCGGCAACCTTCTGATTACTAGCCCGCTTCCCTAACCGCTCAGCCACCTGACTCCCTGTGTATACTCTTAAGTACCATGATAATAGTATACTTTTTATACTAAGTATACTTACAAAATATGCCTGCAATGTTCATCATGGGCAATAAAGTAAAAAAAATAAAAATACAATGCGGGTCACGTGAAAAAAGGATCCAAAGACTCGTAGAAAGACCGAGTCGGGAAATTAACGAATCGTTCCCTCTAGCGTTCCCTCTAGCTACCACTACAGAGCCTATGCAGGTCACGTGAAAAATTATCCAAATACTCGTACCCGAAGACCGAGTCGGGAAATTAACAAATCATTTCTTTTTACTTGGACGAGCCTACAGTGCAACAGTCCCGATGCGCGGCCACGAGAAAATGAACGAATCACTCTTTTACCCCCTTTCCACCAAAGTTAACCGGGAGCTAGTTCGGAGCTGGTGCTAGAGCCAGTTCAGAGTTGGTTCAAGAACAGAGCCTACTAAGAACCGGTTTGCTTTTCCATGGCCTAAAGAGCCACCACAGAGCCACGTCATTACGTCACTGTATACGTCTCATCTTTCCTAGAAACGCTAGCGCGGCAGCGCCAAACACAAAGCAGAGCCCGTCTAAAGGCTGTTTATTAATCCGAAGAACGTGTTTTCTTAGCTATTGCGCAATACCCTGGGGCCCGTTCTCTGTACGTCGCTTATTACATCCTAGATCAAATGACACATCCAAGATGACATCATCTTGCTTATCATGATCTGGCTAATTCGGTTCTTCGAACACACTTGTTGTTTATGATTAGTATAGCTGGATTGAGTTATACGTTGGTCTAAAAGGGGGTATGTATCGATAGTAGAAACCTTGATCAGCAACGCTGCTATTGGCTGCTCACATAAGTCTATGGCTGCTCACTGTGGCCAAAATGAGCGCCCTGTTTTTTCCGCAACAGAGCCAACAGAGCAACAGCTTGCTCGAAGGTTACTCCGAATTTGAAGATTTTATCAGAACGCCAGTGAACACCTCAAAGTCTGCAAAATCCAAGAAAGAGGGCTGGCTGGCAAAAAGTAGCAGACCAAATTAAATGTAGAGGAGTGACTAAAGAATATATTGTGCTTATTAAAGTTATGCATTGTGCTTATTAAAGTTATGAACTTAGAAGTGTGCTCAGGCTTAAACATTGGGTCTCACACTGAGTGTGGGAAGCAGGCTGTTCTTTGTGTCTCTATCTTTTCATTTTCAGAAACAACCTTGAATCTGGGTGGAGATGGCACCCGAGCAGGTGGGACGCGGAGGCAAGAACAACTCCCTGATGCACGAGAGAACAAGCTCAACCCTCTTTTCATCTTTCTGTTTTAATTGCACTGTATATTATATGCTGGGGAGGGAAAGATAGCCAGTTGGACTTCGTGAACCAGCCCAAACTCTGTTGCGGGTAGGGAAACTTAGACAACTCCAGAGCTCTGTACTTGTTGATTTCCAACTGCTGCATTAAAGCTGATATTATCGGACCTCTGCGACTCCAGAGCACTCTTTCTAGAACACAGATTTGTGTCATTGAATACCATCATTACATATTGGAATAGACACATAGAAAAATGAATCCTTCATGACCACGCGTTTTATCGCTTATTACAGTAAGCTTTTTTTTTCATACTTTCATATTTTCATTTATCATCTTTAATGTCATATGATGTGGTTTCAACAAATGTATTATGTAAATGACACCCTCACAAAAAAAGATCCTCTCAAAAAGTATAGGCTAGCATACTGTATCGCGCTGTGCTTAAGGAGCCTATCTATCACGAAATGAGCAATCAATTCGGTTTCATGTTAAAATTCTGATAATTATTCTTGCACCTTCTGCAACAGGTTCCTGTAGTAAAAATGGACAAGACATGTCTGTGACAGGCTTCCTGTATCACCTCTGCTTGTAAAGCCTCAATCTAATCGTGTTTACTTAAAATAAACCTGCTCCCGAGCAGGTTTAAGTTTACGGACCTGTTGCTATGACAGCAAGTCCAGGATGAGCTTCGAAGAACCGAACAATCCAAGATAATGACAAATCGTCAACAATCAAATCCAGCTAACTGAGTTAGCGACGTACGGAGAACTGGCCCCTGGACTCGCAGCAGTATGACAACACTGGCATTATCAGCGCAACATTTTATAAACTTTTGCTGTATAGTGCTTGTGTATTACATTTGTGTTAAATATAGGCTCAATAGCTCATAACATTTGTGTGTCATTTCACTCATTTGATAGGATTTTGATAAAACGCAGCAACTAGTATCTGCACTGCACTGCGATGCTAGCTAGGTTATCGAAAAGTCGGAGCAAATTTACAAATTAGCAGTTTCATCAATAAAATAAGCACATTTTCATCAACTACACTGCCCACTTCTCGTTACATTTTAATTCAGATGCTGATTTACAAGTACCGTTTAGCTGAAATATGAATTGTAAAGACTTAGAGCAATGGTGGTCAAAGGATTCTGTTTGTCTTGTTGGTCACGGTAACCCCGCCCCTGCCCCTGACGCAAGCGGTTCTTTCTTGGTTCACAATCTAGCCCAGCTCCGATGTGGTGCTTTTTGCGAACCACGTACGAACCGCTTTTCCGATTCTCAGTCTGTCGAAAGAGAAAGAACTGGTTCGCAGATTCGTCACAAATTCACATTAAAATATTACTGGCTATTTTCAAGTCGGATCTCATATTTGCTGCGGCGAATATGAAAGTATAAGCTGCGTACGCACTACATTACCATTAACGACAAAATAAATGGAGACAAAATAAAACATTTGCAGGCTCGCATGAAGTGGGATTCGATCGCACTAGAGCAAAACACATAATAGACCAAAGGCCATTGCTTTACACCACAAGCTATTCTAGCTCATGGAAATTACTCAAATCAGTTATGTACTTACTAACCACCTTGGCCTTCAGGTAACATCTTGATTTGGCTTCTTCTGGAACAACTGGTTACCATAGACACTACCCGAATGTAGGCTACTAATCACGTATTTGGGGTTTGTTCCGAGGCAATAGCCGTATTTACCCCGACATCGAAGCTCCTTCTAACACCACATATTAAAAATTCATACTAACGTCGCTGCTATCCCAGACAATACGATCAAAATACGCGTAACACAACATGGAAACATTCGTTTCCTATGTGATTTTGTGTAGCCTATGGCTGAGTGTTTCCTCGCTATATCTTTTGAAATAAATTCATTTCATAATTTTTGAACTGTAGGCAAAGCTGTATATTTGTTTCTCTGTTCCGTTGATCTCTCTTTTCTGTGTTGGAGTTCTTTTAAGAGGTTGATGGCATCAACATCCAGTCTGATAATAAAAGATCATTAACTTGAATTGTGTCTCTTCATTATAATACCCACACACAGGGCCGGAGTGGGACCACTTATCAGCCCGGGAGTTTCAGGCCCAAGACCGGCCCACTTTTCTTTGCAGCCTGCTTTGACTGGGGGTGAACTTTTCTGGGGGAGGATCATGATTACAGAAAGGGATCTTATTTTTTATATTGATACCAATTTTGAGAATGATTAACGATCCGAGTGTTAATCAGGCACGGAGCCAGACGATGTAAACATTCGGGGCTCAGCCCAAACCAACAACGTATTCTGGGTTTGATCTTATGCTAGAAAGGGAATTCCACACTTAATAAGAGCGCGCATGGCGCGCGATTGGCCATTATTTGAGCGCAAAATAGTTTTTTGAGTTTTATGTAAAATAAACACAGCCGTTTTTCAATTGGTAAAACCTTGTCTAGTGATGCCATCACTCCGGCCCTGCTCCCATCCATCCTCCCTGACGCGTATTGTTACGGTAGGGTCGCCCGGCCCAGCTATCGGTAGGCTATCTGAGAAAACCTTTTGGAAAAGATGGGCTATGGACCCAACCATCTCTATTTGAGAGGGGAGAACTCCATCACATGGTACAACCCATGCAGAGGCTGTCAAAATGCAGAACGCGTGTAGCCTATTTTAAGAGAAGATAGACTAACGTGGCAAATGTCAACAACAACAAAAATCCTCGACCGGCCCAAAAGTGAAGCGGCCCACCGGGTGAAGCGACCTGCCCACACACAGAAAATCCAGGTTGAATCAAGTAGCTAGCTACTGCTAATAGCCATTGTATGTTCATTTGCTAAGTGACAATTCAGATAGATAGTGAAATATTTGCTGTCTGAGAGATCCGAACTAAATAAATAAATGTAGAGTTAAGAGTAAATATCCGAAGAACGGCCGGTTGGTACAGTTTTGATTCATCGTCCAGACATCATCTGGAGGTAGGTTTCGATCAATTGCCGACGTCTCTGCGACGTCTTTCCAATGTGCAAACGATGTCTATACGACGTCGGCCCGATGTATATTGTATACGTCGGGCCGACGTCGGCAAGACGTATGTGTGCTATCTGGGTTGTCTATTCTTTGTTTGTCTATGGCCACACTGCAGCTACAATTCACTAAATCTCTCTTACTAATTATTAAACATCGCCCTCGAATTAACGCAGCCCTCGAATAAACGCCGCACCAAAAATGATCATTGTGTAATAAACGCCGCAGCGTTTAATCGATGAAATACGGTATGTTAGATTATAATAGGTTGCAGTCCTTTCTGCTGACAACAGGTGGGGCAACAGGTGGGGCGCCCCACCTGTTGTCAGCAGAAAGGACTGCAACAAAATTATGTTATTTTTTATTTCTCGAAGATTACTTCGTATAATTTCTTATCTATGAATATAGCATCTTCCTAAATTGCATATCATTCATTTGTGTTATTATTTTATTTCATGTTCATTGGTCCCTGCCTTGCTGCTTCAGACTGCGTTCTGCCGATTCGAGTTTGCAGTAGTCAGCCATAGGCTAATCGTGAAGGTTGGGCTCTGGTGGGGCTAGCCCCTCTCTCACAATGCAATGTACATTGGACGTGGGAAAGTATTAATACGCATGCTCAGAATGTAATGTAATGTGGATCACACAAATTTGATGCCAAGTGGGGCTGAGAGCCGGTAGCCCCACCACAGCGTCATTTCGTATTTCAGATCTGATTGGCTGTCTGTCTGTCTGGCTCCAACATTAGTCGGCAAGAAGAAGAGCGTGGTGGGGCTAGCCACTCTCTCACAATGCAATGTAGGCTACATTGGACGTGGGAAAGTATTAATACACATGCTCAGAATGTAATGTAATGTGGATCACACAAATTTGATGCCAAGTGCGGCAGGCAGCTGGTAGCCCCACCACAGCGTCATTTTGTATTTCAGACCTGATTGGCTATATTTCTGTCTAGCGCCAACGTTAGTCGGCAAGAAGAGCGAGGAGGGTAGATTTTCTTAGCTAGGTTAGCTTCACAAACTCCAGATAAGTTGAGAAAATGAATAAAGTGGATTTCATACTCGAGCACCGGTTATATACCCTTAAATATACCCTCTAAACCCTTAATTTGGAGGAGAAAGTTGAAGTAAAGCGACTTGGTGGTGCACATTAGCCACAATATTGTCATCGCTCAAACTGCTGGTAAAAGTAACCGCAGGTTTAACGTGGAGTGGTTTTTGAAAAAAAGTGGCTAACGGTTAGCATACAAAAGAAGGCACCTTTCTCTTCAAGTGAGCTCTCAGCCTTGGTGAGTGAAAGCATGTTTTATCATCCTGCCTTTGTGGTGCTGGTCCGTGCATTGGTCATATTTATGAGCTGGATCAATAGATATAGATAATGATGAGTGTCAGTGTGTCCATGCTTATCTATTAAGGTTGTTGTCATAGAATGGATCTGTATCCCTAAAAAGTTGTCTTTCCGCTTCGTCGTGGCCTTAAGTGGTGTTGAGCACATTGCTGTTCGCGTATGGCTCTGTAGGCACATTGGTTCTCAGCTTGGTTGCATTTCTAATTTAGGTTTGTAAATATGACAGTGGTAATTTTACATGTGTGTGAGAGAGAAGGAGAGCAATTACACAAGAAGGTCTCTCTCTCCAGTTTTTGTACTACAACACCTGGTAGAAGCAAGCCGCTCTGTTGTAAAAAAAAGAAATTGTGGAGCCACGCTGTTTGTTGATGTGTTAAATAAACACATCAGTAGCAAGAGGGAGTTTTGTAGCTTTACTGGTATGTATCCTATATTTTGAAATGGGTTTTGCCCCACAAATTTTTTTTACATATAAAAACACCACTGATCAATGCCAACTATAAAGTGCATTTCCTGCAGAAAATGCGTTGGAATGCTGAAAGCTGAAATGATTTATTTTTTAATTGGTGAAAATACAGAAATTAGAAATACCCGCAAGCTGAAATTAATTTAAAAAATGTGTGAGTCACACAAAAGAGGCAGTGTGGAATCTGAACTGCATCTTCTAACAATGCTAAGAGCTGAAATACAATGCGTGAGAAGCTGAATGCTGAACTGTTAAACTGTAGAAGTAGTAGAAGAAGTAGAATATTCGTTTTAGTAGCTGAAATTATAGTTGGGATAGTAATAGCTGTAGCAGATACAGTAGTATCAGTGGCGTAGTAGAACAAAACAGTTCCATTAACAATAGTAGTAAAAGAGAATTAGTAGTTGTAATAGTGGCATAAGATATAGCAGCAGGTGCAGTAGTAGTAGCAGCTAGTGGTGTACATTTACATTTTGTCATTTAGCAGACGCTCTTATCCAGAGCGACTTACAGTAAGTACAGGGACATTCCCCCGAGGCAAGTAGGGTGAAGTGCCTTGCCCAAGGACACAACGTCATTTTGCAGAGCCGGGAATCGAACCGGTAACCTTCAGATTACTAGCCCGACTCCCTAACCGCTCAGCCACCTGACTCCCTGTAGTAGTGCTCTTAGTCTTTTAATGAGATGAGTTGACTGAATATCTCCGTCTTGTGACTCCACTAATCAGCTAATACCAATCACCTGTGTGAGAGACTGAGTGGCATGAAATACACATTTCAAATTGAGTTTTGGTATCTATTTGCTGGGGCATATTTTGAAAATTAAATCTCAAATGTCTATTTCTTTTTCATTTTAATTAAGTGAAAGATTGAGCACTCTTGAAGAAGAAAATTAAAATGCAAATAGGATGATTGATTACTAATTTCATTTATGAGTCAAATAATGCAGCCACATTCTTAAAATGAAAAAGCATTTCTGCAAATGCATTTCAGCTTCCATAGCTGAAAGGTGTCACGGAAGAAATAGAATAAAAATATGAAGAAGTTGAATAAAGATTCAAAGAACAATACTTGGAATGCTGAAGCAGCATTCCAACAATAATCAGCAACCTTTTATAAAAGGTTAGCATTCACATTCCACCTGCAGTTCACTGTGGATGGCATCTCACACAACTCCTGCTGCTGCAGTAGGCCTACACCCACCCCCCCCATTCTGACCAGTCCTTTTTGAATGCTTCCTGTATTCATATACCATGTGCTTTAGGATGACAATAAGCATGTGATTTGCAAGGCAAAAGAAGACTCATTGCCTAGGCTTGTCTATAACCAGGAAGATTGATG
This sequence comes from Osmerus mordax, assembly GCF_038355195.1. NCBI lineage: Eukaryota > Metazoa > Chordata > Actinopteri > Osmeriformes > Osmeridae > Osmerus > Osmerus mordax. The sequence goes on from NC_090053.1 coordinate 13,094,507, forward strand.
ACCCTCATGCGTACAGTAAGTACACTGATTTTGTAGGATGTGTAAAACACTTTTATTTACCTACGTACATTGTGTCATTATTCAGACTCAAAGGCCCTGGCCTGGGCTGCGTTTCCCAATAACGATGGATCGTAGCAATGATCGAGCAAAAAACGAAACCATCAATATTTCTTACATGTGTTTCCCAAACATGCTCGTAGGAAGGGCTGTGTTTCCCGAAAGCGTCATAAGCCTAAGTTGATCGTAGAATCCATCGTACAACGAATCTTAGTTTTACGGGCCGTTCCCAAAGACACCGTAGCTAAAGTGTCTCTTGAAAATTCATAGCTCTTGAAAGCGCATAGATTAGCCTAATCCTTACGATCCATCGTTATCGGGAAACGCAGCCCTGGATAGTTCCACCTTGAAACTAGAACTGAGGCTACAGCAAGAATATTGTTTTCAATTCTCCTCAACTCACTGAAAGGAAGAAACAGTAGATAGAACAGAGCAGAAGAAAGGTGCAGTACCGTTGAGGTAGTATCCAGCCTGGCAGGCAAGACAAAGGGAGTCCCTCCTGCAGTCAATGCATGGAGCTGGGCAGGGCAAACACCCCCCCCTGCCCTGCTCTTCGTAGGTCGTCTGGGGGCAGTGACGGCGACACTGGTGCCTAAACCTGAAAAAACAAAACTCCTTAAAAAGCGCAATTTCAAATCAGGGATCCTTACTTTGATAAGGCACTGCCTCTCTTTATGTAAAGGACAAAAGCATGGCAGGACAAAGCATTCCAGAGATCAAACACCTGCTGTGTGATCTGCTGTGATTTAATAGCATACATCACTTTGAAAGCCTGTAGATGTTGCTACAGGCCATTAGTTTACAGCTGGATAACTCTAAGACTTGATGGATCGTAACCAGAGAGGTAACAGCCCCCTGCATGTTAAGTCTCATCCCATCATGCACTGCACACATGCATTGTCTCCTTCAATGCATTCCCCAGAGCCCTGACTACCAAACATCAAACCAGTTGGAAAACCTAGATGAACACATGATTGCCTCTGTTCAAGGCTCTCATAATTCTATTCGCTCCATTATAAAAAGAAAGATGACTATTGGCTCTATCGTGAAGCCTAAAGGCACAGTCTGGCAATTAAAGTGTCACAAAACTGGCAATTGTTTCCCCTAGGTTTACAGCTTTTACAGGGGGGGGGGGCAGCGGGGGGGGCTGACCATGTAGAGACAGAAATGACATGCCGTTGTGTAAATAAAGATAAATAACATAAGACTGTTTAGTTTGTTTAATAAAATAGCAAGCTATAGACCTGTTTTGTAGGAAAGGTAACCTTAAATGACTTATTTTGTGATCTGGCACTATATATATATATAACTTGACCTTCCAGGGGGGCGGGGGGTGCCTTGGGGGGGCGGGGCGCCCCCCTAATATAATGGTAGGGGAAACACTGCTGCCCTTCCCACCCAGGAGGCCTCCCCCCCTCTACAGTGACGACTCTCTCCATTCAGGAGGGTGAAGTTAACAGACTTTTCAAGAGGCAGAATCCCCGCAAAGCAGCTGGGCCGGACTCTGTCTCTCCAGCCACCCTCAAGCACTGCACTGACCAGCTGTCTCCGGTGTTTACCTACATCTTTAACGCCTCCCTTGAGACATGCCATGTGCCAGCCTGTCTCAAGTCCTCCACCATCATCCCTGTGCACAAAAAGCCAAGGCCAACAGGACATAATGACTACAGACCCGTCGCCCTGACCTCTGTCGTAATGAAGTCTTTCGAGCGCCTGGTGCTGGCACACCTTAAATCCATCACTGACCCTCTACTGGATCCCCTGCAGTTCGCCTACAGAGCCAACAGGTCTGTGGATGATGCAGTTAACATGGCCCTCCACTTCACCCTACAGCACCTGGACTCCCCAGCATCCTATGCCAGGATCCTGTTTGTGGACTTCAGCTCTGCCTTCAATACCATCATCCCCGCCCTGCTTCAGGACAAGCTCTCCCAGCTGAACGTGCCTGATTCCACCTGCAGGTGGATCACAGACTTCCTGTCTGACAGGAAGCAGTGCGTTAAGCTGGGAACACAAGTCTCTGACTCCCGGTCCATCAGCACCGGATCACCTCAGGGCTGCGTCCTTTCTCCTCTGCTCTTCTCCCTGTACACCAACAGCTGCACCTCCAGTCATCCAGTCAACCAGACACCACCCTTATTGGGCTCATCTCTGGTGGAGACAAGTCTGATTATAGGTGGGAAGCGGCCAACCTGGTGACCTGGTGCAGCCAGAACAACTTAGAGCTCAATGCTCTTAAGACAGTGGAGATGGTTGTGGACTTCAGGAAGAACACAGCCCCACTCACCCCCATCACCCTGTGCGACTCCCCAGTCAACACTGTTGAGTCCTTCCGCTTCCTGGGCACTATCCTCTCCCAGGACCTCAAGTGGGAACTGAACATCAGCTCCCTCATCAAGAAAGCACAACAGAGGATGTACTTCCTTCGGCAGCTGAAGAAGTTCAACCTGCCAAAGACAATGATGGTGCACTTCTACTCAGCCATCATTGAGTCCATCCTCACCTCCTCCATCACCATCTGGTACGCTGCTGCCACTGCCAAGGACAAGAGCAGGCTGCAGCGTATCATCCGCACTGCTGAGAAGGTGATTGGCTGCAATCTGCCTACCCTCGAGGACCTGCACACCTCGAGGACCCTGAGGCGAGCGAGGAAGATTGTGGCCGACTCCTCCCACCCTAGACACTCCCTGTTTCAGTCACTCCCCTTCGGCAGAAGGCTGCGGTCCATCAGGACCAATACCTCACGCCACAAAAACAGTTTCTTCCCTTCCGCTGTTGGCCTCTTCAACAAGGCCAAGGGACCACAGTGACTCTAATGACTTCCTGCTTAAAACACACTGCTTTTTGCACTGCATTACAAAATTGTATCTTGTACATTTGTATTTTTTGTAATATTTGTATTTTGATATTGTAATTTACGGCAACTTATATTTTATTTTATTGTATATTTAATTTAATTCTAATCCAACTTAGTACTGCTAGTTTATGTACCCTTAGTATAGATAGTCCACATATTTAAATTTTAGGTCCCTATATGTTTATTGTTTGCACCTTCCTGCCAAAGCAAATTCCCTGTCTGTGCAAACTTTCATGGCGAATAAATCCCATTCTGATTCTGATGTGTCTAGCCTTGGATGCCTACTGAACAAAACAGAATCCTGTCAACAGAAAAAAAACTATTAACTTTGAGGATTTCATTACAATGCTACAGTACAGTAGCATTGTGAAGCAATCTTCCTCACAAGCTCCCTCGTGAATGAAAGGCTGACCACTGAAGCTCAATGAAAGCCCTTCCCTACACTTCCTGCTTCGTTGCCGTGGCGTTGAGATGGTGGTGCTACGGCTGTTTGAGGAGAAACAGCTGGCGGAGCCACACTGCATCCATCACCCTCACAAAAGCAGCTGATAGAGAGCAGGCCCAGCCTGGGTGCCAACAGGAGGCTGTCCTGGATACCACACTCCCCAGTGCTGGAGAACTTCTCTGTGCAAACATTAGTCTGCTCGTTCACCGAGGAGACAGCATCAGCATTTCCAGCCCCCAAAGTTTCTTTCACATCTCCACTCTGAGTTCAAATGAGGAGAAAGCCTAAATCATCGGTGACTTTGCCACAGGTTTCACGTACACTGACATTCTGAGATGAAAACGGTCCTTTGTGCAGAAATGGAATGGGATATGCAAAGGCCATCAGAATGCAAAGTTACACTGATAGTTGCAGAAGATGCAATGTTCAGCCGCACCTGTGAAAGAACAATAACAATACATTGCAGAAAAGAGTCCACCCAACAATAATGCACCTGCTTTGGCCAGGCATTAAACCTCTACAACAGCACCATAACTCTCTAGACAAATGGGCTGGAACAAATAAATGCGTGTGTGAGAGAGAGTGTGTGTGTTGGGGCGGGTGGTGTGTGAGTAGAAGTGTGTGTGTGTGTGTGTGTGTGTGTGTGTGTGTGTGTGTGTGTGTGTGTGTGTGTGTGAGAGAGAGGACTGAAGCAGGTTGCTGTTCTTTGCTAAACCTACGGCTCAGGTAACAGGGCACTCTGTGCACTAGGTAACTTGATTCGGCAACAGGGGGCCTAAACATGGGGGAGAGAAGCACAATTGAAGATTTGTTCTTCCACTGCAGCCTTTGTAAATCTGGATCTATGTGAATAGGATGGAGCAGGTAAGACAACAAGCTGACACATAAATGTCCCTGTTTTGCTATATTAATGTATCTGATCATGGTATACATATGAAGGTGTATGTTTGGTTAGGTTCTGACTTGTGTTGGAAAATATCAGACTGAGTAAATTATCTTCAAAGAGGAGAGATTCAAGGCAGCCTAGGAAAACTCAATCAGAGCATAAAAATTATTCATGGATACTTACCATTTATCATTTACAATTTTAAAAGCCTTGATGGTCTGGAAGAAAAGTACTTTTATTATTGGACCCAATTCTAGAAATATACACAGAGATTAAGGATGTGTCCTGATCATCTGTGTTTCACCATCCATTCCATCGTTTGATATAGCTGCTGACACCGGAGGTTATCTCACTACAGAGGCAGTGGGGAGATAACAGAGCAGGCTACTAGACTACAGAAGAGATTGATGACTGAGACAAGGACACTTACAGAAAGTAACCTTCTATGCAGCTGTTGCAGATCTCAGGGTCTTCTGGGTGAAGAAAGACAAAGAGTGAAGAGGTAAAATCAAGCCAGGGAGATGGGGGGGTATAGATCTAGGCGATAACCACTTCCATTGAGGGATGATAGTCAGGAGACCTGTGAATTACCTGTGGAACACGTTTTACAGCCCATCTCACAGTCGAGACATTCTCCTGTTTCAGGATCCTGAACCTGGCCTGGAATATGGAGACACAGAGCACCTGTCAGCACTCACATATACACAGCATAGGGTTCCTAATAGCACCAGGCTAATCCTCTGCATTTGTTCTTCCTCTTCCTCTCACACCTCCCTCTTGTTGACTTACCCATATCACAAAAGGCTGTTTGGCAGACTCCATTCTGAAGCCTGTAGTGTTCCCTGCATTTGGCACAAATGCTGCCATCATTGCAGAGCTCACAGTTGGTGATGCAGGGCAGGCAGGCATAGTGAGCCCTGTCAGGGTAGAGTCCCCGGGGGCAGTATGTCTGACAGTGACCTTGGTGGAGGAAGCGCTCATGTCCATCTTCATCTGTGAGGAGTACAGGTACACGAGACCGGTTTATGTAAAGATCCCTCCTCTTCCTCCACCAAGGTCACTCCAGGAATGCATTGACCACAAAGCTCTACTGACAGGAAATACCTCTTCATACCGGGGGCTCTTGCGGGAACGAGAATCAATGCCTTCCCCCCCACCCCACCCCCGCCGACCCAGCGTAAATAACAGTGCTGACTATCACATGAGCTGGGGGATATCTGAACAGGCTGCTAACTGTGGGAAAGTTCAATGCCTTCTACAACCAATGTTATGATGTGACTTACTGTGATAGAATGATGTGATTAAATCTTAAAGATCTGCCAGTGGTTATAACAGATAACCGACTAATAAGATGTCTGACAAAAACATGAAGGGGTTGCCATTCTTCAGTGTTCTCCTGATATGACCTGTTTGTAATTTGAGACATGGTGAGGACACGACTCAGATTGACTGATGTTGCTGTGGCTAACAGATGTAATCAAGGGCAATCAACAGCGAATCAGAGCTGTGGGCAAACACTGTTGTGTGTCTTAGCCCACTAATGTATGCACTGGAACCTGCCCCGTGCCCAGCTCATCCACCTGGGGCTGGTCTCAGAACTGCTGCTGAGTTACAGCCTTGTCACATCTACTCCTTGCAGCAGCGAGAACATGGGAGACAGGAGGAGAGGCCCTCCAGCCACTTTCCTCCCTAGACTGCCACATCTCTCTCCCTTTCTTTGTCCCTCTCTTTCTCTCTCTCTGTCTCTGCCTATCTGTCTCTCTCTCTCTCACACACACACACACACACACACACACACACACACACACACACACACACACACACATTGAAGGATATTGTGGGAGGACTTTCATAAGTTAACTCCTGTGAGCTGTGACAGTAGTATCACTAAACCGTGGCTTGACAATGAGTCCCTTCAGACATGGTCAGGTTTCACAGAAGAGGGGCAAGAAGTGATCACATGATTTCAACCTTATGTTTACAGATGGAACATGAGAAATTATGTTTTTGTGTTATACTATAACACAAACACAACACAGTCAGCAACCACTGGTTATTTTCATCTAAACAAGTGTGGAAAGATAAATCTGAGGGTTTTGAACAGTGTAACCATTAAACAACCCTGTCATTTGGATTAATGAGTGTCTTTGTTTGATTGTGGCAGCTGTGCAGTCACAAATCAGGCTACGAGAGTGTCCTATACAGAGGGAAATCAAGAAGCTGGCATTCAAGCGCACTGGATTGTATTTTCCAGATACCTCCAAATGAAAAACATCATATGACACATGTAGTAACTATGTAAACCAGACTTACAATGAATTACCTCAAAAAACAATGTATTGTTATGAAGTCTGGCGCCTTCTTCCAAGCTATGATTTTTACTTGTTCACAATATAAACGAAAAACATTGTATTAAAGGGCCAATACAATTGCCTTAGGTCTGTACATTGACGCTTCAACTCTCCCTATTTATAGATGCTATATTAAGTGTGACAAGACGCTATAAAAAGATGAATCCTTACCAACACCACAAGATGTGCAATCGAAGAGCTCATGCCCGTCACACTCTGTGCAGGTGGGGTGACAGAGAACGCATTGGTTATTTAAGGCGAACTGTCCACTTGTACAAGCAAGCAATGTAGGTTTGCTACGAATGTATCCAACGCAGTAAAAAAATATTAACAACACTGAAGTCTTCATGGCGACTTTTTAATTCGTAGAGGGAAGTTTACAGATGCACTGTCCGCGTCCTCCAAAAGCAGGGTTTTTCTAAGTCTTGCCACCAGAAGGCATGCAAGACAAAACTTGCTTGACGAGTTCTATGAGGTATGACTGGTCAATGAGTTAGCCTCGTAGTAAATACATATTGTGGTTGTCCTTGTGAATGTGAAATGAGTTACGAGTATATATTATTAAGTATATTGCAAGAAATGGTACGTAATCTGTCATTGGACATTAGGTATTGTGAGTTGTGAGTTAGTGTACATTAAAGAAACATTAGTTGTAATTTAATTAGCTGTCCCCTCAGCAACAGCAGCCTTTCAGACCATCCGTTGGACTTTCCAAATAATAAAAGCCGTGCAGAAATGGAAGAATTTAAACAATTCCATAATTTCAAAGTCAGCCATCAAACGTAATCTTCAGAAATTGTATGTTACTTTGTAGACCTTTCAGCAGTCAGGGCAAGACATTTAGTTATCAGACGTTTCCGACGAGGGCGTATCCTGACGTGGACTGACGTCACTCGACGGTAGAGCTCTGAGAAGGCGTGACTTCGTTCTTCTGCTGCAGCGGAGAATTATGACAAGAGAATGAGAAGATAGCGGCAGTCAGAGTGGGCGCCTAGAAATAAGCCAGAAGGAAATATCACACTACTGAACTATTATTGTAAACATCACGATGCGGAGTAATGACCGGAATTAAGACGGTAAGGTTGGAATTCATTATTTCAGAAACTGTGTGGTTTTATATAATAAACCACTGCAGACCCGGCGCAGGTGCAACTGTATTTTCAAGAACGTGACACTGTACAGTTTCCATTTCAATATGTATGTTTCGAATGATAAGTTTCCTCATGAAATGAAAATAGTGAATTGAGTACGCAATGTCAATACAGTGATACATTTATATTGTGTAAATATTGTTTCATTGGAAGGCTTTCAAGTGTAGCTATCCTATTCTGAAAATACTTGGAGGGGGATATCTCTCCAAGAGCTTAAAACTATCATGTATTTAGGACTGTTGTCTGGAATATGTTACATCATAGGATGTAAATTAGATTGTGAATGACAGTAAAGGGAGATTGTAGTTTATTGTTTTTGTCATAGGCTGTATTAGGCTCAGTGTCGATATGACAGTGATGATGAAATTAAAATTCAGTATGCTCAACTGTTGATGCTACAAATAGCAATGTGACAAAAGATTGTTATTGATTCAAATCTGTGCTTGACTTTTGGTTTTGGTTTTGTGCTGTACTTTAGTCCCCTTGATGATGTATGACTCCAGACAGACACACAGACAGACAGACAGACAGATGTCTGGCATAGTTATAGAATAGTTTGAAGTAATCTTCGATACAAAAAATGACAGAAAATAACTTTTGTTTTCACTTTAGAGTTGTACTTAGATTGTCTTTATATGATTATGGATGTTAAAATGAATCTTGTCAGACCATCAGAATGTTTAGACCCTTACAAATCCAGTAAAACAGAGCTGGAATATGTGTGAGATGGCTTAATGACACTTGACAGTGATTGGAAGACAGATGGAACAATCAAGCCAAATCTCCAAAGGGGTTGCACCCCTGGCTGGCAGTACAGAGGCCCTCAGCCACACTGGCCCTCTGTCCTCTAGCTACTATCCTCCTGTGGAGAGTGTCTGGCACCTGATTACTTAACACAATAAACACAGTCTACGTCAGTGACACTTAGCTACAGAAAAACAGACCAAGACTGACTGCTGTTGTTTGGCCCAGTTGGGCTTTCTTGTCACTGTAGCAATATGTCTCTGAAAATGCATGTTCTGTTGACAGTCACAAACGCGCTGCTGTGAATGCAGGAATTTTTGGGATAAAATGTGTCAATGTGCTTGAATATCCTGTTGAAGCCTGAATTATTTTGGCAGGGTGGAATGTACTGTGGTCCCATATTACCTCTATAGATTAAGAGTCTAAAAGCCTTAATCAAATGGCATGAGCAGCTAAACACTACTCTGCCTTTCAAAGAAATGTAATGTCATTGGATTGGCTTGCATTCCCCAAAAGTTTGGTCCTTGAGATGAGATAAGCCAAGTGGCCCATGGCAATCACGACTCAATCACTGCACAGTGCTTTGAAGTGGGCCATGCTCATCAGGCCTCTCCACAGGTGGGGAAGCAATGTTAAGTGTTCAGTCTGCAGGCACACAGAGGTCAGCTAGAGGCCAGAAGGATGTGCTAAACAGGGTCCTTTCAGCCAGATGAAAATGAGAGAGAGTGGAAGAGTGACTGATTCGTTGAGTTTTCCCTGTCGGGCTCTATTTAATAGAGAGGTGGTGGACTAGGAAGTGGATAGTAAATAAACAAGGGAGCTTGACCTACAAGTATGTAGTTCGCATTAAAACCCCTATTACGTGTTTATAAGACATTAGGATTACTTGAACTGATGTTCAAAATCAGCTTTAGGTAGCAATGCTCATGAGGATCTGGATACGGAGGGATTTATTAGAGAAACTTTAAAAGGCATAAGATCGTAAATATGTCTTGGATTAATGTTGTCACGGTTGGAATCCGAAGACTGGTTGGATAAACCCCACAAGGTCATAGATGAAATATCCTTTCAGAGTTTTGATCTCCTTCTTACCTTGCTGGAATTCAGTTCATACTTTGAATAAGAGAAGGCTCCTCCCTAAAACATCTAAACACAACCTCTACAGACAGGAATGCAAGAGGACAGGAAAGGCTTTGATTATGGTTGGACAAGTGCGATAAGTTTTGCAAAGCGGAAATATTGTTTACAACTTCTAGACTGAATCTTTCCATGTGTAGTGCTGTAGTCCTATCATCCCTACAGATCCCACGCCTGTGCTCTGGAGGTGTATGGCGAATTTTGAGTTTTTCACACTCACACAGAAGCATGTTTTTTTTGTTAGCATGGCCTTCCACTTTTACCATGTTACACAATGTCCTTAGATGAACATTACATTTAATTTGTGCCACTGTTTGCTTTGCTGTATGTGACAGTCACACCTCTCTCACCTCTCGCCATCCAGAGATAGGGATGCTACCACTGTTGTGTTACCTAATTGAGTTTGTGATAATTCACTTGTCCCGTGTCGAGTCTGGGAACAGGCTCACCACTAGACATCTGCTAGTGTCATGTTTTTCCTGTGAGACTCACTAGGCACACGAAGGCACCCTTTTGCCACTTTCATGCCCCTCCTCTACCCAACCTGGTCCTGCCCCTGCCGCCTGCTACCTGTCACTTTCTTGCCTCCTAATTCCTGTAATCAGAAGCACTCGTTTGATTGTATTCTGTTTAATGGTTGGATTTTTTTTAATTTGCTCTACAGGTTTACAGCTGTGTTATAAAAGCATCTGAATGTTGTTTCATTTCAGGAAAACTCCTATTGGGTTTTATTGTTCATTAACACAGAGGGTCTTGTACCTCATTCATTTTCATAAACATTGATAAATGCTTCAACTTTTCTCGTTGTGCCTTGCCTTTGTTTCATCTCCAGAATATCAGTGCTGTGCCATAGTGCTCATCAAGTGTTAAATTAAACTCATTCATGCAACAATGCCGAGGTCATTCACCCTCTCTACTGTTCTTGGCACATTTCTGGTATCCTCTCAAGGTCTGATAACTCCATACAGGGAAGTAAAACATGCCTGCCGCCTTAACTTCTTTTTTTTAAATGAGCAATAACCGCCGTGTTACTCTGTCCTGTTTTCTCCTTTTCATTCCAAACTGTGGCATAACACGTTTTTTTAGGATTTAAAAAATTTAAATTATGACCTGGCTATTTGATGTTGCACATTTGTGGGTTCATCACATCCACAGACATACCACAAAAATAACTATGATATATGATATGAATGTGAAATTTGAACACTAGGGTTAAAAGAAAAGATTACAATTTTATAGAAATTCTGTAGTTGTGTACAGTACCACAGTTAAACATCAGGGCTCTCAAGTCTCATGCATTCGCCGTGAGACTCATGCATTTCATCCATTTCTCACGCTCTCAGGCAACACCCTGTATTTCTCAAACTGAGAAGTAAGTAAGTAAGTAAGAAAGTAAGACTTTATTTATATAGCACTTTTCATACAAGAATTGCAGCTCAAAGTGCTTTACATAAAATCAACAAAAACAATAATACAAGTGTTGATCTAAAACGTTTAACAAACCAAACTAGCCGCACTCTATCTGCGGTCTCTCGAATCCATCTTAGATCCGAGCTGCCACTTGCAGTTTCTAATACACAAACATGACAAGGGGGTAGACAGGATGAGCATAACATGAGCAGAGAGGAGGAGAGAAAAAGGCAACACCCAGACAATGCTCCTAGAGGAGTACAGTGTGGGAACAGACAAAAACCTCAGCACATAAGCACAACAACATTTACAAAAACACGTGACTTGCAACGGGGAGTGGGGGGGTAGACAAGCAGCATCTGGACCTGCAGCCATGGTAGGCGCTGGACACAGACCCGCCAGCCACCCTGGGGAAACAAGCAGGCGAAGGCGTTGGATGGGGGTGGGGGGGTGGTGATATCTGTAGTAGGTGAAAGTTAACCCTTGTGTTATCTTCGGGTCATTCTGACCCATCAGTCATTGTGACCCACCGTCGTATTGCGACAAATTTACCTCATACAAAAACAAAGTGAAGCATTTTGTTTTAACTGTCGGGCTGTCTCAGACCCCCCACATTGGAATGGTTAAAAGAAAATTATTTTTATTTGTTTTTGTATTGGGTAAAATTGGGTAAACACAACGATGGTTCGTTATGAACCTTTGGGTCATGTGACCCGAAGGCAGCACGAGGGTTAATGTGTGAGTAGGTCTGGGTTGGCGCCCTCGACCTAGGCCACAATCAGTCCGATTCTCCCTATGCAGATTGTGTTGGCCAGGAGACATCCTTGGTCATGACCCGGGCAGAGACCAAGCCACAGATGTCGGTGGGGGGGCGAGATAGTCTCGCTTCAGCGCTCTCCAGGGGAGTTGTTTTCCAGCGACGGCCTTGGCCAAGGCCTGTGTTGGTTACGGGGCCGAAAGTGGATAAGATTGGGGTAGTTGTTTTGACGAGTAGCCGCAACTCAATTTTCACGTCCACCCTTCAGGAAGGTCTCCATGTCCTCCATCTTCCTTTGCAGAGCCGCAAACTCATCCCTGTTGTAATCAATGCTGTGTTAGTTCACAGTCTGAGCTCCAACAACTCTGCCCATCGCATCAATCATATCGGGCAGCCTAACGGGGCTTTTGATGGCTACAGCCGTTTCCTTAATTTTCCGATATACAAAGCCAGCGCTTAACCCTCGTGCTGCCTTCGGGTCACATGACCCAAAGGTTCATAACGAACCATCGTTGTGTTTACCCAATTTTACCCAATACAAAAACAAATTAAAATAATTTTCCTTTAACCTTTGCAATGTGGGGGATCTGAGACAGCCTAGCTGTTAAAAGAAAATGCTTCACTTTGTCTTTGTATGTGGGAAATCTGTCGCAATACGACGGTGGGTCACAATGACTGATGGGTCAGAATGACCCGAAGATAACACAAGGGTTAAGTAACTTGTCCCGCTTTATACAATTAATGGACAAGGCGCAGGCATACGGAAGGAAGTTTTCTGCCGAATTATACAGAGTTAAATGTCACTTACCAGTCAATCAGAAACATCACCAGCAATTTCCTGAGTGATTTTGTCGTTCGTTTGACACCCTCAAGTTTAACAGAAGTTATTAAGTGGTGGCGGATTAAACAGAAGGCTATATAGCATTTCCCGTTTTGGGTTTTGGCATTTTGATGTGATCATCCACATTAATGATCAAACTTTTATTTTCATGTTTTTTGAATAGTCAACGTCATAAACGTAGTAGTGGAAACTTTATTTTGTAATGTTTGGTGAGTTTCGGCACTTTTCAGTTAGAATTCGCCATGTTACAGAGCCAGACAAGACTTTGCGGACAATCCGCACATTCTCACGTCTGCTCAAAACTTTCCATGACGGCCCGCACATTCTCACGTCAAGTAAATCTTTATACATCCCAAAGTGTGCCTGAAAACCATCGTACTCAAGCTTTTTGTGCGTACGCAACGTTTATACATGAGCAGGGCCGGATTAACAATTTTCTGTGCCCTGGGCAACAAGGCCCCCCCCCCCCCCCCCCCCCCCCTGTGTTTGATGTGATGCTAGTTACGGATTTCAGAAATTAATGCTCGCTTCGCGCGCGAGCGAATCTTTAGGCCTTTATTTGCAAAATAGTTTTTTTAGCTTTATGTAAAATAAACATTTTACAAGCCGTTTTTCAATTGGTAAAATCTTGTCAGACAGTAGGTAAGAAAGTAACAGCTAGCTGGCATCAGTTATACTTGTAAAATGCATAGATAATGTTTAACAGTAAAATCTCAATCTAGCTTGCACCTAACTAAATTAAAACATTTGAGTGTGCTAACATTAGCAATAACGTCAGCAAGTGTGAGGTGTATGCATAGGCTAACCATTAAATTAGCAGCACATTTCCCGTATTTAACAATGATTAAACTTACCTGAAAGTGATGCACGGGCACCATCTCGCAGTCTCTTTCTTTCTTGTTTCCTTCCCCTGACTCCTGTTATCGTTTTAATCCCATTTTAGAAAAGTTGACCTAGCCTACTGTCAAAGTTCGTCAGCCCATTGAGGGAAAGGGCACCCACAGCGAGCTTGGAAAGTTGAGTGTGTAGCCTATTTGTTTTGTTTTGTTTGGGGGGGGGGGGCACCATCGTAACTTTTAGTGATCATTTAAATACATATTTTGTTCTGCCTGTTTTGTAATATACGTGTCTAATATTTCTATACTAAAATAATATCGGTATTATAAGTATTATAACTATGATGATTTTTCAGTTGGCTATTTTTTGGTGCCCCCTCAGGAGTTGGTGCCCTACGCACAGCGCGTAGTGAGCGTTATGGGAGCGGCGGCACTGGCTACTAGACCACACAAACACTATTTTTGACGTGATTTAACATAACATTTTGATCGAACGCGTTGCAATAAAGTACTCACATTAAGGAAAGTCTGGACTGCGTTCATAACGTGATATAACATTTTAGTTGACATTGTCCAGGGCCCCTTAGATGTCATGTGCCCCTGGGCAAGTGCCCAGTTGCCCTAATGGTTAATCCGGCCCTGTACATGAGGCCCCAGCTGAGGAGACATCTATATCCAATCTACACACATCATCTAAGTTTCTGGAAAGACAGCAAAAAGCACTACTAGTATGTCCCCCGTCCATCTTTCAATCTGTAGGCAATTATTATAAGCCTGTCTCTGAGAAAGTCAGAGTTTTCTGTCATGTGGTCATGACATAATTTAGCAATTATTAAGCTTCTAAAGTAATAACTTTTAGCTGACATGAAAAGATTGACAGGAAGGTGCTTCACTGAATATCTTTAAATTACCTCTGGGTTCCTAGCTGTGTAGCTCAGCTGTGTAACTATTTACATGATTGTACCTTCCGTACAAACACATTGTCACTGCACTGATATGAGATTGTGTTGATGTAACATTCTATATTATATTTAATAAACTGTATGCCGCTAAACCATATTCATTCAAAAAAAAAAAATCTTTATCGATCTAGAAAATCCCCATGAACAGTTTTACGCATTTGCCATGAGACTCGCGCATTTCAGCCATTTCTCACACTGAGAAATAAAGGCCGCAGTATGCTTCTCCGACTCCGTTAACGGATGGGCGGGCTTAAGGCCGAATTAAACTACTCCGACTCCGTTACGGACAGACGGACGGAGTCGGACGGATTTGTTGAATTTATAGTACTCCGAAGGCTGTGGGTGCTGAAAACAATTCACCGCCAGAAGAGTAGGTGGCGCTGCACTGCGATGCTAGCTAGGTTATCGAAAAGTCTGTGCAAATTTACAAATTAGCCGTTTCATCAATAAAATAAGCACATTTTCAGCAACTACACTGCCCATTTCTCGTCACATTTTATTTCAGATGCTGATTTACATGTACTGTTTAGCTGAAATATGATTTGTAAAAACTTAAAGTAATGGCGGTCAAAGGATTCTGTTCGTCTGGTTGGTCACGGCAACCCCGGCCCCGCCCCTGACGCAAGCGGTTCTTAATACTGACCAATCACAGCCAAGGGGTATCCGTAACTGTCCAAAATTACGACGGATAGTTAGAAAATTCAGGAGGTGCATGTCGAGCTCTCCGGGGCTCTCCGAGGGCTCTCCGAGAGCTTGGAGAGGGCGTTCCCCGTAGAGGAGGGCGTTCCCATGTGTCCGTTTTTTGGAAAACGGAGAAGCATATTTTTTTTTCTTTTGAAAGAATTTATTGATCATTTGCAGCCAGACAGAGCATTAAAAACACATTTCAAGTATAAATTTTCAATTTGCATGTCTTAAAAACACTTTAAAAAGGCATAAAATTGGATAAAAAACACGTGCTCGATCAAATTTAAAAGTACGTATGTTAAAAGACAATACTTAAAACAAAACAATACTTTAAAACACAGTGTGATAAAAGCCATAAAAAGTGTTACATCAATACAGGGTTAATGTGTTAAGAAATGTGTGTAAAAGTTTTAAAAGTCTCTGTTGTGCAAAGAAGGGTGAGCTTGGAGTCCATGAACGGGGCCGATTCCTCCCGCTCCACCGAACCGGTCACCGCTCCGTTCTTCCTCTGGGGCCCAGCGGAGATCCTCGACCACGGCAGCCATTCCGGCGCAGTCAGGCCGCGGCCGCCCGGACCACTTCACGTGGGTGGGCGCCCCTTCCGAATGGCGCGTGGGACGTACCACCCTAGGGTCCCTGTAGCCAGCATCGCCACTGCCTGGGTGGCCGTCTCCATGCGCTTCCCCACCAGCAGGTTTCTGGAGGTCCACAGTGCCTCTTTGTAGCATGTCAGGGTGAGCCAGAGCTGGCGGAATTGTCCCGATGGTATGGGTCTCTGGCTCACCCCGTAGAGCACCAGCTGTGCTGTTAGGACCTCCCCTGCTGGCAGGCTCGGGGTTATCAGGGGCCCCGCTTGGATCCACAGGTCCCGGGCGGCCCTGCACTCCCAGAGCAGGTGCCGCACGGTCTCCTCTCCGCCACAAGTCGGCCGTGGGCACCTCGATGTTGTTCCCATGCCCCGGGAGTGCATGACGGCTCTGACCGGGAGGATCTCGTGGGCCACCATCCAGTTGAGGTTGCGGTGCCGGTTCAGCAGAGCAGGATGGGCCACGTTGCGCCAAACCGTGGAGGGCTCGCCTAGCGCGAGCCCGCGCACTGGACTCACAGGCTCCCCCTCCTGCACAACAGAGAGAATAAAACGATGGTTAGTTAAAACTCGCTCTGTCTGCTGTTCAAGATTAAAATCCTTCAAAAACTTTTTTAAAACTGAGTAGGCCGGTGGGAGGTCGAAGGCCACCGGCACTCTCAGGTCGATGGGGAGGAGCCTCAGTGCTCGCAGGTACCCGCCCATCCAGAATTTCACCAGCTGGCCCGTCTTTGTGTCCTTGCTTGCCAGGCCCACATGGAGGGCGGTGTACCTGCTCGTCAAAAATAAAGCAAAATTTGGGAGGCCCCTCCCCCCATTAAAAAGGCTGTGCTTCATGACCTCTCTTTTCAGCCTTTCCCACTTGGACTTCCATACAAAGTAAAAGACCAAGCGATCCAAGGCTAAAAGCACCCTTCTTGGGGGGATAAAAACAGCTGAAACCAATAAAAACAGGGGTAAAATCACAGTTTTTATGATTAAAATACGTCCTTCGATGGTCAAGTCACGCAGTCCCCAGAAAGCCAGTCGTTGCCTAGTCTTCCCAAGTAGACCACCCCAGTTCCCGCTGCCTAGCCCTAACCGGTCAAATTTAACCCCTAGAACCCTCAAGTCTGTTTGTGTGGTGAGTGGCAGTCCTGTCAAGTCCTGTGTGCGCCAGGGGCCGTGAAACTGGGCCTCTGTCTTGTTTCTGTTCAGTTTGGCCCCTGACGCCAGTCCGAACCAGTCAGTCCTGTCCAGAGTCCTGTCGATGGAAGGTCGGTCGGTGCATAAAACATTGATGTCGTCCATATATAAAACACATGTGGCTGAGAGCCCCCCGCTCCCCGGGACTCCCAGCCCAGTGATCCATTGGTCCCTTCTCAAAACCTGCGCCAAGGGTTCGATACAGGAGACAAAGAGAAGGGGAGATAACGGACAACCCTGACGGACGCTGCAGTGGACATTAACTGCGTTTGTGAGTTTCCCGTTAACTAGAACTCTGCTGTGTATACCCCTATACAACAGCCCCACCCACGCTATAAACCTGTCCGGATAGCCCATTTTTTGCAGTACCTGAAACAGGTACTGGTGCGAGACCCGATCAAAAGCTTTTTCAAAGTCTAAATTTAATACTGCTAAACGAATGTTTCTGTCTCTCGCAAGACAGATGGCGTCTCTGATCAGTACGAGGCTGTCGGTGATCTTCCTTCCCGGGATGGCGCAGGTTTGATCCGGGTGCATCACTGAACCTAAAACCGTGGACATTCTGTTTGCTAAAAGTTTGCTAAAAAGTTTCAAATCAAAATTTAAAAGCGTGATGGGTCTCCAGTTTTTCAGGTCAGTCCTGTCGTCTTTTTTATGGAGTAATGACACTATCCCTACTCTAAAACTGTCTGGAAGTCTGTCGAGGTCCTCTAAGTCTTTAAAAACAGTCAGGAGGTTGTGTGCTAAAATGTCCCAAAAGGTGAGATAAAACTCCAGAGGCAGCCCATCTGCCCCCGGAGACTTCCCTCCCTTAAAACCCTTGACACACTTGTTTAATTCTTCTATGTTAAAATCCTCCTCTAGTTGGCCCTTGTTCTCGACTGTTTTCTCTAAAAACCCTAAAACCTCTTTTGTTCGTTCTTTTAAAATTTCTTTTTACCCAAACAGTTCCCCATAAAAAGTTTCTACTACTTTTAAAATGTCATCAGTTTTCTCCATCATTTTTCCTTCCTTGTTTTTTAATTTGGACATAGTCCCACTCCTACTTAAAATTTTCTTTAAAAAGTACCTGGAGCACTTTTCTCCCTCTTCTAGATCTCTTTCTTTACTTCTTAAAATAACCCCCTTGCTTTTTTCCCACGATAAAATAGCCATCTCGTTTTACTGCTTTTATCTCATCGTTAAAATCAATGCCCTGGTTTCTCAAAGTAAAATATCTTTCTAAACGTTTCTGCAGTCCCACCATGCACCTATCTGTTTTCTTTTTCCTAACTCTCCCTAACTGACTAAAAAAGGCTTTGGTCCTACCCTTCACCATCTCCCACCACTGTGCCCTAGTGTCAAAACAGTCCTGGAGGGTCTGCCAGTCCCTGAACTGCTCCCTGTACTGCCTTGCGGCCTCCTCATCCTCCAACAGGGAGCAGTTCAGTTTCCACAGACCCTTCCCTACAGTCACACCCGAGGATAGTGAAAGGGTGCAGGACAGCATAGAGTGGTCCGAGAAGAAAACCGGGGTCAATCTAGCATCGGTTGGGGGGGCATCCCGGGTAAAAACTTAGTCTATGCGAGAGGCTTTGGTGCCGTCATCACTGAACCAGGTGAGGCCCTCCTCTCTGGGATGCAAGGTCTTAAAACAGTCAGTCAATCTAAAGTCTCTTACTGTACTGCTTAAAAGAGTCAACGCCTTGTCTACCTTAAAATCAACCCCTGCACCTCTCCTGTCAGCCCTGGTTAAAACACTGTTAAAATCCCCTGCTAAAATAAGGGGGGCCCTACCTAGCAGGTGGGACTGCAGATTTTCTAAAAGGGTAAAACGTTAATTTTTATCACTAAAACCATACACATTGATTACTTTAAAATCCTTCCCTAAAAAAGTAAAATTCAGTAAAAGCGCCCGTCCATTTCTAAAAACAGTGCACCCCTTCACCAACACATGTGGATTCTTTATTAAAACCGCCACTCCGTCATTTTTGTTATCATTGGAGCCGCTCCAGCAGGAAGGCCCGTGGCTCCACATCCGTTCCCACTTAAAATAAGAGTTTTTAAAAGGCAGTCCACATTCCTGTAATAAAATCACATCGCTTTTTACAGTACTTAAAAATGATAAAACGGACTGCGCCCTAAAAGTGGTCGTGATGCATCTTACATTTATGGTGCTAAAAGTGAGCGCCATTAAAAGGGTAAAAGGGGTGAAAAGGACGTGCATTTAAACTAAAAACGTGGAGGGGGGGATCTTAAAAGAGGGTAAAACAATAAAACAGGTACTAAAATCATAAAATCAGACTTACCTCTTCGCTTTTGACTCCTTTTTTTTTCTTGTCGCGTCTGGGGAGGCCTAAGCTCTCCTTGGGGGTGGAAGTCGTGAGATTCATGTTTAAAAACGACACTTGGTTAGGAGAGCTGGAAGGAAATACCCTAGGAGAGGAATCTGACTCTCCAGAGCTCACTTCAGGCCTCCCCTTTTTACTGGCTGGATTGATGTCAGCGGACAGATCTCTATCGCGTTTGCCGAGTAAAAGCTGCCCACACTGGATAAAATCATCGCTGGCCGCCGAGTCACTGGTGCTGGGAGAGGAGCTGGAAGTTCCTGTCTCCTCTGATCCCCCAGCCTCCTCTCCCGTGCTCTGCTCTTTCTCCTTCTCCATTGACTGTCTGTGCTCGGCGGCCACCTGCTTAAAAGGAATTAAAACAGGGTCCGCCGCCACTTCCTCCACCTCTTCCTCCGCCACCTTCTCCATTTCTTTTACTCCCTCCGCCACCTCTTTTGCCCCCTCCGCCCTCTTTTCCACGGGCCCCTTTTCGGCCACCACAGGCTCCACGGGCGCCCTGATCGCCCGGAGCTTGTTGGCGAAGGACTGAGGACAGTCTCTGAACAGGTGGGAGAGCTCGCCACACAAGTTGCAAGCTCTCCCATTTGGGCACTCCGCGAAGACGTGCCCGATCTCCCGACATTTTCCGCAAACCACCTCCTGGCACGCCTCCGCGAGGTGCCCATGCTTCATGCACTTTCTGCATAACTTTGGCTGTCCCATGTAGTGCACGAAGCCCCTGTTCTCCCCCAACACTATGATTGAGGGTAACTGCCTCAGTCCTTCAAAAAAGATATATGCTTCTCCGGAAAACGGAGAAGCATATATCTAGCCTGGTCCTAACCAGACTCTTGTACATTTCAATTGTACAGAGAGTCTGGCCTCGCTCCATTGACAAGCGTTGACTTCCTTGTAG
Source organism: Osmerus mordax (assembly GCF_038355195.1). Taxonomy (NCBI): domain Eukaryota; kingdom Metazoa; phylum Chordata; class Actinopteri; order Osmeriformes; family Osmeridae; genus Osmerus; species Osmerus mordax. The sequence goes on from NC_090053.1 coordinate 13,114,624, forward strand.
GCGGGTACTCTGTTGAAGTTTAACACTATTGGATCTGCCCAGAGCCACTCTGATCTGCCATAACCAATCGCTAGCGTTCGCCAATTCCTTCACCACTACTGTAACAGAGCTAGCTGCCTAGCTAGAAAATCAAACTGTTCCCGAACCTCGTGGGGAGGAGGGCCACAACATCATGGCCACCAACAAAACTCAGCAAAACGTGTTCTTGCTCCGGCTTTAGTTTATAGATATTCGGCAGTGTTGCCACAACGGACCAAATGGCTTTGCTCGCATCTTTCTCCGCCGCCATTACGGAACTACAACACAAACTAGCGCACAACATCAACGTCATCGTTCTCAGCCACTCCCTCTGTTCGCTGATTCGCCGGTAGAAAATCTACCGGACACATCTGACTTACGTACCTCATGGCCAGACCTAGTACAGAAGCAAAATCAAAATTTAGCAGAAGTACGTACGAGGGCAGAGCCAGGCTAGCATATATCGGCCTTAAGAGATAACTTGTCCCTCTATATACAATTAATGGATGAGGTGCAGACATACTGAGATGATAGTTGTTTCTAGTTATACAGAGTTATATCCCAATCAGAAAACATCCCCCATCCCCATTTTTATGTTGACAGTTATGGTTATCTCAAGGCAAACTTTTTATACAACTTGAGAGCCCCGAGTATAGAAATAAATTGATAGATTCTTTGAATATACAGACATGTAGTTTCTAACTAAACTGTAAAGTTACAATTATGTAAGATCAGCTGTGAGTTTGTCCACACTAACAACCAACAGGAAGGCCAGATTCATCTACAAGGGAAGTGGCTCCTGCACAGCTGTGTGTCGATGCCTGTTTGTTGGAACCCTAGTCTGGTCTATATACCCAAGAGATTCTGAGGCATTGAGGTAGGGAGGCAATACTGAGGGAAGTTGCTTTATCATCTCTGAACTTAAGTTGTCTGGTCTTATGGTTTAACAGAAAGCTGATTTGTGTGAGGTTGCAATAAAATAGAGTTTGAGGATTGTGTTGATTGTGTGAATGTTTATTATTAATTAAATATCAGCCATGCAGATCCCTCTCATCTATGTTGTGAATGATTATAATTGTGACACACTTTACTGAATACGACTGCAGCATAAATCAAATAAATAAAGTTCAAATATTAATGTGATGCATTATGGCTTAATAGACACTAGCATTCACTCCCCTGCATATGGGCTGACTGTGTGCAACACATCAATGAGATGTAAAGTGACAATATGGCTTCCAGCAGCAAGTTGGTGTATAGTCAGTTTGAAGGCTTGTAGGGGGCAGTGGTGGAGATATGTCCACTTCTGCCTTTGAGAAAGAGGGGGGCAGAGAGAAAGAGAGAAGGGTGTGGGTTAGAAGTAGGACAGGGAGTAAGAGACCATGGGGCGGTGCTTGGCACATTCTCACCCCAACCGCTATGTTCAAAGAATCATCAGCTTCGTCTGTTCAGCTGCCAGTCAGAGAGAGGTGTCCTGAAGATGAAGCATCATTGCCTTGTTACATCCAGAAGGAAGCACAGTGTTGTCTAGTTCTGAGCTGCTCAGTGTTGCAGATGTTCCCATGGATGAATCAGGAAGGGGACATGTACAATACTTCTCCATAGCACTGCTCCAATGCACAGTGATGTCAGACTTTGTGCTCCAAAGCCTCTGATTGTTCCAAGGGTACATTGAGGTTAGTGTTTAGATATGCAACCAAAAGGATTGAGAAGACACAGAAAGTCCCAGTAGGGGTCATAGCATGTCAGGAGTTTACACAAGACTGTGGGTCTGTTCACCTGGAATGTCAGTCCCTGGGGGAATGCTGCAGGTGTCTTGGATGTGTGTCGGTCCTCACAGGTAGATTCTTGCGGAGGAGTTTCTTCTGAGCTAGAGAACCAGCCTGAGTTGTTAGTGTATGGTAGCAATTCACTGTAGACACATATCACATCACACATTCCACAAGAATAACAGGACACTAGAGACCTAACTATCATCTTGTTGACCATGTAAAAAGGTCCCCTCCCAGGAACTGAATGCTTCTAGGAGCTTCCCATCCAATCTGCTGCCTTCCACAGGCTTCATGCGTCCATTTGGAGACACAAACACACACACACACGTACACTCACACACACACTATCATGCTTAGGACCACCACCAGTAGTACAAGCTTCCCATTGTGACTTTGTGAGGAAAGGGGAGAGATGGAGGCTGAGTGATTGATTTGCAGGCTGAATAGTGAGGGCGTTTTTCACCCAGCATTAACATTCACTCATTGAATCTTGTGCTCTCCAACAAGGATCTTGAAATAGTGGAAGGACTTAGCTTGTCTGCATGGTGTACTGAAACACTATTACAATATATCCCATTATGTTATTTTCACATGTTCCTTATGTCCTGGCTTACATGTAATGTTTGCCATGTTATAAGATACCTTATATCCTTTATCATTACACTATATAAAATCCTGTACACTACTGCCTACAGTAGGATAAATCATATGTCCTTGTGTCCTTTCAAAGATTCTGTTCCCTTTTATATGTTTCCATTACGTCATCAATACCAAATGCAAGTGAAACAGTGTCTCTACCTACTTTTGCCCCTGCTTAGTCAAGTGTTTTCCACTTTACAGTGCACAAACTGTTGAAACTACGGTAGGCCTGCAGTGTGCTACTTGAAACACACAAACATGTTTTTCTCTGTGAACAAGCACATTATTGAGCCCAAAATGAAGGGCAGGCTTGACATTTTGCCATGGTTTGCCATGTGTATCACTGTTGGATGAAAATCTTATCTTTTATTCGCTGTCCACTCACTCGTTGGCAATTCTCTGCGGAAACAGTTGGTTTTGTAGCCTTGAAATACAAGGTAAACACAGAGGGCTGTCCATGTAATAAAACTTGTATTTGTGTACATTTAAATAATATCCTTCATCCTTTGTACTATGGAACACTCTCTGAACTCACTAATGGCGACAAAGACCCCTGTGTAGAAGCCCCCAGTCTATCAGTTTCCAGAAAAATGGATCAAGCAGTATTATCTGGCAATGATAGGTACATCAGCTCCATTCAACGTGCTGATTCTCTAAAACTTGTTTGTATCTGACCCTACGGTGGCCCACGGGTGCACAACACAACAACATTAGCGAAGCAAACAAAAGTTGAAAACAGAACAACATTAGCACACAACACAATGACACAAATTTCGGTAGGTGTAAACCAAGCCCTGGGTACTCTTTTCCGCCTTTGCGAAAAACGCTCAAACGCTCGGTTTTGAAAATCCACGCCCTCAAAACCGAGCGTTTGAGCTCTCATTTTCTCAAAGGCGGAGAAGAATACCCAGGGCTTGGTTTACGCCTGTCAGTTTCTAGCCACTGGGGGACCAAAGGCAGGCTAGGGGAACTCATATTAATGTTAAATAACCTCCTAAAGTGACATTTTCATGTAATGGGACCTTTAAATTCACCAATGTAAGTTATGCTTCTGTACTAGGTCTGGGATTTTGGTATATTAGTCAGTTTTTGCAAACCACATTTTTGGTGGTCCAATCAGCGAACAGAGGGAGTGGCTGAGAATGATGACGTTGCTGTCGTGCGCAGTTTGACAAGCGCAGTTTGACGCTAGCGTCAACGAGGCTCAACGTGTGCTCGCCAGCCAGATACTGAGTGTGGAGCATGAAAATCCGGATTCCTTGGTTATTGTGCTAGGCGACTTTAACAAAGGCAATCTCACTCAAGAACTCCCAAAATATAGACAATTCATCAAATGCCCTACCAGAGAAGGAAACACCTTGGATCACTGCTACTCTACAATCAGCAAAGCATACCATGCGGTCCCCCGAGCAGCACTGGGTCACTCTGACCACGCCATGATCCACCTGATGCACTGACTGGGACATGTTCACGACTGCTACCAATAGTCTGGATGAGCTCACAGAGGCTGTGACATCATACATCAGCTTCTGTGAGGACTGCTGTATACCAACACGCACCAGGGTAAGCTACAACAACGACACCCTGGTTTACAGCTAAACTCAGAAGGTTGAGGTCAGAGAAAGAGGCCGCGTTTAGGAGTGGGGACAAAGACAGTTTCAAGGAGTCGAAGAACAGGTTTAGCAAGGCGGTGAGGGAGGCTAAACGACTGTACTCAGAGAGACTAAAACACCAATTCTCTGCAAACGACTCTGCTTCTGTCTGGAGAGGGCTCAGGCAAATTACCAACTACAAGCCCAGAGCCCCCCACTCCACTAACGACTCTCGCCTGGCCAACTACCTGAATGAGTTCTACTGCAGATTTGAAAGACAATTGGACAGTCCTGAACTACCCCTTCCCACCCAGGAGGCCTCCCACCTCCCCCCTCTACAGTGACGACTCTCTCCATTCAGGAGGGTGAAGTTAACAGACTTTTCAAGAGGCAGAATCCCCGCAAAGCAGCTGGGCTGGACTCTGTCTCTCCAGCCACCCTCAAGCACTGCGCTGACCAGCTGTCTCAGGTGTTTACCTACATCTTTAACGCCTCCCTTGAGACATGCCATGTGCCAGCCTGTCTCAAGTCCTCCACCATCATCCCTGTGCCCAAAAAGCCAAGGCCAACAGGACATAATGACTACAGACCCGTCTCCCTGACCTCTGTGGTAATGAAGTCTTTCGAGCGCCTGGTGCTGGCACACCTTAAATCCATCACTGACCCTCTACTGGACCCCCTGCAGTTTGCCTACAGAGCCAACAGGTCTGTGGACGATGCAGTTAACATGGCCCTCCACTTCACCCTACAGCACCTGGACTCCCCAGCATCCTATGCCAGGATCCTGTTTGTGGACTTCAGCTCTGCCTTCAATACCATCATCCCCGCCCTGCTTCAGGACAAGCTCTCCCAGCTGAACGTGCCTGATTCCACCTGCAGGTGGATCACAGACTTCCTGTCTGACAGGAAGCAGTGCGTTAAGCTGGGAACACAAGTCTCTGACTCCCGGTCCATCAGCATCGGATCACCTCAGGGCTGCGTCCTTTCTCCTTTGCTCTTCTCCCTGTACACCAACAGCTGCACCTCCAGTCATCCGTCCGTCAAACTCCTGAAGTTTGCGGACGACACCACCCTTATTGGGCTCATCTCTGGTGGAGACGAGTCTGATTATAGGTGGGAAGCGGCCAACCTGGTGACCTGGTGCAGCCAGAACAACTTAGAGCTCAATGCTCTTAAGACAGTGGAGATGGTTGTGGACTTCAGGAAGAACACAGCCCCACTCACCCCCATCACCCTGTGTGACTCCCCAGTCAACACTGTGGAGTCCTTCCGCTTCCTGGGCACTATCCTCTCCCAGGACCTCAAGTGGGAACTGAACATCAGCTCCCTCATCAAGAAAGCACAACAGAGGATGTACTTCCTTCGGCAGCTGAAGAAGTTCAACCTGCCAAAGACAATGATGGTGCACTTCTACTCAGCCATCATTGAATCCATCCTCACTCCTCCATCACCATCTGGTACGCTGCTGCCAAGGAAAAGAGCAGGCTGCAGCGTATCATCCGCACTGCTGAGAAGGTGATTGGCTGCAATCTGCCTACCCGCGAGGACCTGCACACCTCAAGGACCCTGAGGCGAGCGAGGAAGATTGTGGCCGACTCCTCCCACCCTGGACACTCCCTGTTTCAGTCACTCCCCTCCGGCAGAAGGCTGCAGTCCATCAGGACCAATACCTCACGCCACAAAAACAGTTTCTTCCCTTCCGCTGTTGGCCTCTTCAACAAGGCCAAGGGACCACACTGACTCTAATGACTTCCTGCTTAAAACACACTGCTTTTTGCACTGCATTACAAAATTGTATCTTGTACATTTGTATTTTTTTTTATATTTGTATTTTTATATTGTAAATTACGGCAACTTATATTTTATTGTATATTTAATTTAATTCTAATTCCACTTAGTACTGCTAGTTTATGTACCCTTAGTATAGATAGTTCACATATTTAAATTTTAGGTCCCTATATGTTTATTGTATGCACCTTCCTGCCAAAGCAAATTCCTTGTCTGTGCAAACTTTCATGACGAATAAATCCCATCCTGATTCTGATCTGTTGATACATTTTGCCTAGGGCGCCAGATGTGCTAGGACCGGTACTGATCGATAGGCTAGGCTACTGACCATTTACAATAAGTTGTTACGTCAATTATTAATTGTCAGCATTTATGCCATTTAGAACATACTTCATGAGTGTAAGGTGTCTTTAAGTAGCCTAACTTTATTGCTTTAGGGGAAATAGGACGAAAATATGGGGCGCAGTGGGGGAGGGAGATGCAAAACACCTGGGAACTATAGAGGGTACAATTTCTGGGGAAATTGTAGGGTGTGCTTGCTTGCGTCGGTTGCAGGTGGGTCCGTCCCCTTAAGTTTTTCCCTTCTAGTGATATTTTCAAGCATTTAGCCTACTCATATTGCATATTTCATTAAGAACACCCTTTGAAACAAGCGAACCCCCTTTGAAACAAGCTACTGTAACAACGTTGTCACTGGCAGTATTTCAGATGGAATCGCAATTCAAACAGTACTGTCTGCTACCTGAAAATATGCCCCCCAAAACGTAAATAAATTTGACTTTAACTTAGGGGGAAATGGCTTATTCAAAAGAAGTTAGCTAGAGACAAGCTAGCTGCTGTTGTTATAGCCACACTTCACTGATTGTTTGAAAGCGCCTGAATTTAGAATGTTTCTTTTGACATAAAGTTTAGCTGTGGCATTGAAAACATTACTACACACTGCCAGTGGGCGAGCCGAGTCTGACTGAGGCTAACGTCAAAACAAGCCGCGGTGTCACTCAAATTCCAAGTTTTACACAAATCACAAAAACATGCTGACCAGCTGGCTGTCTTTGCAATCGCCATATCTTTAAAACACTGCCTTCCTGAGTTTTGATGTAGAATTGACCCTGGTACGAAATTAAGAAAATACTCATCAGAGATCGACAACAGCTGACGCAATCGTCAACGGATGCTGACGTGCCTCTCACGTAGCAAACCAATAAAAGTTTTTACAGCAACCTACATTAAAATCTCACCATCTGGCTGTCTTCACAATAGTCATATCGTCATATCATTGCCCTCCTTCTGTTTTTTTGGTGTAGAATTGACCGAACTATAAAATTACGAAAATACTAGACTACTATGATGCTTGCATGGCTGCCGCCTAGGCAGTCTCACGGGCGACCCGCACTCGCTCAAATTACAAAGACTTTCACGACCTAAATAAAACATCCAAGATGGCAGTTCCACTCAAAATTGCTTTCTCAACAAAGCCCAATGGTTTGTAATTTTGGGAGTTGGCACTTTTCACTCATAATCCAAGCTCCAACTTGCGTGCTAGAACGTCTCTATCACGTTGTATCCATGCGTCGTTGCTAACGTGTGCTGACGTAGTGACGTAGGCTAGCACTGAGTACCCTTCGTTGACAGAAGGCACTTTTTGGCACAAAAACCCAATTTCTACTTAAACCATGCAACGGAACGTAAATAAAAGCAACTCAATCGCTACCAAGACGAAACTTTTGACACATAGGTTGTTTATGTAGTCCAAATATTGACTGAGGCTTAGGGGGACAAAAATAAACTAGAAAGGTACATTTCCTGAAGAAAATGTGTGTGTTTGCTGAAAGCAGTTGAAACGATTGTTTTGACGGCTTGAATAGTGAAGAATGTTTTACAAAAATCTTTAAAGAGGTATGTGCTTTAAAAACAAAATGGTGAGAAAAAGTGTTAAAAGTATATCTGTCATTGTTATGCATTGCGATATTTTCTTACTGTTGAAAATGGAGAAAAAACAGTTATGAAAAGAGTATCTTATTGACTTTCATACATTTTAAGTGTTAAAAGTATTAAAGAATGAAAGATTGAGAAACAGAAAAAAGTTTGAAGTTAGAAAAATTAGCAAACATAGTGATGAAGAGTATATTGCATAACAGTTATCAGTATCACAGCAGACAAAAGTATGTCAGCAGTATGAAGGTGAAAAAAAGTGTTGCTTTGAAACCAAAATGGTGAGACAGTGTTAAAAGTATATCTGTCATTGTTATGCATTGCAATATTTTCTCACGGTTGAAAAAGGAGAAAAAAGAGTGATGAAAAGGGTATCTTATTTAATTTCATAAATGTTAAAGCGTTATGTTAGAGACATTTTATATTTGATTTCATTCTAAACCTTTTACATTTTTAAACCCTTAGTATTAGTTAGACTTGTACACTTCTTATTTAAGATTCTTTTATGTTTAATGTGTGCACTTTCCTGCCACAGTAAATTCCTTGTCTGTGTGATGTTTCTTGGGGAATAAAACCCATTCTGAAAAGTATTAATAACTGAAAGATGTAGAAACAGAAAAAAGTTTGAACAGTGGAACAGTGAAGAGCGTTGGCCAATCGGATTGGTTCCTTGTTTCTTGTAACGTAGCAACTGTTGGTCATTGTCAACATTTCTAACCTAGAATCTAGGTTTTAGGTTCAAGATGAAGGAGAAACTAATCATGTGTGCCTGCACAACCAGTCCTGTTCAGACACTTAATTTAAAGATGACATCAAAAAAATAATCCATAGTGCAGGGTTGCCGATGTTGTCGTTGTCCCTGGTGAGTTTTTTTAATTCAATCTCGTCACATTATGTGACTTTGTTGTGCAACTGGAAAAGCTAGCTACTCTAACTCAGAATGCTGCTGCAAAAAAAGCTGAAAAAAAGTGGGTGGTAAATAAGAGCATGCTACATCTAACCAGCGGATCATTTCTTGCAAGTGTGTCAAAGTGGTATTTTTACAGACTGTATTAACACCGTAGGCGTGAATAATGCATGCATCGTCATTGTCGTCCATCTTTAGCCGAAGAAGCAATGGGAGATTTACATTTAGTCATTTAGCAGACGCTCTTATCCAGAGCAACCCCCGAGGCAAGTAGGGTGAAGTGCCTTGCCCAAGGACACAACGTCATTTGGCATGGCCAGGAATCGAACTGGCAACCTTCTGATTACTAGCCCGATTCCCTCACCGCTCAGCCATCTGACTCCTCAGATTTCCTACAGTAAGCTAGATACTGCTTCAAATTGAAAACGGAGACGATCTTTTGATTAAAGACAAGTTCCTTAACCTCTATTGTCAATATCGCCGATAAAAAGTAAATACTGTTACGAAGCATTTGTTTGTAGGTAACGAACGATAGACGTAGCTAGCTTCGCCGTTCGATGGCAGCTACAGTACTGTATGATGACAGTCGTAGCTAGAGTTGTAAGCACTCGTCACTAGAATGGCCATAACTTTAAAACAAAAGATCATATTTCAAATCTGTCTGCTGTTCTACATTGCCCACACAATTATGTATATATATCAACTCTAACATGGCCTGTATCTTGTATTGAAAGTGTTCGAAAATTAGCTCGTCTAATGTATGGTGGACTGAGAAAACATATTTGTCAAAGTAGAGTGAGCGGATGTCGTTTGAGAATTCCTACGAATTCCTAAGTTTCTTAACATCTGTGTTCAATATTGTCAAATAAAAGTAAAAACGTTTCAGTTACGAAGCCTTTGTTCGTAGTAACGCCAGCTGCAGTAAACCTTTCGTGACCCCGGTTTGGCTGTTCGTGACGGTCGGCTATGACAGTGTTGAGCCTCGACTTTTGCAGATTTTTGTGAAACTTGCTTAAAGAAAAATTATCAAGCTAGATTATGTACACTTTAAGATCAATGTACATACCTTGTTTGGCCAATTTGGTCGATTGTGGAAAAAAGTAGAACCGTTTTTAGTTATGGAGAGCCATCGCGCTAGCTTGGAATTGCGTTATCCCACTCATCACTCATCACGTCATAACTTTTAAACAAAATAGTCGATCTTAAATCTGTCTGCTGTTCTGAATTCACGACAAAAGTACGCACATTTCATACTCTAACTTATCCTCTATCTTGTAGTGAAAGTGGTTAAAAATGAGGTTTTCTAAAAAAGTAATGCAGACGGAGAAGATTTTTGTCAGAATGGCTCTTTGAAATCGTCTTGATAAAGGATGATTTGCCTAACATGATCATATCATTATTTACATCATTAGAAAGCCCTAAACTTTGTCTTCAAAATTGTATAAACAGTTCAGGTATATTATTTGAAAAAGTCTGCATATTCAGGCAGGAAAGTGTTAAACAGTGTCAAAAATTGACACGGTGAGAAACAGTTCTGTCAGTGCATGACATCACAATTGAATTTGACTTGAACATTCTGAACCATTGAAACCCATTGATTTTTTTTTGCACTTTAAACTTTAATACCTTAAAAACTTTAAAAGTTATCAATGAGAAAAGTAATAGCACACTAGAGCAGTTCAGACTTTATCAAATGAAGTTTGAACTGTGTTTCTAGCTTAAACGGTGTGAAAGGAGTAGGCGACGGAAAAAGGTGGGAGGAAAAATAAAATAATAACTAGAGAGGATACAATTTCTGGGGGAATTGTAGGGTGTGCTTGCTTGGGTCGGTTGCACAGGGGTCTGTATATTTTATATAAAAATGCATCGGGCCTACTTATTATTTATAAAGATTAAATAGATTTAAAAGCATCTTTTTTTTGCTGCTCATTTACAACTCAAAATACGAGTGAAGTGTAGAATGAAATATGATGTCTTCTCATTTCCCCTGCAAGAGGCAGCTGACAGGCTGAATCAAAACGAATACATTTGGCAGACCGCTGTAAAAATGGACCTAATCTCTATGACTTAAACGTCCTTTTAAGTTGTCCCTTCTCGTGATATTTTCAGGCATTTAGCCTACTCATATTGCATTCATTCATTAATAAAGAACCCCCTTTGAAGATTATTCTACGACTTTACCGGCAGAAGATAGAATCGCGATTCAAACAGTACCATCTGCTAACTGAAAATATGCCCCCAAAAACGTAAAAAGGCTTGACATTTATTTAGTGGAAAATCGCTCATTCATAAAAAGCTCACTGGTAGCGATCATTGTCAGTAACAACGCAAAATGCGATATAGCCCTGTGTGGAGAAGCTGCCCCGGTAAATTCTACTACTACAGTACAGTACTAGACTACTGCTGTGTTCGTCTTGGTAGCGATTGCGTTGGTTGAATTCGATTTAACGTTCCGTTGTACGGTTTAGGCTGAAATTAATTATTTTCATGAACAGATTGACAAAGTTTAGGCTGTGGCAATGAAGTTCAGGTTAGTAGTCAGATTGTTTCAACTATTGAAAGACTTTTGAGTAAGGGGAGTGCCGAACATGTTCTGTCGCCGTTTGACTTAAACAGCTGAGGAGTTTTTGTTAGCTACTCACACTAGTGTCTCGGGTAGGCTACAGCGTTGCAGTGAGCTACACTGGTTTGAAACCACAGGTAATGGTAATTTCACCAACAAATCGTTTACTAATGTCAGAATAAATCATACAACGAAAATGTATATGTGAGGAATGTTTATTTTAACGATTGAAAACAGATACATCATAGACCACTGTAGTATGTGTTGCCCGGGCAACACAGGCTAATGTCATGATGCTAATACTTCAGTGAAATAGTAGACTACTGTTTCCGAAAGTAGATGTACTTCCTTAATAATATCAGCTTATATTGTACATTACACATCACAATTGTGTGTCATATCACAAAGTAAAATGAGTAAATAGTTATCACCCTGGCCTCTTTTCTTGTGGCGTTTCTGCAGCTGCTTTGCAGTAAAGCTATAGTTAGCCTAGCTATCCCCCAAGTTAACAGATGCGAAACGAATGTTCTGCCAAAGGTAGTCACGAGTGTTTTCGTGACGTTAGTGACGCAGTGACGTTAGTAACGTCAGTGACTGTGGCTAGCAAATTAGCCACCGTTAGCTTCACTTTTCGCCACAAAAACTTAACTTAAGCCCAAACCATGCAACGGAACGTAAATTCCAATAGAAGCAACTCAATCGCTACCAAGACTAAACTTTTGACACCTACGTTGTCTATGTAGGCCAAATATTGACTGAGTTTTAGGGGGGCAAAAAGAATAATAATAATATATATGTGAGAGAACAAAGGTTGTGCCGTTGCCGAAGGCAAAGCACACCCAATAACTAGAGAGGGTACAATGTCTGGGGAAATTGTAGGGTGTGCTTGCTTGCGTCGGTTGTACAGGGATTTTACTGCCATTTTTACAACTGATATTCATGTATATTTTATATAAAAATGCATAGGGCCTACTTATTATGCATAAATATTACATAGATTGAAAAGCACCTTTTTTTGGCTGCTCATTTACAACTGAAAATACGAGTGAAGTGTAGAATGAAATATGATGTCTTCTCATTTCCCCTGCAAGAGGCAGCCTCATAGCTGAATCAAAACGAATACATTTGGCAGACCGGTGTAAAAATGGACCTAATCTCTATGACTTAAACGTCCTTTTAAGTTTTCCCTTCTCATGATATTTTCAGGCATTTAGCCTACTCATATTGCATTCATTCATTAATAAAGAACCCCCTTTGAAGATTATTCTACGACGTTACCGGCAGAAGATAGAATCGCGATTCAAACAGTACCATCTGCTAACTGAAAATATGCCCCCAAAAACGTAAATAAGCTTGACATTTATTTAGTGGAAAATCGCTCATTCATAAAAAGCTCACTGGTAGAAAATTTGTAGAAAGTTATAAGCTGAAGCTTCAAAGCAACCGGAAGGTATTTTTGAAAGTGGCTGGAGCAGCATTCCAACAATGATTTGAAAGGATTTACCATTACTTTTAAAGGGAGAATAATTTGCACAAAAACCTTAATATTTTAACAAGTATAAAAGTGAGAAATTAGAAAATACCCGCAAGCTGAAAGCTGAAATGAATTTCAAAAATGTGTGAGTCACACAAAAGAGGCAGTGTGGAAGCTGAACTGCATCATCTAACAAAGCTAAGAGCTAAAATAGCCTACAATGCGGGAGAAGCTGAAAGCTGAACTGTTAAACAGAAGAAGAAGTAGGCTAGCTAGTCGTAACAAGAATATTATCGTTTTAACAGCTGAAATTATAGTTGGTATAGTAATAGCAGTAGCAGATGTAGCCTACCATTGAGTGTGTTTACTCGGCTTTCTTAGTAGGATTCAATGTGTTGATGGAATGAAACATACAACAGTAGGGCCGATACAGGAAGACACGGCGACACTTTGTTGCAGAAGGATGATGGTGCAAGTTTTGTCCGTGGAGCATACAACGATTAATAAAAAAGAATCGTGTAGACGCGTTTATTGAGTAATCGCATAACTAACTAGAGAGGGTACAATTTCTGGGGAAATTGTAGGGTGTGCTTGCTTGAGTCGGTTGCAGGTGGGTCAGTGTTATGGAAAAATTCTAGTGGCACTGTGTAGATTTGAATAGTCAAGAGATGGCGGTTTCAATAAATTTATTTTGCTTGTACAAATTAAGAATTAACAAATTACTTTGTGATCAGTCATAACGAAGGAGGTGCTAGCCACAGGTCGTTCGCAAGAGTGATGAAGAACAACCCCAAAACCCTGCCTTATATAAACTTTAGATCAAATGGTTCTTCTGATGGTCAATCCATCAATGTAGCAAACTCTGTGATTGGTCAGCACTGCTCAGTGACAGTTTGACTCCATACCAAGTGTCCCACAGTTCTTTGATGTGGCATCTCTCCCCAAATCAGTAGATAGTAAAGCCACAGGAGTTCACCAGTCAAATGGTCAACCCTCCTTTGTGTGGACATCTTCAAACAAGTATTTAATTAACACCACCCATGCAACAGGAAGGGTCAGAGCAGCTTGATCAGTTCATCTATCTTAAACTGCTCCCTCAGATCACAATAACAATACAATTGAATCCACATTGTCTCCAGACCAGCTGTCTCATCCTCCCCAGGTGTCATAAACTGCAAATGGCATCTCTACCAAATGGAGTTGATTCAACATTCATTGTATCAAGCTTCTCAACCAACTTTAAAACACACACATTATAACTGTATTCCAAATTTCCACCACAATTCCACTCTTTTTTTTTTTTTTTTACAATACCATAAACCCAAACAGTTAATCAAGAAAAATAAAATTCAAACATTAACATAAGAAATGCCATTCCCAAGACAAAACCCATTGTAGCCCGTACACCACAAAGTCCAGGTTGTCGGAACGGATGCCATGGTCGTGCATCCGTAGTGACCATCTTCAGTTGGCTGCAGGCAAACTTCTTTCAGGCGGTGTAGTCTAGTCGAACCGATTGCAAACGACGATCAAATAGCTCAGGGCAACTTTCAACGACACTGCACTTTGCATACAGCTCGGAAATTGCCTTGGTACTACGCAGAACGCGTATCCTCTGTTTCCGTCTCCAGACAAGGTGCACGCTTACAATGGTTAGCGTGTATCCACGTTGCTCTTCCCTCCGATCTTAACCGCCGGATTAGTCTTAAGGAAAATCTGGTATGGCCCCGTCCACCTTGGGTTTTACCAGGCGTTTCAGGTCCAGCAGTATGATATCAAACCCTCACAGTCCTATCACAAAGCCAAACTACTGAAGCTAAAGACACAAAACCATAAAACCCCCATAGTCACTCTCTGTTTGGATCAGTCAGTCATCAGTCGGTCATAAATTCCTAAACGTCATCTCTTCCTCTCTAAGAAGCCTGCACTTCCCTTAAAGAATCTATAACAAATGTTGTATCAAGGTCACACAACAATTTTCCTCAAAAGAGTCCTGTAAGCCCAAATTTGTCAAGTTAGGCTCATCCGGACATAGCAACATCATCTCATCATTTCCTGTAAACATATCAACATCAAAAAAATATTCTAGTTAGTTCATCAATGCATGCAGGCAATCTTGAAACTGCTCCAGCTAGTATCAGCACTAGCATTTTCCCTGTGAAATAATCATCATTGTTAGAGTGAGCCCCACATTTGCATAGAGCAAGTTGTGTCCCAGATGAAACTAAGAAACTTCCTGTTTCCATACCTTTCCCAAAATCATATGTAACACCAATGATGTATTTTACTATCAGTAAATATTTTAACTCTTTTCCCTTTTATGAATTAACAAGCTTACACTGAAGCAACCAACTTTTGAACCAATTTGTATAAAATAAAACTATTTTAGAAAACAACCAAATTACGAATAACCTCAACCTTTAGTCTCTTATTATCTTTTCTTCAAAAAACCTTTAGGAACAGTTCAAATGAATACCTTTATATTTCAGATTCCCTCTAATTTTTTTGGTATTTAAATTCACCAAATCAAATCTCTCTTTTTTTCCAAGACATGAGGAAAAGTAACAACACTACCCCAAACCAGAATTTAATCTGTATGATTCCAAAATGAAACATAAAATGTTCTTATTGTAACCATTAGCCAAACTTATACCCCATCTATATTTCTATATAGGTTAGATAGGTAGAACTTCATAACTTGCTTTGGCTGCAGTCCAGAACAAGCTACTTAGTTAAAACCATCACAACCACAATTTATCAGACTTAATGAGTCTTCCCAAATTATCTCAAAACCAAGTTATAATAACCCTCTTTATGAACCAATACCATAATAAAACAACCTCATCACAGCCTAACTGTTTATCCCAAAATATTGTACCATGCCCTGATAAAACTCTCAAAGAAAACTTAAAATCTAATTACAGTCAAACTCCAAACAAAGGTACATTGTAATTATTTTCTCTTTCTCATTTCATAACCACATTGCATCTAAAACCTTTATCAAAACTCTCAAAACCTCTAGATTTTAATATTCTGATTTAAAACGTTTGCCCATATACCTCTTCAAACATATGCATAGTTCCCTTTTCAGAACATCAAAGTGTTTAAACCAAACATCTCTTCACATCCACAAAACGTTCTCTTGTTTCATTAAATCCATGTTAGCACACTTAAAACTGCTCTTAGAATAAGTAATTCATGCTAGAATTACGCTACGACTCGCAATCACATCAATCAAACAATGCCCTTAAGACAAAAGAAAATATAAACTCTCCCTTTTTCTTTTTAAACCTTTAAATTCACAATTTAACATAAACCCGTAAAACAAAACCTTATTCTTTTAACTCCTCAAAAGTCTTATTAAAGCATGTAATGTATACACCTTTAAATATTCCCATATTTACCAGCCATCTTAATTACTCTTTGTTAGTACTCAATGAATCAACTCAAATAAACAATGTCTATCAGCGCGCTCTGGAACAAAGCAAAAACTCTCAACCTTTTCTTTTCTCTTTTAAACAACACAGATGGTTGGCGTTTACCATCTATTCACTTAATTTTGCTAGAGTATAACTTTTCCAATCCAATTAGAACTAATTTATGAACCAGGGGTCTAATTTCTGCATTTTTATGGATACCATCACAGATTTTCCGCTCGTAAATACAAGTTCTGGTCTGAAAGGCTTTAAAACCTCCCTGTTTGGCTAGGAATTAGAACAAATGTTAATCATACATTCGTAAACCACCAAACTTCGAATTCATCTAAACTGACACATCTTTCACCATTAATACTCACATAATTATGCAGAATTACACCCTCTGGGATCACCTTTGTAAAACTCAACGTAACGGGACTCTTTTTTTAGCCCCCACCTTTCCTCGGAATTTCTGAAACTCATTTAAAATGTCCTCAAACAAACAAAAACCTTGTTAGCAAATGTCTCAAAATACTCATCACCCAACATATTTCAAAAGTAACCAAATTAATATGTAAAATTCGCTCCAAATTTATCTATTTCTCAAAATTTTCGTCTTAGTCAATTTCTCAATTTCCATCTGTGCATGCGTCATGCGGTTACTCATCCTGGATCTCAAATATCAAGCTGCAATTCCTTTACTAGCCTGTTACCCGCCTGTCAGTCTGTTAGTTTGTTAGCTAATGTCGTTGCCATAGTTGCAATTCAACTTCCTGGACTCTCAGTTGTCTCAGGACAGAGCAAAATGCACTTCCTCCACGTTTTCAGCATTAGCCATTAGCCAACAAAGTCACAGCCTGGATTTTTTTTCTTAGATCCCAGCAATCCTAGCAATTTGTAAAAGACTTGGTTCACAGACAGCGGACTGGCAAATTCGCTAGAATCATGTCAGCCTTCGGATTTCTTTCTAGGGTCAATTCTACCCTCTTACAACATAACCAATTACCCATAGTTATATTTACAACAGAACCTTTACAATTCTATCAACCATTAGTACTATTTTAATTTCAACATAAAAATTTGGCTCCGAAATGTACATATGCACCTAATATCACTCGTCAGAGAATTACAGTTTACCCATGTATTAGCATTCTGGTTGGACAAAGCTTCAACTTCAAGTCCATTTAAATAGGTAAATATGAATACCACCAAACCCAACACATTTCAACAAATCATCTCAGCAGCAATAAACACACATATGTAGTACCTTTGCCCTTAACAACAATCGCAATTCAGTCTCTCGAACTAGTTCCCCTTGTATACACTTCAGTCCCTCGGACTGGCTCAATCTTTCTAATCACTTCATAACCCTTTACATATTTCTTTAAACAACAGTAACATCTGTGAACTCCCACAAAATAAAAAACCATCGAACATTTCCAGACATAAACAAAAATATTCCTTAAACAACATAACATTTCCGTTTGAACACATAACTTTCTATAAAAGTTTCAATAACCCCGGGATTGTAATTCTTAAAATGAATACCGCTTTTGTTGCCAAAATTGGCCTTTTACCAATTACCCTACCCAAAAAACGAAATTTCCAGCGCATTATTCAATATCGAATCAAGCTCATAATATAGAAAATCGGTCTGTACATAATTTCCAAATCAAGAGTATGGCAACTCACAATATTTTCTTAAGTTTGACAAAGAAACAGAAACACACATCTGTTTTCCAACCAATATATTTCTTAATTCAACCTCAAATTCTCTCTTTTTTTTTTTTTTTTGGCACTCATGACGGGTGTGGGCCACTGCACGCAGAATGAGCTTCAATGAAAGAATCAACTTTCGCTAGGCTCAAGCGCATGCGCCTCTTTTCAAGTGGAGAATTCAGTCAAATAATTAATATTAGCATTTTCAAAACAGAATGTCTCCGTCTTCAAAAACACACATCTCCGGACATTCACGTACATTCTGCTCAAATTCCCACAATTAAAGCATGCATTTTGTATTGACCATACCTAGCAATTCGTGCTGGCCTACATGTTTTTCAACAGCATGTCAACACGCTCTGCATTAGCTTTGACCAACATAGCCCACAACATTATTTATTCCAAACACAACAGGGACTCAAACCCTTTGTACCGGAGAGGACTTTAACCTCTCCTTCTTTGAAACGCAAAATAATAAGTATAGGCAATTGCAAGTCAAAGCACAAGCCGCAATCTTTGGGGGAATCCAAAGCAAATCTATAAACAAATTCCAGGATCCTACTTTCTTGACCTTTCCTAGATATAACCGGCTGTCAGAAGACATCGGAGTCATAGAGAAATGGCAAATGTCTGACCTCATGTTTGTATTCTGTTCTCGCATTCCCGCAAAACCTCATGCGCCTGCGCATCCTGCCGCAAAACTGCGGATGAACCACGGCGAAATTTGTTTGCGGAACAGCCAGAAAATCTCAATCGAGAATCTGTGGGGAAATAGATGAAAAATTCCCCACACTATTCTGTCCTAATATTTCTTTATCTCTAACTCTACCTGCCTCCATCCAATCAGAAAAGCTCTCCAATCAGGCTAAAATCCATTCTTTTCTCCACTTAAACTTATTTCGCAATTCAATAAGGTCCTTAAAACAAAACGACCCCACACTCGAAAATCCACATTTATCAATCCATATTTTCATTTGCAAAAAACTATCGTTACCATACTTTTGTTTCATGTAATCGATGTTTGGACAGGTCAATTCTGCCTCCAGACCATTCATTTTTTAGAATTACAATCCTTAAACCAACAATACATTTAGTCATTTAGTAGACGCTCTTATCCAGAGCGACTTACAGTAGACAACAATGACAACAATAACCAACGACGGAAAATAAAGACACAATTACTACCCCTTTTCTTTTCTAAAAAAAAATTAATTCCGACTTCACAACTTTCAATGAAAATATACCCCAACTGCACACAAATTACAAATATCCAAACCGAAAAATAATTAACATTTAGATTTTTGCAATTTGTATACAGCTTGAATAGTAGACACCATTAGTTACTCATACTTCTTTTAACTTCAAAAAACATAACTTGCAATTTAAACAAAAAATGAACACGCGCGTTTACTAATTTTGAAATTTCATAGATCAGGCCTCCTTTCCTTTTTTTTTCTAAAACACTCTCAGCTGGTTACCAATTTCTCTTTAATCTTTACCAATTTACTCTTTACCAATTTAATCTTTACCAATCCTCTAAAGTATACTTTTTACCATTTTACTCTTGGGACTCAGAAATCAATACATTTCCTGACCCAATTTCCCAGGGCCTTAAAGACACACAACACGATATCACGTGTGAATTATTATCCTTTATGCGCTCGTCAGCACATTTCCTGCATGCTTTTTGTACGACTCTAACGTAACGGGACCAACGTTCCAATGTTCTCCCAATTTGTACGACTTGCACGTACAGGACACAGCTCTCCTCCGGTCTCTGCCCAATTACTAACTTAACCGAATTATTGACAATAGTCTAAACAACACACATTTAGACAACTCAAATCACACGGCGACCAAAAGAATATCTCACCGGTTCTTTCAGGATCCCGCGTCAGCCACAAAACGTCCAACGGGCGCCCCCCTGGCCCTGCTGTCTCACGCATGGCGGAAGGAAAGGCGGCTTTTTGCCGGAAGATCAATTCGCCGAGGGGAGCTGCCTGCCGAACGCCGTAGACTAATCAAGGATCCCCTTACGGGCCACCAAGATGTTATGGAAAAATTATAGTGGCACTGTGTAGATTTGAATAGTCAAGAGATGGCGGATTCAATAAATTTATTTTGCTTGTACAAATTAAGAATTAACAAAGTACTTTGTGATCAGTCATAACAAAGGAGGTGCTAGCCACAGGTCGTTCGCAAGAGTGATGAAGAACAACCCTAAAACCCTGCCTTATATAAACTTTAGATCAAATGGTTCTTCTGATGGTCAATCCATCAATGTAGCAAACTCTGTGATTGGTCAGCACTGCTCAGTGACAGTTTGACTCCATACCAAGTGTCCCACAGTTCCTTGATGTGGCATCTCTCCCCAAATCAGTAGATAGTAAAGCCACAGGAGTTCACCAGTCAAATGGTCAACTGTCCTTTGTGTGGACATCTTCAAACAAGTATTTAATTAACACCACCCATGCAACAGGAAGGGTCAGAGCAGCTTGATCAGTTCATCTATCTTAAACTGCTCCCTCAGATCACAATAACAATACAATTGAATCCACATTGTCTCCAGACCAGCTGTCTCATCCTCCCTAGGTGTCATAAACTGTAAATGGCATCTCTACCAAATGGAGTTGATTCAACATTCATTGTATCAAGCTTCTCAAACAACTTTAAAACACACACATTATAACTGTATTCCAAATTTCCACCACATCCGTCCTCTAAGTTTTTCCCTTCTAGTGATATTTTCAAGCATTTAGCCTACTCGTATTGCATATTTCATTAAGAACACCCTTTGAAACAGCTGCGAACCCCCTTTGAAACAAGCTACTGTAACAACGTTGTCACTGGCAGTATGGAATCGCGATTCAAACAGTACCGTCTGCTAACTGAAAATATGCCCCCCAAAACTTAAATAAGTTTGACATTAATGTAGGGGGAAATGGCTAATTCAAAATAAGTTTGCTAGAGGCAAGCTAGCTGCTGTTGCTCCACATTTCACTGATTGTTTGAAAGCGCCGGAAATGAGAATGTTTCTTTTGACATAAAGTTTAACTGTGGCATTGAAGACAGTACTACACTGAAAAAAAGGAAACTGGCTGGTTATTGAATTTACAAAACTTTAACATGTAATTTGAACAATATTGTTTCATGTTTCAAAGGTGAACGTGATTAAATCATGTACGATTTGCATAAAATTCAACAACTTAACAGTTGTTAGATTCAGTCGTGTTGAGATAACGTGATAAAATCTAGCCAAACTGATGTTGCACTCTATGGACTCGTGAGATCACGAGATAACGCGAGAACACAACCCATATGCCCGGGAAAAATAACGGCAGTTGGAGAAGACGGCAATTGAGAAGACGAAGTCTGGTTGCGCGAGTTCAGTTTTGATAAGGTAAGATTAAATCTGTTTTTATGCATCGAAATACTAACGAAACGACGTTCCTAAAGTAATCAGCAGCTTGTTCATCATATGCAGCAATATTTGGCTTTTAATTATTTTTTTTATCAGACTTTTAATGTCATGTTGGCTAACGTGCTGGTGTTAGCCTAGCTAGCTAGTTAGCTGGCACTTAACTAATCACGGTGTTCTCTACCTTTTGCTGCCCGTCGACCAGTGCACAGAGTTTTAGTTACACATTTTGCATCTCCTAGGCATCTAGGTGTCATGCCGATTATATTTTATTTTTTTCGCCTAAAGTGGCTAATCGTAGGCACAAATGTCACGTGTGGCGTGTGGTAAATTACAGCCGATGCGTTGCTAAAGCCCCGGTAAAGGTAGACTAATCAAAATGTCAGCTAAAATATGGGCAAACTTAGGTCTCACAGGGTCTCAAACGGTAGTCTGTTGCATTTTGCTGCTTGTGCTGGTGTAAAAATGCATATGATTTGTAGTTTCAGATACTAGTTAAGAAAGTATTTTTAAGTTGAGTTATGTTTCCTTACATGCTCAAGTTGTCCGCTGTATCATGCTTTCATTGCTCTAGTTTATCTGTATGGTCCATAAATCATGGTGATCTAGCATGTGCAATGTGCCATTGTTCTGAACACACGTGCTTGTGCGGAGGATGCTGACATGAAAATGTATCGGGGCAACTAACGTTAGCACAGTTCATATCATTAAAAATATTTTATTTTATATTTTATTGTATAGTTTATTTTAATCTAATTCCACTTAGTATTGCTAGTTATGTACCCTTAGTATAGTTAGTCCTCATCTTTAAATTTTAGATTCCTATATGCTTAATGTTTGCACCTTCCTGCCAAAGCAAATTCCTTGTCTGTGCAAACTTTCATGGCGAATAAAACCCATTCTGATTAATGGGAAGTCTTTGTTTTGGTTCACCTCACTGATTCTAAATATTTCCTTTCATATAGGATCCTATTTGAACAGCAAACAATCAAATACTTTGGTAAGTGTCATATTTATTTTCTTTTGTGTTGCTGTTAAATCCCCAAATACGCTTTTTTTAATGTATATTTCCCAAAATAATTGAAAGTTACAGATGGAAAAATCTAGTATGTTTGTTTCTCAATTGTTTATACGTGAAAATGGACCTACTCCCACAGACATTGCCATTTTAAACAACCTTTAACAGTATCAGAAAATATTAAAAGATGATGTCATCTTTGATGTGTCATTTGATCTCGGATGTAACAAGCAACATACGAAGGACAGACCCCTGATCTTAAATGATAAGAAAAATTACTGTCAGTAATGTTGAGCTTGATATACTTTATGTTACAGGGCTGGGTGGTTGGAATGTGGAGATGTAAGGGGTGTCAAGCAACTCTGTCAAGTAGGCTCAAGCTTTTGCATCACTACAAGTTAAAGCATCCACATTTTGGACGTAGTTCTCGCTTTCCATGTACATACCTGCACTGTCCATGCACATTTAAGACGTGGAATGCCCTTATTGTCCACCAGAGTAAAATCCACTCAACAGAAGCCACTCACAAGGAGGAAGCAATATTCAGTTGTCACCTTTGTGCTTGTAGTGATTTAGCATCAGAGAGGGATTATTTTGCTCATATATACACACATCTCAAAAGAAATGAGACAGTCAATTGTATGTTTTTAGGCTGTGACTTTAAAGCAAACATTTATTGTACGTTTAAATCACACAAAAACCGAAAACACTGCCATCATACATGGGTTGATTTTAAACCTGGAGTAGTTAGTACTACTTGGATATCATCTGTGAATGAATTGGAGACAAATAGTCAGGAGTGTGTAGAACAGTCAGATACTGCCATTGCTTCAAATAGTTATCATATTGAGGACTTACAGAAGGTCATAGAGCAAAGATTTGCAGCTGCTTTGCTGAACTTGGAGCATTTGGTCCATGTGCCAAGCTCAGCTGTCGATGTTTTTTTAGGGGAACTCCATCATTTGATTGGTGCACCTGTTTCGTTATCTTGTGACATTGTAAGGGAAATATTTCATCAGCGAAACATCCCTGTCGATGAACTTATAATTAGAGAAACTGTTACTGCAATTTGTTGTGGTAATCCTGTGCAAAGGTCCATACAAAAAGGTGGCCCTCTAAGTACCGCATATCTGCGTCAGCAGTATTACAAGGAGAACTTCAGTGTTGTAGAGCCAGTTGAATACATTCTTGATGCAAAAAACAAACACAGTTTCCAATATGTCCCAATATTGAAGTCCTTACAGCAGCTGTTAAGTAGAGGGGATATCATTGATAAAATAGTTGAGGGCCATCAAAGACAGGAGAGCACATATTCTGGCGTGTCATATAAGTACAGGTCCTCAAAAGATGGTTCCCTATTTAAGGAAAATAGTTTATTCTCTGGAGGAAAGCCAAGAATCATCCTAACTTTTTATGTGGATGACTTTGAAACGTGTAACCCCCTTGGCACCTCGCGGAAAAAACACAAGCTTTGTGCGGTATATTGGGTATTGGCTAACTTGCCTCCTGGGTCTCATTCCTCGTTATCATCTATCTACTTGTCAGTTTTGTGCAAATCCGATGATGTTAAAACCTATGGTTATGATAAAGTCTTTGAACCTCTCCTACAAGATCTGAAAACTCTGGAGGAGCTGGGTGTTTATGTCCCGCTGTTAGGTGAATCAGTTAAAGGTACTGTACTCAGTGTAGTGGCTGACAACCTGGG
Organism: Osmerus mordax; assembly: GCF_038355195.1. Taxonomy (NCBI): domain Eukaryota; kingdom Metazoa; phylum Chordata; class Actinopteri; order Osmeriformes; family Osmeridae; genus Osmerus; species Osmerus mordax. The sequence continues at coordinate 13,138,585 of NC_090053.1, forward strand.
AGCGCACGGAGTTGCAGGATTTTTGGAGAGTTTTTCGGTGGAACACTGTTGCAGATATTGCACAGGAAAAAACACAGATTTTCAGCTACATTCTGTTGCATCTGGTGCGTTCAGTCTGAGAACAAAGGAGCTTCATCAAGCCCATGTCAAACAGGCCCAAGATACAGGTACACATTGTTGTGGGGTGAAAAAAGAATGCTTCTTCACAAAACACCTGTCTCATTTTAATGTTATCTTTGGCTATCCACCTGATCTTGCCCACGATGTTTTTGAGGGTATAATCCCTTCGAGCTAGCTCAATGTTTAACGGTGCTTATGTCCAGAAAGCTTTTCACATTAGGTGACCTGAACAATGCCATTCTGAAGTTTCCCTACAAATGGGTTGACAAGACTAACAAACCTCATGTAGTGTCACAAAGTTTCTCCAGCAGAAAAACGGTGGGGGGAAATGCTCATGAAAACTGGAGCCTGCTCCGGTTTTTACCTTTTTTGGTTGGATCACTTGTACCTGATGATGAGCCTGCGTGGCTTGTTCTCATGGACCTGAAGGACATCACAGAGCTTGTTGTTGCCCCTGTGCATAGTGATGACTCGCTTGCATTTTTAGAAGGTAAAATCGTAGAGCACCGGCAAAGATACAAAGAGTTGTTCCCAGACACCAGGCTGCGACCAAAACACCATTATTTGGAACACTACCCTCAGATGATTAGGCTGTTTGGTCCAGTTGTCAACCAGTGGACAATGCGCTTTGAGGCTAAGCATAGTTTTTTCAAGAAGGTTATCAGACACACAAGCTGCTTCAAGAACGTGCCCCTCTCATTAGCCTTGAAGCATCAGATGATGATTGCTTACCATCTGAGCTCTCCATGTCTGAGCAAGCCTGACCTAGAGGTCTCAGCTGTATCCACTGTACCAGTACACTTACTCAAAGAGGAGATAGCACAAGCCATCAGGCAAAAGTTCCCTGACACACCTGAGGTTCACCTCGCACAGTGTGTGACAACTAAGGGCATAACCTATAGGAAGGGAATGATACTGGCCCACAGAGCAGCAGGCGGATTGCCTGAATTTAGTGAAATTGACCAAATCTGTATTTTACATGAGAGAGTATTTTACATTGTGAAAGAGCTCAGTGGTTGGTACAGAGAGCATTATATAGCCTTTGAACTCAGCCAACCACACATCAGTACATTCACTTTTGTGGCACCCAATGAACTCAGTGATACTTATCCACTTGTTGAGTACAAGATTGGATCAGTCCGCATGGTGACTTTAAAAAGTAATATAGAAATACTAGGTGAGCTAGCAATGGAGTTGGAGGGGTATGATGATTTGCTTTTGTCTACGTTGGTAAATGTGGTTATGTGATTGTGCAGCTTTTTATATTCTTCCTGCATATTGTTGTGGAAAAAACATCACACTGTTGTAATAATGAAGATGGGTAATGATTATGGATTCATATGATTTAAAATTAAACTCTTAATCACCTCTTTATGCTATATTACTGGAAATCATGTGCAAAGCTGTTGACTGATTTATTATTACCACTAAAACGTCGAAGATATTAAGCCCAAAGTGTGAAGATCTGGATAATTAGGGGCTGAGTGGGGTAGAAGACTGTGTATATGCTTCTTTCATAGAAGATATGAAGGCCCAGTTGTAACACATGAGGCATATTTATGGCCCTATGCCCAGCAAAGTAGTATAGCTGTTGTTCAAGGACAGAGCAGGCCTAAAAATGGGAGAGTTTTCTATGCAAAAAAGCCATCAGGGTAAGAATGCATAATGCATTCTGTGACCAACAAGTAGGGCTGAACGATTAATTGCATTTGCGATAATATTGCGATGTGACAAAACAATTTTGTAATCGCAAAAGCTGCGATTTTACTTAAGTCACGTGACAGAAATGGATCAGAAATGTTCAGACTGTGTTTATTTTTCTTTTAAGATTTAACCTTTAGAAGCGTGAGTTCTAAATATTTCCGACGGTCCCCACAGCGCAAGCTTTTTTTTCAAACGGTAGCTAGCTAGCTTTGGTTAAGAAAGTGCTACGAACATGTTATTAGCCTACGTTTAGCTTAGATTTACCAAAATATTTTCGAAGAGGTACAGGCGGTATGTTTTCCTTAATTTATTTTACTTTGTGTGTTATTTTGCTGACTGGAGATCAGTAGTATATATCTATATTTATTAATAATAAATAATATAATAATCGCATATTAAATTGCAATATTAGTAAAAAATAATCGCAATTAGCTTATTTTTCTAAATCATTCATCCCTACCAATAAGTATTGTACCAATGGCAGAACAACAAATAATAGGGAAAATATATAAGAGAAATGTCCGGAGAGAAATTCCAGTCTGATCCCGGGATCTTGCTCACGTTTGTTGGAATCTCTGTCAGTCTGAATTCTAATAAACACTTTGCATTAAACTTTGCTGAGTTCCAGTGCTGTTTCAAACTTTGAGAATTGGTTGAAGACGTAGATTTTGTCACTACAATATCTATCTAATGCAATGCTTGTTCTAACCTACTATATTTCTTAATTGTATCACAAGGTGTTCGCAGATCTTAAACATGTCTGAATTTTTTTTGTCTGTGTGTTTGCAGAGTAAACGGCTGTGAAGATGGGGACTCCTGTGATCCTTAAGATCCACTTGACTGATAGCAGCTCTCAGAGGTTGACTCTCCCCCATGGACTCCCTGCATCTGTTGATGAACTTTTAGAGAATGTGAAGAAACAGTGTGGACTTCAGGGCAATTTTAGACTTCAGTTTATGGATTCCTTGTTCGGAAATGAGATCCATGTTTAACTGTGAAGGGGTCCTCTTCTGGATGTGGTGGATGGAAGACCAGTTTAAAATACAAACTATCCAACTACCGCACACAATTGAGAAAGCTAGGCTGCCCGGAAGTGACAGTGAACTCTTTAAAAAACAAGGCAGCAGGGAAGCGCAGTGCAGCCTTTGGTGTCAAAAAGGCAAAGAGAGCGGAGGTGAATTTTTGCCCAGCATATCCATCAGCAGAAACTGAGGAAAGTCTGGAGGCCATGCAGAAAGCTCTACTCTTGGATGTAAAGAAGAGAGACAACAGAGAGGTTGTGAAACTCAAGATAGAAAAGACTTTTGCACACAGAAGACATGAAGTTGTTCGTGATGCACCAATGGTGGAGGATTTCATGGCAAGTTTGCCTGCTCTGTTTGACGTCAGTGAGGTAAGGCTTATGCAGTTTTTTTTATCTTTGGTCTACTGTATGTGTGATGGCTTTATCCCTGATGATTACCATTTTAACCTAATTCCTTTGTGCTTATTATCTGTTTTCAGATCAATGCTGAATTCAAGAGAATCACCACTGTCCCACTTCAATCCAAGTTTCTGTCTCAGCTTGACCTCCACTCTGACAAGCTGATGAAGCTCTTTGAAAAGAGAGGAGGACAGCTAGGGGAAAGACTCAAAACAATCAAAGCACAAATGGCTGATGTAAGTAGGCAGTGTACACCAGTAGTTCACTTCAAAATGAAGCAAGTGCTAAACTAAGAAGCTAATAAAAAAAATCTTTCAGTTTGATGATATAGATGCCGGACGAGAGTGTATCATCAAGGGAATCTGTATCTACATGGGTGAAGATCCAGAAAACCTTGTGAAGCAATATGTGGTATGTGTTGTGTGCTTACGACTCCCTTTTTGTTCTCCTGATTGATCACTTGGGCTGAAATGATTTATTGATTCATAGAAAATATATTGATTTATTATTTTGATAATCTATTAAAATGATCTGTTTAATAGTATTATACAATCAATATTTAAAGGTCCCATGGCATGAAAACTTCACTTTATGAGTTTTTTTTAACATTAATATGAGTTCCCCTACCGAAGCATGTCAGTTTGCACCGCCTCTCTCCTCCATTAGCATTTAAAGCTACAGACACAGAAACGGCACGTCCTAAGGAAAGCTCATTGTGGGACTGGCTCGTAGTGGCTGTAATTCTGCTCCAAGGCTGAATTTCGGGAGACTTGAGATACAGTATTAGGGGACCACTAAGGCCTATATATAAGCATCCAAAAACAGCATGCCATGGGACCTTTAACAAATCTGAGACATGACTTTAGACTGGCTAGTTGTGATGGGTATGTGATTATTTTCAATGTATTTTCTTTATAAGTCATTGACTATTTAACATTTGTCACATTATTTAAATAAACAAGAAAACATCCCAAGTTTAATTGGTTAAATTAATTGTAGTTACAGCACTATATATCTTCCCACACTCAACTACTGTTCTGTCAAAAAAAAATTGTCTCTGTGATTCAATGTTTATTAATTTGTTTCTCGATTGGTCTCATTTACTGGCCTTTTTTTTAAATTACAGGGCATGGGTGAAGACGCGATCAATGAGGCCATGGAAGACACGACTGTGGGAATTTATGTTCTGAAAGAACATCCTTGTGATGAACCAGAGGACATCGGCATTGTCCTTGAAGGCATCAAGGTGTTGCAAGAACTGGACAATGTAGCATTAGCGGTTGCAATGCTTTTTGGACTAATGTATGCCCTTAACTTCAGCTACCCTGCTGACCTTCGTTATACTTTTGAGGTCATTCAAAAAATTCTGATGGAACTTGATGGAGGGAAACCTTCAAACAAAGCACTTGCTTTAAAAAATAGGCTCTTCCAGTAAAAGGGTCAGAGAGACTGTGCCGTCAGCCAAACGGTGTAGTTGTTCCTAAAAGCATCGTTTAGGCTAGTTTTGTTTGTTTGAATTAACTGGACAGGAACTGGACAGGATTTGCGTCTCTTTTTTCTCTCTCTAGAAAACAGGCTCTTTTAGAAAAGACTTACCTGTCAGCAATAAACCAAAAGGCATCTTTGGTACTGCTATACCAGATGAACCACTTTTTCCTTATGAAAATAATTTTAAGAGAAAACATTGTTCTCTTTGTGTTTATTCCTCAGGAAAAACCTGAAGGTACCCTTTAAGCTTCTTCTTCTGTATTCTAAATTGTAATACACAACTTGAGTACAAAACTCTGACTCTGCCTTTTTTGTCAATGCAAATCATTTCAACATACAACTGTATTTACATACACACGCAACAAGGAACCGATGGCTACAATACATTTGGATAGAGCTAACTTTTAAAAATCATGTTAGATTTAAAGACCCCACTCGGGTACCAGGGACATGATGCAATTGCCTTAAATTTACATAATACCTTTACATAATACTAGCTTACAGAAATCAAGTTGCAGTTACACTCTAAAATCAGGTATCCTGGACATGATGCAATTACTCAACATTACACAATATATTCATATTACTGTGACGTAAAAATAATATGTTGAATTAACAAAATTTTAATAGACAGTCTAAAGAGAATAAAATGTGTTGGTTTGACAAGAAATAAGTAATAGAGAGAGAGAGAAAAGGTGTGTCTGTTAGCCACATTCTGATCATGTGGGACCGATGTACACATTAAAATCTAGTAAACTCAAAAAAAAATTAAGTGCAGACTTTCAGCTTTAATTTCAGGGTATTTACATCCAAATCAGGTGAACGGTGTAGGAATTACAATACATTTTATATGTGGCCCCCCCCTTTTTAAGGGACCAAAAGTAATTGGACAATTGGCTGCTCAGCTGTTCCATGGCCAGGTGTATGTTATTCCCTCATAAAGGGAGTTCGTTATTTCATTGACAAGGAGCAGATAAAAGGTCTAGAGTTCATTTCAAGTATGGTATTTGTGTTTGTAATCTGTTGCTGTCAACTCTCAATATGAAGTCCAAAGAGCTGTCACCATCAGTGAAGCAAGCCATCGTTAGGCTGAAAAATCAAAACAAACCTATCAGAGAGATAGCAAAAACATTAGGTGTGGCCAAATCAACTGTTTGGTACATTCTTAAAAAGAAAGAACGCACTGGTGAGCTCAGCAACACCAAAAGACCCGGAAGACCACGGAAAACAACTGTGGTGGATGACAGAAGAATTCTTTCCCTGGTGAAGAAAAACCCCTTCACAACAGTTGGCCAGATCAAGAACACTCTCCAGGAGGTAGGCGTATCTGTGTCAAAGTCAACAATTAAGAGAAGACTTCACCAGAATAAATACAGAGGGTTCACCACAAGATGTAAACCATTGGTGAGTCTCAAAAACAGGAAGACCAGATTAGAGTTTGCCAAAAAAAAACATCTAAAAGAGCCTGTACAGTTCTGGAACAACATCCTATGGACAGATGAGACCAAGATCAACTTGTACCAGAATTATGGGAAGAGAATAGTATGGAGAAGGGAAGAAACTGCTCATGATCCAAAGCATACCACCTCATCAGTGAAGCATGGTGGAGGTAGTGTTATGGCGTGGGCATGTATGGCTGCCAATGGAACTGGTTCCCTTGTATTTATCGATGATGTGACTGCTGACAAAAGCAGTAGGATGAATTCTGAAGTGTTTCGGGCAATATTATCTGCTCAGATTCAGCCAAATGCTTCAGAACTCATAGGACGGCGCTTCACAGTGCAGATGGACAATGACCCGAAGCATACTGCGAAAGCAACCTAAGAGTTTTTTAAGGCAAAGAAGTGGAATGTTCTGCAATGGCCAAGTCAATCACCTGACCTAAATCCAATTGAGCATGCATTTCACTTGCTAAAGACAAAACTGAAGGGAAAATGCCCCAAGAACAAGCAGGAACTGAAGACAGTTGCAGTAGAGGCCTGGCAGAGCATCACCAGGGACGAAACCCAGCGTCTGGTGTTGTCTATGGGTTCCAGACTTCAGGCTGTCATTGACTGCAAAGGATTTGCAACCAAGTATTAAAAGTTACAATTAGATTTATGATTGTTAGTTTGTCCAATTATTTTGGTCCCTTAAAAAGGGGGGGGCCACATATAAAATGTGTTGTAATTCCTACACCGTTCACCTGATTTGGATGTAAATACCCTGAAATTAAAGCTGAAAGTCTGCACTTAAAGCACATCTTGATTGTTTCATTTCAAATCCATTGTGATGGTATACAGAGACAAAATGATGAAAATTGTGTCAATGTCCAAATACTTATGGACCTAACTGTATATATGAATATGTAACAACTTTATACTGAGTTTATTGTCTCATACAGTTCGAAAATCATATTTGGGCTTAATTGTATTGTTAGATGAAAGCCATCGCTCCCGTATTCGATGCCACGCCATCTGCAGTGCAGGACGGAAATAATTCAATTCAACCACAAGGATCCTTAAGATCACAATGTGTAACTAGAGAGGGTACAATTTCTGGGGAAATTGTAGGGTGTGCTTGCTTGCGTCGGTTGCAGGTGGGTCTGTCCCCTTAAGTTTTTCTCTTCTAGTGACATTTTTCAAGCATCTACTCATATTGTGTAATTCATTAAAAAAAAAGCGTAATAACGCTGACAACAGCAGTATTTCAGATGGAATCGCGATTCAAACAATACCATCTGCCAACTGAAATTATGCCCCCAAAAACGTAAATAAGCTTGACATCTATTTAGGGAGAATTGGCTAATTCAAAAGAGGTTTGCTACGAGCAAGCTAGTTGCGGTGGCTAGCCAAACTTCACTGAGTGAGGGGATTGTTTGAAAGTGCCGGAAATGAGAACGTTTCTTTTGACATAAAGTTTAGGCTGTGTCACTGAAGCCAGCGACGCACCACACAAGCTTGAGTTTAATACATTATTTAATGTTACATTACTTACTGTACATGCAAGATTTCTTAAATGTACATGTATGATGCTGTTAGTACACCACGGCACGATACTCGCTGTGCAACAGCACATCTATGCACGTTGTATCCATGCGTCGTTGCTAACGTGCGCTGACGTTGTGACGTAGGCTAGCACTGAGTACCCTGTTGACAGAAGGCACTTTTTGCCACAAAAACTTAAGTTCAGCCTAAACCGTGCAACGGAACGTAAATCCCAATAGAAGCAACGCAATCGAGACCAAGACGAACATTTTGACACCGCCGTTTTCTATGTAGTCCAAATATTGACTGATCCTTAGGGGTGGGAAAATAATAATAATAACTAGAGAGGGTACAATTTCTGGGGAAATTGTAGGGTGTGTTTGCTTGCGTGGGTTGCACAGGGGTCCGTTTTTGAATGACATTTTTACAACTGATATTTCTGTATATTTTACATAAAAATGCATACTTATTATTTATAAAGATTACATAGATTTAAAAGCATTTTTTTTTTGCTGCTCATTTACAACTGAAAATACGAGTGAAGTGTATAATGAAATAGATGTCTTCTCATTTCCCCTGCAAGATGCAGCCTCATCGTTGAATCAAAATGAATACATTTGGCAGACCGGTGTAAAAATTGACCTAATCTCTATGATTTAAACGTCCTTTTAAGTTTTTCCCTTATCGTGATATTTTCAGGCATTTAGCCTACTCATTGCATTCATTCATTAATAAAGAACCCCTTTTGAAGAATATTCTACGACGATACCGGCAGTAGAAGATGGAATCGCGATTCAAACAGTACCATCTGCTAACTGAAAATATGCCCCCCAAAACGTAAATAAGCTTAAGTAAGGGGAGTGCCGAACATGTTCTGTCGCCGTTTGAATTCCTAAACAGCTGTGTAGATGTTTTTGTAGTGTCTCGCGTAGGCTACAGCTTTGCAGTGAGCTACACTGGTTTGAATCCACAGGTAATGATAATTTCACCCACAAATCGTTTACTTGTAATCTAATGTCATAATAAATCCTACAACGAAAATGTATTTGTGAGGAATGTTTATTTTAACGATTGAAAACAGTAGTATGTGTTGCCCGGGCAACAGAGGCTAATGTCATGATGCTAATACTTCAGTGGAATAGTAGACTACTGTTTCCGAAAGTAGATGTACTTCCTTAATAATATCAGCTTATATAGTACATTACACATCACAATTGTGTGTCATATCACAAAGTAAAATTAGTAAATAGTTATCACCCTGGCCTCTTTGCTTGTGGCGTTTCTGCAGCTGCCTTGCAGTAAAGCAGTTAGCTTAGCTATCTCCCAGAAGTTAACGAGCTGCTAAACTAATGTTCTGCTAGAGGTAGTCACGCGAGTTTTCGTGACGTTAGTGACGTAAGTAGTGTCATTGACTGTGGCTAGCAAGTTAGCCACCGTTAGCTTCACTTTTCGCCACAAAAACTTAATTTCTACTTAAACCGTGCAACGGAACGTAAATCCCAATAGTAGCAACTCAATCGCTACCAAGACGAAACTTTTGACACCTAGGTTGTCTATGTAGGCCAAATATTGACTGAGTTTTAGGGGCGCGGAAATAAACAATAATAATAATAATAATAAGATATATGTGAGAGAACAAAGGTTGTGCCCTTGCCGAAGGCAAAGCACACCCAATTAGCTGTAAGACTGCTAGTTATGGTATACTCGTAGCTGCCAGCAGATGTCGCTGTTGAGTAAAGTTTTCGAGCGTTTCAAAGGCCCATCACTACTAGAATGGCCATAACCAGTGGCGGTGCGTCAATAATGGGCGCAAGTGCGCCGCCCCACTTAACATTTTGAGATGAAAATATGTCAAAAGACGTGTCAAAAAAATTAAATACAAAATAATAAAACTAATAAATGTACCGTGTTTACGCGTTAAATGTGTGTGGGAGACCGTAAGCCCCTTTCAACAACCACTTAAATGTGACCAAACATAATATATTGCCATTCGTCATTACTGAGAAAAGCCCCTCCTTCAGGTAAAGGGCGCCGGTAACAGCAAAGTCTATGGAAGCTAGTTAACTTTTTGCTGTCATTTCAGCAGGAACAGCTTTTCATTGGCGGATTGAAAGTTCAATTCTGGGGCGCAAATCTTTGCGCCCTAACCAATGACATGGTTTCCTATCGTTCTTACTTCAACGCGATTGGACTGATTCGGTGACCATCAGCGACCTTTAAAATTCCCCTAGTTACCAAGCATCTACGAGAGCAGCATAGCTAGCAGAAACTTAGGTTTTGTGAATCAGTGGCGGTGCGTCAAAACCAGTAGCGGAGCCAGAGGGGTGTCCGGGGTGGCACTGGACACCCCTGACATCTGATTGGCCACCCCGGGTGCCACCCAAAAATTTAATTCGCTACTGGAAATGTTATGCTGATTGACATCTCATTTGACCTCTTGTTGAAAGAAGCATTTATTTTGCTGCTTGCATTATTCAAATCGAAGAGAGACGTTTGTTGCGAGACAGACAGCAGAATAGAGAATATTTCCACAGCTCCACAAGCTCTTTTCCTGATTGAAAAAGGCATAATATTTGAAGTAAGTTTTAAGGTGTGCATTGAGTTTAGGTTTCCTGAACATTTTTTACGAATGTTGATTAGCCTACAGTAGCTGTGTAAGTTAATGTTAGAACTTTGACTCCAATAACAGACAAACTGAGACAGTCAGTAGGCTGTACTCAGTAGGCTGTACTGCGGCTTATATTTCGAAGAAGTTATAATCCGGTTTTAGAACAAAAAAGTGGCTTCTTCTCAAGATCTCTACAGACCGTGCAGCTAATTTAATGCTCAACACTTGAACGGGGGCTTATTACTTGAAAGAGGAATTATTTAGGCTACTGTGTTGTCTCAGTTACACTATCAGGGCTTGGTAATACAGTGACTTGCTAAAGTAGGCAAATGGCTAGTAGAACATAACATTTCATAATAATTTCATTTGATCAAACAGCTGCAAGACCCAGTGAAATGTTATAGGCTAGCTAGCTCTAGCAAAAATAACGCTAGCATCGCTAACAACATTACTAATTCAACTTTGGTAGAGTAACCGAGCTCTTTTGTAAGTTTGTTTTAGATCTAATTGTATATGATCGTGTGGACAATAAGACACGGACGCGGTCTCTTTTCATAACTTGTATTTTACCACTGCTCTTCTTGACATCGCTATTCGAACAGCCCTCACTGATTTCACAAATGCTTTCAGCATCTAGCCTACGGCAACTCCCGAGGGACAAAACACTAGTGATGGGTCGTTCGCGAACGATCCGGCTCTAAGAGCCAGCTCTTGAAGGTGAACGTCGGGAGCTGGCTCGCATATCTGAAGAGCCGACTCTATTTTTAATAGATTAATACAGCCTATAAAAACTAAATGATTATGAAATAATGAATTTTAATTGTATTTAAAATAATTGACTAATTCAAAGAACAACAAAAAAATACTTGTAGGCTTAAAGGCGCACACGATCATCCTCACATTCTGTTCCTGTCAATCCTGCATGAGGGAGGGCCGAGCCAACTCACACACAGTCAGAGAGTAGTCAAAACTCGGAGGAGAGTCATGACAAATCAATGCATTTTTAAAGATATGTGGTTCAGGTCGAGTATGATTTCATTTAATAATTTAATTCAAATTGTTTTCACACCTATCATAGTCAAATTCATAGTTAAAACATGTATTTTTTAAAGAGCCGTTCAGGAGCCAAAAGAGCCGGCTCTTTTTAGTGAGCTGAGCCATATGAGCCGGCTCACGAAAAGGATCCGGAATGCCCATCACTACAAAACACCCTTGTCCGTTGTCACATAGAAGGTCTGCTACAGTAGGCTATCCTCAGGATTTGCAAGTTAGCTAAACTTATACTATATCAAAAATAATTTTGTAGACATAATAATGGATTCTGCCACTAAATGAGTGACTTGGCTTTATTTCTGGACATACTATCCACAACCGAAGTGTGTTACACAATGCTGTAGATCGCCTATACTCGTGCATTGCTCTTGGTACCCAGTTAAGGGCATTAGCTTAGTTAAATAAGCATTGTTTGGAGTTCTATAGTTGTGTTCGTTAATTTGGTCTTGTTAAGGCCAATTCCAAAACTTTTCTTTGCTATTAGTTAACATAATATATATGAACATAAATATTATACTGTAAATTTGTCATGTTGTTGGTTATTTATTATTATTTTTTGTTATTTCTATTTTTCAAGTCCATTTCTGCTTGATTTCTGCTACCTGTCAAGTCAAATTGCAGTGTTTTTTGGGGTGTGTAAGTGCACTTTGTTTTGTAAATAAACTATGCACTGTGTTATTTCTGTAACACAGAAATGCTATAAGTCCCTGGTGCTTGAGCTTTTTTCCCCAAAAATATTTTGGATGTTCCAGCACTTATAGACCCAGATTATACTGTATATATTAATGAAAACAGTGACCCAAGACTCTGGACCCCCTAAAGTAGCCTTGGCCACCCCATGTATAAAACTCTAGTTCCGCCACTGGTCAAAACACATTCTGTCATTGATTTACAAAAAAAACCTTTCACAAGACGTTCGCTGGAAGAAAAAAAGAGGATAAAGGATCTCGGACCAACACGATTTACAAATCCAGCAGCAGGCCAGTGACCGAGGACGAAGCAGCAGGCTAGTGACCGGGGACCAAGCTACTAGTACAACAAGGGCTTCTTACCTGCTCTTTATGCGAAACGGAGTTGGCTGGCTGGATGTTCAAGTAGCTAGTTAACATGCTTTTTGGTAGTGGATGGGAGGATATAGTAAAAAAAAAAACGATATCCTCACTATCTTGTTATGTTTGTAACTTGAATTTTATATCGTATTGTCTTGCTCTTCTTAAATACATAGTTGTTTAAATAAAGTAGTGGTGGTTGTTTTGCCCAGTTTCGAAGTGCTGCTTTCTGTTTATTGCCCCCCCCCCCCCCCCCCCCCCCCGCCAAAAACAAGTTGACCTAGACGCAAAACTACACTACACACTAAACTCATTGAAGATAGTGAGAGAATTTGAAAGGCTGCTCTCGCTGCAAGGCTCATAGCTGAAAATCTGTAAATGTGAGCTCTTTAGTAGTTACATTGGCTGAAAGAGGACATTTTTTCCTACATTTTAAGGTATAACTTGTTTCTGTAAGTTAAACTATATGAACGTTAGAGGAATTTGTCTGACAATTTAGTTGAATATCATAAAAATCAAGAAGGAGCAAAAGTTCTCATGTATTTGAAACTGTCATAATTCAAAATTGGCTGAATATTTCAAAAAGCTGAATCATTTGGGAATAGCTGAATGTCTTGTGAACATTGTAAAGGTTGAATGGCGTCTCTAGCTGAAAGTATGCTGAAGTAGATACGTTTGAAAGAGGAGGAAGCTTTTTAATGATTTACATTTACATTTATGCATTTAGCAGACGCTTTTATCCAAAGCGACTTCCAAGAGAGAGCTTTACAAAAGAGCATAGGTCACTGATCATAACAACGAGATAGCCCCAAACATTGCGAGCAGCCAAAACATGAAGCATACATTGTGGAAAACCAAATAAGTGCCAAAGGGAAGAACCATAAGAGCATGCAGTTAAACAAGTTACAATTGAACAACATGAAACTCCCCACAAGAGTGCAAGAGTGTAGAAAAAACAATCAACAGTAAAATATTTCACAGTGAGTACAATAATTTGAAACCGTTACAACTAACCAACAATAACAACAAGTCTCTCAATACGAGTCATTGTGATCCTGGAGGAAACTATCAGGTCCAGTCAAGCATTCCTAAGTGCCGTTGTACTCCCGGAACAAGTGCATCTTGAGCCTTTTTTTGAAGGTGGGGAGACAGTCAGTGTCCCTGATGGAGGTGGGGAGTTGATTCCACCATTGGGTGGCCAGACAGGAGAAGAGCTTGTGTTGGGACCGGGCGCTCTTGAGCGGTGGGACCATCGTCAGCATAGCAGTGGTAGGAGAAGCCATGGGAGGTGATGATTGGTCCAAGCGAGGTGGTGTAGAGGGAGAAGAGGAGGGGTCCAAGGACGGATCCCTGTGGGACACCAGTGGAGAGCTGGCAGGGGCCTGACACTTACACTGACACTGGTAGGATCTTCCCGACAGGTAGGATGAGATCCACTGAAGTGCAGTGCCAGTGATGCCCATCTCAGAAAGTCTGGCCAGCAGGATTTGACGGTTAACCGTATCAAACGCTGCAGAAAGGTCCAACAGAATGATGACGGATGACCTCGAAGCCGCTCTGGCAGACTGGAGGGCAGTGGTGACTGACAGGAGGGCATTTGAAAGGATTTACCATTACTTTTAATGGGAGAATAATTTGCACAAAAACCTTAATATCTTAAAAAGTATAAAAGTGAGAAATACCAAAAGCACACATCTCCTGAAGGAGCTGAACGTTTTGATACAAAAATTGTAGGAATCGGTGAAAGTATGCAGGACTAGTTAAAGGACAAAGAACGGTGGAAGAACTAAGTTGGAAAAACAATAGTTAGAATGCTGAACAGCATTCTCACAATAAATATATATGTGAGAGAACAAAGGTTGTGCCCTTGCCGAAGGCAAAGCAAACCCAATAAATACATTGATTAGAAAAAAGAAAATATCTACATTTTTAACACAATGACACTGCTTAGATCCCAATCAAGTTAACTGGTGATTTTCGTTGTTTGTATTCTTCCCCTGCTAGCTAAATTGTCTGTTGATTCGATAGCGATTGCTGCCCTTGCTCAGGTTTGTATTTTAGGTGCATTATTATGCTGAAGTAGTTTTAATTAATAAAAAGTGGGTTTATTGTTATTATTTGCTACAGAATGCTTAGCCTATCAATATCAAATGAAGCAGGCAGTGTACATGCTTCAGAGTGGCCTACCTTAATCGATAGGCTAGGCTACTGACCATTTACAATAAGTTGTTACGTCAATTATTAATTTTCAGCATTTTTGCCATTTAGAACATACTTCATGAGTGTAAGGTGTCTTTAAGTAGCCTAACTTTATTGCTTTAGAATCAGAATCAGAATTCAGTTTATTCGCCATGTATGTTATACAAACACGGAATTTACTGTGGCAGGGAGGTGCAAAACACTAAACATATACAGATCTTAAATTAAGTAAAAGTACAAAAGTTGAACTATTTCTAAGAACTAAACAATCTAAGAATACAACAATTTAAATATAAAATAAAATATATATAAAAATAAGAATAATGAGCAGCGTGAATGGTCAACATAGTGCAGTCGGATACTGAGATAAAGTGGCTTATGCATACTGAATTGCCATTAGATGGACTTATAGTTAAATAAGTGAATGAATGTCAATGGGAGTCCTTTGCCTTGTTGAAGAGGCCAGTAGCAGATGGAAAGAAACTGTTCTTATGGCGTGAGGTTTTGGTCCTGATGGACCGCAGCCTTCTGCCAAAGGGGAGTAGCTGGAACAGGGAGTGACCAGGGTGGGAGGGGTCGGCCACAATCTTCCTCGCACGCCTCAGGGTCCTCGAGGTGTGCAGGTCCTCGAGGGTAGGCAGATTGCAGCCGATCACCTTCTCAGCAGTGCGGATGATACGCTGCAGTCTGCTCTTGTCCTTGGCAGTGGCAGCAGCGTACCAGACGGTGATGGAAGAGGTGAGGATGGACTCAATGATGGCTGTGTAGAAGTGCACCATCATTGTCTTTGACAGGTTGAATTTCTTCAGCTGCCGTAGGAAGTACATCCTCTGTTGTGCTTTTTTGATGAGGGAGCTAATGTTCAGTTCCCACTTGAGGTCCTGGGAGAGGATGGTGCCCAGGAAGCGGAAGGACTCCACAGTGTTGACTGGGGAGTCGCACAGGGTGATGGGGGTGAGTGGGGCTGTATTCTTCCTGAAGTCCACAACCATCTCCACTGTCTTAAGAGCATTGAGCTCCAAGTTGTTCTGGCTACACCAGGTCACCAGGTTGTCAGCTTCCCACCTATAGTCAGACTCATCCCCGTCAGAGATGAGCCCAATGAGGGTGGTGTTGTCCGCAAACTTCAGAAGTTTGACAGACGGATGACTGGAGGTGCAGCTGTTGGTGTACAGGGAGAAGAGCAGAGGGGAAAGGACGCAGCCCTGAGGAGATCCGGTGCTGATGGACCGGGAGTCAGAGACTTGTGTTCCTGGCTTAACGCACTGCTTCCTGTCAGACAGGAAGTCTGTGATCCACCTGCAGGTGGAGTCGGGCACGTTCAGCTGGGAGAGCTTGTCCTGAAGCAGGGCAGGGATGATGGTGTTGAAGGCAGAGCTGAAGTCCACAAACAGGATCCTGGCATAGGATGCTGGGGAGTCCAGGTGCTGTAGGGTGAAGTGGAGGGCCATGTTAATGGCGTCATCCACAGATCTGTTGGCTCTGTAGGCAAACTGCAGTGGGTCCAGGAAAGGGTCTGTGATGGCTTTGAGGTGTGCCAGCACAAGGCGCTCAAAAGACTTCATTACCACAGAGGTCAGGGCGACGGGTCTGTAGTCATTGAGTCCTGTTGGCCTTGGCTTTTTGGGCACAGGGATGATGGTGGAGGACTTGAGACAGGCTGGCACATGGCATGTCTCCAGGGAGGTGTTAAAGATGTAGGTGAACACCGGAGACAGCTGCTCAGTGCAGTGCTTGAGGGTGGCAGGAGAGACAGAGTCCGGCCCAGCTGCTTTGCGGGGGTTCTGCCTCTTGAAAAGTCTGTTAACTTCACCCTCCTGAATGGAGAGAGTTGACACTGTAGAGGGGGTGGGGGAGGAGGCCCCGTGGGTGGGAAGGGGTAGATCAGGACAGTCCAATTGTCTTTCAAATCTACAGTAGAACTCATTCAGGTCGTTGGCCAGGCGGGAGTCGTTAGTGGAGTGGGGGGCTCTGGGCTTGTAGTTGGTGATCTGCCTGAGCCCTCTCCAGACAGAAACCGAGTCGTTAGCAGAGAACTGACGCTTCCGTCTCTCTGAGTACAGTCGTTTAGCCTCTCTCACCGCCTTGCTAAACCTGTTCTTCGACTCCTTGAATCTGTCTCTATCCCCACTCCGAAATACTTTCTCCTTCTCTGACCTCAACCTTCTGAGCTCTGCTAAGAACCAGGGCTTGTCGTTGTTGAAGTTCACCCTGGTGCATGTTGGAATACAGCAGTCCTCACAGAAGCTGATGTATGATGTCACAGCCTCTGTGAGTTCATCCAGACTATTGGTAGCAGTCGTGAACATATCCCAGTCAAGCACGCCCGCAGATCCTCCATAGCCTGACTGGTCCACTGTTTTGATGTCCTCACAACAGGTTTACAGAGCTTTAATTTCTGCCTGTATGCAGGAATCAGCTGGACCATGGTATGGTCAGAGTGACCCAGTGCTACACGAGGGACGGCATGGTAGGCTCTACTGACTGTAGTGTAGCAGTGATCCAGAGTGTTCTCTTCTCTGGTTGGGCATTTGATGAATTGTCTGTATTTAGGGAGTTCGTGGCTGAGATTACCTTTGTTAAGGTCGCCGAGTACGATAACAAGGGAATCCGGGTTTGCTCGCCCCACACTCAGAATCTGGTCGGCGAGCATGCGTTGGGCCTCTTTAACCTGTGGACCCGGTGCCATGTAAACGCCGACCAAAATGAGTGACGCAAATTCTCGTGGCGAGTAAAAAGGTTTACAGTTCATAAAAAATTATTCCAGATCCGGAGAACAATGTTGCAGAATCACTGTCACATCTACACACCAGCCACTGTTGATGTAGAAAAAAATACCACCGCCTTTGGTTTTTCCGGAGAGTGCAATGTCCCGGTCAGCTCTCACGAGTTGAAAGCCTGCCAGATGTAATGCAGTGTCCAGGATCAAATCGCACAGCCATGTCTCCGTGAAGCACAAAACCGAAGATGAAAGAAAGTCTCTGTTTTTCACCATCAGTAGCTGAAGTTCGTCCATTTTATTGCACAGTGAACGTACGTTGGAGAGGAAAAAACTTGGAAGCACTGTTTGGATTCCACGTCTGCGAAGCCGAACTAACGCTCCCGCTCGCTTTTCCCTTCTACGGTGTTTCAATGCATGAGCAAAGCCTAGTGCGGCACTGGCTAGAATTCCCACTAAACCTGCCGCTGGAAGCAGAAAAGTGGGAAACAAATCCACAGGAGTTGTAGTCCTGATGTTCAGAAGTACTTCTCTTGTTAGAGAACCCCGAAAATCTTGGCAGAACACTGAATTAACAGACAAAACAAGACGAAACAGAGTGCACCTAGCAACCGAGGCAGCCATCATCGGCGCCATCTTGGATCGAAAAACCTTTAGGGGAAATAGGACGAGAATATGGGGGGCGGGGGGGGAGATGCAAAACACCTGGGAATAAATACATTGATTAGAAAAAAGAATATATATATACATATGTTGTTGTTTTTTGGAGCACCGAAGACCCATTTTGACCCAGGAAAAACCCTGTAGTATAGTTCTGTTCAGTATCGCTAACCATGGCAAATGGATTTCGAAGAACTACAATATCCGTACTGATCTTGGATTAAATTGACGATAGCAAAGTTTCCATCTTTTTCGATGCCAAATGGAATAGGTGCTTGCTAATGTTTGCTCCATCGGTTTGTTTGCTAGCTATGCAAATGCAGCTAGCTTAGTGTGAGTGAACCCTGCCAACATAATGAAATCACTATGGTGCGATTAACTGGATTAATTTCACGTTAGCTACGTGCATTTCAGATGGTAGACACTCAAGTCACCTTGTCAGATAAGGAACAAAAGTACTGCATTGCTAGCTTCTCTCAGTCACTGACTAATTCAAACAGCTGGTGATGTTACCTAGCTAGCAAGCTAACATAGTGACCAATGCAGGGAAAATTGTGACAGTTATGAATGTTTTATTGTATTGAGTGGTAGAAATAAATTGTCAAACCAATCCTTTCTTACAACTACTTACTGGACATCAGCCACCAACGACACAAACAGATACTGTCCGATTTTCACACACGCACCTGCATCGCTGCTGAGGGCTGGGGCTGTGGATCAAACCATTGTGGGACCAAGTGCGGGGTTCGCAATCTTTTTAAAGCGCTTTCATTGCATATTATCAATGTTATTGAAATTACATAGTTATGTTTACAGTGATTTATTGGGGGGGACAAATCATATTTTTCCCAGGATTGGGGGGGGGTTGTGTCCCCCCTGTCCCCCCCGGGATTTCCGCCCATGGGCATCGCTCCACCCACTACCGGCAGCCAAGGTGCGGAACTCTAGAGCATAATCCGCCTCCGAGCATCCACCCTGTGTGATCTCGCAAAGCAGATGCCCCACACTCTGTCCAGCGATAGGATGGTCAAAAACCTCACTGAACAAGAAGATGAACTGAGTCTCTGATTCAAAGATATAGGGCAAAGGTCTAAAACACAATCTAAATAACAATAATAATACCTCACAATGAAACAAACAAAGGGCTTGACTTAAATAGGCACGCTAACGATTAGCAGGTGAAATCAATACAACCAAATGACAGCCAGAACACGGTACATAGAAACGAAATACCAGACAGTGAAAAACCAGAACTAGAACCCAAACAAAAGAGTTGAGTCTTTGTATGCGCGTCCCATGATCGAGCGCCCCGAAGGCGAGGATAGTTTGGCTTGAAAAGGGCCATATTTGTAGTTCACTACCACACTATATTGTAGTTCTTTTGTTCACTACATTTACATGTATTCATTTAGCAGACGCTCTTATCCAGAGCGACTTACAGTAAGTACAGGGACATTCTCCCCGAGGCAAGTAGGGTGAAGTGCCTTGCCCAAGGACACAACGTCATTTGGCACAGCCGGGAATCAAACTGGCACTCCACTACCACACGCTATTGCAGTTATTCGATTCTGGTTGGTTTTGGTTTTGCTACAGTAATTCATGAGACTTTGCTACAATATTGTCGTAAGATTTGCTACAGTTAAATTGTAATTCAGGATAGAATCTCGCTTCCACGATGGGAGATAGAGAAGTTGTTACCTGAGTATTAGTTCAGTGAGATATGTTTGATTTTTAAAGTTTTTTTTTTTTTGTTTAAAAATATTGCGAACCCCGCACTTGGTCCCACAATGGTTTGATCCACAGCCACAGCCCTCAGCAGTGATGCAGGTGCGTGTGGGAAAATCGGACAGTATCTAGGTGTGTTTGACTTCATGCAGCGCCGGCGTCGCCTGCAGCCGCCTGCAGCCGCCTACTGCCCAGCTGACTTGAAGCAGCCAATGGCATTCTCAACTTCAAGGCAGCCGGCTGTCGGCGCCGCCGGTGCTGCATGAAGTCGAACACACCTATTGTTTGTGTCGTTGGTGGCTGATGTCCAGTAAGTTACGGTGGCCGACATGTGCAAACGCGCTCTCTCTCTTTAGCTCCGTGGGGCCGAAAATCAAGCTGTTCCACTTAGCGCTCCCCCTAGGCCTGGTCAACTTCCGTTGTGAAAACTGGATGCAGCGTTTTTGGTTTGCGTGCTTGCGTGGTTTCCATCTTTTGACGACTTACATCGTCAATTTAATCCAAGATCAGCACGGATATTGTAGTTATTCGAAATCCATTTGCCATGGTTAGCGATACTGAACAGAACTATACTACAGGGTTTTTCCTGGGTCAAAATGGGTCTTCGGTGCTCCAAAAAACAACAACATATGTATATATGTACATTCTTTTTTCTAATCAATGTATTTATTCCCAGGTGTTTTGCATCTCCCCGCCCCCCATATTTTCGTCCTATTTCCCCTAAAGCAATAAAGTTAGGCTACTTAAAGACACCTTACACTCATGAAGTATGTTCTAAATGGCAAAAATGCTGAAAATTAATAATTAACGTAACAACTTATTGTAAATGGTCAGTAGCCTAGCCTATCGATTAAGGTAGGCCACTCTGAAGCATGTACACTGCCTGCTTCATTTGATATTGATAGGCTAAGCATTCTGTAGCAAATAATAACAATAAACCCACTTTTTATTAATTAAAACTACTTCAGCATAATAATGCACCTAAAATACAAACCTGAGCAAGGGCAGCAATCGCTATCGAATCAACAGACAATTTAGCTAGCAGGGGAAGAATACAAACAACGAAAATCACCAGTTAACTTGATCTAAGCAGTGTCATTGTGTCAAGCATTGAGATATATCATGAATGGACTTCCTGATGTAGAGAGATTCTTTCCATTAGAGAGAACGTTTGATGTAAAGATATTGGTGAAGTTAAAAGCGGTTTTGAAACAGCCCACACCTGCACATCCTAGAAAAAGAGCACTCTCTGATGATTTGATGTAGTCTTTATGCAGCAAGGTTGCTGACATGAATTGTTGACTCCTCCTAAGCAAAGTGGGTTTACATGAAGTTGAACGTCAACGGATGTTATGTTGATAAGTTGGTGTCCTTGTTTTTCTGTGTTGGGTGCTTGTTTTTGTGCACATCAGTGGACACTTGTAAGTTGGGGAAGATCTCGTAAGGCCGGAGACGCTTGGTGTTTGTCCCCGGCTTGGGAAACCCAATTGAATTCTGGTTAGATGTTCAGGGAGATAATTTACTCGTTAATATCTGACTCCAATTTTAGAAATGTGCACAAGTGCGTTACCTGTAACCTTGAGCGCTAAACAGTTAATGACATGAAACTCTGGTATAGGTAAAAATCGTCTGCTTGATCAGAGCATCGACCCTAAAATATACATGTTCACTAATCAGTCGTTTATCATTACTATAATATGGATATAACCATAGTAGATCTAGTATGTAAACCAATCACTCAGAGGCTCCGGTAAATTCCTTCGGAGCGTGGAGATCCACCGTAAGTGACTCAGAGGCCTTAAGTTAAAACCTACTTCAAAAGTCTATGTTTATAATCAGTATTAGCCGCATCAACCAGACTAGATCAAAGTTTTCACCACCGTAGCGTGATAGATACGTTTCAAGGAGAACAAGTAACTTCAAATGCACAATAATAGTTCATTATCTAAATAGTAAGATAATCAATACAATGATAATGAAATATCATCAAATACAAAACATACCTTCAGAGCAATGGTTAACAAAGGTATTCACAATGAAGACTAGGCGCCTAACGCACCGGAGCTGTATCCTAAACAGAACTCAAAGTTAGTGGTAAAAACGTCTTCCTATATACACCCAAACCTGACTAAAATGGGGACACCGGTCATATGACTGAAAAGTTGTCTAACGCATACACATTCAAATTGGATCATTAATCAAGGCTGCAGTAGACCAAGTGGTGCCCTTGCAAGACAAGGGAATATGTTAAACACATGTTGGTCTGCTGCAAGCACAAACTCTGTAAACCTTGTAAATGTACATGTTACAGCAATACAATTATTTCTAGAATGTAATACATAAAATACGAAACAAAATCATATCAAACATGACATTAAAAGCTGTTTAGAACTATATTTACAAGAACACAACTTTTAATGATAATTTCAGAGTCTTCCTCGGTCCAACTTCCTCTTCAACTGTTGAGACCACCTTTCCAGAGGTGTGTCATTAAGGTGTGATTGTCATTTTAGCATTCATGCAAATCAACGACTGTCCCAGACGAGTGTCTGGGTGACCAGTGACAAAGGGGCTGCCAAAACAGCCCTACACACTGGATCATCGAAATGTAGACTTGTCACGTAAGAGCGTGTTTTTGCTGCTCTGAAATAGTATCTGGCTTTTGGAGACTTTCCACTGATCTTTCTCGTACATGTGGTTCCAGGTCTGTGTACTCCTCTGGTGTCCCTTTCATCTTCCCTGCTGCCGACGCCATGGACTAGAGGACAGTGGGTGTGATCTAGCACACAGCCATGGCCCTCAGCAGGCTGCTCAACCCACCTCAGTGAGAACGCAGACAGTAAGTGTTTCACTCACACCACACAACTGCATCAACCTCACAGGCCAAACAGCCAGTAGGTACATAGTATTTTTTTTTCTAAACCCAGAGTATAGTTCTTCTGGAAATCGCTGTAATATTTCAGTAGAAGGAGACAGTGTGTCATATTTCCATGATTCCCACACAAACAAATGGCCTCCCACATAATCTAAAGACCTCCCACGAGCAGGAGACCTTGATGAGATGTCTCACAGTGGGAATGATGGTCATGAGCCTCCCCCAGTATCTGTGTCATATTAGTCACTGTAATAGTTTAGTAGCAGGAAGCAGTGTGTCATATTTCCATGATTCCCACATAAGCCAATGACCTTCCAAGAGCACAAGGCCTCAATAAGGTGTCTCAGAGCAGGATCAGAGGCTATAACCCCAGTTCAGCCCCTCTAATATCAGGATTCCTGCTTTATGATTGTACGGGGAGGCATGTATTTTCCTGACACTCATGAGGTCAGTGTTGAGTCTACCTATTAAGAGTTTTTGTGATGCAAGAGTTTAATGTTATCACTCCCCCTGAACTGTTTCAGGGGGCTAAACTAGTTTTGGTCTATGGTGTTGTAGGTCTACACTATAGAATTACCATCTCACAATTGTTGTTTTGTAGTTCAAATCCTTGTGGTATTCTCTTGGAAAATACTACAGTACTGTATGAATAGTAATCACCCACATTTGCATAACCTTTTCAGAGTTACGTGGTTGAACTGAATCTCCTTTGACTCTGTACAGTGCTGTGTGATAACAGTAGTCTCACACTGTCAGCACAGGCACTGTGAACTGAGCAGTGGTCTAAAATATGCTGGGGATTGATCTCCTTTCTCCAGCATGCACTGAGCCTCTCAGTAGCTGAATGTACATGTAACACAATGCTGGTAGTAACTAGGTCACCTAAACTCAAACATAAGTGCTGCATTTACTCATAAATAATGCATATGATAAAGACAAAAGTTGCTGGGTCTTGAACAAAGCTATTTCCCACTCATGTCAGCTCGGATGGAGGCGGTTTCTGTTTGTCCTATCTGAACATGAGGATCACTTTGTTGAGTGCGCAATCAGATCACATTTAGACTTCAGACCAAGCAACATCTGGGACCAAAAAAACTGGAAACAACAAATGCATAGTGGTGTACTGTTTCCTCCAGGGAGATAGTGATGTGGCTGACCACTTTTTGCTTCTCCCTGACCTACTACTCACAGAATGATGGGCAGGTCCCAGTGGCCAGGCAGATATAGCTGTCATTCCTGTGTCCAGCTGGTGGTGAACCCTCAGAGATCCAGTGTTCCTGCAGAATATCGCTAGGTGTTTATCTCCCCAGAGATGATGCCCGGGGTTCCATTCCTACCTAACTCCCACAAGATCATTGCACTTCACGTTGAATGGAAGCCATGCAGAGGCTCAGACTTTGTGAGTCATCGAGTTGTAGCTTTGTTTATGAGGAATTATTGTTAATCATTAGAGCCTGTACACCATATCGGCTAGCTGTGATTTAAACAAGCTCGGTGTAGCATCCCAAAAAAGTGGAGGGAACATGACACTCTGCTGTCCAGTTCTCTCCACAGTGAGTCATTCCCCCACACACATTGCTCAGAGGGCTGGTGTGGGTGTATGCACTGGGACACACCCCCCTGACACTAGTTGACCCCACAGTGGCATAAACTCTCATGGGGGAGGGTGTCATTGGATGTTTCATTCCTTCATGTACAGTGTAATGGAAATTCCCACTCTGTTTGTGTGTGTGTGTGTGTGTGTACAGATGAACTCGTGAAGCCTGGCGTCCATCAAGACGACCGCTGCAGCCTGGGCAGCACACACACATGATCACATGACTGTGGACATGGACACGGTCCTGTCAGATTTTGTTCGGTCCACTGGGGCAGAACCAGGTCTGGCTAGAGACCTGCTGGAAGGTAAGACGGCTATATCTCCTGAGGAGAGGAGAGGGTCTTGAGCAGAAGCATCAGCAGGCCAGCTTGCTGATTTAGAGGCCTGCGTGGCAGCTTTACAAGCCCGCTCCCCAGCTTTGTGCCCATTCTAAGGAACTCATTGAGAAGTGGAATGCTGATGGCACTTGTACAGCTTCCGTACAGTACACCACCAAATGCAGAAGGAGACGGGAAGAGAGCAAAGTGCTCTACATCAAAAGGATGTAGGAGGAGGTGGTGGAGGAGGAGGTGTCCATATCAGGGCCGGATTAACAATTTTCTGTGCCCTGGGCAACAAGGCTTAAGGCCCCCCCCCCCCCCCCCCCCCCCCCCCCCCCTGTGTTTGATGTGATACTAGTTACAGATGTCCAAAATTAATGCGAGCGCGCAAAAAGCGCGAGCGAATTTTTTGGGCCTTTATTTGAGCGCAAAATAGTTTTTGGAGCTTTATGTAAAATAAACTTTTTACAAGCCGTTTTTCAATTGGTAAAATCTTGGCAGACAGTAGGTAAGAAAGTAACAGCTAGCTGGCGCAGTTACTAAATGCATAGATAATGTTTAACAGTAAAATCTCAATCTAGCTTGCACCTAACTAAGTTAACATATTTGAGTGTGCTAACATTAGCAATAACGTCAGCAAGTTTGAGGTGTATGCATAGGCTAACCATTAAATTAGCAGCACATTTCCCGTATTTAACAATGATTAAACATGGACTTACCTGAAAGTGATGCACGGGCACCATCTCGCAGTCTCTTTCTTTCTTTTTTCCTTCTCCTGACTCCTGTTATCGTTTTAAGCCCATCTTAGAAAAGTTGACCTAGCCTACTGTCAAAGTTCGTCAGCCCACTGAGGGAAGGGCACCCACAGCGAGCTTGGGAAGTTGAGTGTGTAGCCTATTTGTTTTGTTTTGGGGGTGGGGCACCATCTTTTTGTGAGCATTTAAATAGGCTACATCTCTTGTTCTGCCTGTTTTGTAATATAAGTGTCTAATATTTCTATAATAAAATAATATCGGTATTATAAGTATTATAACTATGATGATTTTTCAGTTGGCTATTTTTTGGTGCCCCCTCAGGAGTTGGTGCCCTACGCACAGCGCGTAGTGAGTGTTATGGGAGCGGCGGCACTGGCTACTACTAGACTACAGAAACACTGTTTTTGACGTGATTTTAACATAACATTTTGATCGAACGAGTTTTAATAAAGTACTCACATTAAGGAAAGTTAGGACTGCGTTCATAACGTGATGTAACATTTTAGTTGACATTGTCCAGGGCCCCTTAGATGTCATGTGCCCCTGGGCAAGTGCCCAGTTGCCCTAATGGTTAATCCGGCCCTGGTCCATATGCTCAATGGAAATGGTATTTGTGGACAAGGGTTGGCTTGCATGTACACTTGTCCCCTCTGGATGATGCAATCACTTCTTGACTATCTCACTTTTGTGCGACACAGATTTGCATGGGCAACACATGAGGTTAAGGTTTGAATTGATTTGTAATTAAATTATTTAAATTGTTATTGGAAAAGATAAATATCAAAGTGTGAGAAGGCACAGTATGTGGGAGGTGTGTGAAAGGTAACAGGGTAGTTGAAGGTTGTTTTACCAAATCAAGATAAATGTTGAAATCCATTTTGAGTGCCCAACCTCCCCTATCAACATGATCTGTGATCAATACTGCTGAAATACTCTTGTCAAACCCACTTGTTTGTAGAGTCATCAGGGACATTCTGGGAAATTGCAAACAGTAGACTTGAGTGACGTAACCTCTTGCATTGCAAACAACCTCACCATTTATGCAATGGAAGCCCTTGCAATTTAGATAGATGGCGTGGTGACTGATGAATGAACTGTGGTTTTGGAAATAAATGATGTGTAAGAAATTGATAATGAAGACGTTAGTTGAGAGGAGGTGCAGCACTCCTCTAGACAGCTCCTCCTCCTGACACACCCACAACCTGCACCCACTCCAGGAAGACTTTGTGTTATCTTCCACCTGAGGTGGCATGAAAAATATAAAATGGCCTGATACTGTTGTGGTTGCACCCACAACAGTATCTATTAACAAACTGCAACCCAGGCCCGTAACGGAAACACATGAGGCCCCCCAGCAGAATAAGCCTGAGAGCCCCCCCCCCACCACCACCACCACATATGTAACGGATAATGTAATACATAATAACCCTAACCCAAAGCACACCCAATTAAGCACTTTTTCCTACTTTCTCTTTTTTTTGTAGTTTCACTCCATTTCAATGTTTTCAGTGTGATAGGAAGTCAATAAAGGAGCAAGGCTAATTTTCCTGGCTCTTGGAAAGGAGGCTCTGTTAACGCTAGGAAGCACAACACAGACAGAGCAGTACAGCTGTCAAAGTATAGGCTAACGTTAGCTACGTGGTACAGCAATGTTAGCTATAGCAAACAGTACAATACCTGTCTCTTCTGGCAGATGAGTGCATCCTTCACCGGCTGGTCGAAAAAGAAATTTGTAATTTTGGGAAGTTTGGCATTTAATTCAGAAATTTTCTGTTTTGAATGCCGCTTTTGGGCACCGCTTTTAAATGTGCGTTTCATTTTTCCTACGCTACGCTACAGTTACCTACCTATTTGCAGCGGGCTCGCCGGTTTGTGTGACCATCTGACCTACTTCGTCATGTCACTTACCTAGCTAACAAAGAAAGCACAATTAAATATACTTTCCTTTATTTTTATATCAACTCTGGAAACACAGACAAGACAATAAGACATCCCATGTAATTCAAATTGGATAAAAAAAAATAAAAAAACGGGGGGCCTGCCATGCGAGGCCCCCCATCCCTGCGAGGTCCCCCCCGCGGTGCGGGGGCTGCGGGGGTAATCTTTACGGGCCTGGGCCTGCTGCAACCCACTCCAACGGTGTGGTACACACAGACAATTTTGAACACATATACATTATTGATTAGGATTGTTCTGGGGATTTACAAACCCACTGCTGTTGTCAACCACAATAGGTCAAACCACCACTAACAGTAGCAGGGACCTCAGCATATTCTCCTGCAGGTGGGTGTGTGTGTGTGTTTGTGTGTATAGCAGTGATCACAAGGCTGCTCAATAGCATACTGATTGAACCTCCCACCACTAGCTGTTTTAATGTGATGATTAGACAGTGCCTGACATCCCCAAAACAACACAATGCTTCATTTCTGTCACTTTCAGAACAATCCAGACCGCAGAATTGCTGTCTTTTTTATTCCACCATATTCTATACAATTGTTCATATGTTATCCTAATCTCTATGCTATATTAATCTTGCTTTTAACAACTGGAAGGTATGTAGAAACATAATCTAACATTAAAAGGATATGACAGTCAACACAGGCATCTACACATAGTTGAGTTACTTATCTACCGGGTGTGTGGAAGCATAGAAGCTGTGGGAGGTGTGATGGGGCAGGGATGTGCTACGTGTCTGTAGAGACGAGGAGCCGGTGCTTCAGTCTCGACACATAGCAACCTTTCCTGTGGCTGATTGGATGATGGATTGTGTTGACACCAGTCCTCTGGTGTCGGTAGTACTAATCATTACTGTGTCACTGAGCTCTCTGTCATTCTCTTTTTCCCTCGCTCTCTCTCTCGCTCTCTCTTTCTCTGTTTCTCTCTCTCTGTGTTTTCTGTCCCATGTGTGTATGTGTACTGGGACTAATGCAGGGCGAAGACAGAGGTCCAAGAAACAATAGTCTTGATGTTCCCTTTCAAACATTACATACCCTAGTGTTCTTGTGTTAGACACCATCCTCAGCTCTGGCAGGCTGTGAGGCTGTTTTATATTAGGAGTGTGAGAAGGGACAGACAGACTGAGGTGTAAAGAGGAAAATGTATGGTGCTGCCCTCTGGAGGATGATTTAGGGACTGCAACTTCATTTGTGGAAAGATCAAAGATGCACACATTTTACATTTAGCAATTTAGCAGACGCTGTTATCCAGAGCGACAGGGACATTCCGCCGAGGCAAGTAGGGTGAAGTGTTTTGCCCAAGGACACAACGTCATTTTGGCACGGCCGGGAATCGAACCAGCGACCTTCTGATTACTAGCCCGATTCTCTAACTGCTCAGCCACCTAACTACCACAAATTAGGACAAATTTGCTGATACCTTGGAAGCCAGATTAATATTAAAGAAGCCTGTAGCCCAGGGTGGGTGGGATCCATGAAAAATATGTATATTGTGTGTGTGTGTATTAAATCTGCCGTCCATAGAGGCAGCGTGTGCAAGGCAGGATGTATGACAGCTTCATCGTGGCTGCGTAAGGAAACTGAGGAGTTAGATGATATAAAACCACATTCACACACCAACACACTCTATATGTTTGCATACATGATCATTGACACATGCTGTACTGGTCCTAAGCAGTGTACAATCTCTCACTCATTCATGAACACACATAATGAGACATATAAACATAAACAACTCAATTTGATTATGTATTTTGTGAATGTGTTGTGAATGTGTTGTGAGGACAGTTTTTGGTAGGCTCTGCTCTGAGAATGATTTGTAAGAAATATTCTGGTGGGCTTCAACAGCTCCCAGAAATATAATAAGACTCAGTCTTGACTGGTGTCTCCTATACCTGGGAGGGATTTCTGGCAGAGGAACCAGCAGCAAAAAGAGACAGATGTGTGTATGTGTGTGCGTGTGAGGGTGAGAGAGTAAGAGGGCTTGTGTGTGTGTGTGTGCCTGTCACATTCTATTATGAGATTTCACAGTCTCCTCAAAGACTCCAAACCACAAGGCTCTAAACTGCTCCTTGGATCCAAGACTGAATGGGTTTTCTTTCGATTGACAATATTGTATTTTTAAGTGCATACATTAATGTGCCTACGGTATGCAAAAAGGTTCAGTGTAGACTGAAAAACCAACATGCAAACAAATGGACTCCTGAATGTCTGTGTGTGTTGTGGCATTCCACAGGCAAAAACTGGGACTTGAGTGCGGCTCTGAACGACTATGAGCAGCTGAGGCAGGTGCACACTGCCAACCTGCCACACGTCTTCAATGAGGGCCGCTACTACAAGCCCCTGGACGACACACCCACCCATGTCAGCTGCCCTCAGAAGCAGGAGGACAGTGCCCAGGGTAAGCCATCATCCTTCCACCAATACTCCCTCACACACAGTCTCTGGCAGTCTTATTGCATTCCTGTTGATTAGTTTTAAATGGAGCCACCCATCCCATTCTCTTCCCCACCCCCAGAGAAGCGCCTGTCTCGTGGCATCTCCCACGCCAGCTCTGCCATCGTGTCCCTTGCTCGCCTCCATGTGGCCAGCGAGTGCACCAGCGAGCAGTTCCCGCTGGAGATGCCCATCTACACCTTCCAGCTGCCCGACCTCAGCGTCTACAGTGAGGACTTCAGGAGCTTCATCGAGAGAGACCTCATAGAACAGTCCACCATGATGGCTCTGGAGCAGGCCGGTCAGTCTCTCTCACTGCCTAGTCTTCCAGACATGTCGGTGTGAAACTAGCTTTATGAAAAATGGAGGTGGCTGATTAGAGTAATTTGTGGTAGAATGGTGTTCCTTCTTTATTAACGCATCAGTGTTCCAACGTACAGTATTCATTGCCTGACAATGATATTCTCTGAGAACAAAATTTGCTTGTGTTTTTTAAGAGGTGTGAACCTTTTCTGCAGCTCCAAGAACATCAGAACTTAATAGTACATCTTCGCTGGGTGGGAAATCATCTAGAAAGTTTGTTTGAGACTAATTTGGACGTAGATAAGAGGAGTCCTAAGTGACCAGTAAAACTGTGAAACTCTGAGGTGTCTGTTGGAAGTAACAGGTGGTTCTCCTGGTGTTTTCAGGTCGTCTAAACTGGTGGTCCACCATGTGCTCCAGCTGCAAGAAGCTGCTCCCTCTGGCCACCACAGGGGATGGGAACTGCCTGCTGCACGCCGCCTCTCTAGGTGAGGGAGTGAGGGTGTGTGGATGAGAGAGAGAGGGAGAGAGAAACAAAGGTAGAAAGAGAAACAAGAGAAACTAGAGAGAGAGTAAGAGAGATGAGAGAGAGCGAGAGAGAGATGACAGAAGATGACAGAAGATGACAGAGAGGGACAGAGTTGACCTTATGAGGGAAAGGAGAGCCTCATCTGTATCAGTGACAAGCCAGCTGAATGCTTGCCCAGGGCTGAACTGTGCTAGGGGAGCTAGCTCCCCTGTGTCGTACATGTCACAGCTGAGGGAGTAGATGTAATTTATACTGACAGACAATGATGTGCTAAAATACTTGGGTCATATCAGGTAAACTTGTCACTCTTTTGAGCACTGAGTTCTACTTTTCAGTTATAATGATCACAATATGGGATGTGTGTGTTTGTGTGTATATATATGTGTGTGTGTGTCGGATAGGGATGTGGGGCTTCCATGACAGAGACCTAGTGTTGAGGAAGTCTCTGTATGCCATGATGAAGACTGGAGCAGAGAGGGAGGCTCTCAAGAGAAGGTGGAGATGGCAACAGACCCAGCAGAACAAAGAGGTCAGCTCCACACTCATCCACTCTGTGTCCTCTGCTGCATCTTCATGATTTTTGATGTTCTGTAGATTAAAACCTCTCTCAGCATCAGTATAAATCTCACTGCTTTCACTACTGAAGATAGGTCAAGCTTGGACTGGCACATATGATTATGTATGGTATAGAAATAGGCCTGCATATATGTGTCGGAGCGAGTGAGATAATTACATGTTCGTGTGTGTAGGTTGGCTGCTGTGAAGAGCAGTATTTCCATGGAGACCTTCTGGTGTGTATGTGCTTGTGTGGGTGAACATTCCAGGCACCTTATCAAATGTATGTGTGGTGTGTTTGTGTGTTGTGGTCGTGTGTGGGGGTTTGTGTGTATGCGTATGCACATTTGTTTGTGTGTGGGTGTGTGTGTATGTGTATATGTGCATGCAGTCAGGGCTGGTGTACACTGAGGAAGAGTGGGAGAGAGAGTGGAATGAGTTGCTAAAGCTGGCATCCAGTGAACCACGCTCACACCTCAGCAGGAACGGCAACACAACGGGAGGGTAAGTCCCTCAGTCCCATCACACACACTCACGCTCTTCACCGCCCTCTCACAGACACTCACAAAGAACACATAAATACTCACATAAATACTGGTGCTCATGGTGTGATAAAACAATGGTGATTTGATTCATCATTTGAACAATTTTGATGAGCCATTGTGGTGACGGTTGAGAGGGTTCTGTGTATATTGTGAGTGGACTTGAAAGCAGTGAGTGTGCATGAGAGTGAAGAGGCCGATTTGATCAATATCCTCGGCCAGGCTGCCTGTCAGGCGTCTTTGACCCTGGCCACTCAGCTCCGGCCCCTGGTTGACAGGCCTGCATTAGCCCGCTCATTAATGGCTGCTACACATTAACACCATGGACGGGCTGCAATTAAAAGATTAACCTTTTCAAGGAGATGGATTCGTAAAGGAAAACCCAGACACCTTCCTAGACTATTATTTGTGTATTTGTTGGTGGACTGGCCACGGTTTTGCTGGTGTGCCAATGAGGAACATTGCCACCTACTAGCCATTATTTGTATGTGGTCTGGAAACAAATCTTTGGGCAACTGTGAGCTACATGATGTTTCTTAACTAGATGTATATGTGTGTGTGTGTGTGTGTCAGGGGGTTTATTTTAGGTCAGAGTAGCACAGTGTGGAAACTGTAATTTTGCGGTTTCCTACCTCACAGTAAAGGCTAAGTTGTGTTGTTAGTTTCCATGTTCGTTGACACATACACAGGCACACACGCTGTGAGAATTGTCAGTCAGTCACTGACTGACTGAATCAGATGCATTCATGCCTCTTATAGCAAACTGCTCCCTGTATATATCCAGAAAAAGCCCAACTCAAAAAAACTCACTAGAGCTGATTATCACTATGACTATAACTGTAAATATCTTCTCAAACTATAATGGATGTTTAAAAGGCTGTTGTAAATAGACCGTTTGACAGATTCAGTCAATTTCACACACTCATCAGCAACGTTCTAAACCTACATATATGTTTTACAGTAATGTTTCACATTAATAACTGGTCACGGGCACAGTGCCCGTGATGCAGTTAGTGGCACACAAACACAGACACACAGATTCCTGGAATTATAGGGCACAGTGCCCGTGAGGGTTAGTGACACACACACATTTCTGGAATTATAGAGCGATTGTGCAGTGCAGTGCCTGTGATGCAGCAGACAGAAATGCATTTGCATTTTAAGAATGTGGCTGCATTATTTGACTCATAAATGAAATTAGTAATCAATCATCCTATTTGCATTTTAATTTTCTTCTTCAAGAGTGCTCAATCTTTCACTTAATTAAAATGAAATTTGAGATTTTATTTTCAAAACATGCCCCAGCAAATAAATACCAAAATTCCATTTGAAATGTAAAATTTGAAAATGAAAATTAATTTCCAGAAACGCATTTTCATTTTAAGAACGTGGCTCAAAAACCTACCATGAAGAAAACAAAGAATGGTTCTCAGTTTCCCCTGCCCGGAAGCGGGTCACTGGGGCCCCCCCCTGGAGCCAGGCCCGGGGGTGGGGCTCGATGGCGAGCGCCTGGTGGCCGGGCCTTTTCCCATGGGGCCCGGTCGGGCACAGCCCGAAGAGACAACGTGGGACCCCCTTCCAGTGGGATCACCATCCGCAGGAGGGGTCATGGGGGTCGGGTGCAGTGTGACACAAGCGGCGGCCGAAGGCGGGGGCCTTGGTGGTCCGATCCTCGGCTGCAGAAGCTAGCTCTAGGGACGTGGAACGTCACCTCGCTGGCAGGAAAGGAGCCGGAGCTGGTGCGCGAGGTAGAGAAGTTCCGGCTAGATATAGTCGGTCTCGCCACAACGCACAGCATCGGCTCCGGAACCAGTCTCCTTGAGAGGGGCTGGACTCTCTTCCCCTCTGGAGTTGCCCTCGGTGAGAGGCGTCGAGCTGGGGTGGGAATACTTCTTTCCCCTCGGTTCGGCGCCTGTACGTTGGGGTTCACCCCGGTGGACGAGAGGGTAGCCTCCCTCCGCCTTCAGGTGGGGGGACGGGTCCTCACTGATGTTTGTGCTTACGCACCAAACGGCAGCGCAGAGTACCCACCCTTTTTGGAGTCTCTGGGAGGGGTGCTGGAAAGCGCTCCTCCCGGAGATGCCCTCGTCCTCCTGGGGGACTTCAATGCTCATGTGGGCAATGACAGTGAGACCTGGAGGGGCGTGATTGGGAGGAACGGCCCCCCCGATCTGAACCAGAGCGGTGTTTTGTTGTTGGACTTCTGTGCTAGACACGGCTTGTCCATAACGAACACCATGTTCAAGCATAAGGGTGTCCATATGTGCACTTGGTACCAGGACACCCGAGGTCTCAGTTCGATGATAGACTTTGTAGTCGTGTCGTCGGATCTGAGGCCGAATGTCTTGGACACTCGGGTGAGGAGAGGGGCGGACTGATCATCACCTGGTGGTGAGTTGGCTACGATGGTGGGGGAAGAAGCCGGTCAGACCTGGCAGGCCCAAACGTAATGTGAGGGTCTGCTGGGAACGGCTGGCGGAATCCCCTGTCAGAAGGAGCTTCAACTCCCACCTCCAGGAGAGCTTCGATCATGTCTCGAGAGAGGCCGGGGACATTGAGTCCGAATGGGCCATGTTCCGGGCCTCCATTGTTGAGGCGGCTGACCGGAGCTGCGGACGCAAGGCGGTCGGTGCATGTCGCGGCGGTAACCCTCAGACCCAGTGGTGGACGCCGGAGGTGAGGGAAGCCGTCAAGCTGAAGAAGGAGGCCTATCGGACTTTGTTGGCTGGTAGGACTCCAGAGGCAGCTGATGTGTACCGGCAGGCCAAGCGGAATGCGGCTTTGGCGGTCGCGGAGGCAAAAACCCGGGCGTGGGAGGAGTTCGGCGAGGCCATGGAGAATGACTTCCGAACGGCTTAGAAAATATTCTGGACCATCATCCGGCGACTCAGGAGGGGGAAGCAGTGCACTGTCAACGCTGTATACGGTGGGGATGGTGCGCTGCTGACCTCGATGGGGGACGTCCTGGATCGGTGGAAGGTATACTTTGAAGACCTCCTTAATCCCACCAACACGCGTTCCGACATGGAGTCTGGGGACATTGGGGGGGGCCTTTCTATCTCTGGGGCTGAGGTCGCCGAGGTGGTTGAAAAGCTCCGCGATGGCAGGGCTCCTGGGGTGGATGAGGTCTGCCCGGAGTTCCTTAAGGCTCTGGATGTTGTAGGGCTGTCTTGGTTGACACGACTCTGCAACATCGCGTGGACATCGGGGACAGTGCCTCTGGACTGGCAGACCGGGGTTGTGGTTCCCCTCTTTAAAAAGGGGGACCGGAGGGTGTGCTCCAACTTTAGGGGGATCACACTCCTCAGCCTCCCTGGGAAAGTCTATTCAGGGGTTCTGGAGAGGAGGGTCCGTCGGATTGTCGAACCTCGGATTCAGGAGGAGCAATGTGGTTTTCGTCCTGGCCGTGGAACTGTGGACCAGCTCTATACCCTCGGCAGGGTTCTGGAGGGTGCATGGGAGTTCGCCCAACCAGTCTACACATGTTTTGTGGATTTGGAAAAGGCGTTCGACCGTGTCCCTCGAGGGCTCATGTGGGGGGTGCTCCGGGAGTACGGGGTACCGGACTCCCTGATCGGGGCTGTTCGGTCCCTGTACGACCGGTGCCAGAGTTTGGTCCGCATTGCCGGTAGTAAGTCGAACTTATTCCCGGTGAGGGTCGGACTCCGCCAGGGCTGCCCTTTGTCACCGATTCTGTTCATAACTTATATGTACAGAATTTCTAGGCACAGCCAGGGCGTTGAGGGGGTCCGGTTCGGTGACCTCAGGATCGGGTCGCTGCTTTTTGCAGATGATGTGGTCCTGTTGGCTTCATCGGGCCGTGACCTTCAGCTCTCACTGGAGCGGTTCGCAACCGAATGCGAAGCGGCTGGGATGGGAATCAGCACCTCCAAATCTGAGGCCATGGTTATCGACCGGAAAAGGGTGGAGTGCAATCTCCGGGTTGGGGAGGAGATCTTGTCCCAAGCGGAGGAGTTCAAGTATCTCGAGGTTTTGTTCACGAGTGAGGGAAGGATGGAGCGTGAGGTCGACAGGCGGATCGGTGCGGCGTCCACAGTGATGCGGGCTCTGCATTGGTCCATCGTGGTGAAGAAGGAGCTGAGTCGAAAGGTGAAGCTCTCTATTTACCAGTCGATCTATGTTCCTACCCTCACCTATGGTCACGAACTGTGGGTAGTGACCGAAAGAACGAGATCGCGAATACAAGCGGCCAAAATGAGTTTTCTCCGCAGGGTGTCCGGGCTCTCCCTTAGAGATAGGGTGAGAAGCTCGGTCATCCGGGAGGGGCTCAGAGTAGAACCGCTGCTCCTCCGCGTCGAGAGGGGCCAGTTGAGGTGGCTCGGGCATCTGATCGTGACCACAATTCAAATTCAAATGCATTTGCAGAAATGCAAAATGAACGAAAAAACATTCTGAGTGGCGCAGCAGTGACGTCAGTAGCCGCTCTTCTTCAGCTCCCTGCTGACCGAGCTACCCATCTTGTTCGGTAGGGGGCGGTGTGCACATCTGCATTGCATTACATTGCAAATGTGCCGGGAAATTGATTGAATTGCCGGCACATGTTCGGCACTCACCTTACTTTAATAAAAGTCTATCTAACTACTAACCTGAACTTCATTGCCACAGCCTAAACTTTGCCAATCTGTTCATGAAAATAATTAATTTCAGCCTAAACCGTACAACGGAATGTTACATCCAATTCAACCAACGCAATCGCTACCAAGACGAACACAGCAGTAGTCTAGTACTGTACCGTAGTAGTACAATTTACCGGGGCAGCTTCTCCACACATTTTGCGTTGTTACTGACAGTGCTCGCTACCAGTGAGCTTTTTATGAATGAGCGATTTTCCACTAAATAATTGTCAAGCTTATTTACGTTTTTGGGGGCATATTTTCAGTTAGCAGATGGTACTGTTTGAATCACGATTCCATCTTCTACTGCCGGTAACGTCGTAGAATAATCTTCAAAGTTGGTTCTTTATTCATGAATGAATGCAATATGAGTAGGCTAAATGCCTGAAAATATCACGAGAAGGGAAAAACTTAAAAGGACGTTTAAGTCATAGAGATTAGGTCAATTTGTTACACCGGTCTGCAAAATGTATTCGTTTTGATTCAGCTATGAGGCTGCCTCTTGCAGGGGAAATGAGAAGACATCTATTTCATTCTACACTTCACTCGTATTTTGAGTTGTAAATGAGCAGGAAAAAATATGCTTTTAAATCTATGTAATCTTTATAAATAATAAGTATGCATTTTTATATAAAATATACAGAAATATCAGTTGTAAAAATGTCATTAAAAAACTGACCCCTGTGCAACCGACGCAAGCAAGCACACCCTACAATTTCCCCAGAAATTGTACCCTCTCTAGTTTTGAATTAGCCATTTCCCCCTACATTAATGTCAAACTTATTTAAGTTTTGGGGGGCATATTTTCAGTTAGCAGACGGTACTGTTTGAATCGCGATTCCATACTGCCAGTGACAACGTTGTTACAGTAGCTTGTTTCAAAGGTGGTTCGCAGCTGTTTCAAAGGGTGTTCTTAATGAAATATGCAATATAAGTAGGCTAAATGCTTGAAAATATCACGAGAAGGGAAAAACTTAGAGGACGGACCCACCTGCAACCGACGCAAGCAAGCACACCCTACAATTTCCCCAGAAATTGTACCCTCTCTAGCAGTGGTAAAATTGGAGGTGGGTAAACTATGAATTTTATTATTTATTTATTATTACGTTTCATTAGGCCTATTTAAATGGAACCAGTAAGGTTGGCTTGTACCTGCATCATCGTATTTGAAAGCACGTTATTAGGCTAGCCGCTAGCGTTTGTCCATGTCTTAATGCAATGTAAACAACGTTTACAAACGTGAATTGATCTTACTCTGTACTTGAGGCCTTTTGCAGGCATCTGTGGGAGTGGGAGCACTCGATAGTCTATTCAAAAATCGCCTGATATCCATGGCTAATATATCCAGTACGAACAGGGCCCCGTTCGTCGTAAGGGTTGAAGCTAAGTTAATCAATTGTCCCTTTAGGGCCGTTAACATTAGCGAGATGAGTGAGAATAGCAAATATCGGTTCGTCAACGGCTGATCCGCATCCAAATCATGTGGTTAAATTCAATCAGGCTAAACTTATCAGGGAAATTGCACGTGCACGTCCTACTTCAAAAGGCAGGAAAGGTCGATCACCAAAACCGTGATTTTCTAACGGTATGATGGCGGAAAATACAAAAGAGAGAGCGGTGATAGGCTATTCTCGCCATCCGAGCAAACTATTATAATGAGTCTCTATAAGACAATAAGCATATATTATCATGGCTAAGTCAAACACCGCCACCGCTGCCAGAGCAAGACAAGCAGCTTGGCAAAAAATTGCCAATAAGCTAAATGCGAAAGTTTTGGGGAAATGTATAGGCTCATCTTAAGTGCCTCATTACCCCAATCAATCAGATCACATTTCTTTAAATGTGCCTGCTTGTATAGGCTTAATGGAAATTAATAATCGAATGAGATCTTGCTAGCAAAAATAATGATCTCAACTCTTTCAGAATAAGTAGGCTAGATAAAAACAAGGCCAAAGAGTATCTAATTGATACGAATTCATAGACAATTATGAGGATATACTGCGCTTATATCATGTAGACCTACTATATATGTGCATGTAGGCCTATGTGTAAATCCCTCTTTGATTTCATTGACTGGGACATGGCCAGGGAATATGATGAATTGATTCATCAGCTGGTTAAGCGCCAAGTACACTTTTCTTACAGCAACGCATGCTGCGGCTTTGCCAATGTTTTCTGCATCGCCTATACTGTATAAAAATGTAGCCTATAGCCTACCTGACGCAAAAAAAACTCAAGGCTATGCAGTCTGAAGAACAGTTAAAGTTTCAAGTAGCTTTATTGTCAATTTCTTCACATGTCAAGACATAAAAAGGAATCGATATGACGTTTCCCACTCTCCCACAGTGAAACATATAAAAAGCACAGGCACAACAGATAAGACAAGACATTTCGTAAAACATAGCGTTACATATTCACATACAGCAGCATAACCTCATAATAAAGCATAAAGCTTGCTGCGGCGAGTGATATTTGCAATGTACGGCCCGAGAAGGTCTTGCAAATAAATGAGTCCTTGACGGCTGAATCGATATCGCTCAAACAAGAACTCATTCGTGTGAAATAAAGGATCTTGGCAATCGCGAAGAACTCTATTGGTATGGAAAGCTAATCGAACTAAAATATAGCTCCTTGGTCAACTGGGTCTCTCAGAAAGGGAGCTGCCATGTTATTTTCCGGGGGTGTGGCAAGCTTATCCAGCTACACTTACGTTAGCCTGCTCTGGAGCAGGTTAGTGCTAATTGATATGTTACTATGGTGATTTATCGAAAGTTGCTTCCACGAACCAAAAAGAGGGGCGTTTTTTATCTTAGCCTGAAAATTAGCTCGCTAAACTGCTTAGCGAGATACGACGAATACCCCCCAGGTAGGCTGATCCACAACGTGTATGTGTTTACATACTTCGTGGATCCTGATTGGTGCCGCAGCCACAACGCATTGATTGGAGGGTCACAGACAGGGGTTACAGCGCAGATGAAATGATTCAGACTACAGCGTATGTTCAACAATATGAAATATGAAGTTTTTGGTGTTTTAAAATTACACCAAATTTATTTAGGATTATTCCAATGGCAGAATACGAGGCGCAGGGAACTTAGATGTTCGTAAATGTACATAAACGCAATTTAGAGGTGGATAAACGCAATTTCCGCAATTTAGAGGTGAATAAACGCTATTTCACAATTTCGGGAGGTGCGTAAACGGCGTTTACGTGCGTTTTGCCCCCACTACATCCCTGCTCTCTAGTGAATGAATGCAATATGAGTAGGCTAAATGCCTGAAAATATCACAAGAAGGGAAAAACTTAAAAGTTTAGAGAGGCTGCCTCTTGCAGGGGAAATGAGAAGACATCTATTTCATTCTACACTTCACTCGTATTTTGAGTTGTAAATGAGCAGAAAAAAAAAGATGCTTTTAAATCTATGTAATCTTTATAAATAATAAGTATGCATTTTTATATAAAATATACAGAAATATCAGTAGTAAAAATGTAATGTTAATGTTAAAAAACGGACCAACCGACCCAAGCAAGCAGACCCTACAATTTCCCCAGAAATTGTACCCTCTCTAGTTGTTGCTTGTTTTTTCTACAGGTACACTTGCACTTATAGCGGTTCATGTTGTTTAATTGTTACTTGTTTAACTACATGCTCTTATGGTTTTTCCCTTTGGCACTTACTTTGGTTGTTCACAATGTGTGCTTCATGTTTTGGCTACTCGCAATGTTTTTGTGGCTTGTTACAAAAATTATTATCAGTGACCTATGCACTTTGTAAAGCTCTCTCTTGAAAGTAGCCTTGGATAAAAGCGTCTCCTAAATGAATAAATGTAAATGTAAATGAAATACTGGAAAATGTGTGTTTTTA
Organism: Osmerus mordax; assembly: GCF_038355195.1. NCBI lineage: Eukaryota > Metazoa > Chordata > Actinopteri > Osmeriformes > Osmeridae > Osmerus > Osmerus mordax. Next base: position 13,178,666 of record NC_090053.1, read on the forward strand.
TTGATTTATTGGCTATGGGTTAATCAATAATCAACATTATCACCAAACCAAAGGTTGGACAAATTGGTCAGTCAGTAGTAGAAGAATGTGCAACAAGTTTGAAGTTTGCATGGTCGATTTTGACAAAGATATTGAAGAAACATTCGGACTGTCTACTCTTTTACCCCGGTCCCTAAATATGACGCGGAGCCTGAACGGAGGTACGAATATGAATGTCTGTTGAATCTCAAATATGAAACTGATTTGACCTCGGTCTAAAGTACTAGGAATAGTGCCCATGTCCGTGATGCAGCTGGTGATTATAATTTCGTAGTTGATTTGATGTTAAGAGTTTGTGCACATTTGCAATGTGCTGGCAGTTTTGACATCAGTAAACACATTAATTTATGTAGCAAAATTCACTGATCTATACTGAAAGTATCCACTTGAAGTTGTCTGTTTGCTCACCGTTTGAAAGCAGCCGAGTCAGCACTGCTAACGTGGACACATCGTTGACGGTTGTAAAAGAACATTAACTTCTAAATACCAGTAGGCTATGGTACCCAAAAAAGTGCAGTGAAAGATTGAATAAAGGTTGTATTCGTGAAAGGTTGTCCAGCAAGTGATGATGCCTAAAGCAATGATAATCAAATTAATGTTGTCTTTATAGGCTAAACCGTTGTGACTTTGTGTAGTCAACACGTCCAGCTATACCTACTGAAATAACCCATCCACTTTAAATATTGTATTTTCCTTATGTATTGTTTTTTTTATTATTATTAGCTAGCCAGTATTTAATCAGTAAAATAGTCTGGATTTTCTGTATCGCTTTATTATTGACATAGCCATCCCAAGTCTTCCGGGAGTCTCCCGCATTTCAATAGCGGCTCCCTGACTCCCGCAAATGCTATACAATCTCCCGGAAATCGGGGATTTTGTATTTAGAGCGAGCGAGAGACTGTGGGGGGGGAGGGGAGGGGGGGTAAATGACTAAATGCTGAAATGCGTGAGACACACGCATTTCAGCTCCTTCACATACGCTTGAGAACCCTGTTTATTCATTTTTACGTTTCATTAGGCCTATTTGGATGGGACCGGTAAGGTTGGCTTGTATCTGCATCATCGTATTTAAAAGAAGGTTAGTAATAGTAGGCTAGCCGTTTGTCCCTGTCTTAATGCGATGTTGTGCAGACCAAAACAACGTTACAAACGTGAATTGATCTTACTCTGTACTTGAGGCCTTTTGCGGGCATCTGTGGGAGTGGGAGCACTCGATGGTCTCTTAAAAAATCGCCTGATATCCATGGTTAATTAATCCATTCCGAACAGTTAGACTAATCCACAACTTGTGTGTGTACTTCGTGGATCCTGATTGGTGTCGCCGCCGTAGCTGCAACGCATTGATTGGAGAGTCACAGACCATACAGCGCACATGAAATGATTCAGACTACAGCGTTTATATATTAAACAATATGAAATTTAGTCTTTGGCGTTTTAAAATTACACCAAATTTATTTCGGATTATTCCAACGGCAGAATACGAGGTGCAGGGAATTTAGATGTGCGTAAACGCGCATAAACGCTATTTAGAGATGGATAAACGCAATTTCTGTAATTTAGAGGTGGATATAAACGGTATTTCGGGAGGTGCGTAAACGGCGTTTACGTTCGTTTAGCCCCCACTACATCCCTGGCTATATCTATATCGTTTAGGCTGCCGAGAGCTAGCTTAGTGCACCTCAGTCAACTCAACATGGCTGAGAGTCGAGAGCAAACTAAGTGTTCCTAGCTACTATAACTCCGGTGCGTTAAGCGCTTAGTTTAATTGAATTGCAAATGCATTTGTTAATCGCAATTGTTCATTAACTAAACACAATTCACTGAAGTTATCATACAGCCTACCTCCAGTGCACATTAGGCCAAGCACTTAGGGAAGGGTATAGGATGGGTCAGATGGCTGAGTGGTTAGGGAATTGGGCTGTCAATCAGAAGTTTGCCGGATCCATTCCTGGCTGTGCCAAATGACGTTGTGTCCTTGGGCAAGGCCCCTCACCCTACTTGCCTCGGGGAGAATGTCCCTGTACTTACTGTAAGTCGCTCTGGATAAGAGCGTCTGCTAAATGACTAAATGTAAATGTAATTTAATGTATAGTGGGAGCTCAACATGGCTAAAAAAGATCCATCTTGTTATTTTGGGGAAATGTCAAAATGCTTATCCAACAATGTCAAACCCGGCACTGCACTCCATTGGATTATAAAAAGGATACCTGCAAAATCTAAACTTTGCAGAGTGCCCAGTTCTCGAGATAACCGTGGGAAACTCGCTGCCCTAAAATCCCATTCCAAAAAATACACGGAAACAGACACAGAGATTCCTGGTATTATTGGAGAAATGTAGGGGGTTTAATATTGTCCAAACAACCATATATTCATAAATATTCATCTAGGCTTAAAAGAAGAGCGGTAAACGGAACAGTGTATTAATAATAACCAAATATGCTGGAATTGCAGTTATTTGGACATAAAACAAGCAACAAACAATGTGATGATCTGGGTGTGCGATGTTTCTGCTTCAACAACATTTCAACAACATTGTGATCTTGTAGCCTTATCTAGGATCCCCAATACTGACCACCTTCATCGTGTTATGGAAGCATAGTGTACTCATTAAGCCTTATGTGTTGAAGCTCTTTTGGACTGTGCTGCGGTAATCAGGTTAGAGATGTGATGGACCTAGGTGGCCCAAGCCCATAAACAGGATGATAGTTGGATCCGAATTAAGAGGCTCTTAATTAGAGTTTGGCAGCACCGCTGTTTGTGTCTATATGAGGACTAATTGTGGCTAAAATTGTAGTGAGCCTGGGAGCTCTGTCATTCACTAATATGGGCAAACATACACATAAACACACACAGACTCAAACACAGTCAGACACTCAAACACATGCACAAACACACCCTGAACAGTTGAAAATGTGTGTCACTTCACCATATGTACCACTGCAAGTCTACAAGGCTGTCTCAGTCCTGAGCAAAGCTTTTCTCCTCTTCCTGCAGGGTGGACAACTCAGAGGAGCCAGTGTATGAGAGCCTGGAGGAGTTCCATGTGTTTGTGCTGGCCCACGTGCTGCGCAGGCCTATTGTGGTCGTAGCTGACACTATGCTCCGAGATTCAGGAGGAGAAGGTAGGACCTCTCTGTCTCTCCTCTACACCAGTGCTTCTGATTTAGTCTCTTATTTATGCTTTGTTTTACTGCGTAGGTTAGTTAAGAAAATTTTCTGATTCAACGGCTTTACAGGAAGCAAAAGGAATGCATCAGGGATTGAGATTAGAATTAAAAGATGCAAAAACAGCAGCAGCATGCAAACAGCAGGCAATACACATGTTGCCTTTCTGGTGTTGTGGACTGTAGGGCTGAAACACTGACCTTGTAATGTCTCATTCCAGCATTTGCCCCCATTCCTTTTGGAGGGCTGTACCTGCCCCTAGAGGTGCCCCCCAACCGCTGTCACTGCTCTCCCCTGGTGCTGGCCTATGATCAGGCACACTTCTCTGCCCTGGTCTCCATGGAGCAGAGGGATCAGCAGCACGAGCAAGGTAGAACCCTGCTGCCCACCATCTCATCTGGCACACCACCACCTCATCATCATCATCATAATCTAGCTCTGACAGCACAGGGGTCAGGGGTCATCCACAGAGTGAAGACAGAATGTTCAGAAAGCGGTGCTCTGAGTAAAACTGCAGTTCAAGGCATTCTCATCCAAGGGTACCAACGTTCCTGAACCTTTTTCTTGTTCTGAAAGTACAAAATGCCCACCGCAATGGTATTGAAACTCTAGACCAATGTGGTCTTTGCCTTTGAATAAGAGAGCAGTCTGAGAGAGCCATCAGCCTGCCTGTCATCCAGTTTGAATAATGCATCAGTCCAGTCTAATCACTTAGTGATTCATTATTAAAGCAGCCTATTAAACACCAGATGCAAGAGAATAGACGAGCGAGTGCTGGGGATGCAGTAGAGGGTGGACCTCTATCTCTCCCAAGACTGTCTCAGCTTCTTACCTCTGAGCATACGGACGTGAATGTGGGTAATACAAAACACTAACTTTGCCCTTAGAACAGGATGTGGGCTTCTTTAGACTAGTTGGTGCTTTCAGTAACTTTTGAACATGTGGTAATGTGAGTAGCACATACACATGATTGACGTGTAGTCTGCTAAAATCATCTCCTTGCACTTATTTGAACATCCTGTTTCTCTGTGACCCTCACATTGGAGTTGGCTGGCGCTCTGGGGCACAAGGATTTCCTCAGACTCATAAATAGACTGATCTCCTTGACAACCGTCCCTTGGTAGTCACAGCACTCCTCTGTATCTGCATCAGTGGGTGGAACAGACTTGTCATCAGCATGGGCAGACGGCCAACTCTCTTTTTCCCTGTCTCGCTCTCACTCCCTCGATCACTCTCTCACTCGGTCCTTTTCTCCTTCCATTTCTCTTTTTCTGTCTCTATTCCTTTCAGTCTTTCTCTTTCTCACTATCTCTTTCTCTTGCCTCTCTCTATCCCTCTCTCCTTTCTCTATTCTGAGCTTGTAGACACCAACCCAGTCATTCGTGTCGGTACAGAGCTCCAGACCAGACATATCAGACTTGCTGACAGATGACATTACTAACTTGTTATTTGGTGCCTGAAGTCATTTTATATAAAACCAGCAGCACATCAAAGACTAAGAAGTCCGGGGCCCATAATTGTTCAGATGCCTTTTTTATGGAGTTGTTTTACTCCAGGGCAGACAGAGAGTAATAGATTTGTCCAGCAGGTGGTGCTCATGTGCAAAGAGCTTCTCAGTATGCAGTTCCCGGAGATGTGCATGTGACAACAGACAGGGACAGAATGTACTATTAGATGATCTGGATACGTAATTTTGCTGCCACTGTCCAGACTGATTTTTCTGTGCTATTAAATATCATACTGTTGCTCAAGGATGTTGTGTTGTGGGATGTAGTGTAAGTTATTCAAGGTATTAATGGCATCACAGACACAGCTGGGTAATGGCTTACATTCGTTGCTTTACTATTCGTATTAAGCTTCTATATAATCTAAATTATCTTCAGTTATGCTCAGTAAACCCCAGGCCAAATGCAGATCTGTCCTGCCCGGCCCATACTGTGCCCCTACCCTGGCCCCCAGACCACCCCAACACTGCTATCTGAACAGGTGCCTGCCAGGCAGCCAGACAGACCCACTTTACCACTGCCAAATAGGGCAGAGCCTCCCAAGCCAGCCCTAAGCTTACCACCACAGCACCACATATGGGCAGTCACAGGCCGGGTCCCAACAAAACACCTCTAACTGCTTCTGAGACTGGCCTCTCGCACACTCCTGAGCCAGAGGGTTGTTCACTCTCAGTTCACCTTGTCGACGTGTGTCCTGCTAGCCATGTGGAATGTGTGTTCAGGTGTCTGTACGTCCCAGGCTGCTGGAATACCAGGTCTTTCTTCATATGGCTCTGTGAAAGAGCCGACATGGTCCCTCCCAATAAGCTGAACCTAAATCACACTGACACCCCACACCACTGGCCCTATTATACAGTTTGTTTGCTTGGCTGTGGCTGGTTTGATGTCGGCTCTACTGAGACTGCCACCACCACACCTAGCAGGACCAGGTTGAAAAGGATGCAGGCGTAATGTTTATTTAGACTGATCTCCTTTGGTAACCCACCCTCCCTCCATCCCTCAACAAGCAGTAATTTGTATTATGATTACTCAAGCTGAACTAAGAAAGTAACGAAGAAAGAAAACTATAGTCCTTTACTGCTACTAGACCAATGCATACCGACTGTGATAATGTTGGGCCTCTCTGAAGACAGCGACAGACATTTAGATGTGTGCGTTTTTGCCCCTGTGGTTAAGCAGCGTGTGAGAGGCCCATCTGAAAGCTCCAGAGCTATTTCCAGCCGTGTTTCCAGTATCAGAGACCTGGCATCACTTCCTCAGAGCTTCAACTCTGCCTTAATGGAAATAAATTACCTTTTTCATGCATAGACCACCAACACAACACAATACCAGCCGACTAGCTTTCAGAAAGTTTTACTGCCAAAGACATCCTGTTATTCAAATTGTAATCATCATAATGGCATCAATTTGGTAATCAGACCGGATGTGAGAACTAGTTTTTTGGTTTTATGTGGCATTTCAAAAGTGTACTCATCCAGTTGATTGCGACCATGTTTCTTCTTTCAAAACAGGTTTAATTGTGTGGATGATGGTAGTTTGTTTTGGTGGAGTAGGCCCTTTGAATTCACAATTATGCAGAGTTGCCAATGTCTGGAATTCAATTTGTTCATAATCCAGCAGTTCTTCCAAAGTATCATTTCAAAATGCATTCACCCTGGGTTTTGGTAGCTGGAAGATTGGTTAAAGTCTAATGTGTTTTTATGAAAACACGTCCTGTGTAAAACCCCATTTCCTTCAGTCACGGCATCCCAGGAGAAGTCAGCCCCTGGAATCCTCTTTCTTCTTCTTTTGTCTCAGTCCCTTCTGAGACTGCACGCAGTCGTGCACAGCTCGCGCTTCTCAGAAAGCCATGACATCATCCATCCATCACATAAGCTCTGTGAATAAGTCATTTAAGGACAGCAGTCCGAGTCTGCCAGCGAGGATAGTAAAGGCATTACACTTCAGTCCCCTGGAGCTGAATTGGCAGCGCTAGTCTGGAACTGGATCTGGCCCAGATGGGAACAACAGCACACACAGCACTTTGGACTGGCGAGGAAAGCAGACAGCTGCATCTTGCGAGCCAGGACGCAACCCCACAGACCCCTTCTGCCCGCTGCCTGACCCGGCTGGGAACTGACTTAGTGTGTGCATGTGTCAATGGGTTTGTTTGTGTGTGTGTCAAAGCTAAATAAGACAGTTGTATAAGTGGTCCTCCCACTCAGCCCAGTATCCTATTTTCCTAGAACTGAACAAACTGTGCCTTCACCCCCTCTCATGCCTTGGCAGCCTTGCCAGACTGCACAATCAGACTGATCTGGATTCCCCTCCTGAACTGAGGTGCAAAGTATGTTTTAAATCATAGACGGCCTTAAGGCACCTCAGAGCGAGTATGTCAAATTCCCAGACAAGTTTAATTTATCAATGCATTGAACAAACCAATGACCTGCTGATGTGGTGCGATTTGTTTGCTCTGTGAAAGTGACAGTGGTATGTTTCAAGCCAAGTGGTTTAATGTAGCCTCTGCCATTTGATCCCATGAACAGATGGAACAGAATGGTTTTATGGATGTCTGGGTTAGGGTAACATGTCCTCTCTATTGACTCTCTCTCTCTTCTCTCTTTCTGTATCTCTTTCTCTGTCTATCTTTGTCTGCTATTTACGTTCTCTATCTTTCTAAGTCTTTCTCTGCCTCTAAATCGCTCTTTTTTTTATCACTTTCACTCCCTCCCTCACACACATACACACACAAACACATATTGACTCAGACACTACCATTATGTGGGCCCAGTGCTGAAGGTGTAACTACTGTCCGTGTCCATTGAGCAGTGGGAGTCCTGTTGGGAGAAGAGCAGCATGCTGGCATTGAGGAGCGCATTGGCGTGAGGAGGGTAGACTGTGTGCTCCATCTGGGGTTGACAGAGAGGGCTGGAATGTCTTCTGCTGAACAGCCTGTATCTTCCTGTTGTCACAAGGACAGCAGCCCCCTCACCGTGCTACCTCTAATGAGCAGTCAGGTGGGCAGTAGAGAGGGCCTTAGAGGTCCCCATCTACATTTACATTTACATTTATTCATTTAGCAGACGCTTTTATCCAAAGCGACTTCCAAGAGAGAGCTTTACAAAGTGCATAGGTCACTGATCATAACAACAAGATAGCCAAAAAACATCGCGAGTTGCCAAAACATGAAGCACACATTGTGAACAACCAAAGTAAGTGCCAAAGGGAAGAACCATAAGAGCATGTAGTTAAACAAGTCACAACCAAACAACATGAACAGCTATAAGTGCAAGTGTACCTGTGGAAAAAAGCAAGCAACAGTAATAAAACAATATATCACAGCGAGAACCAAAAATTTAAATCAGTTACCACTAACCACAAGAGCAACAAGTCTCTAAGCAAGAGTCATTGTGATCCTTGAGGAAACTAACATTGGGTCAAGCGAACCGTTCCTAAGTACCGTTGTACTCCCGGAACAAGTGCGTCTTGAGCCTTTTCTTGAAGGTGGAGAGACAGTCAGTGTCTCTGATGGAGGTGGGGAGTTGATTCCACCACTGGGGGGCCAGACAGGAGAAGAGCTTGTGTTGGGACCGGGCGGTCTTGAGCGGTGGGACCACCAGGCGGTTGTCTGAAGAAGACCGTAGGTGGCGGGTGGGGGTGTAAGGCTGCAGGAGAGACTTGATGTAGACGGGTGCAGTCCCGTTCACTGCTCGGAAGGTCAATACCAGGGTCTTGAATCTGATACGGGCCATGATAGGTAGCCAGTGGAGAGAGATGAGGAGCGGGGTAACATGGGAGCGTCTGGGTAGATTGTAGACCAGGCGAGCCGCCGCGTTCTGAATCCTCTGAAGAGGGCGGGTTGCACATGCTGGGAGACCAGCGAGCAGAGAGTTGCAATAGTCCAACTTGGAGAGGACGAGTGCTTGGACTAGCAGCTGGGTGGAGTGCTCAGACAGGTATCTCCTGATCTTCCGGATGTTGTAGAGGGTGAATCTACACGACCGGGAGACCGCAGCAATGTGGGCCGTGAGGGAGAGCTCGTCGTCCATGGTAACCCCAAGGTTCCTGGCAGAGGATGAAGGGGTCACCGTCGCAGATCCCAGGGTGATTGAGAGATCGTGGGAGATGGAGGGTTTAGCCGGGATGATGAGAAGTTCTGTTTTGGCGAGGTTCAGCTGGAGGTGGTGCTCGGTCATCCAGGCGGAGATGTCTGTGAGGCAGGCCTCAATCCTAGCTGAGATCCCCGGATCGGTCGGGGGGAACGACAGGTACAGCTGCGTGTCGTCAGCGTAGCAGTGGTAGGAGAAGCCATGGGAGGTGATGATTGGTCCAAGTGAGGTGGTGTACAGAGAGAAGAGGAGGGGTCCAAGGACGGAGCCCTGTGGGACACCAGTGGAGAGCTGGCGAGGGCCCGACAGTTTGCCTCCCCAGGAAACCTGGTAGGATCTTCCCGACAGGTAGGATGAGATCCACTGGAGTGCAGTGCCAGTGATGCCCATCTCAGAAAGTCTGGCGAGCAGGATCTGGTGGTTAACCGTATCAAACGCTGCAGAAAGGTCCAGCAGAATGATAACGGATGACCTGGAAGCCGCTCTGGCAGACTGGAGGGCAGTGGTGACTGAAAGGAGGGCAGTCTCTGTGGAGTGGCCAGTCTTGAAGCCCGATTGGTTGGGGTCAAGCAGGTTGTTCTGAGAGAGAAAGTTAGACAGTTGGTTAGATACAGCACGTTCAATTGTTTTTGAAAGGAAGGGTAACAGTGATACCGGTCTGTAGTTCTGGAGAACGGCAGGGTTAAGGGAGGGTTTTTTGAGTAGAGGGGTAACTCTAGCCTGTTTGAAGGCAGAGGGGAAGGTGCCAGAGGTGAGAGAGGAGTTTAGGACATGGAGAAGAAAAGTTATGATGGAGGGGGAGATGGTTTGAAAGAGAGGGGAGGGTATAGGATCAAGGGGACAGGAGGTGGGGCGATGAGAGAGAATGAGGTCAGAGATCTCTGCCTCAGACAGGGGAGAAAAAGAGTTTAGACATTTAGTTGGGTCAGTCATGGAGGGTGAGAGGGTAGGAAAGGTGGGTTTAGGGAACCGACTGCTAATGTCGGCGACTTTTTTCTCAAAGAAGGAGGAGAAGTCGTCTGCTGTCAGGGTGGAGGGAGGGGGTGGGGGAGGTGGGTTAAGAAGGGTGGAGAAGGTAGAGAAAAGTTTGTGGGGGTTTGAAGCAGAGTTAATTTTGTTCAGAAAGTAGAGGGTTTTAGCACCAGTTATGTGAGAAGAGAAGGATTTGAGGAGGGAGTGATACTTATCAAGGTCCAGACCGCCTTTGGACTTGCGCCATCTCCTCTCGGCTGCCCGAAGGGTGGACCGTTCTTCACGAATAACATCCGTAAGCCACGGGCAGGAGGGAGAAGATCGTGCAGGCCTGGTTGACAGGGGACAGAGAGAGTCAAGTGATGCAGTTAAATTGGTTAACAAGGTGTCGGTGGCAGTGTTAGTGGGGTGGGACGAGAACTCGTCAATGGGGGGGAGGGAGGATGTTACAATAGAGGAGAAATGGGAGGGGGATAGGGAGCGGAGGTTGCGCCGGAAAGTTACAAGGGGAGGGGAGGTAGAAGGAGTTGGAGGGAGAGAGATAGAGAATTGGATAAAGTAGTGATCAGAAATATGCAGTGGGGTTACAGAGGTTAAGTCAGTGATACAGTTACGTGTCAGGATGAGGTCTAGCTGTTTGCCTGCCTTGTGGGTCGCCGGTGTGCTCAGCAGCGTCAGGTCGAAGGAGGTCAGGAGAGACAAGAAGTCGACGGCCTGAGTTCCTTGGAGGTGGATGTTGAAGTCCCCAAGGACTATCAGGGGGGTTCCATCATCCGGGAGGACGCTGAGGAGCATGTCCAGCTCCTCCACAAAGTCGGCTAGCGGGCCTGGTGGGCGATAAAGAACAATTAAGCATGCTTTGATAGGATCAGTTAGCATCGCATAATGGTGTTCAAATGATTTGGCAGTAACAGGGAGTGGTGTGGATGTGTATTTAATATGTGGGGAAAGAAGCAACCCTGTCCCACCACCCCGCCCGGTTGAGCGGGGTGAGTGAGTGAAGGAGTGGTTGACGGAGAGAGCAGCTGGAGTTGCAGTGTTCTCAGGGCGGATCCATGTCTCTGTCAGCGCAAGGGCATGAAGAGAAGCATGAGATGCAAACGCTGGGATGAAGTCTGCCTTGTTCACAGCGGACTGGCAGTTCCAGAGCCCTATAGAAAGAGAGAGGGCAGGTGGAGAAGATCTGGATAGGTAGCGAAGGTTAGAAGTTGACCGTATATACTCACTCGGATTAGGAAAAAACAGAACCCCCGCCCTCACATGCTGACACGCAGACACCACAGAAAAAAAACACTCAAGTTTCCTCTCAAGGAAGGGTGTGTGCCTGTGTCTGTTTCGTGTTCTCAGTTCAGCGATTAGTGTTGACATTTTCTGAAATGTTCATTTGATGGAGAATCAGAGAAGAAAGAAAAGATATCCAGTATTGTAGCCCTTTCATTGTCCTACTGACTTTTGTATTGGCTGGGCTCTAACTCACCCATGTGCTCATGTCATTGCTGACAGTCAAGAAGACGGATTGGAAGTTATGTTCTCAAGGCTGAGCCCAGTTGAAGGGTCTGAAGAGCAATGAAGGGTTCAGAGTCATTAATCTGGGCTCAGGCTTAGACACACACTCGTTTGGACATTGCAGTTGTACAATTGGCCCTGGTCACTGGCCTTTCTATGCATTTTTATCACGCTGTCAAATAGGTTTCATGCATATCCTCTCCCTGGTCTCGATTCCCCAAGGCAATATCAAGGCTACTGTGCATAAAAAAGTCTGAATAATCCAGTGAGAATACCTTTAAAAAAAAATTGCCACACACATTGCTGTCTACATCAAACCATTGATGTCTCTGTTTTATCCAGCCCCAGGTGGATAGTTTGATTGAATCCTACCAGGAGTGTGAATATCACATATGACCCTGGTGTCCAGATGTACAGTATATCCCATAATGGCATCTCAGTCCTGATCTCCTCTCTTCCCTGTTCCAGCTGTCATCCCACTGACTGACTCAGAGCACAGACTCCTGGCACTCCACTTTGCTGTGGACCCAGGGAGGGACTGGGACTGGGGGAGGGACGACAATGACAACACCATGCTAGCCAAGTAAGCAAGCCACACCCCAACACTGGGTGTCCCTGTCATGGAAGCCCCAGCCAAACCAGTGGTGGACAGAGAAGGAGAGAGGGAGCAAGGGAGAGGATGGAGGGGAGGAGGAAGAAAGAGAAAGAAGGGAGGAGGTAAAGGTAGAATGTAATGGGGGGGAGGAGTAATAAGAAGATGATATAAGTAGGGACAGGGGGAGAGGGGGAGAAGGGGATGAGGGAGAGAGAAGGAGGAGAATGAAGATAGGGAAGACACGGAGGGAAGGACCAGTAGAATTGGAGGGAGGGAGGGAAATGATTGGGAGAGAGGGAGAAAGGGGGGCATGTTCAAGGCTCTTGTGTGAAGGATTTAGCTATCCTACAAGGCTGCAGGCTTTCACGTCACTTGTGTGTAGAGAAAATATGTGAGCTGTGTATGTTAGTGTAGTGAATGGAACCAGTAGTGGGGCTGGTTAAAGCAGCTCATAGGATCAGCTCAACCGACTGGCCTCTGGGTTCACAATGGAGTTTATCTGTTTCACTTTCCTGCCAGTAAGTTGCTCAGTAACAAATTAATTCAGAACATCCTGGTATGAATGTGAAACAAATGCCCTTACTGTGCTTAGTGTAAGAGCATAAACAGTCAAATATACATCAATATGTACTTATTGGAAAGGCTCAGGGCCTGACTGGGATGTAAATAGGTATTAGGTTCTAATCATGGTGTTGGTCTCCTTCCTCACAGTCTCATACTTTCCCTGGAGGCCAAACTGAATCTGCTGCACAATTACATGAATGTAACATGGATAAGAATTCCGTCAGAAACAAGGGTAAGGACTTCATTTGTTTTTGGCTTCAATCTATTTGTTTCATCTAATTAAGGCACAGATGGACTTTTCATCAAACACAGATTCTGATTATATCTGTCAATGTGTAATGTAAAGACTGAACATGGCTTCCTCCCAGTTTCTCCTCACGAGGGCTGGGGTCTTTCTACGCAGAAAGCAGATGAATGAGATGACGTTGATTCGTTATAGAATGTTTCCATGAGAAAACAGACAAAAAGACATCCAGATTTGTAGGCCTAGATATTGATTCAAAAGTTAAGATTCATGGATTGAAAGCGTGTCTGTGTGTGCAAACATGCGTGTTTCCTGCAGGCTCCCCTGGCTCAACCGGAGTCCCCCACAGCATCTGCAGGTGAAGACGTCCAGTCTCTAGCTGAGTCCATAGACTCAGACCGTGAGTCTGTGGGCAGCAACTCCAACGTCAACAGTGGCAAGCCAGGCAAGGACAAGGACAAGCAACGCAAGGACAAGGACAAGAACAGGGCTGACTCAGTGGCCAATAAGCTGGGCAGCTTCAGCAAAACCCTTGGGATCAAACTGAAGAAGAACATGGGTGGTTTAGGAGGTTTGGTCCATGGCAAGATAAACAAGTCCAACACTGTCTCGGGACGCAGCGCAGAGAACGGAGAAAAGGTGAAAAAGAAAGAGTCTAAGACCAACAAGGGGAGTAAGGAGGAGGCAGGCCAGTCTGCCAGCTCCACATCGTCTGAAAAGGCCACTAGCCCCTCCCCCACAGACAGGCACAGGCCTTCTGGCTCGTCCCCTGCCGAGAGGCAGGAAGGCACAGGGAGAAGCTCAGGAGAAAAGAGCCTGGACAACTGGAAGTACAGCACTGACGTTAAGCTCAGCATAAACATCCTGCGAGCTGCCATGCAGGGCGAACACAAGTTCATCTTCGGGGGCCTGCTGTTGACCAGTCACCGGCACCAGTTCCACGAGGAGATGATCAGCTTCTACCTGAGCAGTGCCCAGGAGCGCTTCAGCCAGGAGCAGGAGACCAGGAGGAAGGAGGGGGAGAAGAAGCCCCCTTCCAACGGGGTGTCACTGAGGAAGCCCGAACAGGAGAGTGTCTTCAAGAGGGAGAGATCTGACAGCTCCCCGCCAGACAGCTGGTCTCCCCTCCACCCCCGTCACCACAGTGACAACCCCCACACCCAGCTGCCCCTCAAGGCGCAAGGCAGGAACATCCCCACCCCTGCTGCAGCCCCTCCAGTCCCTACCTCTCTGCCCCCACTTACCCCACCTCCAGCCCTACCCTCAGTCTCATACCCCTCTCAAACTCCAATCCCCACCCCTTACTCCTCCCCTAGTAATGGTGCTAAGAGGGCTGGGCCTGCCCCTGTGTCCGCCCACTACAGCCATACCCCGCCCATCCAAAGACACAGCGTTGTACACCTACGGGATGTCAGCGTGGAGTCCTCCAGCTTCCAGGGGGAGCCCTACAGGCCCGTGGTGGGCACCCTAAAGACCTGCGCCACGTACCCCCAACAGAACCGATCCCTGTCCTCTCAAAGCTACAGCCCAACATGCTTGTCTGGCGTCCATGTTGGAAATGCAGGTGAGGCGCTCCCCTACAACATGCCTGGGGAACACAAGTCTCACACCTACACCAACGGCTTTGACACAGGCGACATCAAGGACTGCCTGGATTTCGCAGACGAGGACCCGTCGGCACACACCTGGCTCAATCAAGACCAGACCAAAGGGTGGAGCTCGGGGATCCCCATGTACTACTACCTGCAGAGACGCTGTAGGAGGGAGAACTGCTCCTTCTACGGCAGGCCAGAGACAGAGAACTACTGCTCCTACTGCTACAAAGAGGAGCTTAAACGCAGGGAAAGGGAGAGCAAGGTGTACAAGCCAGGATAGCCTCTGCTTAGCCTACATCAACTGCTCCAAGCTAAAGAAACTACGACAACACTCTTGGCACTCTGCAGTTAGTGCAACATACAGTAACAGCAAACATTTTCCTACTCTGTCAGAAGAAAAATATTCTGTTACCCCTTGTTATTTTCTCCTCTATCTCCTGTGCTGTATGTTCAAAGTGGATGGGAAAGTCACATAGCCTTTGTTGAGAAATGAAAGCGAACCGTGTTAACTTTGGCGGGACAGTTGTTGTATGTTTTATCTGTTTGAATGCAATACTTTTTTATGTGTGTTTGTAGACTGCATTTAAAAATATAAATTGTGCCACATGTGCACTACTAAAATTACAGATTTTTTTAAAGTAATAATGTTGTGATTTTAGCTGCTTCGAAGCTCACTCCCTCTCATGGTTTGTCTATGCACCCTTAATATCAACCACTGTGTCTGTTTGTGCATTGATAAAGGATGATGTCCAACTTAAATTCAGTCATTATGCTATTGTGCTGGACAACAGTAATGTGCATAACATGGCGTGTGATCTTTGACCTGATGTACCAAGGAATGTGTCCATTTTAGATAAACCAATTCAGAGGTCTGATTCCTGAAACAAGAAATGCCAGTGTAAAACTCAGACTTCTATCACATCATGCAGTAATTGCAATAGCTGATTGTGTTTGAATATGGAGTTGCAGTGCATAAGCAGATGTCATGTGAGAATTCTGGCTCTGAAGACTTCCGCTGTCACAATCACTGCCAAGCCGCAGTCCCCAGCACTCTTTAGATTCTATTCCATACGTACATTCCGTGACAGATAACATTGAACCCACTAGGTGAATAGGTTCTCAGGTATGCAAGGCTTGAAGTTTTGTTGGGCCCTTTGTTTGTTAATTGATTTATATCAGTTTAACAAAACGTGTTTATAAGCCCCTTGATATTCTAGGCAGAATTTATTGAGAGGAGGTGTGGATCACTGCATCCAAAATTCCGAATGTTTGATGTGAGATGTATGTTTTTGCACGGCACAACACTGTGTGCCATCATGCTACTAGCACTGTGTTGGCCACCAGTCAAACGTTAGATAGCCTCTCTTATTCTTCTCTATCAGGAGGCCATTAATAGAACCTGCTGCTCAGAGCACCTCAAGCCTTTGTGATATCATTAGTGCTTTAACCAATCCGTGGGTTTCCAACCCCAGGTCTCCAAGTGCTTTTTTGCTCATTCTACATGACTAATGTAAAAAAAATAAATAACTTCCAATTAGATAATCTGCTGTGATCTTGTCTGTCTGTTCTGGAGCCCACCCTGTCCTTAGTGAGCACGTCCTGGCCAATGAAGTCCACTGCTTTCTGTGTTTACTTCCACCTTTCTACTCCAAACACAGCAATGTCCCTCCTCTTTCTACCTATGTGACCAGTTCATGGACTCTCACCATATTATTAAAACTGTAAAATATGATTTTGTATTCATTTGAGAGTTTTACACTAGAAATGATTAATTCCATTAATCAAAATGGAAAAATAAGACGTTTATTGCAACAACTGCGTGGTCTGTGTTTTTTTGTTCTGTGTATGCACATGATTAAAATGTAATTCTAAGAGTATTTGGGAGTAGCTTTATGACTGCTTAGACTAAGGTCACCGGCTTACTCTATCCTAGGAAGATGATAGGAAATCTGTCTTGCCATACCTCTAAGGATCTAACACACATCTTTGTATACCTGCATATTTTTACAGTAAACAACAGTAGTTGCATCAACAGTCAAAATTATTTGAAAATATATTTTATCTCAGTTCTATTTTCTCAGTCAGTCTCATTCATTTGTGTAATGTTATAAACAAGAAGTAGAGGTGGATGAAATCCTATTAAACTTGTCTGGTCTGGGGTTATGGAGTTATTAACATTTGTATGAGTCCTGTCAAATAAGGTAGCATTCCAAATCTGAAACTGCCTCGTTCCTCTAGTGGGAAAGTCCACTTTGCTACACTGGAAGACCTTGGTAAAAAATAAAAAAGACAGTACTAAATGTCCTTGGTGCATTAACAATATATGGATCCTCATATTTTGAAGTCTTTAAATCTTAATCTGAGAGAATAACTGTTTAGGATGAAAGGGTATCACATCTAACTTCTGTTAAGGAGAGCCATCTGCCATTTCAAGGAAAGGGTGAACAGCTCTGAACTTTCTTACTCACATTTACATGTGACTATGGATGGTGAGAGAGCCCAGGAACAGGCCAACTGCCTTTCAGGATTCTAACATGACCTAGTTTACTGTGTGTGTGCGTGAGTGCATGTGTTTGGTGTGTTTGTCTTCTCTTTCTAATATGTCCCCTTCTCTCTCCATCACTCTGTCCATCCTGTTTTAGAAGGCTTATCCAGACAGCTGCAGTAGGAGTGAACTTTTCCATGTCTCGTGATAGTACTGATAGCCAAAGCAGTATGTGTGTGTCTAAGACTCACTTATCAGTCTTGAATCACTTCCCTATGCTCCAGTTCATGGCTGACTCACTGTTATATCACTGTTCTCACACAGAACCTAGAACCACATACTTGTCATTACGTGCAGGTGTTTGCACGGTTTGAATGGGGGCGTAATATTTACATTTAGTCATTTAGCAGACGCTCTTATCCAGAGCGACTTACAGTAAGTACAGGGACATTCCCCCGAGGCAAGTAGGGTGAAGTGCCTTGCCCAAGGACACAACGTCAGTTGGCATGACCGGGAATCGAACTGGCAACCTTCGGATTACTAGTCCGACTCCCTCACCGCTCAGCCACCTGACTCCCTGTCAGCCACCTGACTCCCTCACCGCTCAGCCACCTGACTCCCTCACCGCTCAGCCACCTGACTCCCTGTCAGGCACCTGACTCCCTGTCAGGCACCTGACTCCCTGTCAGGCACCTGACTCCCTGTCAGGCACCTGACTCCCTGTCAGGCACCTGACTCCCTGTCAGGCACCTGACTCCCTGTCAGGCACCTGACTCCCTGTCAGGCACCTGACTCCCTGTCAGGCACCTGACTCCCTGTCAGGTGGCTGAGCCTGATATTAACTCCTGTTAATATTAATTAACAACCTAAAGCCTCAAACTAAATGTATGTATATCGGCCGCAACGTTAATTGTCCACTTCTTTATCGTGATCTCGTTTCCTCTCATTCGAAAACACATGCTGAGAGAGACAGAGTGTATTGTGTTTCCGTGTCTGTGGTTACCCATTTCTTAGAATTCTTTTGAATTTGCATGAGGGTCCTCCCTGCTGTTTGGAGCAACAAAGAGCTCTATCAGACACACGCAGCAGTCTTTTGGCAAGCCTCTCACGCTCTCTGGGAGGAGACAGCCTTGGATCCATGCTGCCACTTGCATGGATGGAAGTCATCTCCCTCTAAGATACTGATGAAAAATTCTAATTAGAATAATCCTGCTTTTATGTCACTTTCAGCTGCATCTGTAGCCTCTCTCACGTAATCAGCCTGTACTGGCGAATGAAACAAAATGGAGATGTATTTCTATAAATATTGATGCTCCTGATGAGCACATGGACTACGCTTTAAGATATTCAAATTAAACCAAAGAGTGATTAAGTACATTTACATGTACACAGTATGGAAAGGTGACCTTAGATGCCTTTCTAAGAAGTTAGACATATTAACCACAGAACGATCGAGCGATAGGCCACTTTGAGATACTATGGTTTTATTAACCATATTCAGAATGTTTGTGGCGCTAGACATTTCTTGGGCGTGTGTCTGGATTTGAGATGTTCCAGCACAACTGCAGTCAGCAGTGCTGCTCTGAGCTGAGCTTTCCTCCCACCCACAACTTAGTGGGTGGGCCTTGTTCTCAACACCCAGTGCCAGCCTCCACTCTGAGCTCATTCCACCCCCCTGACCCCACAGGGGCCATGCCAGAGTAGGTGCCATCACATGGCCTGGATGGAGGGGGAGTCTGTGGGAAGTATTAATCTATCAAGCATTGCACAGTCATTCGGTGAACAAGTTTAAGAAATCTTTATTTGCTTGCGGCCGGCCCACAAGGAGACAAAAACATCACACGCCATTGTGCTACAAAGTTTGTCTGCTAGCATGTTGCGCTAGCTACCTATTTAAGCAGCCCCGCTCTTTACAGTCATTGGTTAAGACAAAGGCATGCAAATGTCCTATGGCTCTTCTTCATTGGCTCCCTTGCATAGACCTGGAGCGCGTGTGTGCGTGTTTACGACATCAACCCTGATTGAAACACAACAACAGGATCTCCGGTCCTGGGGTCGTAAACTCCTTCACATAGGTGTCAACAAATGGTCACCAGACCTTGCGTCTCCACCTATAGTCCTTGTCACAAAGTATCTCCTTAAAACAACCAAACCAACCCCCTTCTTCCTAGTCCTCAGCCCCAAGATAAGGGTCTTGTAGACCCTTATCTTATCTTAGACCTTATCCCAGAGTTCAGATTTGGGGTTCGGCCTCTCTTTGCACCCAAGGAATACTGAACACAGAATCATTCTTATACAGGATAAATGTGTTACATCTTCAATTTTTCCAACATATCCCTCCTGTTTATCCTGAATAAAATGTGTTATTCCAAAACCACGCCTACACACAGTCAATAAAATCAAATACATAAAATCAAAAAAAAAAAAAAAAGAAGTGTAATAATGAATAAGACTATACAGCGTTATAGTTTAGTAGTGTGAATGCTTTGACATAACTGGGAAACCCATGGTTTTGGGATTAAAACCCGTCATCACTCAGCAGAGTGGTCATTTGACGTCTGTTGCATCCACCGGCAGACCTGGACTTCATTTCAGATCTCCTTCACCACCAAAATCAAATAGAAACAAAGACTCAGGTCATTTTGTCATTTTTTTTTAGCAGACACTCTTATCCAGAGCGACTTACAGTAAGTACAGGGACATTCTCCCCGAGGCAAGTAGGGTGAAGTGCCTTGCCCAAGGACACAACGTCATCTTGCACGGCCGGGAATCGAACTGGCAACCTTCTGATTACAAGCCCGCTTCCCTAACCGCTCAGCCACCTGACTCCCTGAAATGACGCGCTCCAGTCATTTCCAGGACTTTTCGTGTCAAATCCGTCACCACAATCCAGTCTCCTTAGCAGACCTCTCACTGGATTTAAAACAGCATCTCTCTCCTGTCTGTGAATTTCAGAACAAAGTAGACTACACAGTAATTAAAATGACATTCTCACAGAGGTCAGTTGAAAGCAACTGACTCGTCGTCGCCCATTCCTGAATCTTTACAACATTTGTTGTAAAGATTATTTGAGACATGATTCATCCCATGGCTCAAATCAATACATAACTAAATAGATTTAGTAACATAAGTTCCTCCTATGAATTTACATAACCCATCATTTTGGTGACACTTCTTGCATATCTCTCAAGACAGTCTCATCCACATTTCCTAATGTTAAGACATCCTGTATGGCTGCCTCTTTTGCTGCCACATCTGCTTTAGCATTCCCAGAAAAATTAAATCAATGTTATCAGTATGAACTTCTAGTTGAGCAAACATATTCTTCATAATCAATATCTTCCATTGTAGATCATTCCCTTATTCATCATGCAAGAGCAATTCCCTTTTCAAACCATAGCATAGGGAAGACTATTATGAATATTAGCAACAGTAAGCTACATATGGTACCACGGATGTCACAATACTACAGACAAGGAAATAGGTCACCCATATTTTCTACCTTTCCCTGCTTACTGTTTTCTATCTTTTTAGCCTATAAAAGGCTCAAGACGCACTTGTTCCGGGAGTACAACGGTACTTAGGAATGGCTCGCTTGACCCGATGTTAGTTTCCTCAAGGATCACAATGACTCTTGCTTAGAGACTTGTTGCTCTTGTGGTTAGTGGTAACTGTTTTAAAAAAAATTTCTCGCTGTGATATATTGTTTTTATTGCTGTTGCTTGCTTTTTTTCCACAGGTACACTTGCACTTATAGCGGTTCATGTTGTTTAATTGTAACTTGTTTAACTACATGCTCTTATGGTTCTTCCCTTTGGCACTTACTTTGGTTGTTCACAATGTGTGCTTCATGTTTTGGCTACTTGCGATGTTTTTTGGCTATCTTGTTGTTATGATCAGTGACCTATGCACTTTGTAAAGCTCTCTCTTGGAAGTCGCTTTGGATAAAAGCGTCTGCTAAATGAATAAATGTAAATGTAAATGTTAATTTAGTCTACACCCTATAGGCCGAAATATGCTTAGTTCCCTTTTCAGAACATCAAAGTGGTTAAACCAATCATCTCTTCACATCCACAAAACGTTCTTTTGTTTCATTTCATAAACGTCCATGATCTTCTCTAAACCAATCTTTTATGTAACTTTCTAATCGCTTCCTCATAATATTTCACCGTTCCTTAATGGGAAAATGGCAAAATCCCAAAATAAAACATTGGTGAAAAACACAGCTTCAAAATAACCCAAACTGGAAAAGTGCCATCAATTGATTCCATGTCAATGGATATTTGATGTGCACGTGGTTATTTGAAAATAAAGTTACATTTCAAATAAAATCAAACCCTTAAACAAACCACATTCCTTTGCCAAATAAAAACAACCTATCTGTCTCAACACAAACTTCCCATAAGTTCCCATAACACACAATGTTGCAATTATCGAATGAATCTCGCCATTTGATTTCAAAATTAACCTTATACTAATTCTCTGACCCATATTTGAATTTGCTTTAAACTATCGTTATCATAACTTTGTTTCATGAAATCCATGTTCTGACCGTTACAACTGCTCTTAGAATAAGTAATTCATGCTAGAATTACGCTACGACTCGCAATCACGTCAATCAAACAATGGCCTTAAGACAAAAGGAAATATAAAATCTCCCTTTTTCTTTCCTTTTTAACCTTTTAAATTCACAATTTAACATAAGCCCGTAAAACAAAACCTTATTCTTTAACTTCTCAAAAGTCTTATTAAAGCATGTAATACAGAATACTCCTTTGAATATTCCTATATTATTTACCAGCCATTAGGCTACTCCCTCAGCATGCGTAATGCACGGACAATCCTTAAAATCTCAAATTTGCGGACCAAATTAACCCAAAATGAAAATATTTAATTTGAATATTTAGTAGTTTGTATATGATTTAATGCAACACTTCTCATTTCTCAATTACTCTTAGTTTTTACTCAATGAATCAACTCAAATAAAAATATCTATCAGCGCGCATTTCAAACTCGAATCAAACAAACAGCCTCTAAGCACAGCTGGTTGGCGTTTACCTTCTATTCACTTAATTTTGCTAAAGTATAACTTTTCCAATCCAATTAGAACTAATTTATGAACCAAGGGTTAAATTCTGCATCTTTATTGAATAGGCCTACCATCACACATCACAGATTCTACGCTCATAAATACAAGTTCTGGTCAGAAAGGCTTTACCACCTCCCTGTTCAGAAAGGGATTTATTTATTCGCCATGAAAGTTTGCACAGACAAGGAATTTGCTTTGGCAGGAAGGTGCATACAATAAACATATACCTAAAATTTAAATATGTGGACTAACTATACTAAGGGTACATAGACTAGCAGTACTAAGTGGAATAAATATAAGTTGCCGTAAATAGTATAAGTTGCCGTAAATAATATAAGTTGCCGTAAATTGTTTGGCTAGGAATTAAAACAAATGTTGATCAAGCATTTGTTAACCACCAAACTTCGAATTAATCTAAAACGGACTCATCTTTCAGCAATAATACTCACATAATTATGCAGAACCATACCCTCTGGGATCACCTTTGTAAGATCTTAACGTAACGGGACTCTATTTAAGCCCCCACCTTTCTCCATCTCTCCTCGGATTTTCTGTAACTCATATAAAATGTACTCAAACAACCAAAAAATCTTGTTAGCAAATGTATCAAAATATTCATCACGTAACGTATTTCAAAAGTAACCAAATAAATATGTAAAATTCGCTCCAAATTCATCTATTTCTCTAAATTTGCGTCTTTGTCAATTTCTCAATTTCCGTCTGTGCATGCGTCATGCGGTTAGCTATCCTGGATCTCAAATGTCAAGCTGCAATTCCTTTACTAGCCTGTACCCGCCGCCATCGCTGTTGAGTCTGTCTGCAAGTTTGTTAGCTACAAATGTCGTTGCCATAGTTGCATAGTTCTTAGTTGTCTCCAAGCCCCCACCCCTCGCCCCTCGGCTTGAAGCAACGGCCCCGGTGGATGTAGGTGGTATTGCATTTCGTGTTTGACTTCCGACTCTTCCGGTCGTTTTTATTCTATTAACTCCAGTCAACATTTACAAAACGATCTCCCCCAATAATTTTTGTTCGATTCTCGAACCTGGCTCATACTACTAGCTTTTTCATATAAGTTTTTTTTCCAGATTTTTGCTAAGTTTGAAACCAATCCGAAATGGGTAAACTAGCACCCCATTTATTTGCTTACGTCAATAAAAGTTGCCTGCAAATGTGCTCGCGGATACTAACAGGGCACGAGCACAAAAGTTCACATTGGCCGATAGCCGATTTACCTGGAGCTGAAAGAAATGGCTTGAGTTGCCTGCCCTGTTGTAGCAAGTTTAGCAAATGGTTGTCACACATACATGAAATGTTCTTAATATAGTTTATTCCTGTTATTTTAAAATAGATTTGATTTTTCGTAAAAACGTTCATGACATGATGGCAAATATTATATTATGTTAAGCGTGAGCATAGATTGTTGACATGTCTATCTGGAGCAAAGACGAAGATTAATAGTACTTTAACTGATAACCACAATAGGAAATGATATATATATTTAAATAATATTAGTCTTGCCTTCAAAATATTTTGTTAAACACACTCATTATTCTTTTTTTGATCGTGTCAAAGCCAGACTGCTTTTGTGGGACAATGAAGGTCCTCAGTGACGATGTTTCACCCCCACTTATATCTGATGGAAACGTCTTGTATATAGTTCTGTTAATATGCCCCTTTCAAAGGCACGTTCAATAAAGTAGATTATATTTTAGACACACTTCTCAATTTATTACATTATTACCAAGTCTTGTTAGATCACGTTATATCCATTAATAGGCGTTTGGGTTAACCAATTGGTTTTGTAGGTTGAACATATAAAACACAAGCCACATTTCTACACTGATGTTAAATTGAAGGCAGTGTGATTTTCGTTGCATTTCGTTTGAATATAAAGTTGACAGTAAGCTATGGTAAGTCTGCATTATGGAAGATTTATGTTACAAAAATAACTATTAAGCTTTCTTTGCCTGGCGAGAACAATGACGGAGCTAAGTGTTCGTGTTAACAGTTTATTTAATCCGATACAATGCGTTGGAAATCATACTCAAATCACGAAGAAAAAAAACATATGTGATGAGTTCCATCTAGAATAGCCCTATATTTAGCCCTATAGCCGATTTCTAAAAAACAAGTGAAAGAAATACTATACAGTGACAGCATACATTTCCGTAAAGTTTGCATCATGTCTCTGATTCTTATCGGACTTGTACCCCATTCTGCCACTGCAATGCCTTAGCTCACACGCTCGCAACCATATAAATCTATGCTCGCGACTGGTTGTCGCAAAGTATGACGTGTACAGCTAGTTGCAAGCGTGCACGAGGTCTCGGAGCTAGGGAAAAAAAGAGCCACTGTTTAAAGCTAGACCGGAAGAGTCGGAAGTGGAAAGATGGCCCGGTCCAGTTTCATACTCTCGCTTGCCTCACTGCGCCACTGAGCACTTTTCATAGAAATGAATGGGGACGCCATCTTGGAAGACAAAAGTTGCTTCCTCTAGTTATATTAACTATGGTTGTCTCAGAACAGAGCAACATGCACTTCCTCCATGTTTTCACCATTAGCTATTAGCTAACAAAGTCACAGTCTGGATTTTTCCCTCTCAGATCCCAGCTATCCTAGCAATTTGTAAAAGACTTTGTTCAACAGACAGCGGATTGGCAAATTCGCTAGAATCATGTCAGCCTTCTGATGTCTTTCTAGGGACAATTCTACCCTCTTACAACATGTAAAACAATTACCCATTTTTATATAGAACCTCGATATTTACAATTCTAGCAATTATTAGTAGCCTACTATTTTAACTTCAACATAAAAACTAGGTCCACAGTCTACATATGCACCTACTCACTCGTCAAAAAATGACAGTTTAAACATGTATCAGCATTCTGGTTGGACAAGCCTTCAGCACCTCCATTTGAATAGGTAAATATTAATACCACCAAACCCAACACATTTCAACAAATCATCTCAGCAGCAATAAACACATGTAGCAACTTGCCCTTAAAAACAATCGCGATTCAGTCTCTCGAACTAGTTCCCCTTGTATACACTTCAGTCCCTCGGACTGGCTCAATCTTTTACGTGCGGCACGGAGGTTTATTACGGTAGTCTTCCTCAAATCGACTCTGAAGTGTGCTTTGTACTTCACTAGGTCTTTAAGCTGCTCATCAGTTTTTATTTAGTTCACTGATATGTCACAAATCACCAGGTCTCTGTACATACGACATGGCCTATTTACTTCACCGGGTATTTCTGCTCGTCGATCACTGGGTCTTAGTAAAATAGAATACCATATACTCGCTTCACTGGGTCTTTCACCGGTTCTTAGCCAGGGTTCTAAATTAACTTTTTTGATCACCAGCCAATTTGGCTGGTAACTTTCTAAAGTTACCAGCCAATCATGATTTCCACTAGCCACATTTTTTCCGGTGAAAATAAGAACAATTATGAGTTTCACTGAATGCATTTGATCATTGGGCATGCTTTGCCTTCGGCAAGGGTACAACCTTTGTTCTCTCACATATATATTATTGTGAGAATGCTGTTAAGCATTCTCACTATTGTTTTCCTGTTTCTCTTTATTGTGAGAATGCTGTTAAGCATTCTCACTATTGTTTTCCTGTTTCTCTTTATTATTATTATTATTATTGTGAGAATGCTGTTAAGCATTCTCACTATTGTTTTCCTGTTTCTCTTTATTATTATTATTATTATATCAACTTCTTAGTTCTTCCGCCGTTTTTTGGCCTTTAACTAGTTCTGCATACTTTCACCGATTCCTACAATTTATGTATCAAAACGTTCAGCTCCTTCAGGAGATGTTGGCTATGACTTTTGGTATTTCTCACTTTTATACTTTTTAAGACATTAAGGTTTTTGTGCAAATTATTCTCCCATTAAGAGTAATGGTAAATCCTTTCAAATCATTAAAAAGCTTCCTCCTCTTTCAAACGTAACTACTTCAGCATACTTTCAGCTAGAGACACCATTCAACCTTTAAAATGTTCACAAGACATTCAGCTATTCCCAAATGATTCAGCTTTTTCAAATATTCAGCCAATTTTGAATTATGACAGTTTGAAATACATTAAAATGTTTGCTCCTTCTTGATTTTTACGAATGAGCAGCAAGCAGAGTGGCACACTGCTGGCTGCTCTTTTTCTGATATTCAACTAAATTCAGAATCAGAAATCAGAAAGGGATTTATTCGCCATGAAAGTTTGCACAGACAAGGAATTTGCTTTGGCAGGAAGGTGCATACAATAAACATATACCTAAAATTTAAATATGTGGACTAACTATACTAAGGGTACATAAACTAGCAGTACTAAGTGGGATTAGAATATAATTAAATATACAATAAAATATAAGTTGCCGTAAATTACAAAATACAAAATTATAAAAATAAAAAAATAAAAATATTACAAAAAATAAAAATGTACAAGATACCATGTTGTGGTGCAGTGCAAAAGCAGAGTGTTTTAAGCAAGAAGTCATTTTGAGTCAGTGTGGTCCCTTGGCCTTGTTGAAGAGGCCAACAGCGGAAGGGAAGAAACTGTTTTTGTGGCGTGAGGTATTGGTCCTGATAGACCGCAGCCTTCTGCCGGAGGGGAGTGGCTGAAACAGGGAGTGTCCAGGGTGGGAGGAGTCGGCCACAATCTTCCTCGCTCGCCTCAGGGTCCTCGAGGTGTGCAGGTCCTCGAGGGTAGGCAGATTGCAGCCAATCACCTTCTCAGCAGTACGGATGATACGCTGCAGTCTGCTCTTGTCCTTGGCAGTGGCAGCAGCGTACCAGACGGTGATGGAGGAGGTGAGGATGGACTCAATGATGGCTGAGTAGAAGTGCACCATCATTGTCTTTGGCAGGTTGAACTTCTTCAGCTGCCGAAGGAAGTACATCCTCTGTTGTGCTTTCTTGATGAGGGAGCTGATGTTCAGTTCCCACTTGAGGTCCTGGGAGAGGATAGTGCCCAGGAAGCGGAAGGACTCCACAGTGTTGACTGGGGAGTCACACAGGGTGATGGGGGTGAGTGGGGCTGTGTTCCTCCTGAAGTCCACAACCATCTCCACTGTCTTAAGAGCATTGAGCTCTAAGTTGTTCTGGCTGCACCAGGTCACCAGGTTGGCCGCTTCCCACCTATAATCAGACTCGTCTCCACCAGAGATGAGCCCAATAAGGGTGGTGTCGTCCGCAAACTTCAGGAGTTTGACGGACGGATGACTGGAGGTGCAACTGTTGGTGTACAGGGAGAAGAGCAGAGGAGAAAGGACGCAGCCCTGAGGTGATCCGGTGCTGATGGACCGGGAGTCAGAGACTTGTGTTCCCAGCTTAACGCACTGCTTCCTGTCAGACAGGAAGTCTGTGATCCACCTGCAGGTGGAATCAGGCACGTTCAGCTGGGAGAGCTTGTCCTGAAGCAGGGCGGGGATGATGGTATTGAAGGCAGAGCTGAAGTCCACAAACAGGATCCTGGCATAGGATGCTGGGGAGTCCAGGTGCTGTAGGGTGAAGTGGAGGGCCATGTTAACTGCATCGTCCACAGACCTGTTGGCTCTGTAGGCAAACTGCAGGGGGTCCAGTAGAGGGTCAGTGATGGATTTAAGGTGTGCCAGCACCAGGCGCTCGAAAGACTTCATTACCACAGAGGTCAGGGCGACGGGTCTGTAGTCATTATGTCCTGTTGGCCTTGGCTTTTTGGGCACAGGGATGATGGTGGAGGACTTGAGACAGGCTGGCACATGGCATGTCTCAAGGGAGGTGTTAAAGATGTAGGTAAACACCGGAGACAGCTGGTCAGCGCAGTGCTTGAGGGTGGCTGGAGAGACAGAGTCCGGCCCAGCTGCTTTGCGGGGATTCTGCCTCTTGAAAAGTCTGTTAACTTCACCCTCCTGAATGGAGAGAGTTGTCACTGTAGAGGGGGGGGGGGGAGGTGGGAGGCCTCCTGGGTGGGAAGGGGTAGTTCAAGACTGTCCAATTGTCTTTCAAATCTGCAGTAGAACTCATTCAGGTGGTTGGCCAGGCGGGAGTCGTTAGTGGAGTGGGGGGCTCTGGGCTTGTAGTTGGTAATTTGCCTAAGCCCTCTCCAGACAGAAGCAGAGTCGTTTGCAGAGAATTGGTGTTTTAGCCTCTCTGAGTACAGTCGTTTAGCCTCCCTCACCGCCTTGCTAAACCTGTTCTTCGACTCCTTGAAACTGTCTTTGTCCCCACTCCTAAACGCGGCCTCTTTCTCTGACCTCAACCTTCTGAGTTTAGCTGTAAACCAGGGTTTGTCGTTGTTGTAGCAGCTTACCCTGGTGCGTGTTGGTATACAGCAGTCCTCACAGAAGCTGATGTATGATGTCACAGCCTCTGTGAGCTCATCCAGACTATTGGTAGCAGTCGTGAACATGTCCCAGTCAGTGCAGTCCAAGCACGCCCGCAGATCCTCCATAGCTTCACTGGTCCACTGTTTTGATGTCCTCACAGCAGGCTTACAGCGCTTTAGCTTCTGCCTGTATGCAGGAATCAGGTGGACCATGGCGTGGTCAGAGTGACCCAGTGCTGCTCGGGGGACCGCATGGTATGCTTTGCTGATTGTAGAGTAGCAGTGATCCAAGGTGTTTCCTTCTCTGGTAGGGCATTTGATGAATTGTCTATATTTTGGGAGTTCTTGAGTGAGATTGCCTTTGTTAAAGTCGCCTAGCACAATAACCAAGGAATCCGGATTTTCATGCTCCACACTCAGTATCTGGCTGGCGAGCACACGTTGAGCCTCGTTGACGCTAGCCTGCGGAGGCATGTAGACGCCAACCAGAATGAATGATGCAAACTCTCGTGGCGAGTAAAAAGATCTACAGTTAATAAAAAATGATTCCAGATCAGGAGAACAGTGCTGCAGAATCACTGTCACATCTTCACACCAGCCACTGTTAATGTAAAAACAAATACCCCCGCCTTTCGTTTTGCCAGAGAGCACAGGGTTACGATCCGCTCTCAGCAGTTTGAAACCTGCGAGCTGCAGCGCAGAGTCTGGGATCAGTTCACTCAGCCATGTCTCCGTAAAGCACAAAACGGAAGATGAATGAAAGTCTCTGTTTTTCCACACCAGTAGCTGAAGTTCATCCAGTTTGTTGCTCAGTGAACGCACGTTGGAGAGAAATATCCCCGGTAACGCTGTGCGTGCCCCACGCCGACGGAGTCGCACCAGAGCACCGGCTCGTTTGCCTCTCCTACGGCGCTTCGCTGCTAGGACAAAGCCGAGGGTGGCTTTGACTATAATTCCCACTAATTCCGCCGCTGGAAGCAGAAAAGTGGGAAATAAATCCACAGGAGTTGTAGTCCTGATGTTTAGAAGTACTTCTCTAGTTAGAGAACCCCGGAAATCTTGGCAGAACACTGAATTAACAGACAAAACAAGACAAAAAAGAGCGCACCTAACGACCGAGGCAGCCATCATCGGCGCCATCTTGGATCTTGGATTTTCTTTTGTTCGTTTCTCTAGTGCTATCAATATCCTCATCCCCTGCCTCGTTCTTCTTCTCGCCCCCAGAAGTTTGTCCTAACCACCGCTGCATTAAGTTAACTTTTTTACTCTATCTAGCTCTTATTACCTCCTATGATCCGCTATGCTTCGTTTGACTTCTTCCTTGTGTTTTCTGGTGGACGCTCCATTCGTTTCCACGGATTCTCGCGCAGGTTTCACTTCCACTGCGCGCAGCCAATGGGCGTATAAAACGTTATCACGTAGCATTACGGCACAGTGTTCATGGGAAACTTAGGAAGTACTGCCAGGGGGATAAATGACCGAGAACCATGCCGAGAACAGAGCCTTATGTATCTAATGCCTCATGTATAACCGGCCAAACTGGCTAGTGAGTTTTTATTAACACCCGCCAAAATGAATTTTTACCCGCATTTGGCGGGTGTTAATTTAGAACCCTGGTCTTAGCTAATATAGGACCAGAGTGCATCTTTAACGACTACACTGTGGAGTTTTTCTACATTTTTTCCCCAAAAACACAAAAGTCGACTATACACAATTTTATTCTTACCTTGTCCATCGAAAGCTGTGCCTCTTAGCTAGTCCAGAATTTCGTCACCTTCCATCCCCCAGGGAAAAACTCATTGGAGGGCAACTCTTTTTAAACAACAATTATTTGCTGCGAGTTCTTTCTCCATTGTTGTGCACGATTTCAGTTCTTCCTGGATGATGGAAAGGATATTGAAATCCGGCTCGAAGGACCATTATGTGGGAAATATGAATCTATCAAGCATTGCACAGTCATTCGGTGAACACGTTTAAGAAATCTTTATTGCTTGCGGCCGGCCCACAAGGAGACAAAAACATCACACGCCATTGTGCTACAAAGTTTGTCTGCTAGCAAGTTGCGCTAGCTACCTATTTAAGCAGCCCCGCTCTTTAGTCATTGGTTAAGACAAAGGCATGCAAATGTCCCATGGCTCTTCTTCATTGGCTCCCTTGCATAGACCTGGCGCGCGTGTGCGTGTTTACGTGTGTGCGTGTTTACGACATCAACCCTGATTGAAACACAACAACAGGATCTCCGGTCCTGGGGTCGTAAACTCCTTCACATAGGTGTCAACAAATGGTCACCAGACCTTGCGTCTCCACCTATAGTCCTTGTCACAAAGTATCTCCTTAAAATAACCAAACCAACCCCCTTCTTCCTAGTCCTCAGCTCCAAGATAAGGGTCTTGTATGTTTACCCAGAGTTCAGATTTGGGGTTCGGCCTCTCTTTGCACCCAAGGAATACTGAACACAGAATCATTCTTATACAGGATAAATGTGTTACATCTTCAATTTTTCCAACAGAGTCACAGACACTGTTCCCAGTGTGGAGAAAAGACTGGCCCAAAACCCCATTCAGAACCACTGTCTTTCTCCCTATCTCTGTAAAAAGTCAATCAGAAAGCTGCAGCTGATTCAGAACACTGCAGCTTGAGTCCTCACTAAGACCAAGAAAGTGGATCACATCACTCCAGTTCTGAGGTATTTGCATTGCCTTCCTGTCCAACAAAGAATTGACTTTAAAATCCTGCTGCTGGTTTATAAGCACTAAATGGTTTAGGGTCTAAATACATTTGTGATCTGCTGCTACCTTATGAACCATCCCGAGCCTTCAGGTCATCTGGGACTGGTCTACTTTGTGTTCCAAGAGTCAGAACTAAACATGGAGAAGCAGCGTTTAGTTTTTCTGCTCCACAGGGTCCCTCTGGGGACCCTCAGGTCCGGGGGCATGCTCCCCCGGAAGGAAAATGTATTACATTTGAAAGTTAAACGCATCAATCTGGTGCACTTTGAGAGCAAAATTAAGAGGCTAGATCTGTGTAGAATTTGTGCTTTTGTAAACAATGTCATATTCTTTTAACCATACATCATAAAAAACAATTAAACAAACGGGATTACCTGTGTTGAACTACTTTATTTTCTATAAGTCAAAAGCATACCTTACTGTAAAGCTAACTCACATCCAATAGACAATCTTTAATATTGTATTAAACATTTTCTACTAGATGATGGGTCTGTACATTTCTCCCCACTCTGCCTCTGGCTGTGAGGTTTAGGCATTAGGAGTGATGATTGGTTCCGGAGCCAGTTGTAAAGTTGTGAAGCACGGGTAAAATGCTGTGTTAGCCATGTCTACGACCCCCCCCCCCTTTTAATGGTTTTATGTGAAGCACTTTGAATTGCCTTGTTGTTGAAATGTGCTATACAAATAAACTTGCCTCGCCTATGTCTCTTGTTCTATTTCTGTTTTTCTCTGTTTATCCTGCTCTCCCTCTTTCTTCTGTAAGTCAGTTCCCAGTCAGCCATGCCCACACAGCAGGATGGAGGGGGATCCTCGCAGAGCAGGTCAGGCAGCAGCATCAGCACAGCACACCGTCTCCCACGTCCAGTCTGAGTGTGTCTGGGATGAAGCACTGGGTAATTCCACCACCCACTCTCCCCCCTCCTCCCTCCCTCAATCTGCTTCCATCCATCAATGTTTCTGTCTTTAACAATTACATCCCACCCGTCACTGAGAACACTACCTTATAGATTTAACTGTATTCCGTGCATACAGAATATTGGGAATATACAGCTTATAGTTACAAAATAAAGAACTCTCAGTTGACCTGCATAATACCACAGTATCAAGAACGAGATGACAGATGTCACCTAAGTTAAATCCCCCACCCTTTTAAAAAGCTTTTTGGTGAGATACCTTCACCCACCAAGTCCAGGTCAGAACAGCTTCTATTAAATCCCATATAACTGTTTTAGCTTTGCCCCTGGTAAATGCAGGGAC
The DNA here is from genome assembly GCF_038355195.1 of Osmerus mordax. Classification (NCBI taxonomy): domain Eukaryota; kingdom Metazoa; phylum Chordata; class Actinopteri; order Osmeriformes; family Osmeridae; genus Osmerus; species Osmerus mordax. The sequence goes on from NC_090053.1 coordinate 13,210,804, forward strand.
ATAACTCACAGTGAAAGAAAAAAAAAGGCATCCCGAGGATGAAGACAGATGTTAAAAAGCTATGCAACCTGAGGGGAATGTGGTAACCATGCACATGTACCATGTGAAAACCTGAGAACCATGCTGGTGTGAAAACGAACAGTCTGCCATTGGGCCTGTTCAACTTGAAATTGAAAACTTGAAGAATGTTGCAGCATGACCTATGACTCAGCTTACAGATGGTGGAACACAACAGACAGATTTGATTTTCTGATTGTCCAATAGTAATTTAGCACTTTCCCTGACAACAGCACCGTGGCAACAATCAAGGACCCTCTGATGCCTACGGGCGTGCAGTCTTGGCTTTCAAAATGTTGTGTAACATGTATAATCATTTTACATTTATGCATTTAGCAGATGCTTTTATCCAAAGCGACTTCCAAGAGAGAGCTTTACAAAAGTGCATAGGTCACTGAACATAACAACGAGATAGCCCCAAACATTGTGGGTAACCAAACATGAAGCATACATTGTGAAAACCAGTTTAACAGCTATTTAATGTTTACCTATATATAAAATGCAATAAAGGATTTCAGAGTAAGATAATATGCTTAGATAACACCATCACAACACTCACACACACACTCAGCCCTCTGTACAGGCATTGCTAGGGCTGCTAGGTTGTATGTTGTGCTGGCTTGGTGTGGTGTACTGGTGGATACTGGGACGCTGTTCAGGTCTTCTCTTGCAAAGCAGCTGGGCCAGACTCTGTCTCTCCTGCCACCCTCAAGCACTGTGCTGACCAGCTGTCTTCAGTGTTCACCAACATCTTTAACACCTCCCTGGAGACATGCCATGTACCAGCCCTCCACCACCATCCCTGTGCCCAAAAAGCCAAGGCCAACAGGACTTATAGACTACAGACCCGTCGCCCTGACCTCTGTGGTAATGAAGTCTTTTGAGCGCCTAGTGCTGGCCCATCTCAAAGCCATAACGGACCTTCTCCTGGACCCCCTGCAGTTTGCCTACACTGCCAACAGGTCTGTAGACGACACAGTTAACATGGCCCTTCACTTCACCCTCCAGCACCTGGACTCCCCGGCATCCTACACCAGTTTGTGGACTTCAGCTCTGCCTTCAACACCATCATCCCCGCTCTGCTTCAGGACAAGCTCTCCCATCTGAACGTGCCTGACTCCACCTGCAGGTGAATCACAGACTTCCTGTCTGACAGGAAGCAGTGTGTTAAACTGGGTACACACGTTTCTGACTCCTGGTCCATCAGCACCAGATATCCTCAGGACTGCGTCCTTTCCCCTCTGCTCTTCTCCCTGTACACCAACAGCTGCACCCCAGTCCACACTGTGGAGTCCTTCCGCTTCCTGGGAACTATCCTCTCCCAGGACCTCAAGTGGGACATCAGCTCCCTCACCAAGAAAGCACAACAGAGGATGTACTTCCTATGGCAGCTGAAGAAATTCAACCTGCCAAAGACAATGATGGTGCACTTCTACACAGCCATCATTGAGTCCATCCTCACCTCCTCCATCACCATCTGGTACGCTACTGCCAAGGACAAGAACAGATTATTAGGGTTCCTCCGGTAGGAGGAAACCTATTGTTTTTGTTAGCATTCTTTTTATTAGGGTTCCTCCGGTAGGAGGAAACCTATTGTTTTTGTTAGTATTCTTATTAGGGTTCCTCCGGTAGGAGGGAACCTATTGTTTTTGTTAGTATTTAGGGTTTCTCCGGTAGGAGGGAACCTATTGTTTTTGTTAGTATTCCTATTATTATTATTTTTCCTCTTCTCCGCTAAATGGCTCAATAGCTCAAAAAGTCCTCGACCCGATTTTTTCCAATTTGGCCAAATGATACAACATGTCACTCACTACTCCCAGATGGCTAGTGGCCCATGTACGCCCATAGGTGGCGCTACTCCAAAATGGCTGAAAATTGGTATACTTGCCTTATTTCTCATGGGGAACAAAAAAGCCTCAAGGACCCATAATGTCCGCCATGATAGATTTTGCTGTACTGTCCAAATTTTGTACAACCTTCAAAACCCTTCTCCTCATGAACCATAGATTCAATCGACTCGAAATTTGTTACAGATTTGTAGAACACATGTGTTTCTATAGGGTCAAAGGAATGCAATACAAAATGGCTGAAAGAAGTGTATTTATGTAAATGTCCACATTGCCACAATATCTTTGTGTTAATAAATCAAATATAATTTTGAATTGTTTTTCAAACGTTAGTGCCTTCAAGTTGACATCATTCTGAAGTACCATATGCAATTTCACCTTGATATGTCAATATATGATTGAATTCCATTGAATGGCTCCACAGCGTACACACACTCATCCTGCCCCTTGACACACGAGCGAGCATGGCGATACACACGCACATGTTTTCTGATAATTGTATGCTGACCAAGCCCCTACCCTCGGTTTTTAGCTCCTGTTTCATTTAGCTTCCAATCGCAGCTCACCATTGCAAATATAAATTATTATTTCGGCGGTCATTGTTGTTTTCAACTGGAGTCGCCTGATAGACGTGTTGGAGGCAGCCACGTTCGGTAAGTCCTATTTTTACACATTTTAAGATAGAATCAATGAATGATTGGGTTGTGAAAGTACACCACTCTTGAATTATGGTGAAGGTTAGATCTTGAGTTTGAAGTGACGGAAAACCAAACTCGAAAAATAGCTAGCTTTTCCCCTTTGTGTTTATAATTAGTGAACTATTTTGCATCTCGGCGAATTCTTCACCCAAAAGGTTTAGGGGGGCAGCCTTTGAGAAAAAGCAATTCCCCACAGACCTGTAGGCTCAGAATTTTGATTTGGGTCGTGAAAGTCTTTGTAATTGGAGTGAGTTCGGACGCCAGGGAGACCGCATAGGCTTAGGCGGCAGCCATGTTTTGGTTGCATCATGTTCACCATTTTATTTAAAGTTAGGTAAATTCTACCCCGAAAAGGGCAGGGCAGCCTCAAGAGATGTGGGAATTGTGCTTTTAGCCAGATGGTCCTATTATTTTTGTGATTTGTGGAAAACGTACAATTTGAGTGACAGTGCATTGTTTTGACGTTAGCCTTGGTTCGCTCACTGACAGTGACTCCATTTCACTCAATTCTACTCCAAAAACGTCAGGGAGGACTACATTTTGTAGACAAGAGCCTGCTGAAGATAGTGAACCTTCGTTATTTGCCTGAGAAAGCGACCTATGTTAGCCAGGCTAGTTTCATTCGGTCAGCCTATTTAAAGGTCTCTGGCATTCAGAATCACCGATTACAGGCAAAGGTCGAGCTGGGGCCCGTTCTCCGTACGCCGCTAATTACATCCGAGATCAAATGACACATCCAAGATGACATCATCTTGCTTATCATGATCTGGCTAATTCGGTTCTTCGAACACACTTGTTGTTTATGATTAGTATAGCTGGATTGAGTTATACGTTGGTCTAAAAGGGGGTATGTATCGATAGTAGAAACCTTGATCAGCAACGCTGCTATTGGCTGCTCACATAAGTCTATGGCTGCTCACCGTGGCCAAAATGAGCGCCCTGTTTTTTCCGCAACAGAGCCAACAGAGCAACAGCTTGCTCGAAGGTTACTCCGAATTTGAAGATTTTATCTGAACACCAGGGAACACCTAGCCTGGCTCTGCCCTCCTACGTACTTCCGCTCAATTTTATTTTTGCTTCTGTACATAGGTCAGGCGATGAGGTACGTAAGTCAGATTTTCAGGTTGATTTTCTACCGGCGAATCAGCGAACAGAGGGAGTGGCTGAGAACGATGACGTTGATGTTGTGCGCTAGTTTGTGGTGTTGTTCCGTAATGGCGGCGGATAAAGATGCGAGCAAAGCCATTCGGTCCGTTGTGGCAACGCTGCCAAATATCCAACAGCTAAAGCCGGAGCAAGAACAAGTTTAGCTGAGTTTTGTTGGTGGCCATGATGTTGTGGCCCTCCTCCCCACGGGGTTCGGGAACAGTTTGATTTTCCAGCTACGGCAGCTAGCTCTGTTACAGTAGTGGTGAAGGAATTTGCTAAGGCGAACGTTAGCGATTGGTTATGGCAGATCAGAGTGGCTCTGGGCAGATCCAATAGTTTTAAACTTCAACAGAGTACCCGCCTACAAGGAAGTCAACGCTTGTCAATGGAGCAAGGCCAGACTCTGTACAAATGCAATGTACAAGAGTCTGGTTAGGACCAGGCTAGGGAACACCTCAAAGTCTGTAAAATCCAAGAAAGAGGGCTGGCAAAAAGTAGCAGACCAAATTAAATGTAGAGGAGTGACCACGCGTTTTATCGCTTATTACAGTAAGCTAGGCCTATGTATTGTTTTTTTTGTCATACTTTCATATTTTCATTTTTTCATCTTTACTGTCATATGATGTGGTTTCAACAAATGTATTATGTAAATGACACCCTCACAAAAAAACGATAGGCTCATGCAAAATTCTGCTAATTATTCTTGCTCCTTCTGCAACAGGTTCCTGTAGTAAAAACGGACAAGACATGTCTGTGACAGACTTCCTGTATCACATCTGCTTGTAAAGCCTCAATCTAATCGTGTTTACATAAAATAAACCTGCTCCCGAGCAGGTTTAAGCTTACGGACCTGTTGCTATGACAGCAAGTCCAGGATGAGCTTCGAAGAACCGAACAATCCAAGATAATGACAAATCGTCAACAATCAAATCCAGCTAACTGAGTTAGCGACGTACGGAGAAATGGCCCCTGGTCTTTGGTCAGATGTGTATATTGACCAGTTTAGAGCTAAATACTCTTGCCAGAGCCTGGAATCGAACCCCTGTTTTGAGTGACTTTGCATGGGTCTCTATCAGGTCAACACATTTGGATTCAAGTTTTAGATCAAGTTTTAGATCATGAGTCTGAAGTGACAGAAAACCGAACTCGAAAAAGTAGCTAGCTCTAGCTTTTTTCCTCTGTGTTTTTAATTAGTGAATCATTTTGCATCCAGTAGCGGAGCCAGAGGGGTGTCCGGGGTGGCACTGGACACCCCTGACATCTGATTGGCCACCCCGGGTGCCACCCCAAAATGTAATTCGCTACTGGAAATTTGATGCTGATTGACATCTCATTTGACCTCTTGTTGAAAGAAGCATTTATTTTGCTGGTTGCATTATTCAAATCGAAGAGACATGTTTGTTGTGAGATACAGAAGAATAAGAAGAATAGACAGCAGAATAGAGAATATTTCCACAGCTCCACAAGCTGTTTTCGTGATTGAAAAAGGCATAATATTTGAAGTAAGTTTTAAGGTTTGCATTGGGTTTAGGTTTCCTGAACATTTTTTACAAATGTTGATTAGCCTACAGTAGCTGTGTAAGTTAATGTTAGAACTTCGACTAATAACAGACAAACTGAGACAGTCAGTAAGCTTGTACTCCGATTTTACAGTTTTCTTGTGCGGCTTATATTTCGAAGCAGTTTATAATCCGGTTTTAGAACAAAAAAAGTGGCTTTGTCTCAAGATCTCTACAGACCGTGCAGCTAATTTAATGCTCAACACTTGAACGGTGGCTTATTACTTGAAAGAGGAATTATTTAGGTTACTGTTGTCTCAGTTACACTATCAGGGCTTGGTAATACAATGACTTGCTAAAGTAGGCAAATGGCTAGTAGAACATAACATTTCATAATAATTTCAGTTAATCAAACAGCTGCAAGACCCAGTGAAATGTTATAGGCTAGCTAGCTCTAGCAAAAATAACGCTAGCATCGCTAACAACATTACTAATTCAACTTTGGTAGTGTAACCGAGCTCTTTGTAAGTTTGTTTTAGATCTAATTGTATATGATCGTGTGGACAATAAGACACGGACGCGGTCTCTTTTCATAACTTGTATTTTACCACTGCTCTTCTTGACATCGCCATTCAAACAGCCCTCATTGATTTCACAAATGCTTTCAGCACAAGCCCCCACCCCTCGCCCCTCGGCTTGAAGCAACGGCCCCGGTGGATGTATGTGTTATTGCATTTCTTGTTAGACTTCCGGCTCTGCCGGTCGTTTTAATTCTATTAACTCCAGTCAACATTTACAAAACTATCTCTCCCAATAATTTTTGTTCGATTCTCGAACCTGGCTCATACTACTAGCTTTTTCATAAAATAATTAAATAAAGAAACCAATCCGAAATGGGCAAACTAGCACCCCATGTATCTGCTTACGTCAATAAAAGTTGCCTGCAAATGTCGGGAAACAAGCTGTTTCCCGACTACAATTTAGAAATAGGAAAACGGAAAACGACACATTTTCCGTTTTCTGTTTTGATAATAGAAAATGGAAAATGAAAAAACAACCCCTTATCTGATTTTATTTGATGTGCTTAAACATGGAAATCGGGAATTAAAATAGTGTGTGGAAATCTTCTTTCTCAATTTTGCCTAGATTTTTGTGTTGTGACCCGGAAGTTGCTCCCACGAGCTTGACAGTCACTAGTGATGTGTCGTTCGTGAATGATTCGTTCATTCTGAACGAATCCTTACAAGGACTCGGGGGTAACGAGTCCTCTCAAAGAGTGATTCGTTCATTTTCTCGTGGCCGCGCATCGGGACTGTTGCATAGGCTCGTCCAAGTAAACAGAAATGATTCGTTCATTTCCCGACTTGGTCTTTCTACGAGTCTTTGGATCATTTTTCACGTGACCTGCATAGGCTCTGTACTGGTAGCGAGAGGAAACGAACGATTCATTCATTTCCCGACTCGGTCTTTCTAAGAGTCTTTGGATCCTTTTTTCACGTGACCCACATTGTATTTTTTAGTAGAGGAAACAGTTTCCTCATTCCCTTTCGCGTGGCCGCTGTTTTCGTAAGACGTGAATGATATTCGCTCAAGTCATCGTACTGACTGGTTTTGTTATTTTCACTTTACATTTAGACTTACAGTTTAGTGCAGTGTAATTGTTTGCCGTGATAATTAAATGCTAGTGTGATAATAAATGACCAAATCATACAAACTGTCATGATACATTATTTTAATGCAGGAATTTCTTTTAAAATAGTATCTGCTGGTGCACATGTCATGCACTAACCTACATGAGAATATGATACGTGTTTGCAGTGGACGGAGAGACCCCCCCCCCCATTGAAATGAACGAATTACTCGAAAAAAGATTTGTTCATTTTACTGAACGAGATTCAAAGAACTGAATCAATAACTTCCCATCAGTAACAGTCACATATTCAGGATGTCAGCAGAGGGCGCATAGCAGAGCAGATGAATGATAAAATTGCTCACAGAGCAATCGAGCCTCAATGCAAAATTGGATTAGGCCTACATCGGACTGAAGCATGGTTCCAGAGTCTCATCAGCCACCTCACAAAATAAAGAAGGTTCTACACCAAATTTGAATATTCTTCTAAGAAAGTCAGCGACCGGATAGAGGCCTATTTTATAAATTATTTTAAAGTGAGTCTCTTTGACTTTTGGGGAAATGGGCCATTTAATTAATTTAAAATGTTTTTTTTTTTTATGGACAATGCAACCATATTCGGAACCTGTACACACAATCCTCTGTTATCAAAAACATATTTAGATTTCAAAGCATCACTAATATATGTATTATTACATTTACTGTCAAATAAAGTACAATCATTAATAAAAACATTTGGTAAAGTTGGTAAGGGTCTTATTCTTACATGTAACAATGTGCTTTGAACTAACTGTAATAATGGTATCGGTATTGCTTTACAGATCTTGTTGTATTCTCTATAAGTACAGTTTAAATTATATTTGTCGAAGCTTTATATTCCAAAAGGTTACCAGACATCTATAACATCATTCACAAACACAATGCCCTTTTCATACCAATCATATTTAAACAATGATTTCCTATTGATTACAATGACCCTATTGTTCCATAAGGCTCAAATTCTTTAAGATAGAATTCTTTTGGAAAAAATTGTCAGATTTTTTTTTTCATTGAAATATATATTTATATGTGAATTTGGTGTTGTTTAAATTTCAATATTAAGTATTCAATGCCTTTTAAAATTCAAAACATGTCACTGATTTGCTTCCATACAAATGGCAGCGCGCCCTCTGCTGACATCCTGAATATGTGGACCAGAGTGACTGTCAAGCTCGTGGGAGCAACTTCCGGGTCACAACACAAACATCTATGCAAAATTTTGAAAAAAGATTTCCACACACTATTTTACTTCCCAATTTCCATGTTTAAGCACATCAAAGAAAATCAGATAAGGGTCGTTTTTCCGTTTTATATTATTGAAACAAAAAAAGGAAAATGGGTAGTTTTCCATTTTTTGTTTTCCTATTTCTAAATTGTAGTCGGGAAACAGCTCTTTTCACTATTTTGGTTTTCTAATTTCAAAACGAAAATACATTGGCCGCAAAGTACACGGACCTACCTGGAGCTGAAAGAAATGGCTTGAGTTGCCTGCCCTGTTGTAGCAAGTTTAGCAAATGGTTGTCACACATACATGAAATGTTGTTAATATAGTTTATTCCCGTTATTTTAAAACAGATTTGATTTTTCGTAAAAACGTTCATGACATGATGGCAAATGTTATATTATGTTAAGCGTGAGCATAGATTGTTGACATGTCTATCTGGAGCAAAGACTAAGATTAATAATTTAACTGATAACCACAATAGGAAATTATATATATTTAAATAATATTAGTCTTGCCTTCATAAGCTTTTGTTAAACACACATTATTCTTTTTTTGATCGTGTCATCAAGCCAGACTGCTTTTGTGGGACAATGAAGGTCCTCAGTGACACCCCCACTTATATCTGATGGAAACGTCTTGTATATAGTTCTGTTAATATGCCCCTTTCAAAGGCACATGTTCAATAAAGTAGACTATATTTTAGACACACTTCTTAATTTATTACATTATTATCAAGTCTTGTTAGATCACGTTATATATATATATATATATATTAATAGGCGTTTGGTTTTGTAGGTTGAACATATAAAACACAGGCCACATTTCTACACTGATGTTAAATTGAAGGCAGTGTGAATTTCGTGGCATTTTGTTTGAATATAAAGTTGACAGTAAGCTATGGTAAGTCTGCATTATGGAAGATTTCTGTTACAAAAATAACTATTAAGCTTTCTTTGCCTGGCGAAAACAACGACGGAGCTGTTCATGTTAACAGTTTATTTAATCAGATACAATGCGTTGGAAATCATAATCATATCACAAGGAAAAAAAGCAACATGTGTGATGAGTTCCATCTAGAATAGCCCTATAGCCTATTTAGCCCTATAGCCTATTTCTAAAAATCAAGTGAAAGGAATACCATACAGTGACAGCATACATTTCCATAAAGTTTGCATCATGTGAGTCAGGTGTCAGGGGAGTGAAGGGAGTCAGCGACAGCATACATTTCCGTAAAGTTTGCATCATGTGAGTCAGGTGTCAGGGGAGTGAAGGGAGTCAGGTGGCTGAGCGGTTAGGGAATCGGGATAGCAATCAGAAGGTTGCTGGTTCGATTCCCAGCCGTGAAAAATGATGTTGTGTCCTTGGGAAAGGCACTTCACCCAACTTGCCTCGAGGGAATGTCCCTGTACTTACTGTAAGTCGCTCTGGATAAGAGCGTCTGCTAAATGACTAAATGTAAATGTAAATCATGTCTCTGATTCTTATCGGACTTGTACCCCATTCTGCCACTGCAATGCCTTAGCTCACACGCTCGCAACCATATAAATCTATGCTCGCCACTGGTTGTCGCAAAGTATGACGTGTACAGCTAGTTGCAAGCGTGCACGAGGTCTCGGAGCTAGGGAAAAAAAGAGCCACTGTTTAAAGCTAGACCGGAAGAGTCGGAAGTGGAAAGATGGCGCGGTCCAGTTTCGTGCTCTCGCTTGCCTCACTGAGCACTTTTCATAGAAATGAATGGGGACGCCATCTTGGAAGACAAAAGTTGCTTCCTCTAGTAATACTAACTCTATGTTTCAGCATCAAGCCTACGGCAACTCTCGAGGGACAAAACACCCTTGTCCGTTGTCACATAGAAAGGTCTGCAACAGTAGGCTATCCTCAGGATTTACATTTAGTCATTTAGCAGACGCTCTTATCCAGAGCGACTTACAGTAAGTACAGGGACATTCCCCCCGAGGCAAGTAGGGTGAAGTGCCTTGCCCAAGGACACAACATCAGTTTGCATGACCGGGAATCGAACTGGCAACCTTCGTATTACTAGCCTGATTCCCTCACCGCTCAGCCACCTGACTCCCCGATTTGCAAGTTAACTTAACTTATACTATATCTAAAATAATTTTGTAGACATAACAATGGATTCTGCCACTAAATGAGTGACTTGGCTTTATTTCTGGACATACTATCCACAACCGAAGTGTGTTACACAATGCTGTAGATCGCCTATACTCGTGCATTGCTCTTGGTACCCAGAATGCCCTGCGGCAAGCTGAAAAGCTACTAAGTTAAGGGCATTAGCTTAGTTAAATAAGCATTGTTTGGAGTTCTAAAGTTGTGTTCGTTCTGTTTTGAAATGTGTAATGCTATGGTCTTTAGATCATTTGAGTGTTCACCCTGATTGGGAATGTTGTCTAGTTAGATGGCAAGTAATCAATCGTGAGCAGTGGTCCACAACGTTAACTGGCGCAAAGGTAACGTTGTTTCCTTTCAAAGTGCGTCTTATATTCCACAAAGTGCTCAAACCGCATCGTGTACACGATGTGGCTTATTTTCAGAAAAATAGGGTAATCAGATAGACGAGAGATCGGTTCCCAATTTAGCCTAACATTGTGTTTACATCTGTGTTAGCTAGTAGGTATAATAAATAATACCTGCACTGTGTACTAGCTTGTACACTGAATTTCTAAAATTATACATCCAAAAGGGTTTCTTATCACACAGATTTAATTTGGTCTTGTTTAGGCCAATTCCAAAACTTTGCTTTGCTATTAGTTAACATAATATTTACATTTAGTCATTTAGCAGACGCTCTTATCCAGAGCGACTTACAGTAATTACAGGGACATTCCCCTGAGGCAAGTAGGGTGAAGTGCCTTGCCCAAGGACACACCGTCATTTGGCACGGCCGGGAATCGAACCAGCGACCTTCTGATTACTAGCCCGATTCTTTAACTTGATTCTTGATTCTTGATTTCTGCTACCTGTCAAGTCAAATTGCAGTGTTTTTTGGGGGGTGTAAATTCACTTTGTTTTGTAAATAAACTATGCACTGTGTTATTTCTGTAACACAGAAATGCTATTATAAGTCCCTGGTGCTTGAGCTTTTTTTCCCAAAAATATTTTGGATTTTCCAGCACTTATAAACCCAGATAATACTGTATGAAAACAGTGACCCAAGACTCTGGACTATGGACCCCCTGAAGTAGCCTTGGTCACCCCATGTAAAAAACTCTAGTTCCGCCACTGTTTGCATCTTGGCGAATTGTTCATCAAAAAGGTCGAGGAGGGCAGCCTTTAGGAGAAAAGCAACTCCCCACAGACCTGTCGGCTCAGAATTTTGATTTGGGGCGTGAAAGTCTTTGTAATAAGCCTATGCGCCAGGGAGACCGCAATAGGCTTAGGCGGCAGCCATGTTTTGGTCGCGTCATGTTCATAAGTTCACCATTTTACAGTTAGGTCTACACGAAAAGGGTCAAGGAGGGCAGCCTTTAGGAGATGTGGGAATTGTGCTTTTAGCCAGATACTTATTTTTGTGATTTGTGGACTTGCAATTGGAGTGATACTGCGTCCTGGGGGTACATTGTTTTGACGTTAGCCTCAGAGTCAGACTCGGCTCGCCCACTTGCAGTGTGTAAACAATTTTGTATTTCACTAAATTCTACTCCAAAAACGTCAGGGAGGACTGCTTTTTGTAGACAAGGGCCTGCTAAAGATAGCCAGTATATCTGATTTTTCAAGGCAAGCCTGTTTCATTCGTCATATGCCCTGAGAAAGCAACCTACTTTAGCCATGCTAGTTTTGCCAATTTCAGTAAGTCAGGCTATTTAAAGGTCTCTGACAGTCAGAATCACTGTTTACAGGCAAAGGTCGAGCTGGTCTTTAGTCAGATGTGTATATATATTGACCAGTTTAGAGCTAAATACTCAGGTCAACACATTTGGATTCAAGTTCAAGTAATGCCACTGCATTTCACAGTCAAAACTGTAGTTTATGTCAAGTGTAGATGGAAAAAGCTTCGTTTTTCACAACTGAACTGACATGGATCCTTTCTTCACTTTTACAGGTCTGGAGGGTCATGCAGAGGCCTGCTCAACAGAGTTCAATAGAGGATGCTGAGAGCAACAACAGAGAATGCTGAGAGCATCACAGACCCCTTGCTGGACTATCCCTCTCTAGCTGGACAGCTTCATTCAATTGGCCTGCCCTGCCTACTCGCCCCTCATGTGTTCTATGCTCAACACCCCAAGATCACTCAGCCTATGCTCTCCCATTGTACTTCTCAGGTGTGTTTTGACAAGCTTTAAGCAGGAAAAACTGCGTTCACAAGCAGCTGTGCTGACAGGTATAGCCAGTGAAATATTGCAAAGCCTGGAGAAAACATCAAATACCTTCTGGTATGGTTCAATAAAAGCTACCAGGTCCACAATTGCAGGTGGTCTCTGCATCCCTTGTTTTACCTTACAATAAGACTCTTAACTTGGTAGCTAGCGCTGGCTCGCTAGCCAGAGATAAGCTTACAAGTTTGCAAAAATAACAGCAGCAGCCTAACTCAACTCACTCTGACACAATTCCTCAATGTCGACACATTCTTACACATTAAATTGAGTGTGAAGATAACTTTATGATCTTATAATTTCAATGATCCTTTCAAGTATCACCAACTTATTCACCTGTTAGTTACAGTGGTCTCCAGTGGTTAGCTGCTACTGCGCTGTCAGAATGCAGGCACGTTGGTTTGTGTCTTGTGTTGTTGATGGGGGCTGCCGCAAGGCAACGGCCCCGGTGGATGTAGGTGGTATTGCATTCTCAAATCTGTCTCATACTACTCGCTTTTTCATTGAATAATTTTTCTAAAATGATTTTTGCTAAATTTGAAACCAATCCCAAATGGGTAAATTAGCAACCCAATTATTTGCTTGTCAAGAAAAGTTGCCTGGAAACGTGCTCGCGGATACGAACAGGGAACTAGCACAAAAGGGAACATAAGCAAATCGCTGATTTAGCCTACCTGAGCTGAATGAGAACAAGGAGAAAGGGCTTGATAATCTACAGTTGCCTGCCTTTATTGGGTGTGCTTTGCCTTCGGCAAGGGCACAACCTTTGTTCTCTCACATATATATTATTAGTGTGTTTGCTGCAAGCAAAAACACTATTGTTATTCTGCTTACTTATTAGTGTGTTTGCTGCAAGCAGAAACACTATTGTTATTCTGCATACTTATTATTAGTGTTTGCTGCAAGCAAAAACACTATTGTTATTCTGCATACTTATTGGGTGTGCTTTGCCTTCGGCAAGGGCACAACCTTTGTTCTCTCACATATATATTTATTTATTATTATTTATTTTCGCCCCCCTAAGGATCAGTCAATATTTGGACTACATACACAACGGCGGTGTCAAAAGGTTCGTCTTGGTAGCGATTGCGTTGGTTGTATTTTTATTTACGTTCCGTTGCATGGTTTAAGTAGATATTGCGTTTTTGTGGTGAAAAGTGAAGCTAACGGTGGCTAATTTGCTAGCCACAGTCACTGACGTTACTAACGTCACGAAAACACGTGTGACTACCTGTAGCAGAACATTCGTTTCGCATCTGTTAACTTGGGGGATAGCTAGGCTAACTATAGCTTTACTGCAAGGCAGCTGCAGAAACGCCTCAAGCAAAGAGGCCAGGGTGATAACTATTTACTCATTTTACTTTGTGATGTGAAACACAATTATGAAATGTAATGTACAATATTAGCTGATATTATTAAGGAAGTAGGCCCACATCTACTTTCGGAAACGGTAGTCTACTATTTCACTGAAGCATTAGCATGACATTAGCCTCTGTTGCCCGGGCAACACATACCACAGTGGTCAATGATGCATCTGTTTTCAATCGTTAAAATAAACATTCCTCACAAATACATTTTCTTTGTAGGATTTATTATGACATTACATTACAAGTAAACAATTTGTTGGTGAAATTATCATTACCTGTGGTTTCAAACCAGTGTTGCTCATTGCAACGCTGTAGCCTACGCGAGACACACGACAAAAACATCTAACTTACACAGCTGTTTAGGAAGTCCAACGGCGACAGAACATGTTCGGCACTCCCCTTACTTAACCCTTGTGTTATCTTCGGGTCATTCTGACCCATCAGTCATTGTGACCCACCGTCGTATTGCGACCAATTTACCTCATACAAAAACAAAGTGAAGCATTTTCTTTTAACTGTCGGGCTGTCTCAGACCCCCCACATTGGAATGGTTAAAAGAAAACTAGAGAGGGTACAATTTCTGGGGAAATTGTAGGGTGTGCTTGCTTGCGTCGGTTGCACAGGGGTCCGTTTTTGAATGACATTTTTACAACTGATATTTCTGTATATGTTATATAAAAATGCATACTTATTATTTATAAAGATTACATAGATTTAAAAGCATATTTTTTTTGCTGCTCATTTACAACTGAAAATACGAGTGAAGTGTAGAATGAAATAGATGTCTTCTCATTTCCCCTGCAAGAGGCAGCCTCATCGTTGAATCAAAACGAATAAATTTGGCAGACCGGTGTAAAAAATGACCTAATCTCTATGACTTAAACGTCCTTTTAAGTTTTTCCCTTCTCGTGATATTTTCAAGCATTTAGCCTACTCATATTGCATTCATTCATGAATAAAGAACCCCCTTTGAAGATTATTCTACGACGTTACCGGCAGTAGAAGATTGAATCGCGATTCAAACAGTACCATCTGCTAACTGAAAATATGTCCCCCAAAACGTAAATAAGCTTGACATTTATTTAGTGGAAAATCGCTCATTCATAAAAAGCTCACTGGTAGCGACCATTGTCAGTAACAACGCAAAATGCGATATAGCCCTGTGTGGAGAAGCTGCCCCGGTAAATTGTACTACTACGGTACAGTACTAGACTACTGCTGTGTTCGTCTTGGTAGCGATTGCGTTGGTTGAATTGGATTTAACGTTCCGTTGTACGGTTTAGGCTGAAATTAATTATTTTCATGAACAGATTGACAATGTTTAGGCTGTGGCAATGAAGTTCAGGTTAGTAGTTAGATAGACTTTTGATTTAAGTAAGGAGAGTGCCGAACATGTTCTGTCGCTGTTTGACTTCCTAAACAGCTGTGTAGTGTAGATGTTTTTGTAGTGTGTCTCGCGTAAGCTACAGCGTTGCAGTGAGCTACACTGGTCTGTGATCCACCTGCAGGTGGATCACAGACTTCCGGCCGTCCGCTACTGAGGTAAACACAGCGTAGTAATGGCCACCTTCGGTGTTTACAGGAGCTACCCTTAATTACAATTTCCGATGTACACCGTATTGCCAAACGGACGTCCAGAGCCCCGAGTACTCTGTTAGACAAGGTATTTAAGTTTTACGCCTCCTCATTTATTCATAATTATAAAGGTATGTAATATATGTAGCTTTTGCTAATGGCATCGGATACAGCGATAGTGTTAGCCTATAGTTTAGACTTGTATGTTATCAGTAGTTTAGTCTTTTATTTTTGCTCGCAGACGATTAAAACATTCAAACGAAGACTTTTAGCGATGGAGTTATAGTACCAACAGTATAATTACTACGATGTCCTGTGTGTTTATGCTGGTCAACCGTTATGTAATCCATCTGACTGTAGGTCTAATGTGTCGACTGTAGGTCTAATGTAGACTGCTGTTCTGGCAGGTGTTTCAGATTTCTAAAATATTGTTAGAATAATGATAAAAGTACTGAATGGATGAATGCTGTATCTTCTTGTCCACCAGTTTCAAACAAAGACAGGTTGACCGGTACTATCAGTGTCAGAGCAGCTTGTCACAGGTCCATGCAGAAGAATAAAAAAAACACACAGCTTGAGAGTTGGCTAATGTTTAGGGATGGGTTTGGGTATTCTGTTCAATTTTGCAGTCTGTTCCAGTTCAATGACTGCAGCATAGCATGCGTTCATCATGCATACATTACAACTGCTTTCATTTGACCATGAGCATGTTCTCGACTATGTAAACATTCTTCTGAGACACTTGATAAATGGCTATAGTCTACCTGTTAGTGGAGAAGTAAGGTAATTGGGGCAAAGTTGATTGACAGTAAATCTTTCTATTGCAACATATTTGGTATGGTATACCTCACCTCGTATTGTAATAGACTTGTAGGAAACTCCTTGTCAACAAACTTACCCCAGCAACTTTACTAGGCCAATTCTTAATTCAGCGGTATCTGAATAGTAGCAAAATTCACTTCAAAAACACTTCAGAGGATACATCAGTATCAATGTTTGTCTAATTGTCTCTTTGTGTATTTTACACAGATAGTGCTACGTGATTCAGAACCTGTCGTCATGACTTCCAGTCAGTGTTCGTGCAAAGCTGGCACA
Source organism: Osmerus mordax (assembly GCF_038355195.1). Classification (NCBI taxonomy): domain Eukaryota; kingdom Metazoa; phylum Chordata; class Actinopteri; order Osmeriformes; family Osmeridae; genus Osmerus; species Osmerus mordax. Next base: position 13,227,316 of record NC_090053.1, read on the forward strand.
GCAGTGTGTAATGACACTGCTGCACTGCTCTTTCAGACAGCTCATTACTCAGAGCTCAATATCCAGGTTGTCCCCCCTGTTCATGCCTGCACAGAAACTGAACAACAATAGCACAAGCCCAGAACTACAGTAAGGGTTGAGGCAAATGTACTGTATATGTATGTAAGAGTTGGCTATGTATGCAGCAATAACAATTGTAAATTGCTAAAAAAAAAGTATTGTGATCTAAGGTCAGAAGCATTTTGAGGTGCAGCGTAATATAGTGGAGACTCAGTTTATTTTCCGAGCGGTAAATGGGACTGCACCCGACTACATCAAGTCTCTCCTCCAGCCTTACACCCCCACCCACCAACTACGGTCTTCTTCTGACAACCGTCTGGTGGTCCCACCGCTCAAGAGTGCCCGGTCCCAACACAAGCTCTTCTCCTGTCTGGCCCCCCAATGGTGAAATCAATTCCCCACCTCCATCAGAGACACTGACTGTCTCCCCACGTTCAAGAAAAGGCTCAAGACGCACTTGTTCCGGTACTTAGGAATGATTGGCTGGACCTGATGTTGGTTTCCTCCAGGATCACAATGACTCTTATTGAGAGACTTGTTGCTCTTGTTGGTTAGTTGTAACTGACTTAAAGTTATTGTACTCGCTGTGAATTATATTATTGTTGCTTTTTTTTTATACAGGTACACTCTTGCACTTCTGAAGTTCATGTTGTTTAATTGTAACTTGTCTAAACATGCTCTTATGGTTCTTCCCTTTGGGACTTATTTGGCTTTTACAATGTATGCTTCATGTTTTGGCTATCCGCAATGTTTGTATCTTGTTGTTATGATCAGTGACCTATGCACTTTTGTAAAGCTCTCTCTTGGAAGTCGCTTTGGATAAAAGTGTCTGCTAAATGCATAAATGTAACTATCCCTCCAACGTCAACAGCTGCAAAGTTCCATAGTCTTCGGGTCTTTTACCAAATGATGGAGTGGAAAGGGGGAAGTGAACGTATGGACCAAAAGACTGGGGGTGGCATGTTTTGGATGGGAGATTTATCCCAATAATGACCATCAGGTCATTGGCAGAAGGATGATTGGATGAAGATTGGGCCGATGTATTTGTCATATGAATGGTGTTTCTGCCTATTCAAATTAGAGCATATTCAATAAGTGTGGAGCTCGTGCATATTCAAATTAATTTCAAAAGAAACTTGTAATACAAAAAAAGTTACTTTTCATGTATACTTTTACTATGTTTTGTTTTATTGTGGTAGGAGTAAAGGAAAAAATTAAGCCTATTTGGGTGTATTTTGGGCATATTCGATTCGTGTATAGCTCGTTTGCATATTAACATTCATTTTTAAAGAACTTGTAATACAAAATTTTTTTACATATCATGGGTAGTTTCAGTGTGTAAAGTTTCATTTTGATAGGAGTAAAGGAAATAAATAGCCCCATTGGGGTGTAATGTTGCCTGGCCTTATTGGCACACATCTCGGATTGATGAGAATTTAACAACTAGGATTTCTTAGGACTTTTAGTATGTTGTTCTGGACACCTCATAGAAATGATCTAAGCTGAAAAAAAAAAAAATTACATTTAGTCTGTCGTAAAACGCTACTTTGCCTGGACTAATAGTAACAAAGTTACATACTAGCTAGTTATAACAGTTACACAGAAAGAGACACAATATGACAACGAAGTCCAAGTGGACTCAAAGAACGCAGTGTTCGGCAATCAACTGCAACAACTACCAATGTGACAGTATTTATGCCCTTCATCGCTTTCCCAAAGACCCTGACAGGTACATTTTGTTGGTAGCGTAATCTTATGCACCTGCTAACTTTAAAGTTTTTTTGTCTAGTAGTAGGCTAGTCAACTTAATTCCTTCTAGGAACTGCAGGTCCTAGCCATATAAACCAGAATAATGATTTATATGGATATGTAAATTAAAATGAGCTTTTTAAATTAATTTGCTGAATTCATATATTTCATTGATAACTTTTTTGTGTATGTACTGTAGGCTAACGTAATGTGTGGAGCTAGCGTTGGTCTAACGTTAGGCTATTATAACGTTATATAAACTCATCACTTTATTCTTACCTGTCACACTTAGCCTAATGTAGAGAGTAATATAATTTATAAAATGCTTGAACTTCTCTGTCAATATAAGTTCTTTGCATCACCTAGCGCTGCAGATGTGTACGGAAGTGAGAAGCGGAAACGATTACATCTGTTTTCCGGTTCGAACGCTGGGCGCTCCGCATAACCCCTATTCTACATCAAAAATCAGAAGGAGGGCAGTGTTTTAAAGATATAGCGATTGCGAAGATAACCAGCGGGTCAGAATATTTTTGTGATTTGTGTAAAACTTGGAATTTGAGTGACACCGCGGCTTGTTTTGACGTTAACCTCAGTCAGACTCGGCTCGCCCACTGGCAATGTGTAGTACTGCCTTCAATGCCACAGCTAAACTTTATGTCAAAAGAAACATTCTCATTTCCGGCGCTTTCAAACAATCAGTGAAATGTGGAGCAACAGCAGCTAGCTTGCCTCTAGCAATCTTATTTTGAATTAGCCATTTCCCCCTACATTAATGTCAAACTTATTTAAGTTTTGGGGGGCATATTTTCAGTTAGCAGACGGTACTGTTTGAATCGCGATTCCATACTGCCAGTGACAACGTTGTTACAGTAGCTTGTTTCAAAGGGGGTTCGCAGCTGTTTCAAAGGGTGTTCTTAATGAAATATGCAATACGAGTAGGCTAAATGCTTGAAAATATCACTATAATGGAAAAACTTAGAGGACGGACCCACCTGCAAACGGCTCAAGCAAGCACACCCTACAATTTCCCCATAAATTGTACCCTCTCTAGTTATTATTGTTTATTTACGCGCCCCTAAAACTCAGTCAATATTTGGCCTACATAGACAACCTATGTGTCAAAAGTTTCGTCTTGGTAGCGATTGAGTTGCTTCTATTGGGATTTACGTTCCGTTGCATGGTTTAAGTAGAAATTAAGTTTTTGTGGTGAAAAGTGAAGCTAACGGTGGCTAACTTGCTAGCCACAGTCAATGACGCTACTTACGTCACTAACTTCACGAAAACTCGCGTGACTACCTCTAGCAGAACATTAGTTTAGCAGCTCGTTAACTTCTGGGAGATAGTTAAGCTAACTGCTTTACTGCAAGGCAGCTGCAGAAACGCCACAAGCAAAGAGGCCAGGGTGATAACTATTTACTAATTTTACTTTGTGATATGATACACAATTGTGACGTGTAATGTACAATATAAGCTGATTTTATTAAGGAAGTACATTTACTTTCGGAAACAGTAGCTAGTCTACCATTTCACTCAAGTATTAGCATCATGATTAGCCTCTGTTGCCCGGGCAACACATACTACAGTGGTCTATGATGCATCTGTTTTCAATCGTTAAAATAAACATTCCTCACAAATAAATTTTCGTTGTAGGATTTATTATGACATTAGATTACAAGTAAACGATTTGTGGGTGAAATTATCATTACCTGTAACCCAGTCTCATCCCAACTCGTCAAATATTGACGCTTGGGCAGAGCCCTTTGGCGTCACTATACCGACGCCGGGGGACGCCTTTTTCGTCGTTTTTTGACGCCTAGGGACGCACATTGACTTGCACGTTAATATGTTCGGCTTTTCTCGTAGAAAATTGTGAAATATGGCGTCGTATTTTGACGCATTAGGTCTCCCATAGATTTTGATGAGTGGCTTTGGGATTTTTACGAAACGTCACCAAAATAAATCGGGTGATTTTGTAAAAATCCGGCCGATGTGCTTTCAACATGATTTATTTTGTTATATCCAAGACATAAACGTTATAAATGACATAAACCTTATTTAAGGACATAAAGGTTATTTATAAAATGTACTGATACAAAATAAACCGATCTAAAAACGTAGGCTATATGCATAAAAAAATAAATTAAAAAAATCCGGCGGGGGAGGAATATCATTTTATTTTAATCATAATTTTAAGCGCATGGAAGCAAGCATGTCAAATGCACTGACAGCAAAACCTATAAATTATCCAACATTATTGTAATTTTATTATTACACACAAGTCGCTGAAAAGTTTGACGCTCAAGATATAGCTGGAACTACTTCTTGTCAACCAAACCTCCGCTCCGTTCTGAAAAGGTAAGCTATTATCGATGAGGTAAACGTATATTTAAGATACTATCCTATACAGTTTTTTTAAATTGTTTTTTAGGTTGGTTTAATGTTATTATGTTTGACGTACATTGCCCGGTGCTTTGCATCACCAATATAAATTAATTGACTTTGTAAACTGCAAAAATAGGCTAATACACTGTGCTAGCTAGTCTAACGTTATGTCATGCAAGGTCATGAACCGGTGCACATTCATTGGACTCAGACCAATGTTTATCTTTGCTGGCGTGGTCCTTTTTACATCTCATAGCTTGCTAGGTATGACATTTATTGTATTGTATTTTTTATATTTTCTTACTTGCAGCTCAAGTCACGCATTTTCTGGAATATCCTTATTACCTCACCATATCCTTGCCTTACAGTAGCCTATTTCATAATTTATCAGGACGTACCTGTGTATACCTGTGTCCACTGTGGAGGGCGTAATACAGGTGACAGAGATATGTCACCTGTATTACGCCCTCCACAGGCTCTGCCTGTCTTTCTGTTTCTGTCTTTCTGTTTGTCTGTGTTTGTGTGCATCTCCAGGCTCCAGTGATCCAGTCCATCCTACCTGCACAAGATCCACACCTGCGGTCCAGTTTCCCAATAACTTGCGGTGACATACCCTGGTTTGCCCTCCACTCACCGCCAGATCGTTGTTTTTACAACCTGGTAGCTACGTTCCCGGCCTCCTTGTACTTCCAAGTCTATTATCTACTATTTGTATTCAAAGTGTTCTAATATTGCACTTTCTTGTGTCCCAAAGAAACATCCCACTCACCCCAACTCTCCATCTGCCTGCCTACCCGCTCTGCTTGTTACCTGCCTCTCGGTGTTTGTGAGACAAATATATATATTACTTCTTTCCATTGTGCCGAAGTTTATGCTTTACTACAATACCCATAAGCCATAGGAATTAAATGTAAGATTATTTAATGTGTGTTACTCATATTCCTACTTGTAATGCTTATAATATGTCAATGTGTTTATGTTTGCAGAAAATGACCAAACCCAAAAGCAGGCCTTGCCCTTACTGCCAGGTCATGAATACTGCCAACCGCAAAACATGCCTTTCATGTTTTGCAAGCCTCTCAACAAAAGAGAGGATTAAGTCCAAGGAGGAGAGTTTGCATGTTGGGGACTGGAGTAAAGAAGCACCGCAACGCAGGCAGAGTGATAGATTCAGCCCGCATATCTGTTAGTGAGAATGTAGAGGTCTTAGGTTACTGTTCCATTCAGATAAATACTATACTGGTCAGAACTTGATATAAATGCCAGTTTTCATTGGCATCAGGCCATATCATTTAATCAATAAATAGCATCACATCTTATAGTCTTCCTGTCAGGACCCCTAGCTTTGTTAATTTGAAAAGAAGTATAGTAGATACGAAGAAAAGAAGGAAGAAGTATGATACCATTTCAAAAGTAGTTGATCAGATGGCAAGAGAGCTGATACAGAGGACAAAGCCTGATAACTTGTTAATGTCTGTTTTTTAGGTCAATAAGCTGCATGAACTGGACTTAAAGCCCCTGCTCTTCATGGGGAAAGAGAAGAGAGAGGGGGGGGGGGGGGGTTTACAGCAGAGGTCATTGCAGACATAGGCTTCATACCAGAGGGGCCTGTGAGGGAGATCATTAAAAAAATGACCACCCCTTATGAATACTATCTTAAATGTAAGAACACATATTTTACATTGGGACATGCTTTTTTATAACTTTGCATTTACATTTAGTTTCTAAATACTTTTTGTAACATAGAATATACTAATAGAATATTGTTGATGAGTAAATATTCCCATATTAGACCCTATTTCTGTTTAAATTAACCTCATTTGTGGGGCTGTTATACTTAGATTCAAATAATGTTACGTCTACATTTACTTATTTGTCTTTATCTCTCAGACCACAATAGCCTTCTTGCCACAGCTGGTGAAGAAACACCAGAAGAAACACCAGAAGCAACATCCCCTGCCTCCACTCAGGATCAAACCTTCACCCTTAACCTTGTGCCGGTCCCCCACACACCTCCTATGACTCCCTCTCTCTCTTCATCTACTCTTCCTACTCCCTCTCTTCATCTACTCTTCCTACTCCCTCTCTCTCTTCACCTCCTCTTCCCTCGAACTCTCTCTCTTCACCTCCTCTTCTCCCCAACTCTCTCCTCACCTCCTATGACTCCCTCTCTCTCTTCACCTCCTCTTCTCTCAAACTCTCTCTTCATCTACTCTTCCTACTCCCTCTCTCTCTTCACATCCTATGACTCCCTCTCTCTCTTCACCTCCTCTTCCCTCCCATTCTTTCTCTTCTCCTGCTCTTCCCTCCCATTCTTTCTCCGCACCTCCTTTCCCCAGTCCCTCGCTCTCTTTACCTCCTTCACCAACCCTCTCTCTATGTTACCCACTTTCTACTCCTTCCCTCATCTCTTCTCCTCAAAAAGGTCTTCCCAAGGAAAAGGAAAAATAATTTAACGTAAAGGTTGTCTTATGTAAGGGTCATAGGCTTATGTATCATGAACAATCTTTTGTTGTAATGACCCCCAAAAATTAGGCAAATCATCTTATTTGTTATTCCTCTGTTTATATATTTTCAGGCTGCAATTTCCTGTTTAAAAAGAGGGACGTTCAAAGCAGGTAAGCTCAGATGCATGCAATTGTGTTTTATTTAAATTATTTTTAGTGGGGGCTTGATTTGAGTTAGCTTGTGCATGAATCCATCTTGCCAGGCTTCAAGTTACATTTACATTACATTTAGTCATTTAGCAGACGCTCTTATCCAGAGCGACTTACAGCATGTACAGGGACATTCCCTCCGAGGCAAGTAGGGTGAGGTGTCTTGCCCAAGGACACAACATACTTTCGCACAGCCAGGAGTCGAACCGACAACCTTCTGATTAATAGCCCGATTCCCTAACCGCTCAGCCATCTGACCTTAGGCCGTCTGAAGTTATGCACTTGCTGCCAAACGAATTATCATCCTACAGAGGAACTCCTGGCAGCTACAGGCCTTAGATAGAGAGTGATAGACAGTAGGGGTGGGCGATATGGCCAAAATCTTCTATCACGGTATGAGTAATTTTATATCACGGTTACGGTATATATCACGGTATAGTAATTGTTCTGTAAATTCAATTAAGAAATGGTACCACTCGTGTGGTGGAAAAAACTGTATTGCATGTGCTACAAGACGTTACTGGCTATTATTTAAAGGCAACGACAGTACGAGCGTTCCGATTGGCTAATGCGCAGTCATGCCATCCGCATGGTGACGTACTCACAGCTCAATAAGGATCCGTAATGCCCTCCGACGAAAATTTCAAAATGAGCAAAAACAATCAGTCTGAGTTTTACTATCCATATCTAACTTCGGTGTTGGCGTATCAACCTCGTTAAAGCTCGGTCGATACGTTAAAGCCTCAGTTTGATATTTCCCGGCATGACCTCATGTGAAATACAAAAATATCACAAATTTGTAAAGACTTTGGATGCGAGCCCTTTTTGCCCAACCTAAAAAATAAAAAAGTAGTCAAAAAGTATACCGCGGTTGAAACGGTATAGCCAAATCTCTCCCGATAGACACATTTCTTCTGTCGCACGGTATATACCGTCATACCGCCCGGCCCTAATAGACAGATACAATCACTTGCAATTTTTGGGTTAAAAGTGCCTGCCCTTTTCCTAACAGTTTCCAAGGATGACTTCCCCAGATGGTTCTGTGCAACAAACTATCTGACGTGTCAGGTTAACATTTAGGCCCATCGAACTCTAAGAGACTGTACTCTCAAACTGGCTATATCTCAAGTTCCTTCCTCCATATGAAATGTAGCCAACAGCAATTTTTCAACACAAGCAACTTGTGAAAAGCCTATAGTTCTTGTTGTAAAAGTTGAACATCTATCATTAAACATACACTGCCTCTGTGGATAAACTATCACCAACTTTAATCAGAGAGATGAAATTCTACTCTACTAAAGAACTGCAGTATCCTATAAGGATTCGTTATTCTTTGTGTTAATTATAGTCCTGTAACGGCCACAGATACCAGATTCATATTACTGTCCAAGCATTTGATTTGATTACTATTAGGATTTGAATTTTACTTAGGACAATATGACGAAATGTGCTTCTCCAAACCTTTAGTTATACTAGTGTTAAAGGTCCCATGACATGAAAACTTCACTTTAGGAGGTTATTTAACGTTAATATGAGTTCCCCTATCCTACCTATGGTCCCCTAGTGGCTAGAAATTGCAATAGGTGTAAACCAAGCCCATGGATATCCTGCTCCGCCTTTGAGAAAATTAAAGCTCAGATGGGCCAATCTGGAATGTTCCTCTTATGTCATCATAAGGGGAAAGGTTACCTCCCCTTTCTCTGCTTTGCCCATCCAAAGAATTTGGCCCGCCAATGATAAAATGAGCTACGACCGTGCAAGCACGATATTGGTTTTTCCTCGAGAGACATCAAGGCTTGCAAAAGACCGAAGCATGGCAGTTAGCCCCACCGCTCTCCTCCTCATAGCATTTAAAACTACAGACACAGAAATGGAACATCCTGAGGAAAGCTCATTGTGGGACTGCTCGTAGTGGCTGTAATTCTGCACGAAGGCTGAATTTCGGGAGGAGACTTCAGATACAGTATTAGGGGACCACTAAGGCCTATATAAAAGCATCCAAAAACAGCATGCATCAACTTGTTTTACAATTTCACCATGAGATTATGTGACTTAAGTTAAAGGTCCCCATGACCTTTAACTTAAGTCACATAATCTCATGGTGAAATTGTAAAACAAGTTTACATTGATCACTCTATTTAACTTTTGATAAAGTAACAACTATGTTATCAAAATTGTACTTACTTAGTCTTATTCTTATTTTTATATATATTTTATATTTAAATTGTTTTATTCTTAGATTTTAGTTCTTAGAAATAGTTTTAACAGTAATAACTTTTGCACTTTTACTTAATTTAAGATCTGTATGTTTATTGTTTGCCCCTCCCTGCCACAGTAAATTCTGTGTTTTTTCACATACATGGTGAATAAACCATATTCTGATGTGTATTTCTTTTCACAGTGTAAAAGAATGGGAGGATACCTGGAAGCCTGCTGTTAATATGTCTGTGCCTAGCTGCCTGGTTATTGTTTTAAGAGTTCCCAGTTCTGTATTTGTTATTGATATACACTGTAACGTTTTATGAGCTTGTTGTGATACTGTTACGGCCACTGTCTTTTTCTCTGTTCATGTTTTGTTTGTTATCAACTTCCTGGGTTCTGGGCATCGATTGTGGTTCAACTTGGCTGCCTCCATAACACTTAACTTATAACATGGGTGAGTTGGTGACCTAGCTAACGTTTTCGGGTTTTTGTTTTAGATTCACTGTTAGGTAAGGGAGCGTGCTGGCTCCGCCTTCCCATTGCGGGGAGGGCCAGCGGCTACCAGGTTTTGGTTTTATTTCACTAACTCAGTCTTGTTTTTCTGTTCAATAAACTTTGGTATTATTTTTATAAACATTGACTTGCATGGTTGGACTCACTTATGTAAGCCTACAAGCAACCGTCTGATCCTTTTCTTGGTGGAGGTAAGAGTAGACTACATATGAAGAGAAGACTTAGATTAAAAGTTAGGCCATTACAAGCAGATGTAAATTTGTTATCAATTTGTTACAATGTTAAATGATGGATTCCTTGTGGCTGAATATGAATAATCTGTACTGGGAGTGCGGCGCGATGATGTCGCATTCAGAATAATCCATGCCTTTATAAAGGTGATGGCATGAAGGTAGGCTATATGAATTATAAATTATATATTCTCATTTTTAGAGTGTTCAACACTTGGTAAGACTTATACAAGTTTTAAAGTAATTGAATGGGTCTTTATATAATGTGCGCTACACTTAACTAAAATGATAACCATAGTGAACTTACATGGACTACAAATATGGCGAATATTAGCGTTAAAACATATTGGCGGGGTCCTGGGAAATGCAGTTCTATTTTTACTTTAAATTTAAAAACTAATTTCATGAGAAGATATTTGTCCTCAGTTACATTTAAATCACCTAATATGACAAATATACATTCATTGGTCTTTTATGAAAGACAAAATGTATCAGTACTCGAAAAGTCTACATTTAAATGTCTTTTATATGTAACCTTTACTTAACATTATTTTACATCATAATCTTCAAACATGGTTCCAGTATGATTTGAAGAGGGTCAATATTGGTCTAAATACAAAATCCCAGGCTGATCCTAGCCTCATCTGAAAAAAGAAATTGAATTGAATTTTAGGAAATTACCTTTTCTAGGTGGCGCTGTTGATCCCCTGTAGGGGCTATGGTTATGAAACTGAAAGACACAGTTTATCTAACCCCAGTTATTCACTGTACCAAGCCAGAACTGTGTGCCATGAAAGGAACCCTAACCCTAATTACCCTAATTAGGGTTCCTAAATATAGGGCTTTAAGGTGACCCCTGGCAAGGGTTCAAAGGTCAATATATCAGATAAGGGTTTACAGGAAGGTGTCAAACTTACATAAATGAACCTGCAAGCTAAGACCTTTCCAAAAATGGGTTTGATTTTGTTATACGACAAAGTCTTTTTAAAATCCAAATCTGCCATTGCAGTGAGGTATCTTTCCAAGTATAGATTCCAAGACCATTCATAATCTAAATAGACTACCATCAGTGGTCAAAGTCAAATTATGTTTCGGTGGCACATAGTCCTGGTTTAGCACAAACAATATCAGGGTGCAGACCCACTTGTGCATTTGTTTATCCCCAAACTTAAAAGATGATTAGTTGCTCTGCGTAAGACATGGTCTAAACAGACCGCGCTAGGGTTAGGGGTTTGTTGTCCTTGGTGGTACATGTTTGTGGCTTGCCTTGACGAATATTTTGGACTAGTAAAAACTTTTTTTCATATGGCCTTACCTCTAAGCCAGATAGAGGCTCATCAGCGCCACATTGAAATGTTCATTTTCCAAATCTAAAATGTGTCTTGTACTCCAATGTATGCTGCTACCGGGCTGAAAATGTGCATGTTGCTCCATTGAGACATTCCATGCAGAGTGTGACAAAAACATTCAAAACTTGAATATAATATAAAATAAAAAGTATGAAAAAAATACATGCCATAATGGAGGTGTTGAAGAGGTAATCAATATTAGCATTAAATTCCCTAGTTGGCAATGGAGTAGTATTCTAAATGAGATGACGCATCGAGGGATTAGCCTACCCATGAGACTTTAGGTGTATTCGACTTCATGCAGCGCCGACAGCCGGCTGCCTTGAATCTGAGAATACCATTGGCTGCTTCAAGTCAGCCGGGCTGCAGGCGACGCCGGCGCTGCCTGAAGTCGAACGCATATATTACACACAGAACTTGATCCTCATCCAGACTCGGATTTTCACTAATGGTCACTAATCAATATTAACGTGTGTGGTAGCCTAAATATTGAGATGATAATTGTCTCGAGTTATACAGAGTTAAATCCGAATTTTTCAAAAACAATCTGGATAATTTAAATATATGATGAATAAATATATGATGAATAATAAATGAATAATTTATCCCCATAATTTCCCAATTGCCCAATCTGCCAGCCAACATAAGGTGAGTCCAACCACGCATGTCAATGTATGTAAAAAATAATACCAAAGTTTATTGAACAGAAAAACAAGACTGAGTTAGTGAAAATAAAACCAAAACCTGGTAGCCGCTGGCCCTCCCCGCAATGGGAAGGCGGAGCCAGCGCGCTCCCTTACCTAACAGTGAATCTAAAACAAAAACCCGAAAACGTTAGCTAGGTCACCAACTCACCCATGTTATAAGTTAAGTGTTATGTTCTACCACTCATTTACAAATAATGCTCTGTGCTCTGCTGCAGTCATGCTCTGGAGAGAGAGATCAAAGGGAGAGAACACATAGTATACATCACAGTATATCAAGTTAGGTCTCAGGTGATTACAGCTGTGACTGAGTGATTCAAATCCAAGTGACTTGAGTTCAATTCTCTGCATCCTCCTCCTCATCACTATCATCGTCATCCGAGCTGTTGCCACGTTGCCAGTCCATGTCTTCCTCCATTTCCCTGTCCTCCTCTTCCACCAGTCTGTTACTTGGTTTGAGAGTGCATCTGTAGGTGCCTGCTATGGTCTGCTGTTGGAGTCTCAGGTCTTGCAGTCTTCTCTTTAGTGCACTGATGAGGCCCTTGGACCCCTCCTCGGTTAATCCATTTGGCAATCCTGGAAATGTTGTTAATTGATGTTGAAATTATTTTACCGAAGACTATACTAGCAGGATTGGTTTCCACTTAAATAGTTTGACCTATAAATTTGAAAGTGCATGTAGCCAGATAATTTGATTTACACTTACTTCCTGTCTGTGTGCTCACTAAAACAGTGCCCATCAGTGTCTGGACCTTTGCCACTGAGTCCTTGAGGTACTGGCAGTGCTGCAGCATCTCCTTCACAAGGATCTGCTTTTCCTCTTTTATTCGTGAGGCAAGCATTACGTGGTCAAAGAGTTTCTTCTTTGTGAGGATGTCCACAACGTCTGTAAAGGAATAAAAACATTTGACATTAATAAACAAATTACTATTAATTGACATTTTATATGCATACTTAAAGTTAAATCTTGATGCAACACCTGTGTTCTGTTCCTGCCAAGGCCAGATCATGCTCTCTGCAGCTTTGTTAGAGAGTTTCTGCACAACTAAGTCTGTGTCCACAAGGTCACCATCAGGCTGTTGGTTGTATCTCTGGATGTCTTCCAGCAACCGTTTCTTTTCCTGGGCTATCTTTTGAGTTATTTTCTGTCGCCTTTTGTTGCGATCTGCAAATACAGTAAAAACAATAGTACGTAAAAAGAGCTGCCATGGTAATGAAGATATCAGTATAGCCTAAGATTTATCCGCATTAGTTATGTTTACACTATACATACCATTCTGTCTGTAAAGGTAGTGCTTTTTCTGACAAATGCTCACAAAGAGTGCTTCGATTGTGATCTGCAAATTTTGAGCATCAACAGGACCAGGTGCTGCACTTCCTTGATTAAAGATAACATAAATAAACTTTTAACATTTAAGCTACAGATATGCATTACAACCAAGTGACTGAGAGTGTTTATATATTAAGTATTTTTCTTACTGCTACTGGCCCACTGCTTGACATCAACAACCCATTGTTTCAGCATGTCATCACAGCAATGCAACTGCTCCTGCATTGTCTTCAGGCTCTCAGCTACATCCACAGTCTTCTCTACTGTCTGAAAACAGCAATACAGAAGTCTTTTAAACTACCAGAGGTCCTGTACCACTACAATGTCTACTAGGGGGTACTATAACAACGTGATGCATTTTGGGTATAATAAGTAAAAGTTAACTAAGTTTAAACGTTTAAATGTAACTGCTTTAAATAGTTAATCATCTTCAGTACGTGAACATACCTTCTTGAATCTGGAAGACAAGGCTATATGGAGGCCATTCTCTTTCCATTCATTCCACCCCATAGCATGGACAGTCAGCATGTCAGTTCTTACTGTGAAAAACAAAACAAAATCAAAATACAATTTTGTAAAACATGTACATTTGCAGGCTGGCAGGGGGAAATAAGCTTACAAACCTGACTTGGCCATATACTTGGTGGTAAGGGCACATCTGGAGAGAAAACTATTCACTTGCTCAACTTCTTCACCGAGAGTGGTGCCGGCACCCTCCTGGTTCCTTGCAGTCCACAGAATCTACAGGAAGAAGATAATGTGTAAAGCGGTGTGGACACACGATATTAAAGCATATCCTGAGATTACCAACTTTAGAGGGCAGCACTTAGGGGCTACAGAAAAACTTTAAACGCACTCCTAGGTTATTGTATGGGTCAGTCCAGACCACTGTGGTATGGCTATTGTCATTTATTATGGCATTTTACACTCAGTTTGCCACATCATACTCTAAAATGTAAAGGTCAAGTAGCTAAAAGCATCACCTCGCATTTTGTATTGTGGGCTTTGGCATGCATCACAGACAAGCAATGCCTCATTTCCTGAAGGGGTTGAAGATGAGTCAGGGCCTCTGACACTTTTGTCAAGTATGGCACATATCGGCAGGTCACATCCATGGCCAAAAATGTAGCACTCTGGAACTCTTTTTGGAGAAACATTGGATATGCAAAGATTTCTCCTCTATACATATTCAGACCTTTACAAAAAAGCACAATGCACATGAAAGAGGCATTAGATCATAATATAAATATATATTATTTATCTTTTTACTACTACTTAATCAGACCCATACCAACCTTTGAGAAGAAATCCATGTCTACACACAGCAATTTCCACACCTTCTTCATCCAACTTGTTGGCCCGCTTTGAAGTCTCTCTTGCTGCATTCCATTGGGAGTCACCACACATCGCTTTTCCTGCAGTCTACCAAAGTAAATCATTTGAACATGACAATAGTTAATTCAAGTACACTAGATTGCAGGACTGTTCACGCAAACTTTAACTGTCAAGATTCTGTCTTTTGATGAAGAAAGTGTTTTGACACTAAATGACAACACAACACCAGGCTTAGGTCTCAATCATGTCTCTCCCGGCTGTGAAGGCCGGAGGACCATCTTTTATAGGGCACAGGAATGTAAACATAGATAGTGACAGTCAGGCAGTAATGACGTTACAACAGTCTCAGAGAAAGAGATTCACAGCTCCCAACACATGACCACTCAGACTAGAGAGATCATAGTTGGCGCTCTCCTTGTAGTCATGACAAAGGACGTTTACCCAGTACTTTCTCCTGATCCCGAACATCTATTAACCCTGACACATAGACACAATCTACTCTTATTAATAGCAAGCTTACATGAGAACATACTAACTAGTATCCAATGACTAGTTCTATTGATTAGTGAATAATGTAAGCACACAGGAAATCGCAATTTCTTCCACACTTGGCCTGACCTATCTCACATTTGAAGGATAAAGCAATATGCAGTATGAATGTACTGTGCCCCCTGGATAAGAATCTAGTGCTGTATCCCCACCTGATCATAGACTCCCTACTCCAAAGGCAATCGTGTTTTCTACTTTAACTTTAATTAGTTACAAAATATTCCCAATAAATGTTGTTCAGAATAATGTAAAACTTACACTCTTGACAGTTCCCCGGACCTCCTCAACAAAACTGGACACCTCAGAGTCTCGGGCTAAAAACACTCCATCGAAGAACCCTGGCTCTTCACTCCTTTAAGACAATGTATTATGGACTACCTTTGTAATAGGACCTTTTATATATGTAGCACTTATCAAAAAAAACATTGACATTAACAGTGACATTAACAGCTGGACATACTGTATATTAACTACATTGGCTGTTTATAATGTGTGCACAGAACTCACTGGTTTGTTTTCTGGAACCTGTACAACATTCTGTTGCCATCCACAGAAACAGCCACCATTTCAGGGCTACAGGCTGGACAGACCAATGGCTCCTTTCCAAGAAGTTGGTTTTCTTCATAGTTGCAGTACACAAATTGCAGAAAACTTCTCTGAAATGCATCTGCATTCACTTTGCCAGTCTAAAGGAAAGAATATAATACAGCTTTCAAGAACGATAAACTACATATTTGCCTTTGTATGTTTTGTGTTTTTTATGCAACTTTTCAAATCCATAAGGATGCAAATGACTTTTGTGTGGTAAGGTCTTCAGTCTATTATCTGAAATATGTTCTACCTACTACAGCCACTTGTGGACCCTGAACTGCTTTTTACTTACTCTTCCATATTGCTTTGTTCTCTGGTCCAACATTGCTGTAAAGGCTTGTCTGGACATTCCTGGAGCTGCTGTCTTCATAGCCTCAAAGGAATGGAAGAGATCTTGGTGGAACAGTGTCTGTGCCTGCATGGTAGCGGGCCAGTAACCACTCTTTACAAAGTCACTGACTTCTGGAGCCCATTTCTGGTTGCAATGTTTTCATGTTAGCACCGGAACGTGAAGATCATAACGGCCTGAGAGCACATGAAAGGCAAATCAATAACATGAAACCAAAGTAATGTGTTATATATAAAAAAATCAACAGTTTAACAAGATCCTACCATTTATGCAAACCAGTATGATGGATCTACCAACAGAGACTGCTGCATCAGCGGTGTCACAGGAGCATATCCTTTGAGGTAGAGCTGTTGGCAGAACACAATCTGCAAGGCAAAGAACCATAAGGTATACAATTAAGAATGTTTGGGTTGTGAGTAATGACTTAAATAACACATTTCAATTTCAGATAAGAATGATCTGTTAAGAAAATTGTCAATCAATTGAAAAAGAAACGCCAACCTTGTTCACAAATGATGTATTTTCCATCATGGAGTGTCACAGACTCTGTTGGCAGTATGTAGCATTTGAAAAATCCATCCATGATGGTTTGCCTGTTGTGTAGAGTGTGGTGTTTATGTACCAAGCCATCACACTCAGCACAAAACCACTCTGAGGGCATACATTCCCCACAACGGATGACAGCTTCTTTCACGTGACAGTGATTGCATGTCATCTGGACGATGTTCTCAGCAGAAAGTAAATTGTCAAGGTTCTGTGGCCTCGCCTGTTGCCAACATTGTTGGACCTCTTTCTGCCTTTGACTCCAAGTGGACAATGGTGGCTGCTGAACAAAATCTTGCGATTCAATGTTCTTTGAGTCCTGTAGAAGGTCCTCAAGCTGCTGCATATTAAAATCTTCAAAAGGGAGGAGAAAAAAGAATAATATTATAACTTCAACATTGCCACAACACACTGTTGAAATACAGCATTTGGAACAAAAGATTAATCACCATGGTCTAGGTGTTGGCCATGGTCTAATGGCTGTGAAGAAGAAACATGTCCTCCTTCGTCTGGTCTTGATGTTGACTGCTTTCTAAGGGCTCGTGGGCGCTGGTGAACAATGTCCCCATTGTGGTCCCTCTTCTTCTAATGAACAGGTTTTGGTGATGCAGTCCTAGTTTTCTGTCTGTTCTTCTCTGTCTAGAATTACAACATGGTTTAAGAAAGGTTTACCAATATGGGAAATGCCTTCAGACTACTGACAGAAAAAGCAGTTAAAGTAGTGTATCTTATATGGACTGGTAAGAAGGAATACTGTTAACTATAGACAAAACAGAAGCTACTTTACCTCTTCTGTCTTGAGATGTTCAATAAATGTATCTGCACTCCTGAGCTCATCCTCCAATTCCATCAACTGCAAATCACTCATCATTGAGTTGAAAGAGCAGACAGACAAATGGGCAGATGGCGAGTGGGATGTTCCTTTGGGACACAAGAAAGTGCAATATTAGAACACTTTGAATACAAATAGTAGATAATAGACTCGGAAGTAGGGAGTCAGGTGGCTGAGCGGTGAGGGAATCGGGCTAGTAATCCGAAGGTTGCCAGTTCGATTCCCGGTCATGCAAACTGACGTTGTGTCCTTGGGCAAGGCACTTCACCCTACTTGCCTCGGGGGAATGTCCCTGTACTTACTGTAAGTCGCTCTGGATAAGAGCGTCTGCTAAATGACTAAATGTAAATGTAAATGTAAGTACAAGGAGGCCGGGAACGTAGCTACCAGGTTGTAAAAACAACGATCTGGCGGTGAGTGGAGGGCAAACCAGGGTATGTCACCGCAAGTTATTGGGAAACTGGACCGCAGGTGTGGATCTTGTGCAGGTAGGATGGACTGGATCACTGGAGCCTGGAGATGCACACAAACACAGACAAACAGAAAGACAGAAACAGAAAGACAGGCAGAGCCTGTGGATGGCGTAATACAGGTGACAGAGATAGGTGGACACAGGTATGTCCTGATAAATTATGAAATAGGCTACTGTAAGGCAAGGATATGGTGAGGTAATAAGGATATTCCAGAAAATGCGTGACTTGAGCTGCAAGTAAGAAAATATAAAAAATACAATACAATAAATGTCATACCTAGCAAGCTATGAGATGTAAAAAGGACCACGCCAGCAAAGATAAACATTGGTCTGAGTCCAATGAATGTGCACCGGTTCATGACCTTGCATGACATAATGTTAGACTAGCTAGCTAGCTAGCACAGTGTATTAGCCTATTTTTGCAGTTTACAAAGTCAATTAATTTATATTGGTGATGCAAAGCACCGGGCAATGTACGTCAAACATAATAACATTAAACCAACCTAAAAAACAATTTAAAAAAACTGTATAGGATAGTATCTTAAATATACGTTTACCTCATCGATAATAGCTTACCTTGTGTGTAATAATAAAATTACAATAATGTTGGATAATTTATAGGTTTTGATGTCAGTGCATTTGACATGCTTGCTTCCATGCGCTTAAAATTATGATTAAAATAAAATGATATTCCTCCCCCGCCGGATTTTTATTTCATTTTTTTTTTTTATGCATATAGACTACGTTTTTAGATCGGTTTATTTTGTATCAGTACATTTTATAAATAACTTTTATGTCATTTATAACGTTTATGTCTTGGATATAACAAAAAAAATCACGTTGAAAGCACATCGGCCGGATTTTTACGAAATCACCCGATTTATTTTGGTGACGTTTCGTAAAAATCCGAAAGCCACTCATCAAAATCTATGGGAGACCTAATGCGTCAAAATACGACGCCATATTTCACAATTTTCTACGGGAAAAGCCGAACATATTAACGTGGAAGTCAATGTGCGTCCCTAGGCGTCAAAAAACGA
This sequence comes from Osmerus mordax, assembly GCF_038355195.1. NCBI lineage: Eukaryota > Metazoa > Chordata > Actinopteri > Osmeriformes > Osmeridae > Osmerus > Osmerus mordax. The sequence goes on from NC_090053.1 coordinate 13,246,203, forward strand.
CGAAAAAGGCGTCCCCCGGCGTCGGTATAGTGACGCCAAAGGGCTCTGCCCAAGCGTCAATATTTGATGAGTTGGGATGAGACTGGGTTGGACTGGGTTGTACGCGAGACACTACAAAAACATCTACACAGCTGTTTAGGAAGTCAAACGGCGACAGAACATGTTCGGCACTCCCCTTACTTAAATCAAAAGTCTATCTAACTACTAACCTGAACTTCATTGCCACAGCCTAAACTTTGTCAATCTGTTCATGAAAATAATTAATTTCAGCCTAAACCGTACAACGGAACGTTGAATCCAATTCAACCAACGCAATCGCTACCAAGACGAACACAGCAGTAGTCTAGTACTGTACCGTAGTAGTACAATTTACCGGGGCACCTTCTCCACACAGGGCTATATCGCATTTTGCGTTGTTACTGACACTGATCGCTACCAGCTAGCTTTTTATGAATGAGCGATTTTCCACTAAATAAATGTCAAGCTTATTTACGTTTTGGGGGGCATATTTTCAGTTAGCAGATGTTACTGTTTGAAGCGCGATTCCATCTTCTACTGCCGGTAACGTCGTAGAATAATCTTCAAAGGGGGTTCTTTATTAATGAATGAATGCAATGAGTAGGCTAAATGCCTGAAAATATCACGATAAGGGAAAAACTTAAAAGGACGTTTAAGTCATAGAGGTTAGGTAAATTTTTACACCGGTCTGACAAATTTATTCGTTTTGATTCAACGATGAGGCTGCATCTTGCAGGGGAAATGAGAAGACATCTATTTCATTATACACTTCACTCGTTGTAAATGAGCAGCAAAAAAAATGCTTTTAAATCTATGTAATCTTTATAAATAATAAGTATGCATTTTTATGTAAAATATACAGAAATATCAGTTGTAAAAATGTCATTCAAAAACGGACCCCTGTGCAACTCACGCAAGCAAGCACACCCTACAATTTCCCCAGAAATTGTACCCTCTCTAGTTGTAGCAAGTTTTAACAATGGTTGCACACACACATGACAGTTGTTTGTAGCGTTTATTTCCGTTATTTTAAAGCAAATTTAACCATTTTGTAATGATAGTTATTATGCTCATGGCATGACAAACAGCAAATGTTTACTCCTCGACAGGTCTGCAAACGCCTTTGTAAACCGAGATTTGTTAAAACGTTTGTTAACAAATGGTTTTAACAAATCGAGGCGACAAAGCGTTTGCTGACCTGTTGAGGAGTAAACATTTGGTTTCTTATATACTACAACAATACGTGGGAAGATCACAAATCAAACAGGTCGAAGCTGGAGCAGGCGCCATGTTGTCAGAGCTAGTGATGGGTCGTTCGCGAACGATCCGGCTCTAAGAGCCGGCTCTTGAAGGTGAACGTCGGGAGCTGGCTCGCATATCTGAAGAGCCGACTCTATTTTTAATAGATTAATACAGCCTATAAAAACTAAATGATTATGAAATAATGAATTTTAATTGTATTTAAAATAATTGACTAATTCAAAGAACAACGAAAAAATACTTGTAGGCTTAAAGGCGCACACGATCATCGTCTGTTCCTGTCAATCCTGCATGAGGGAGGGCCGAGCCAACTCACACAGTCAGAGTAGTCAAAACTCGGAGGAGAGCCATGACAAATCAATGCATTTTTAAAGATATGTGGTTACGGTCGAGTATGATTTCATTTCATAATTTAATCAAATTGTTTTCACACCTATCATAGTCAAATTCATTGTTAAAACATGTATTTTTTAAAGAGCCGTTAGGGAGCCAAAAGAGCCGGCTCTTTTTAGTGAGCTGAGCCATACGAGCCGGCTCACGAAAAAGAGCCGGAATGCCCATCACTAGTCAGAGCAATCAGCTGCACTTGCACTGGTGACGTCACTACATCTCCAAGGCAACATATCAACAACATCAATTCGTCTTCTGTCTGCTTCAGATACTTCTTTAAAACGGGAAGCGATTGCGGGGAGTTTGCGGACCTGTGCAAAAACCATATTGTTTTATGTTTTTTTAGGCAATTTAGGCTACTTTGTTGCCGAGCAGATGCCACGTTGTTAAGGTAAATGGCTACATCTCCAAGGCAACCGCTTGTTGGTAGGTCCGTAAAAACGTTTATTTACCTCTGCGAACTTTCAGGAGGTATATAAACGGATTTATTAACTTTTGAGAACGTCTTCTGGACCAATAGGAACAGCGTATTGGTCCAATTATTACACTAGTATATAAGAAACGTAATTATAGCCTAATATAATTTGTTATAATATCGTGGCGATATTAAAAAGACTAAGATGAGGTAGATGAGGAAGATGTGGTTATCATGTCTGATAACCACAATATGGTCGTTATATTGTTACAACTTTCGCTTGCCTGACAGCGCCACTCAGCACTTTTCATAGACAATTAATGGGGACGCCATCTTGGAAGACTAAAGTAGCTGTGTCTACTAATATATAAGTCTATGTTGTAGCGTGACAAATGACAATATAAGATGACTTGATAAAAAAAATACTAATGCATTTATTTCAGTTTTATACCGTTTCTGTTCAGGAGGGTTTTTTGTATTTATTTTAATTTTAAATTTTGCTGTGAGGTTGGGGGGACCGGCAGGGTGGCCATTCTCTGGAGGGTGGGGTTATTATTTATTGAAGTCTCTTGCTGCAGTTGTAAAACATTACTCAGCCTCCAGCATCTCTGTCTATACTCCCTAACCCCTGGCCCCCACGTGGCCACGCCCCTGCGTAGGCTGTACCCTAACCAGTTGCCTATGAGGCTATTCTTGAGATCTACTCAAGAAGACAGTCAATATCCGCGGTTTTCAAGCCATCTTTGAGAAAGTTTGAAAACAATGTTGCGGTTCATATGTATTGATTGTGGGAGGAAATTTTGGACTACATCTAAACCTCATGCGGCTGCTGCAGCATTTCTGCTTTGGCGTGACCTGCGCTGGGAGAGAGGGAAACAGCATGGATGGGGATAGTGTGTGGGCAGATGTGTCTTTATATAGGGTGAAATGGAATAAGAAATGCAATACAAAATGTCTGAAAGGGGTGTATTTATGTAAGTGTCCACATTGCCTCAATATCTTTGTGTCAATAAATCAAACAATTTTGACTGATATTTTTTTAAACCTAATTGGCTTCAAGGTGACATCATTCTGATGTACCATGCGCAATTTTATGCAATTTTACCTTGAAATGTCAACCGTTTCTTAACCTTTACATTTACATTTATGCATTTAGCAGACGCTTTTATCCAAAGTGACTTCCAAGAGAGAGCTTTACAAAAGAGCATAGGTCACTGATCATAACGAGATGAAACATGAAGCATACATTGTGGAAAACCAAATAAGTGCCAAAGGGAAGAACCATAAGAGCATGCAGTTAAACAAGTTACAATTGAACAACATGAAACTCCCCACAAGAGTGCAAGAGTTTACCTGTAGAAAAAACAATCAACAGTAAAATATTTCACAGCGAGTTCAAGAATTTGAAACCGTTACAAGAGCAACAAGTCTCTCAATACCTTTGTCCCAAAGCTGAACAAAGCTCATACTCTGCCCTTTCTACTCATACAATCTCAACAGTTGGTGTGTAGCAGAGAGGATGGAGAGACTGACTTGTGACCTTATGCTCATGAGTTCAAATCCCCATTCAGCCTATTGTTGTTGGCCAAACGTGAAGTAGTTTTGCTCTCTTGTTGTCCAACTCTCCATCTTCAACAGTGTACATGTTTATAATATTTTGCCATTTTGCAGAGGAACCCGTATCGCTGCTTGTAGCTATATTCATTTATATTTCACTATATTTCAATTTTTATAGTTCACTGCACCCCCAGTCAAAGCAGGCTGCATCCGGCCCTGTTTGGTATACAAAAAAAGGGCCGGTCTTGGGCCTGAAACTCCCGGGCTGAAAAGTGGCCCCACTCCGGCCCTGCCACAATCATACGTGTAGAGAACAGCAACCGACAATGCTGGCTGCAGTTGAAAAAGTCTAAAAACATAAACAGACAATTAATACGGGTCGGTCACATTTCACAGTCAATACAATTTGGGATCCGGATTCAGTCGGCACACATTACAGAATAAATAGTCCATTACATTTACATTACATTTAGTCATTTAGCAGACGCTCTTATCCAGAGCGACTTACAGTACAGTAAGTACAGGGACATTCCCCCGAAGCAAGTAGGGTGAAGTGCCTTGCCCAAGGACACAACGTCATTTGGTTTTCACAGCCGGGAATCGAACCAGCAACCTTCTGATTATTCCTAACCACTCAGCCATCTGACTCCCCTAGTCCATGGCACCAATGCACCCGTATCTATGCACATTCATCAGGGCAACACGGGAAAGTGAGCTACACGACTGCGGGCAGAGCATAACTCAAACCGTACCTGCCGCTCACGTCAGTTTGCGAGGAACACTACGCTTGTAGCCGGTACCCCACGGCAGCTACAATACCCAGCGGGTGCTTGTATACGGAAAGTCACGCAAACACTGGTACGCCACGGTTCGGTCAGCGTCTGCTCCTCCACACTATTAAACAAACATTTTAGTATCGTAACCCGCAGTTAAATCATAATCGAGAAGAAAAACGCTTCGACATACCTTCGTACTTCAAGAAGCACCCAGATCATGGCTTCATACCACCAGTGCCAGCAGCAGAGTGACCACATACTGGTGTAAGGACCCCAGGTGTCTATTTATATACGCCTACCTCTACGGTAACAGTGACGTCATTGGCACTGGAAAAGAGCGCGGAGAGGAGAGGGAGACTAAAAGAACCCAGTCCCATTCTGGTGCACAGGCTACAATCGTTTAGTTCTTAGAATTAGTTAAACTATTGTACTTTTGCTACTTTTTAATTTAAGATCCGTATATGTTTATTGTATGCACCTTCCTTCCACAGTAAATTCTGTGTCTGTGTAAACTTACATGGCCAATAAACCAAATTCTGATTCTCACAGTCACGTGAACTATGGCTACAGTGTGTTCCATGCAATAAGGAAGAAATCCATTGTATTTTGCCCTGCCCATTGTTATTGCCTCACCAGTTGCCATAAATATTTGTATGGGTGCGATGAGGGATCAAGGTGTACTTCCTGTTGCTTGTGTTGCGCTGGGTCACAACTCAGGTCAGTCAGACCGTCAGGAAGGAGGGGCTTAACTACTGCTTACATCCTGTGATCTCCCCAACAGTTTTTGTCAATGCTCCTAGGCTGAGAAAGCTAATGTCATTATTATTTGTATTATTAATATTATCAAATCATAGAACTACACAGATCAGTTTCGTATGCAACGTTGTGCACAGTTGATCTATTTTGTTGGGTATGTTGTCTGACGTGTTCCTACTGTTTTTCACCGTCTTGACATGAAGGCGGTGCACAGTGCTGTGTCTCCTGTTGACTGACAGATAAATTCTACAACAACAAGATGTATGGGAGGAGCATTTCCTGCAAAGGAAACTGACACGTCCCTCTTAAAATGAAAATTTGAGGAAATACAGTATAACAGGCTAGACAAGTCTACTTGTGGAGGAATTTATGCTACACAGATAAGGAGCACAAACAGTCCATTGGCGCTTATTTATGAATTTATTTCCAAATCTAAACTTCACTATTTCATGCATACAAGTTATGACAACATACATTATTCAACAAATTCTGTTAATTTTCATATTTGCATAGGACATTGTCACAATATATTTTCTAACATACAAAATAAGGTCTTAAAAAGATACAGCAGAGCAACTATTGACCAGCACGACAATGTCGGTAGAATCCATGGAACTGTACAACGGTAATACTTCAGCGTAGTGATTTGGTTGATACCCAGCAGTCAAGTAGATGAGGTCATGATGTATGAACTGGCCATAGTTGAGTACAAGATATATTTTACAGAGAAAACCTGGTGCTGAGGGAGAAGATCAGCACCATGAAGTCACTACAACAGGCATTTCATGGTGATGAGCAGAAGAGAAACATAGAGGTTTCATGAAGGCAAGTTACATGAGGTAACTTGAGGTGTGGAGGACTTACACAAGGAGGAGCAAGCCCTAAGGCCTTGTCAGGCTCTTTTTCACTACTATTACACTAAGAGTAGCAGGGGCTATTAACAACAATGAATGGCGCTGAACAAACGTTGACTGGCTAATTACATAATGCCACAATATCCTAGAGTCTTCCACTGTGAATCTTTGGGAGAAATCACCAAAGTATTGTTTTGTTCCTCATACGGCATCTACCTCATGGATAGTCTGTCTCTAGGGTTGTCTCTGGTGTAGTCTGGTCTGTACGCTGCACAGTGCATGTTCAGGCAGTGGGGCCACAACACTTAATCACTGAAACAATAGGGATGATCAACAGCCATACCTAAAGTCAGCAACAATCCGATTTATACCTATACATTTATCCATTTCCATATTTTTGTGTTGTTTTATCTTAAAGTAAGTTGTTTCACTGACATATCCATACTGTAGCTTCCTTTGTTCAATTAGAAAAAGACGAGGCAAGAGAAGAAAGTTACTTGTTGTCAATGAGACATGTGTTAATAAACACCTATGTGTCAACAAATATGCAGTCAATCATTACTGTCCAAAACTGGTTGGACTAACCAACCAATGAACTAACATTCATACATTTCTTTAAGCCTTTGGTAATGACTTAAACTGAGGAAGAGCAACGTCAGGTTAGGTCTGTCTGTCTGTCTGTCTGAGCAGTCTAAGAGCCTGGTCTCCCTTACTCTTCAACCAGGTTTTTTTATCATGGCTGTCATACTCCATCTCAACCCTGAAAACCCCCTGAAAAAAACATTTGAACCCTTCACTCAACAGTTTTTTCAACACTTGGTGGGAAGACAGCTAAATTGTTTAAGGATTTAAAACAGGGGGCCAAACCTCTCGGAGAATGTCTTTACGGGAATAGCTTTCTGGTTTGACAGTCGCGGTCCACAAAATAAAATGTAAAAGAAAGAATAGGGAAAGGTTGTACTGTCTGAAATGTACCGTGTGTACACAAAGTGAAACAGACTAACAGTATAATAACAAAAACATACAAAAACATGAAGCATTGGTGCATTGGTTTGACGCAAGCAGCACATTTATAACAAATCCAATTGCAATCCTTTGGAATGGTCGGGCATTCATTTGTAATAAAGATTGGTAATGTTAGAAATACCAGTAACAAACTATTTTACATTGTTCCTGTATAATACAGTAAAACTAATTAAAAAACAAATGAATGCATGTCTAGATATAATGCAAATAATGTTGACAATGAGCAGACAAGGAATATCTTAACTTAAAAACACTTCATATATAATACACCAAGTTGTTTCATCCAATCCTGTACAAACATAAAACATCACACTTACAAAACTGTACACTAAGTCATTTTAGTTTGTATTTTGCATCCTTGAAGTTGTATAGCATTTTCATGGAATTACCACTATGCATTTGGCATACAGTAACATCTATCATGCTTTAATTTGTGATCAAGCACCGATCATGAGTCATGACACAGTCCAACAGGTGATTGAGTTCATGTCTGAAGTACGATTTTTTTAAATATTGTATTCTGTACATAGGCTACCCCACAAAATACACAAATCCTCTGTTGTAGATAAGTTAAAATGAAGCATTGGTTTAAAAAGACAAATAAACCAACAGTTAAGTTAATGGAGTTAACATTAGACAATTCATTGGATGAATGAAAAAGATATGAAGTCAAATTACTTCTTTGGCTAGAGTTTGGACAGTGGTGACCTTTTTCAGGAAGATCAACAGTGCCTTTAGCCTGAATTAGGGATGCATGTCTGTGCCTGTGAACACAAGTCAGCTTTGTCAAGGGATATCAGAGCACTTGTCTTGTCTGATATGCTGTCATTTTGGTTGCACTGGTTCGGAGTGAAGTTTGAAAGCAACTGTTACAAAGCTCTACAGTTGAAGAAGCGTTGTATTCTGGTCTGTGTGCACCTTAAATATGTCTCCTCACAGTGTTTTGGGAAGTACTCTCTATGCTCAGGATAAAGCTGGATAATGTTTAGGTCATATTATTTTCTCAGATCTTTTTCTCCTTCTACAGATACCCATCTACGTTTGTTGGGAGGGGAGGAAGGGTGGAGATGGGCATTCTGATGGTCTCATCTCTTGGACTGATAAGCCTGTGACAAACCTCTTTATCAAGGGACCTCTGAACCTGGCCAGCCTTTTGCCTCTTACAGACAGCTGTTTTGTTTGTACTGATCTGGTGTTCCCCACTGGCCAAAACCCATCCCTGCTTTGACCTGGCCCGGCATGCTCTGTAACACCCTGGCCTACATTTATCCGCTGGTGGTCAGGTTAGGGGCCTCATTGTGGTTTGAGTGCTGTGGGCTCTGCGCTGTTCTCGCTTTCTCTGCCTCAACTGATTGGCAAGTAGAGCCAGCCAGGCAAGGAATATTCCAAAGGAATGGCATTTTGCCACTCCTCCTGTGGGCTATGAATAGCTGCCTGTGGGATGCAGACGTTTCCTCTGTGGAGGGCCACGCCAGGCAGCGGTAAGGGGGGAAGTGGGCAGGGCGTCTGGTTCTACCTGAGAGATTGACAACAGCCAGGCTCAGGCCTAGTAAAGACAGGCTGAGAATATAACCTTCTTTCACTCCTGTCTCTGGTGATTGCGCTTGTGTAAGGATTGCAATTCCTTTCATGTGCAGTATGAGTAAGATTTTTTTTAAATATTGTATTCTGTACATAGGCTACCCTACAAAATACACAAATCCTCTGTTGTAGATAAGTTAAAATGAAGCATTGGTTTAAAAAGACAAATAAACCAACAGTTAAGTTAATGGAGTTAACATTAGCCAATTCATTGGATGAATGAAAAAGATATGAAGTCAAATTACTTCTTAGGCTAGAGTAACTCATCTTTTAAAGACAGGTATGCATGTTGGAGAAACTAAATAAAACATCAAGCATCACAGATATTGAAATTAAAATGACAAACAACTACATGACTAACTCACAATGTTGTGGTCTCTATGGTTATGAAACACTTAAGTGTTTATAGTAAATATGAGTACATTACTTCCACACATCTCTAACATGATTTAGAGGTCAGAAGATTTCCCTTTTTTTATCTTCAGGCCCTGCTTTGCCAAACCCTCCTCTTACTCCTCTTTTCTATGTATACTAGGACAAGTACAACACTTCGTCCAGATACCATCATGGAGCATTCAGTGTATTTGAAAAAAAGGGTGCCTTGTATGAAAAATTTGTTAAAAAAACTGACACAGAATAGCAAAAAAGCTACAATAACATAATGCCGTGACACTCTCAAATCAATGGTTAAAATAATATTTAAATGAAACCTGAACAAAGAAAAAGGAAAATACAACAAAATAGAGGAATAATATGTACATTTAATGATCGAAACTTGGAGTCTATAAACCTCATTCTGTAGAATTAATATGAATGTTGTTCTGCAAGTACAGTAAAACTGGACATGTATGTGTTCAATGGCCTCTCATATTTCATTTCAAGTAGTTTTGGTACAGTGAAAACAAAAGAAACTTGTCTAAAACACAACGTCCAGAGATCTACAGTTGCCTGTGCATGTCAATGATAATGCGCAAAGATGGATAGACTAGATTTACCACCATCTTGTATTTGATCTCAGTATAATAGTAGGAGCTCTGTATAAATCCATTGACACTACAGGACGGAAGGTATTTCAAAGGGGCGTTCCACAGGGAACATCTCCATTGCACCGGTGTCTTCTAGACAGACTGGGTTGGAGGTACTGAAGGTACAAGCAAACAGGAAAGGGCTTGGTCTGTTCTGAGGTCTTTGTGTCACCAGTGTTTGTTAACCACTGACCAGCAGTGACGATTAAGCACTCAAGAGCACCAGAAAGGCTGGTAGATGCTGTATCCGTGCACTGACTAATAACTGATTAAAATAGGCAAACAGTCCAAATTTGCCCTGCTGACTTTGACCCTGAGGTAAATGTGCAGATTAGGATTAATACAATTATTAATGTACCCTGTTTGACAAGGAAGTGACAGTCTCACAACAATAGGATGTGTTTCTTTATATGTATGTGCTGTACAATAGAATTTAAGACCTTCTAGACAACAGTAAAATGTTCACTTTAAAATGCATCACAGGAATTCAATATGTTGAAATAATTGTGCTACAAACCAAGGTAACTAAATAGCAGGTAAAAATAACAAAATAGTGTGATGGGAAAAATATGCAGAAACTTGCACAATGGATTTGGAACAGAGACAGCTAACTAGAATGAGACATTCCTGCTCACATAGTCTTTCACTGGGAGCTGGCAGTTGAACAATGGCATTCAAAGTGTCATCTTGCAGCTTGGAAACTATTTAAATTCATCTTCAAGTGAGTGGCCCATTGAACATACCCATTAATTGGATCTAAATAAGGGATGTTTTCTTTCTGAAGGATGTGATAGAGCGGGATATTATGTGTTCCTTTTTTCAGAGACTGGAGAGACCAGCCCAGTAGGGAGACCCAGGGACAAGGCCTGCTATTCAGAGTCCTACACCTGCTTCTTTGGCTGAAAAACTCTATACCCATATACCCATCTACCAGTCTGGCTACCAGTCTGCTAGGTCTAATTTACAGAGAAAAAAGGGCTTAGGGAGCATATATGACAGAGGGATGGGGGATATAGGACAAGGGTACTGCATTTTGAATGGTCACATGAGAGATGGGTAGAATTCTAGGCACGTTAAAGGGAGTAGGATGAGATCATTCTATACCCTAGTGATTCAGCATCAAAAGTACACGTGTATAACATGGACTGACAGAGTTTGGACAGTGGTGACCTTTTTCAGGAAGATCAACAGTGTCTTTAGCCTGAATTAGGGATGCATGTCTGTGCCTGTGAACACAAGTCAGCTTTGTCAAGGGATATCAGAGCACTTAATCTTGTCTGATATGCTGTCATTTTGGTTGCATTGGTTCAGAGTGAAGTTTGAAAGCAACTGTTACAAAGCTCTACAGTTGAAGAAGCGTTGTAGTCTGGTCTGTGTGCACCTTAAATATGTCTCCTCGCAGTGTTTTGGGAAGTACTCTCTATGCTCAGGATAAAGCTGGATAATGTTTAGGTCATATTATTTTGTCAGCTCTTTTTCTCCTTCTACAGATACCCATCTACGTTTGTTGGGAGGGGAGGAAGGGTGGAGATGGGCATTCTGATGGTCTCATCTCTTGGACTGATAAGCCTGTGACAAACCTCTTTATCAAGGGACCTCTGAACCTGGCCAGCCTTTTGCCTCTTACAGACAGCTGTTTTGTTTATACTGATCTGGTGTTCCCCACTGGCCAAAACCCATCCCTGCTTTGACCTGGCCCGGCATGCTCTGTAACACCCTGGCCTACATTTATCCACTGGTGGTCAGGTTAGGGGCCTCATTGGGGTTTGAGTGCTGTGGGCTCTGCGCTGTTCTCGCTTTCTCTGCCTCAACTGATAGGCAAGTAGAGCCAGCCAGGCAAGGAATATTCCAAAGGAATGGCATTTTGCCACTCCTCCTGTGGGCTATGAATAGCTGCCTGTGGGATGCAGACGTTTCCTCTGTGGAGGGCCACGCCAGGCAGCGGTAAGGGGGGAAGTGGGCAGGGCGTCTGGTTCTACCTGAGAGATTGACAACAGCCAGGCTCAGGCCTAGTAAAGACAGGCTGAGAATATAACCCTCTTTCACTCCTGTCTCTGGTGATTTCTCCATGCGCTTGTGTAAGGGTTGCAATTCCTTTCATGTGCAGTATGAGTCCCTTTCTCTGTATTATTGTGAAAAAGAAACAGTTGCTTTGAAACTAGATTTTCTCCATTTGTGTGTGTGTTGGGGGGATTTTTTATTTTTATGTGAGTGTTCCAGCACTCACTGTTATCTTCTCATTGCTGGTTGACTTCAATTATGCATGACATCATTTGTCGATTTGATTTGAACCTTTAGAAATCAAATCAGTTCAAATGGCAGAACACAGAGCTAAAGAACCTGGGGATATTCTTGTTTGCAGGAGATATTAAGCACACATCTTTTCCATTGTCACAACACAATGCCATTTCATCTGAGTTCCATCCTCACCATTTTAACTATATCTTTCTACAGAAAGGCAGGAAACACATTGAGTTATAATGACTTTGAGACTGGACCTATTTCTCCTAAAGGTGAATAACTAAAGGAAAGAGTGCAAATCTTGTTGAGTGTAAGGCTGCTTAATGTACGTTTCTCTTCATTGTGTTCATTCTTGCAAGCTAACGAGGCCATCCCTGAGCAGGGCGCAAAATTCAACCTCTGTTGAATTTCAGAGTAAAGTGATGCTTGTATTGTGCAGTCAAGGTGAGTACTTAGAAGAAGCAACTATCTTGAGTCCTGAGGTGTATGTGTATACCTCTTCCCATCACCCGTTTCTACTAAAATGATTCAATCGGCCTGTCAGTCTGGTTTTTTAGATTTTTGTTCTTCTAAACCTTAGATGAAAAAGAGAAATACAACACAAGGGACAACTTGCCATGGCCAGTAGCTAGAAAAATACAGACATATTGTACAGGATGTGAATATTGCCATCTGGGAAAGGCATTACCTTAGGATAAAACAAGGAATTGCACTACAACAAGCAGTTATGTACATTATAGTACACCACAGCAAGAGCGGGATTAGCAAAGGGGCGTTGCTAACGACTGTGCAACACGGGTGCTATGAGGAGAAGACAGGCCTCGGGAGCAAGAGGCGGAAAGTGCGTCTGGGTTTAAGGCGAGTTGGCTGGGCTGAGGGTGGGACTGAGGGTGGGGCTGGAGGCATCGGAGCGGCTGTAGTCGCTAAGCGATCCAGGACACGTGGCGCTGCTACCGGCCCCTCCATGAGACCTTTTCAGCATGCCAGGCTGGAAATTCGAGTGACGGCGAGCATGTTTCATCAGATGGTCACTGCGCATGAAGCGCTTGTCGCAGAGTGGGCATCCAAATTTTTTTTCCCCCGTATGCGTGCGGTAGTGGCGTGCCAGTTCATCCGAACGGGCAAACTTCTTGCTGCAGTCTGGCCAGGTGCAGGGGAAAGGACGCTCACCTACAATACAGGAGGAAAGGAGAATCAGCTGTCAGTATTTACTCATCACTAATAAAGAAATATATTAATATTGTTTAAACGTGAAATGGAGTTAGGCATGAAAGGGTTAACTAAAGTTCGGGAGGAAGGTGGCACACCAAGACTCCTCCTTGTCCAATCAAACTAATACGCATCAGCCCAGTAAAGCACGGAAGAATGCGACCAAACTCCCTTTGGTCAATTAAGAGTTCTGTATAAAGTATCTTCCATTCCTCTGGTCCCTGTGCTAGCATGTTGTTGTCACCCTCCCACCCTTCCCTTTCTTCTCTGCTTCTCCCTGTCATCTATCCAGGCTTCCCAGGGGATCTGCTTGAGCTGCTGCTCGGCCGTGACCCATTAGGACTCTCCGCCACACCCCGAGTCCATGCCCGGACACCAGGCCCGGCTCTGCTACTGGCCTCCTCCACCATCGGGCTTGGCTCAGCTACCAGCTCTGCTTCAATAAAAGCTATCTATTCAATCTATGGTGTGATTACTGAACTCGTGAACAGATTAGAGGGTCGACCATTTACTTATAACTGTGAAAGACTAATTGGCCTAAAAGGAGCTGAAAGAAACCTCACTTCTCTGCTACATGCCAAACAAGAAAAGTTAGATATGTTTTTCCTTCAATGGATCATGAAACCGGAAGACAAAATGCTACACAGTCTAGCTTTAATGACTGCTTACAGCAGAAATAAGTTTTCCATGGAGGGTGTTTAAGAGCTGACAAGTCATGAACACTGCCAGGCATTGCTAACAGTAATTATCAGAGACAAGCCCAAGCCAGCTGAACAAGACTGTGCAGTTTTTTGACCTTCTCTATCTCTTGCCAACAGATAGCCAAGTTATAAACAAATCCTACTGTTCTCTGAGTTTACCTGCAGACCTTGGGGAATTATAATAAGGGTGCATATTTACACATAAAGTCCAATCACTTAATCTGTTACATGAACACTTCAATTCACATTGGGGGAGAAAGTTGCCATTTTAGCTCAAAACCATCTGTCTTCCTTATCTTGGCTCACCATCATCAAACTAAGCAACCGTGCTATCAAAATGATGGCTTGAACAATGTGCCTTTCTTTCAGATGTTATTAAATGGAAGACATGTTGTAAGAGGAATCTGTCATCAACACCACACAAACACAAATTATGTTTTGGGAAAGTGACACAAAGGGCCTCAACTGAATCTTGGGTTTGTTTTTTTTTCCCAGAATACTGATTTTGCGCTTTAGGAACCATACACAGTTTAATTAGCTACACTCCAGATGCTAATAGTTCCCCTGCCCATGTTCCAACATAGATCTGTGACTGTACGCTTAGGAAATTATACCCTTCCCCCTCCATGGGAAATAAAAGTAGGCTTTGACACAAATGCATCCAAAACCAGATGGTCCTATATATCTTGGTGTGGTTTCCTAAGATTTTCATGTGGTTTGAGTCTAAATCCAGTATACTGCATTCAATGGCCAATACAGCTAATACAGTATTCCCTTTAGTTCCGTCTCAGTGATTTTCTGCCTGACAATAGCTAACCCAGCATTCTAATTTTACCAACGTTAAGGCAGTATTTGCTGCACTTTGACTCTACAGCAGTACTGTTTACTGATGCTGCAGGAAGTATGGCTTTTATAATGTTCCTTTTGGGATAGGATCTCTGGATCTGCCTAACAGAGAATGTCGGAGAAATAAAATTAAAATAAACGGAAAGGAGAGCTAGAAGCTTATACAGTAACTGGGATGACAGAGTACTGTTGCACATGTGGGCAAAGTCTGCCAAACTGCTATCTTTTCTTGGTGGTTTACCTGTGGGTAACTTCAAAAGACTCTTAGTACTTGATGCCAGTACTATATAAACAAAACAGCAACTCTGCGATCAGTAGGGGGGGGGGGGGGGGTTCCCTTTCCCCTCCTGGTTACCAAAGCAGACAGACTCCAGACATGGCAAGTCTAGACAGCTCCAGTCTGCATCCTGGGCTCAGGCTCAGGCATCTCACCTCATCTCCAGACAGACTCACTGGGCTCACTGAGCCCAACAGCACCCAGCCCACCTCTCCTCCCTTCCTCCCAGGACGGGGTGCATACACGCTACGTGCACACATGGGCATTGACACACACGTACACACATCTCACACATGCCTGCAAACTCATAAAAAAAAAAAAAACTCTCTCACCCTATATAGCAGTTTCACATGAAACACACCCCCTCCCATGCCCTGTTCCCTTTCTCACAGTAGAACAAATACACAAAGAAAAAAACATTCTCAAGCCATCTTTCTCATACACAGATACAATGCACATATAAAAACAAAAAGGGCATGCTTTTTAAACCTTTTTTAAAACATCCTGGATTGAACCTCTTCTGAGCATATACAAAAATAGACTAAATCTAAGATTAGCTTGGAGTTCCTAAAGCTACAGAGGGAAGATTGGTTTTACTATGTAGGCCTTCTCTCAGCAGTGTCTGATTTGGTGTCTTATTAAGAAGAGAAACAGCTTGGAGTGGCTGGACAGGACACTACAAAGTGAGTTATGGACTGAAATGTAGAGCTGTGCTCTGCAAGCTGCAGTGTAAAAGATCCAACAACATCAATATTTCACTGTGCACTAGAGAGCTGAGAAACTCAGGCTCTGCTACTCCACAACAGTTATGCAGACATAGTAGAAGCGTCAGGAAACCAACAGCAGTCCACTGAGGACTGACTACACTTAGAATTGCACTGATCTGAAGTAGGAGAAGAACCCTGCCCCACCCCCATCACATAATAGCATGTGTTGTTTTCTTAAGAAATGTAATGAAAGCACTAACATTCAATTGCAGAGCATGAAGACAACGCTTTCAATAACACCAGGCAAGGGGTCTCTGGTTAGTGCCATCCATCCAATCAGAGGAAGCAACAGGGAGGCTTGGAAAACGAACACTTTGTTCTCGAGGGTAGACAAAGGTAGAGGCTGCCCCTCAACAGTGGGATGGTATCACACACTCTAGCATTCAGCATCATTCAGTCATCCCTCCACATCTCCATGAAAGAGTGAATCTTGTCAGCCACTCCCTGCACCCCTCTGATTTCAGTTCCAAAGCCATCCCGCCACAGCAACGTGGCATCTGTAACGCCGGAGACTCTGATTGGATGGTCGGTATATCTAGCTGCAGGGTGGCGCTTGACCTTTCTCAGAACGGGTGAGAGCGGGGATGGAGTGTGGTGGGGAGTAATTAGGACACTTTCCTCTAACGAACACAGTGACCCAGTTAGCCGGAGAGTGAGTTACATCATGCCTGCTCACTGTACCTTCCCTAAGCACTAGCACTCGTGTCTCCCCTCTGGGGCGATGAGATTATGTCACAGGTGCTCATGTTATACAACTGTTCTCTTTGGGGCCACTGGGTGGGTCAGTAAATATAATGCTTATCCTTGGTTCTCTCTTTCTCCCTCTCTCAATCCTTCTTGTGAATGTTTGTCCTATGAATCTGAGTTTGCCCAGAGATGAAAAGGGGTTGGGAATCTGAAAGAATCTGGTGAATTTGGGAGATGATATTACTGTTTGACGTGAGCAGCAGTAGATCCAAGAATCTACAACAATCACCTGTTCCATGAACAGATACCAGCATCTCAAGGCAAGGCAGATAACATTCCTTCTGTTTTCTCAGCCATAGGCCACTAGCAAACTATTTATTATCTCCTTTCTTTCTTATTTGTTCTTTCTCTCTCTTTCTTTATTCTTGACATGTGAAAATGCAAGCTAAAGATGGTCCTGATGATACTACTACTCAAGTTCACATTCAAGTCACTTGAATTGTATCCTTATTCAGAGGTCTTTCACAGAAATTTGCTCTGAAAGTATCAGAAGCAACTGACTAATGTAACATTGTTAGAGACTAACTGCAAACTCCAAACATTTAACACTTGTCTTATACTCGGGTCATTGTGACCCCCCGACGTGTTGCGACAACTTTACCTCATATAAAAATAAAGTGAAGCATTTTCTTTTAACCGTGGGGCTGTCTCACACCCCCCACAGCGAAGATTAAAAAAAAAACCTTTTTATTTGTTTTTGTATTGGGTAAAGTTGTCGCTGCACAACGATGGTTCGTTCGTTGTGACCCGAAGGCAGCACAAGGGTTAAAAGCCGTATGTCTTTTCTCACTATATGGAGGAACTTGAGACATCATAAGATGTAAGAGGGTGGGTCAGGTTGAATGTTCTGAGACATTTATCAGAGCTCATCAGAGCTAGAGTACCTCTGGCTCAGGACTGACTCAGGGACAGACCTGGGAAACATTAGACCAGAGGGGCTCCACAAACTGCAATGGTATAACTCACCAGAGGGCTGAAATTCACTGTCTGTTAACGGCAGACTGTGGCCTGAGGCCAGCCAGTCAACCGCGGGCCTCCACACAGGGCTATAATAAAATGACTGCAGTCAAGACCCTCATCACCCTGCCCCCTAGAGCAGGGTTTCCTCCATGACATCACCGCTGGCCTACTCATGCTTGGCATTATGGGTTTGGATAGGGTTAAGCTCTCACCTAACAGTGCAGGCTCCACCCTGCTTAGAATATATTGCCTTCTAAGGGATATCAGGATCCAAGATGGCGCCGATGATGGCTGCCTCGGTCGTTAGGACCTCTGCTCTTCTCCCTGTACACCAACAGTTGCACCTCCAGTCATCCGTCCGTCAAACTCCTGAAGTTTGCGGACGACATTGGGCCCATCTCTGGTGGAGACGAGTCTGATTATAGGTGGGAAGCGGCCAACCTGGTAACCTGGTGCAGCCAGAACAACTTAGAGCTCAATGCTCTTAAGACAGTGGAGATGGTTGTGGACTTCAGGAGGAACACAGCCCCACTCACCCCCATCACCCTGTGTGACTCCCCAGTCAACACTGTGGAGTCCTTCCACTTCCTGGGCACTATCCTCTCCCAGGACCTCAAGTGGGAACTGAACATCAGCTCCCTCATCAAGAAAGCACAACAGGGGATGTACTTCCTTCGGCAGCTGAAGAAGTTCAACCTGCCAAAGACAATGATGGTGCACTTCTACTCAGCCATCATTGAGTCCATCCTCACCTCCTCCATCACCGTCTGGTACGCTGCTGCCACTGCCACGGACAAGAGCAGACTGCAGCTATCATCCGCACTGCTGAGAAGGTGATTGGCTGCAATCTGCCTACCCTCGAGGACCTGCACACCTCGAGGACCCTGAGGCGAGTGAGGAAGATTGTGTCCGACTTCTCCCACCCTGGACACTCCCTGTTTCAGTCACTCCCCTCCGGCAGAAGGCTGCGGTCCATCAGGACCAATACCTCAGGCCACAAAAACAGTTTCTTCCCTTCCGCTGTTGGCCTCTTCAACAAGGCCAAGGGACCACACTGACTCTAATGACTTCCTGCTTAAAACACACTGCTTTTTGCACTGCATTACAAAATTGTATCTTGTACATTTGTATTTTTTGTAATATTTGTATTTTTGTATTTTTATATTGTAATTTACGGCAACTTATATTTTATTTTATTGTATATTTAATTATATTCTAATCCCACTTAGTACTGCTAGTTTATGTACCCTTAGTATAGATAGTCCACATATTTAAATTTTAGGTCCCTATATGTTTATTGTATGCACCTTCCTGCCAAAGCAAATTCCTTGTCTGTGCAAACTTTCATGGCGAATAAATCCCATTCTGATTCTGATTCTGATATAAACTTGAACACGTGTGTGGCAAGAAATAAACATACAATTAGAATTGTAGTTATTCTTTTCAGCAGTGTTCAGAATACTCAACTGTAATCACAAACAAATATATAGTACAACCCCCTTTTGAGCAGAAATAACACCAAAGAATTAAGAGTGTGTGTGATCTAAGAAAAATTACTTGTTTGCTTTGAAATATATCATGGAGTTGAAAATAACTGTGCGTGCAGATGCACATCTTAGCATAAGAGATGGAGGAAGTGCAGCAACACTGAGAAAACCACTCTGTTTGAAAAGGCTTTCATCACACAGCCCCTTTCGGAGTCTGACTTATTATCATTTGGTGCTAGATACAAATGGTTTCAGAATTTCAGATTCATATGTGAGTCAGACGTTTTTCATCAAGACTGGTTGGGGCTTGTGGAGTGAAAGTTCTCAAACAAGGGGCAGTACAAAGCATTCTCACTTATTGTCTTTACATAGAGAACCTTTCTAGACCCTGAATGACATGTTACACCTTGTGGGCCAATAGTCGTCAGGCTGTGCACAATGGTAGCAGCAACACTAGTTATCAGGAGAACCTTCACATTGTAATGCCTTTCAAATAAGAACCATGCAAGCTAACCGTAGCTCACCCCCACCCGCTCTGCAGGGCAATTGACATAGAGCTACCACGGGATCCGCACATACTCCGACATACATTATTACATCCCCTTGTCTCTGGGTGTGTGTGTGTGTGGGGGGGGGGGGTTGAAATACATTGACCATCTCACCACTGTTGCCTCAATTAGATAGTGGCCCAACCTTTCACAACTTTGGGGGTTAGGTAAAATGGCCAGCAGTCGTGTGTTAGCCCAGACAAATCTTTTTAACCTCGGTTAACTAAAGGCTGCAATATGCTTCTCCGACTCCGTTTACGGATGGGCGGGCTTACGGATACGGACGGATACAGACCATAGGCGGAAATCCCTGGGGGGACAGGGGGACACGACACCTCCATTCTGGGAAAAATATGATTTGTCCCCCCCAATAAATCACCGTAAACATAAAGAAATGTAAATAATATTAATTATATACATTTAACATATTACAATGTGTTACAGCAGTAATTTTGGTGTCCCCCTCAGGAATTGCTCTTGAGAAAATGTGATATAATTGTCCCCCCCAAAATTGATAGCAGATTTTCGCCACTGATACGGACGGATAGACTGCGTTTATGGTTCTACGTAGGCTGTGGGTGCTGAAAACAATTCACCGCCAGAAGAGTAGGTGGTGCAACGGTTGTTTGTAAGTCGTCGTCGAGTGTTTATTTACCTAGGTTATCGAGAAGTCGGAGCAAATTTACAAATTAGCCGTTTCATCAATAAAATACGCACATTTTCAGCAACTACATTCAGATGCTGATTTACATGTACTGTTTAGCTGAAATATGAATTGTAAAAACTTACAGCAATGGCGGTAAAAGGATTCTGTTCGTCCTGTTTATCACGGCAACCCCGGCCTTGACGCAAGCGGTTCTTAATACTGACCAATCACAGCCAAGGGGGTATCCGTAAGTATCCGAAATTACGACGGATAGTTAGAAAATTCAGGAGGTGCACGTCGAGCTTTCCGGGCGGAGAGCTCCGAGAGGGCGTTCCCCGTAGAGGAGGGCGTTCCCATGTGTCCGTTTTTGGGAAAACGGAGAAGCATATATCGGCCTTAAGGGTAAAGAAACAACTGCAGCCAATAGAGGATGTTTACGTCTACAGAAGGATTGGCACTGGTAGGTGGGGGCAGAGATACCCTATCATCCATGACTCAAGACACAGAGGCTGTACACATGAAGAGATCTCCCCTCGGCTCAGTATCAAGCCAAAATCCCTCACCCCGACACACAGTGGAATCGCAAGGCCATAGCTACATTTGGGTAAGATAGCAACCATTGAAGGCGGCAAGCTATCTTAAAAACATCTTGCGTCATCCTCATAGACTGGAATCTCCCCCAGGGCGTTGACTGCTGCTGTTCATCTCTCTCCCTTGACCACACCCTACAGCACACATGCTGCCAAGATCTGCCCCAGTCTGATTGATCACAAGGCAGAGATTAACACACCTAACACACCACGGTGAATAGACCTGCTAAAGACAGGAGGCCATATCTGCCTAGAGTTACACATATCTGTTAGCCAGTTCTCACTATTTCAACCCATGGCTGGATGCAGTTCGGGTTCAGGCGTTATCAGGGTGACGCTTTCTCTCTTTCTGTAGGACTGTCACCACTCTGAACACACTTATCAGATGGCCTACAGATGCAGCTAAATGAATGACCTACATCCATGCAGGGCATTGACAGCGGCAAGAATATCCCTACATCTGCCCCCACCCCCACTATGCTGCTGTACAGTACGTTACCACTCCTGGCCCCATCCTCCCTGAGCAGTAGACCTCCGGCATTGCGTGAGAGATGCGGGTGGTGGCTTTTGTGGTGGAGAGGTGAAGTATGCCAAGCCATGGCAGTTCTAGATCCTTCTCTTCCTGCGTGGGGTAATCGACACCGGACTGCTGACAGTGGCTGGGGATAGACCTCAGAACACGCAAACCCTCAGCCCGGTTGTTATTCCCTGCATTTTAGCAGGCTTGAGAACAGAGGGCGGGGCTGAGGGAAAAATTTACAAGAGTGGCTTTTATAAGACTTCTCCAAAGATAACTAAAGAATACATGAGCTCTGTGGTCCATTGAAATGTTCTTAGCAAACCCAAAGCCTTACAAAGGTCTTTCAGTGCAGGCTGCACAAATGCCTATCTATGATTGGTTTCTTAATCACAGCCACATACAGCAGAAGTGCAGGTACATCTACTGAGTAATAGTGTAGTAAATATAGTAGAAAGAGTGGAGCTGGAAGGGGGTGACCCTGTGCTGGAGGCTCATCAGTCCATGGGTCAGGAGCTCAAAGGAAAAACACTGGCAGTTCTGACCCATAGGATTAGAGCAGTCAAGTTACCAGTACCTGTTTGGTTTTATTTACATCCCAAGTAGATCAAGTAGATTGTGCTAATACCTCATTTCTTTATGGCAAACCAGGAGTGACACATGAACTTTATGGACTTAACATTACCAAAAGTTACCTTGAGATGAACCACACAATTCCAAATAATTCTCCAAAGACTCAGCCAACTAAACTGTCAGATGGCTGAGCTACATTAGGGAGTTGGGCTATTAATCAGAAGGTTGCCAGTTCGATTCCTGGCCGTGGCAAATGACGTTGTGTCCTTGGGCAAGGCACATCACCCTACTTGCCTCTGGGAGAATGTCCCTGTACTTACTGTAAGTCGCTCTGGATAAGAGTGTCTGCTAAATGACTAAATGTAAATGTTTGAAATGACCAAATGTCTGTCTTAGTTTACAACATAATGGATCATTACACTCATAGCCTTATGAAACCTAAAGACCTAGTACAGTCTACACCCTAGATGTGTCAGTATTAAGATCTGAAAAAATTATGACAACAGATGGTTCAGAATAATGATCATATGAAACAAAAATAGACAGGGAACCAGTCAGTCTCAGAGCCATGGTCAGGGTGGAGGAGGGACAGCAACAGGGAGTCAGGTGGCTGAGCGGTGAGGGAGTCGGGCTAGTAATCCGAAGGTTGCCAGTTCGATTCCCGGACATGCCAACTGACGTTGTGTCCTTGGGCAAGGCACTTCACCCTACTTGCCTCGGGGGAATGTCCCTGTACTTACTGTAAGTCGCTCTGGATAAGAGCGTCTGCTAAATGACTAAATGTAAATGTAAATGTAACAGATCCTCCTCCCTTCACCCTCCCGCCACCTCATTCCTGCCTGGCCAGGCACATTCCACTTATCCTGCACTTGCTGTGTAATAAGCCCAAAACGTAACTACTGGAAGGTATGCGTGCTGCATTTGGGATACTTTCATGTGGTAAAATGTCTCAATAAAGAATTATTATTCTTCCAAAGAATTACAAGTATGTGTGTGTAATTGAGTACATTTGAAATGCCAATGAAGCTATGAAATAACAGTCTGTTGCCAGGTGGTAGTCGGTTTAAGGATTTAGGGGCCCTCTATGACCACAACACAATACCAGAGGTACCCCAGTGAAGCACAAAGGATAGGACCTAGACAAAAAATGAAGCCAACTGTAAAATATGTCACTCAGGCTTTTATATGAGAGGAATATTGTCCCCATTCCTCCCGGTGATTTGTGGTGTTTTGTGCCTTGTGCACTGACAAGAAGGCCTTTTGTGAGGCCCAGCCATGGGGGGCACAGAAGGTTCATGTTGTTCCTTAAAAAAAGAGAGAGCCAAGCAGAGTAATGAAGATCAACTGAGAAGTGCAGTAAGACACCTCACACTAGAATAGGACATCATCACCACATCACATCACCAGTAGGGTGATGTGATGTGGTGATGATGTGGTATGTTACATTAGAATCAAGGTCAAATAAGTCAAATCCACTAATACCAAGCAAATATGTTATGCCTTAAATTCTCTTCTCATTAGAATAAGTTGTTTAAAGGCCTTTGCATGACATTGTGGAATCACTGCTTCTTCTTAGAATACTTCTTGGTTCCAGGTAACACTACTAACCACTAGTTAAGAAAGTTAAGAATCCTGTACATTATTGTGGTTTCATTTTCCCTGGCATATGCCATTGTAGGGAAACCCCACCTCTCCATTCAAGGAGATCAGACAAAGCTGTCAGCTGACCCATAACCTCAACCTGCTGCAGTTCCCCACCCATTTAACTACAGAATGAGCAACAGTACATCTTCATGTGTTTTCACATATCCTCTATGCTCCACCTCATTTACCCTACTTATCTAAAACAAAAGAAAAATACATAATTCTCTTTCTATAATACCACAGGAGACATGCTTTGTTTCATGTTTCATCCTAAACAACCAACTGTATGACCCCTTTCCCCAAACATAGTTATAGGTTAGGTACATGGAAGGCATCTCATTGCCTGTTGTAACTGTAAGGATCCCATTATGAAGTTGTACAGTTAACAGATTAGATTTTGAGCATAGACTGGTTAGCTCGAACCTCTGACAGCTTTATTAAACTAACATGCAGAAATGTACCCTGACAAATTATATACCACAGATCTTTAAAGAGGGTGGAGTTTGGGGATTTCAAAAGTCAAATAAGGACTCCTGCTTTCTGGCCCTCTGTTCTCAAAGACTGCATTCCCCCATCAATTTCTGTACAAAGGTGGTGTTGGCTAAAATGATCGGTTCACTCTCTGCTCAGCTAGTTGGGGCTGAAAGGAAGCGTGCTGAGTGCGGGGGAAAGGCACTCTGGGACACTGCAGGTTGGCTGAAGAAGGGCAGCTGAACTCAGATGACCCACATTCTCTGATTACCCAAACAAAAGAGCAGGAACACTCATGAAACAAACCAATCGTGAGCAAGAGACTGTAGAACGCCCCAATAGAAAGACATATTGGCAAGACTCAGAGACAAGCAATTAATCAAGGCATTCTTCACATTCCAAAAGGAAAATACATTCATATAATAATGGGGGACCTTTAAATGTGATGATCCCTGACAGATTTTACCTTGTTTTGATATTGATTAAATGTCTTCAATCTGAGCGTGATAATTCAGTATGCAGTCATTTAAAAGGGATTTATAAAAAAAAATTGTGACCCTCAGACACAAAGGCTGTGAGTGTCTTACACTGACACTGTCATTGCAGTTTTCTGTAACATAAAAACATGTATATAGTTCATGTAATAGATCAATTGTCCTTCCGATAATACGAAGAGACTTCTTATACTCCCAAACACTGATATAGCATCACACAGTGCCTTTCTACGTGTGTGTCTGTATTATTCCCTCAATTTCAGTAGGTGTGTCTTTGCAGTAGCCATAGCACACATTTACATACTGTGTACTATGGTTTAATCTGGAACTATTTGCTTTTCATGGAACCTTTTGTTTATTTTTTATTTTCTTTCATCTTTACAAATGATCCTATGTAGTGTATGTACTTTTTAAAGTGTAGTATGACAGCAAATATATGAAACGTTACAAAACATATTCAAATTTTTAAATGTATTTACAAATACCCTTAACAAGCTTGAAGACAAAGTATTTGATTGGGTATAAGAATATGTGTGGACCTGAACAATGTCACCGCACTGGAATGTAGGCTATTACGGTAAATAGAGAAAACGCAGTTGAGTTTATACTTAAATGTGTACTGAGGTGAACTATGCATTGGATCTTTCTCTTCCTCACGTCTGCGCTCAACTAGCTGAGTCTGTTACTGGCCAGATCAGTTGGCAGACTGTCTAGTGGGGGTGTGGCACTTCACAACAAAGACTTTCAAGCAGACAGGAAAACTGTTACCAACAAACTTGTACTTTTAGGTGTTAATGTTTCAATTTGTGCATCAACAATGTATCGGGAACGTTTCGAGAGAGCGAATACCTCATGTTGGTATGTGGATATCCCTGCTTTCAGTTGATGCATCGTGACGGTACAACAACTTGTCAGATTTAACAATACTGCATGCTGATGTATGTCCGGTATGCCCTTTTGAACAACAAAAAGTGACCAATCATTGGGTCAGTTAAGTTTGTCCATGGTCATACAGACCAAAGGTTGCCAGTGCTTCGCAGGTTTCTTGTATTTAGCTTATGTGTGCAAACAAAACAAGTTTGTTTCTGCACTGCAGTCGGGGTAATACGCCCTGAAAGAGGAGATGAATATCAAGCCAAAGGGGGAAGGGGAGAACTAGTTTCCGACAAAGGCTGGGTGCTTTGAGTGGGCGTGGTAGTATTTGTGACACCCTCCCCCATATCAAATTAAGAGTATTTTGCTAGAACAAGTTTTGTTCAACTTTAAGAAACATCTTAATTTGTCAAATTGTCCAATCTATGCGTGTGAAAATGATCACAAGAATCCATGTAATTCTACTGCAGAATTTCCTTTATTTTATATATATATATATATATATATATATATATATATATATATCTGACACATCGACATCAATGTGCTATAACTTGATATATATATATAAAATAAAGGAAATTCTGCAGTAGAATTGAGAAAAAAAGAAAATGGTTCCTTAAAGTATTTTGTACATTTCGTTCCAGTGACACTGACCTGTATGTGTCCTTAGGTGAGCTTTGAGGTGGGATGATTTCCCATAAACTTTTTCACACCCTGAATAATGGCATTTGTGCTTTTTCTGGGGTGATTCGTGCTCAATTCGACCTCTCAATCGTTTGCCTCTTTGTTTGAGCGTAGGGTCGGAGATGGTGGTAGGTGTGGCAGAGTTTCCATCATCTTTCGTTATATTCGGTGGCGCTAGGCTTTCCTCCTTTATTTTTGCCTGATCGGCGAAATTGTTGGGGGTTTGCTGGTTGAAATCCGCCAAAATTCTAGCCACCACAAAGAGAGAGGAATTGTCTTTTACCAAAGGTTCTTTAATCTCCTCTCCGTTCCTGGGAGCAGTCGCAGTTTCTGGTTTTATCTCTCTATTCCCTTTAGGGCCATGGACAATTGCACGACTGGACATGGAAACAAGGCATTCTGCTGCAAAGTGATCCATTCCGTAATAGAAACAGTCCCTATGTTTCTAAGACATTCAAAGAAAAAATTGTCGGCCTGTTATAAGAACTTGTTCCGTGGTTCCCTTTGTGTGATGCTGATTAGGTCGCTCTCATAAGAGGACTATGAGATCTTACCGGCTTTCTAACAATATCAACATCTCACTGGGAAACGTTAAAAACAAAAATTTAAACAGACAAAACAAGAGGATCTCTCTTTAACGAAATTCTGCAGGTAATAATAAACCGGAAAACTTGCTTGTAACTCCCATTGCGGCTGCTATATTCTCTACAGTATAGTGACTGTCTACTGAGGACCAGTTCTTGCCGACTGTATCCATGCTGGGGGCGTGTCGACCGGTAGCATTTGGCAGCGTCGTCAGGGAAGCTGACTTTTCATTGGATATCGCTTGGCCCTAAATGAACCTGCCTACCCTCTCCCAACTTCAGACAATAACTTGAAAGTTTAGATTACTCGAAATGTGAAACGTCAGTATTTTACATAGTTACAATTATTCATGATGTCAAATTTGTCCAAACTACACTGAGAACATTTAGGCTTTATGACTGAATTTTGATAAGAAAACCGTACAGCCATGATTTACATTAGCACATTTACATTTTTACATTTGGTCAATTAGCAGACGCTCTTATCCACAGCGAGCAGTGGTGTAGTGGTAAAAATAGAGGTGGGTAAACTATGAATTTTATTATTTATTTATTTACAGGGTCGTCAAGCCCCCCCCCCCCCCCCCCCTCACGCATTGACCGTGAGACACACGCATTACAAAAAAACGTTGCGCCACCTACTCTTCTGGCGGTGAATTGTTTTCAGCACCCACAGCCTTCGGAGTACTATAAATTCAATCAATCCGTCCGACTCCGTCCGTCCGTC
Source organism: Osmerus mordax (assembly GCF_038355195.1). Taxonomy (NCBI): domain Eukaryota; kingdom Metazoa; phylum Chordata; class Actinopteri; order Osmeriformes; family Osmeridae; genus Osmerus; species Osmerus mordax. The sequence continues at coordinate 13,273,450 of NC_090053.1, forward strand.
TGTCCGTAATGGAGTCGGAGAGTACCCGGATGACGCACTGCAAACGGTCAAAAAATGCAGTGTACAACGATGGACACTACTCGCCCTAAACGGGCGCCATATTGGCTACCTAGCGGAAGAGGAGGAGCCCTTTCGGCAGCTTTTCATTTGTAAAATAATGGCGGACGAAATGACTCGCGAGCAGATTCGCCTTAGATTCGCGGGTGTGACAATCAGATTTGCGTCCGTCACTTCCCGCCAAGTGGTTAACTTAAGTGTTCCATTTGAGACAGCATTACTCAGCGACAGAGTGCACTAGAGATGTAAGTGCACTGTATTGCAGTGCACTGTCTTGCAGTGTACTTAGTAAAGTGTGCGGTAGTAGACACAGCCTCAGTGTCACTGTCGAGTGTAAGCGAGACAAAGGGGGCGGGGTAATGGCTGCACAGACGTTCATTTGGCCAACCGGCCTTGGGGAAATGGAGGACGGCCAACTGTGTCGCTCTGTCTTCTGCCTACATTTTCTTAGTAGTTGAAAAAATTATAAGGCAAGCGGCCCTCCGGCCCAGACGTGTCTCGGCCCACCGGGAATTCTCCCGGTGCTCCCGATGGCCAGTCCGCTATTGGTTGAAGGACTTTTACACGGCACCCCTGCTTTCATCAGACGGCACCCCATGGTGCCGCGGCACCCCGGTTGGGAAACACTGAGATACAACATCCTCTCATTTATTAAGATTAGGGATCTGCAGGCATAACCATACCCTTTGTAAACCATACAACAATATATTTGCCTTTGCTAATTGAATCATCAAAACATAATGGACTAGGAGTTTTCTCTTTGTTTCTGTCATAACCAACCATTATGATGAAATGACATTTGAGAGTCCTGGATGTTAACAAGTCTCAGAATGGCCTTCCCATGATGACTAATATTCACCAACCTTATAAACAGAGGTGAGCAGCCCAGACAGAATTCTACCTGCATACCAGATTTGTCAGAGAGAAACTAGGCGTTATTCAAATGGAACAATAAACACAGTTTCAGTCCACAGTCCAAGATAGACATGGAACAGTAATACTTTTTTAGGGTTTTTCAGTATAACACACTGAGTCATACCCGTATTGCCATGGTAGGAATTGCTGTTGGTGGGTCACACTGTGTTCAAGCCAGGTAATCTCGTGAGGTCATCCAATGTCAAGTCAGTGAGGTATAACAGAAGGACGTAACCAAGTCATCTCTCATTGGAATAGAGTGTGGCATGGCTTCTACCCAGAAGGATATACAGGTTACACATGTTACAGTATTACTGGCCTCCAAGCCTCCTGTGTGTAAAAACACCATCAGAATCTAACAACAGAGATCTATAGACTTTGAAGTAAACTGCAAAAGGAACTTTGAAGTTTGAAAGAATTTTAGGAAATCTAAGGAACTTTTGCAGAACAAAGATTCCAAGCACAAAGAGAAGCAACATTGGAGTGGCTCAACAGCAAAAAAATGAACGTTTTACAGTGGCTCAGTCAAAGTCTGGAACTTAATCCCATTTAAACTCTGTGGCACAATTTGAAAATTGCAGTCCACAAGCCATGACCAACCAACCTGAACCACTTGGAGAAAATCCCAGAAGAAAGGTACATACTTACCCCAACAGACTTAACCCTCGTGCTGCCTTCGGGTCACATGACCCAAAGGTTCATAACGAACCATTGTTGTGTTTACCCAATTTTACCCTATACAAAAACAAATAAAAATAATTTTCTTTTAACCATTCCAATGTGGGGGGTCTGAGACAGCCCGACAGTTAAAAGAAAATGCTTCACTTTGTTTTTGTATGAGGTAAATTTGTCGCAATACGACGGTGGGTCACAATGACTGATGGGTCAGAATGACCCGAAGATAACACAAGGGTTAAAGCTATTATTGTAGTGAAAGGTGACTCAACTAAATATGTGGGGGGGTTGGAGGTTTGAATATTCAAAATAGACCATTGTTTTGTTAAAAAATATAAAACCAATGTCACCTTACAATAATACATTTGGGGATTTTGTGTTTTAAAATAAAATGTTGAACAGAACGAAATGTCAATATACCATTTGTATTTCAGCAATATGAGAGAATTGGTCTGAACCCAAGGCCATGCATGTATTTACTTTCTACATATTTATCCAAATCAGTTATAAAGGCGGGGGGGTATTTATACCAGATGGTTTAGAACCTACTTAAGTGGCAAGGATGGATGCAGCTTCATTTGACATTCCTCTTCAGGTCACATAGGAAGCTGAGCCATGACTATGCTTAGAGCCTTTGTCTGTTCTATACAATGCCACTCAAAAGAGCAAAATGGACACAGGTCACGGTTCTGTTGTTTCACCCATTTGCCTGTGACCATCAGTTCCCCTATTCACAGAGTATGGATCAATGCGATGGCTGGAGTGTGAGGTGCCTTGCAGGCACTGGTGAGGAGAGATTACTCTGACAGGCTCCATTCAACTGGACGCTCAGCCCCAAGGCCCTGCATTAACCTACCATGCTGATGCTACAGAACGAGGACCTCTTTTCACAAGCTATTCAACATCTGAAGCACTCAACAACATCCCTGAGGTACTCACCTAGACTACTTAGGCATGAGCACTACATAAACACTGGCAATCTGGGAAGGCTATCTTTATCTATCTGATATCGGCAAGTGTTGTCTGTGACTGTCATTGTAATTCAGAATCAGGTAGATGCTTCTGAATGCAGTAATACTATAGTTACAGTTTTTCACAATTGTTAAAACACGTTTCTCAAAACAATAACGGCTTTTCTCAAAACTGCACACACAAAACTGAAAACGTCACACACAAAATGCTAAACCTGACTTTCCTGACCTCCCTTTGCAAGATGACTCTTTGCCATCAAATCTCTTACCGGTTCGCAAAATGGAACTTGTGTTCTCATTTGGTACACACAGCCATATTTTCACACACACATACCATTCATAAGAGTACACACGACTAAGCATTTGCTGCACACTAACAAGCATTGAAAACACAATTATAGAAATGGAACACAGCATATTACAGTTTTTCTCAAATGCTAAAACACAAAAGCCAATCCTCTAAACCAAATGACCAGTTGTCTAAACACATTTACTAAATCTAGCCATTATTTTCCAATATCATAAACACATTTCACATGAAGACACAATTCACAAAACACAATCCTCCGTTCTCATAAATCTTAACACACTTAACACATTTTTCCTTGTTAAAACACAAGTTGCAAAAGAACTATGCGCATATTCTCAAATGAAAGCTCATGTGATGCCAAATGCTTGCCACAGTCAGCAATATTTGAACACAATGAACACACCTGGCGTCATTCATTACACACAACGACTCAAAATTGAAGACACCTCTTGCTAATGCTGTGACCACATGTATAAAAGCAAGTTCAGAGTGTATAGTTTGCTGAAGATTCCAAACAAACACAATGGATGAAGGCAGAGTTAGGTGAAGAGGAATTCGAGTCAGAGGAGGGAGAAGAGCTGGCCATGGAAGAAGAGGAGGAGGCCAACGAGGAAGAGGAGGAGGCCAACAAGGGAGAGGAGGCGGCCAACAAGGGAGAGGAGGAGGCCAACAAGGGAGAGGAGGAGGCCAACAAGGGAGAGGAGAAGGTCCAGGAGGGAGAGGAGGAGGCCAACAAGGGAGAGGAGAAGGTCCAGGAGGGAGAGCAAGACAACCGCGCACCATCATTACGGACGAGATGCGAGCAACAGTCATTGACCATGTCATTGTCCATGGCATGACAATGGCTGAAGCAGGACTAAGAGTCTGTCCAAACCTGAGTAGGTTCACCGTGGCCACCATTATCAGGGCATTCAGACAACACAACAGGTATTGTATTCTATTGCTTTCTTTGTCACAATACCATTTTACAAGCCTGTGAAAGTAGTCTATTGGTTTCAAATCAGTTGTTACTGTATTGTAAAACATGTCAATTGACAACACATGTTTCTTTCTTTAGAGTTGAAACAATGCCACATAGAGGTGGGAGGGTTGCCATATTTACAGCGGCACAAGAAACCCTCATTGTGGATATGGTTCGTGAGAACAACCTCCTCAGACTCCGGGAGATCAGAGACAGTCATGGCCGATAATGTCAACTTTGAGAGCATTGATGATGTCAGCTTGGCCACAATAGACCAAGTTCTCCGGCGCCAAAAGATGCGGATGAAACAGGTCTATAGGGTTCCCTTTGAGCGCAACTCTGCGCGACACAAAGACCTACGTTAAGAGTATGTGCAAGTAAGTATACATCCATGTTCACAGTACAGTTAGAGGACATACTGTGTTGCTCAGTGGCCTACATTACTTCTGGACAATACTGTGCTACCTGATTGACTGTTGTTCTGAACACCTGTGCACTTTCACATTTTCACAGAGGATATTACAGTTGGACGCAATGGCCAGACCTCATGAGTACCTCTTCCTGGATGAGGCTGTTCAACATGCAGAAACTAAAGCAAAGAGGCCGTAATATCATTGGCCAAAGAGCCATCACTGAGGTTCCTGGCCAACGGGGGGGTGATATTACTCTTTGTGCGGCCATGGGTTTGGAGGGGCTTGTCCACCGGCATGCTGTCCTTTGGTCTTTCAACACCCAACGTCTCCTCACCTTCCTAGAGGAGCTAAAATACATCCTCCTGGACCGCCAACAACACCATCCTGGGCCCGCACATCACATTTCTGTGATAATTTGGGACAATGTACGCTTCCACAGAACAAACCAAATCAGAGAGTGGTTCACCACCAACAGTAACCACTTTTTAAACGTCTGTCTGCCACCCTACTCCCCTTTCCTGAACCCTATAGAAGAGTTCTTCTCATCGTGGAGATGGAAGGTTTATGACAGACAACCATACACTAGAGATAACTTCCTAAGGGCAATGGAACTGGCCTGTGTTGACATCCCAGTGGAGGCCTTCCAAGGATGGATGCGCCATTCCAGGACGTTTTTCCCGCGGTGCCTGGCAAGAGACAATATAGCCTGCGATGTGGATGAGGTGATGTGGCCCGATGCAGCTCAGCGACATGATGCCGCACAGTGATTGTGTGGTGTGAATAAAGTAAATAAAAAAACTTCACACCCTGATCATGTTTTCAAGAGTACTGTTGTGTGCAATAGATTCTGTTTTTGCATTGAGTTGTGTTACAGTAGTGTACATGCAGAATTTACTATAGATTTATACTCTTCATATGAAACTCACAAATAAATTTGAAACTCACAAATCTAAATGCCTAATCCTCTGCAGAGATCTAAGAAGATCCATTACTGTAAAGTTTCAAAAAATATGCATTGGCAGTTATGAAACAAAGAACCTTCTCACAAATTGAGCATTGTGTTTTCAATTGTTTTGCTGTAGTGTGTAATGATGTGTATAGTGTTTACATTTTTGAAAGCTTCGAGCTGCTCTTTTGGTGTGAAAGTTTGAGTTTTGAAGTGAGAAGGTGTGGTTGTGTTTATGTAGCTTTAGAAAAGGGTGTTGTGTTTAGACATTGGGGAACATGGAGGAAACGTTTGTGAAATGTGTTTTAGCATTTGAGAAAAACTGTAATGACAATGGCTCTGGAGAATGAGCCATTTCTCCTTCTGTAAAATGTCTCAGTGTAGGCCTACTTTTTTCATAGTCAAACATAAAATAGCAAACAAATATGCAGCCAAAAAAGTTTTATTTCGGTACACACAGAGAACATGCTGACGGTCTGGACGTTCCTGAATGTAGCATTGGTCAGCCAGGATCCTAGTTTGTATTTGTCGTAGTGTGATAGCGTGGTTCTCACGAACCATATTTACAATTTCAGTCTCCTGTTCGGCTGTGAAAGTGTGTGTTCTTCCTCCAAGGTGTGGTTCTCTTTGTCCTGCAAAATACAAATACTGTGAGCACACTGTATTCTATTGATATGCAGTATTACAGGACACAAGGCAAATAGATTTTGGCGAAGTTCTCCATTGAATAGAAGTTCTCCATTGTCCACCAAACAAAACAGAGGCCCAAGTCCCTTTTTATGCTGCAGTCCTGATTGCAAATTGCTCACCAGACCTGAGTGTTTAGAGATTTGAATAGTTGTGTGTTGTAGGTTGATGCTTCGAGATTTTACTTGAGAAGTGTGTGCAACAACTGAACATTGTGTGTAGTGTTTTGACAACAAGGTGATGTGTAATTGACATCAGTGTGTAAACAAGGAAAGTCAGAGTCTAATGCAGATAAGGGAGTGTGAAGTAGTGCCAAATTGGGTCGAGCAATTGGTACATGGAGTGAAAATTGACAAATTTTTGCTTTTTGTGTGTTAACAATTGTGAAAAACTATAAGCAGTTTTCAATAAAACCAACTAGTAGGCCTATGCGTGACTAGAAAAGACATAGCTTACTGTGTTAGAATGTAACTCACGCCCTCGAGACAGCTGTCAGTGTTTAAGATGCAATAATAGTGCCCTTGAACAGTACTGCAGGCTTACAACTTTCCCTATTTCATAAGCTTTTGATAGATTTGAACAGGTTCTTGTTTTTTGTTGTTTTTAACAACATTTAGCCTAATGCATTAAACAATGATGAACAATGCTTTGATATACACTACACACCATAGCCGTTAATGTAGACTATGGCTATGGTAGGCTAGTTTGTGATTTCAAATGTTTAGGCATTAGGCATAGGTCTATATCTCAATCTAAATTATCTGAGTATAATTATCATAGCTATATAATTGTTAACAGTAGCCTACAATTGCAAAACAAACCTAAATCCATACCCTTCATTTCCCCGACACAAAAACCATGTTGAAAAGTTAGGCTACTGGATAATGAATTGATTAGTAGTACGCTATTTATTTTAAACAATGTCAAAAAAGTCAATTTATATGTGTTTAGAGGGTGTCTGTTTTTTAATCAACGAAGTAAAGGTCTAAAAAGGTCCTCGACCTACGTAGCCTATCGTTCACGTCAATCATGGCGTGTCATTTTATTTTGATGAAGCGGTGGATGAGGGAGCTGTCGTTGTACACGATTTAAAGGGAACGTTCTTTCTGGAAGAAGTCACGTGGTCGTGTGCATTGCTTTTGCCGTGGTGGATTGTATGATCCATGTTTTACCTCTCAGGCTGCTTAAGAATAGGGTGCACGCACAATTATAGCTTGACTACTTAAATCTGACTTGAATTAGTAAGAGTGCGTGAGCTGGAATTGGCCTTTATGGAACCGCTTTAGCCCCGCTTGACTATCATAAGTCAGGTTTGGGACTTTAAGTCTAACTTTTTTGAGCGGCCTTTATGGAACAGGCCTCAGAAATGTTACAATGTGAAATGTTACAACAACCTTTTCGCACTCAACGTCAGCAGATCGATGCTTACTCACAGCAAACTGCTACAACTTCAGGTCATAATGTTCCATCCAGTTGTATTCCCAGCTAACACAGTTACGTTGCCCTTACGTTGCCGCAATGTCACTCTATGACCAAACATCTGTGCATCTGTGGGTATACAAAGCATTAGTATGACAACATTTGTTGTTTTGACAAATATGTTTCCCCCACGATCAGAACAACTTAGGTATGCCTTACAATGAGTTGGCAATGGTTTGAGTATTTTTTTGAGTGTCTTATATTTGCACTTGCCTGGCTGCCAGCTGTTTTCCTGGGACCCCAATGGGTTCTCCTCCACCAGACCAGAGTTGACACCTAGGAGTATGGCATTTGGTGATGCAAAAGTCATGCTTTTGCTTCAAAACATAGCCTTTAGGGTTGCCCTGGCTCATACAATTATTGTAACTGTTATAAACGGTCATTCATCAATTTATCATAATTTCCCAGGGACACAGTGCTAGGCCGTGTGACGGTGTTAGGATAATCTGTACAGAAATGAAAGTGGAATGTAGTTTATGTTCATAGTATGAGCATATTGATATTAAAACGAATAAACTTAATCCAAAAACAGATGTCATGTACAACTTGGAAGAATTAGTGACATGATACTCTTATAGATTTAAAGTATACTTACCCCATTTTCTTTAAAGGTCCAGCATTGGGCTACAATCCCAACCAGTCCTTCTCCACGACATTATACATCCTGTTATCAAGAGAAGAGAAGTCAAGCGCTTTTACAGTAAATTGTTATTGCATCGGTGTAAACAGTATTCCTCAAAAAATTTAACAAAAAGTTTTTCTCCAATGGGAATTCTAATTGCACCTCTGTGCTAGCTATAATACTTAGGAGTAATATAGATAGCAAAGCATTTCGTAACTCACTCAATTAATTTAAGGTGATTTTGAATTAGATGGCTCAAACATTTAATCCAGCTAACAAGGGACGTCCTGGGGACGTTCCTATTTGGTCCCCTATAGGTTATACCGTGACGTTATCCTTAGGACGTCCTTAGGACGTTGTGTGGATGTTATTAAAGTTCCTAAAAGGTCACAATTTAGTCAGTTATAGACATTTATTTTTTAACTTTCAGGGGACGTTCCAGGAACGTCCCTGATTGGTTATGATATGACATTATGTTAAAAAAAATTGGGGGACATTAGGGACGTTCAAGCAACGTCCCTGGTTGGTTATGATATGACATTATGTTAAAAAAAATTGGGGGACATTCGGGACGTTTTAGGAACGTCCCTGCTTGGTTATGATATGACATACATTATGTTTAAAACTTTTGGGGGGTTCCAGAACGTCATTCGTTGGTCATAACGTAACCATCTAAAGTCCGAACGGATATTTTCGTTTGTGTGTCATTCTGTGATGTGACTTGCTCGAGCTATAGCCTACTGTCACTGTGGAAACTGTACAGTATTAAATCAATTATTTATGTATGGTACCAATAATTTGCATTTGAGCGAAGTAATACATTATAGTAATAAATAATTTGGGGATGTACCATCACTGAAACAAAACATCTAAGCTGGATCCAGCCTATCCAAGCCACAGCCATAGGCTAGTATGGAACGTCTCTAGAAACGTTCCATACTAGCCTATTACAGCACATCTCTCGCGGACGTCACCGCTCGTGACGTGAACCCTGTTGTTGAGTGAAGAAGTCGTTGACAGACAGCAAAACTTTTTGATCCCGCATCCTTGATTTATAGCTATAACACCGTTTGATAATCAATTCCTTTAAATATATCTTCAACTTAAGTTTTAGTGTTGATAGTATAATTCTTTGTTATTGTGTTTTTAATAGTGTTTTTTGTGTAGTTGGCCAGTTTAGAGTAATTGGGTAGGCCACCCAAAGGACAGTATTAGAGGTAAATATGTTTTAATACAAACTTTAGCTCTACTATCTATGTATTTGTATGTTTATCCAATGTGAAATAGCCATATCGAAAATGATTGTATATTAATTTCTAGCCAATTTGTGTTGGCACTGGTTTTCTAAGTCGGCTAAATTGAGACGTCGTAACGTCTCAAGGAGTCAGGTGGCTGAGTGGTTAGGGAATTGGGCTAGTTAACCGAAGGTTGCTGGTTCAATTCCTGGCTGTGCAAAAATGACGTTGTGTCCTTGGGCAAGGGACTTCACCCTACTTGCCTCGGGGAGAATGTCCCTGTACTTACTGTAAGTCGCTCTGGATAAGAGCGTCTGCTAAATGACTAAATGTAAATGTCTTAATTTGTACAGTAGCTAACAATGTTATCGATAGCACTAGCTAGCTCTAAATCGGATGCCTACACACTAGTGGTGTCGTCTCTTTAAGGATACAGAAAATACGCAGATCGGAGTTATACAAACTCAAACATGTTCTGAGGGCAGAAACCAAAATGATAGGTTTACAGATTCAACCAATGAGATTGAAGCTGAAAGCGGGCTCAGAAGACGTTTGTGTTGGGGATCGGAATTGTCAGGACGTTGTGGAGGAAATCTCGGGAATTGTGAAATGTAAGTGAATATTTAGTTAAAATTCAACAAACTTCGACGTTTGCAAAGATAATTGGCAAACATTGATCCACAGAACTAATAATCATCTTACCGTATGCATTACAATTGATTTGACTCCTTAACAGTAATCTCCCACTCTAGCTCGCTAGCTAGCTACACCATGAGCAGTTTAGCTAAGCTTAGCTTAGCTGCAACGTTAGATGTGGTAAAACGCGCTTTAAAAAAAATGTTAGCCCGCTTTCTATAAAGCCATTAAGTGACGATATAATTGCTACAGACATTTAAACAATTTATTAATCTCCCGCTCTAGCGCTACAAAGATAGCGTTGTGCTATAGTTAACTATGCGCTGCTCTCAGGGCAGGACTATGCGCTGCTCTCAGGGCAGGACTGTGCGCTGCTCTCAGGGCAGGAGTGCGCCATAGGTTTGTTTCCTGTTTCTATATTTAGTCAACTGTGTGCTGCTCTCAGGGCAGGAGTGCGCCATAGGTTTGTTTCCTGTTTCTATATTTAGTCAACTGTGTGCTGCTCTCAGGGCAGGAGTGCGCCATAGGTTTGTTTCCTGTTTCTATATTTAGTCAACTGTGTGCTGCTCTCAGGGCAGGACTGTGCGCTAATCTCAGGGCAGGAGTGCGCCATAGGTTCGTTTCCTGTTTCTATATTTAGTCAACTGTGTGCTACTCTCAGGGCAGGACTGTGCGCCATAGGTTTGTTTCCTGCTTCTATATTAAAGAATGTATAATACATTACAACACATATTCTAGAACTGTAATCACCAGCTGCATATCAGGCACGGCACTAACTATGATCCCAGTTATTAATATGTGTGGCATTTTAATCACTGAATGCATCACGGGCACTGTGCACGAGTGAATATAACAACAGGATTTATGAAGGAGGCATGTCTTAAAGTTATGTATTGTGCTTATTAAAGTTATGCATTGTGCTTATTAAACTTATGAAACTTAGAAGTGTGCTCAGGCTTAAACATTGGGTCTCACACTGAGTGTGGGAAGCAGGCTGTTCTTTGTGTCTCTATCTTTTCATTTTCAGAAACAACCTTGAATCTGGGTGGAGATGGCACCCGAGCAGGTGGGACGCGGAGGCAAGAACAACTCCCTGATGCACGAGAGAACAAGCTCAACCCTCTTTTCATCTTTCTGTTTTAATTGCACTGTATATTATATGCTGGGGCAGGGAAAGATAGCCAGTTGGACTTCGTGAACCAGCCCAAACTCTGTTGCGGGTAGGGAAACGTAGACAACCCCAGAGCTCTGTACTTGTTGATTTCCAACTGCTGCATTAAAGCTGATATTATCGGACCTCTGCGACTCCAGACCACTCTTTCTAGAACACAGATTTGTGTCATAGAATACCATCATTACATATTGGAATAGACACAAAGATTTAGAATCCTTCAACTGGTGACCCCGACGCTGAAAAGAGGGAGTCCAGAGGGTTCCGGCCCGACCGACGGATCGGGGGAGAGACCCATACACCGGTGCGAGGAGACAGACGTAATCGTCAGAGGCCTCAACATAAAAAAAAGGTAAGCAGACACCTGTTAATTCAAAGTACTGCTATTCGGAACTGAGAACCAAATTTAGACGATTACTATGTTTCATCGTACCTAGTCAAACCAACAGTGGTGGGAAATCAACCGTTTTTGTGTTTTGTCTTGTCCAAGGGGAGGTTAGAGTCCTCTCCAGGGGTTAGAGTCCCTAAATTCGTTGTCCTTGTCCAAGGGGAGGTTAGAGTCCTCTCCAGGGGTTAGAGTCCCTAAACTCGTTGTCCTTGTCCAAGGGGAGGTTAGAGTCCTCTCCAGGGGTTAGAGTCCCTAAATTCGTTGTCCTTGTCCAAGGGGAGGTTAGAGTCCTCTCCAGGGGTTAGAGTCCCTAAATTCGTTGTCTTGTCCAAGGGGAGGTTAGAGTCCTCTCCAGGGGTTAGAGTCCCTAAATTCGTTGTCTTGTCCAAGGGGAGGTTAGAGTCCTCTCCAGGGGTTAGAGTCCCTAAATTCGTTGTCTTGTCCAAGGGGAGGTTAGAGTCCTCTCCAGGGGTTAGAGTCCCTAAATTCGTTGTCTTGTCCAAGGGGAGGTTAGAGTCCTCTCCAGGGGTTAGAGTCCCTAAACTCGTTGTCCTTGTCCAAGGGGAGGTTAGAGTCCTCTCCAGGGGTTAGAGTCCCTAAACTCGTTGTCTTTGTCCAGAGGGAGGTTAGAGTCCTCTCCAAGGGTTAGAATCCCTGAACACTGTCTATTTGTGTGGAGTCAGATTGAGTTTAATAAAAATAGAGAGGAGTGTGGTGTGTTTTTTCCTTTGACCAAGAAGTTAAAGAAATCCCGAGGAGAGTTGGAGAAAGGTGGGGGCTAAAAGAGTCAGTTACGTCGAGATCTTACAAAGTTGATCCCAGAGGGTATACCCCTGGTTTATAAATTGGTTCTAATACAATTGGAAGAGTTATACTAGAGCAAAATTAAGTGAATAGACGGTAAACGCTAAACAGCTGTGTTGGTCAAAGAATGGTTTGAGGAAATGTATGTGAAAAATTATGAGGAAGCAATTGGAAAGTTACATAAAGGATTGGTTTAGAGAGGATCATGGAAGGTTATGAAATAAAACAAGAACGTTTTGTGGATGTGAAGAGATGATTGGTTTAAAAACTGATGTTTTGAAGAGGAAACTACGAATATACTTTGAAGGTATATGGGATAACATTTTAAGTCAAAATAGTAAAATATAGGGTTTTTAAGAGTTTTGATAAAGGTATTAGATGTAATTTGGTTAAAAATGAGAAAGAGAAAATAAATAAATGTACTTTCATTTGGAGTTTAATTATAATTTGGTTTTAAGTTTTATTTGAGAGTTTTATCAGAGCCTGGCATACTGTTTGGGATAAACAGTTAGGCTGTGATAATGTTGTATTATGAAGAGGGTTATTATAACATTAAGTTCTGAAATAATTTGGGAAGACTCATCAAGTCTGATAAATTGTGGTTATGATGGTTTGAGCTAATTGGCTCGTTTTGAACTGCAGCAAAACGAGTTATGAAGTTCTACCTATCTGACCTTTATAGAAAATATAGTTGGGAAAAATGTTTGGTTAATAGCTACATTAAGAACATGATTTGGTTTATATTTCATTTAAGAAGCATACGGATTCTGGTTTGGCATAATGAAAATTGCTTTGATCATATCTTTGATAAAAAGAGCTGTGATTTGGTAAAATAGAGAATCTAAAACAATATTGGTCTTAAACTTAACTGTTTTAAAAGACAGAAAAGGTTTTTTGGAGTGAAAGAAATTAGACTAACAGTTGATTTTCTAAAGAAGGGAACAAAGAAACAGATTGTCATTTCTAGGCATGACTAATAGGAGTTGAATATCAAATGATGATGTATGGTCTTATTAGATGCTGTTACATGTGTTTGCTCAACAATAAGAAAACTGAAGGGTCAATACTGCCTGGTAATTATAGATACAGTATGTTTACTATGTGAATTGAAGTCTTTCCCAGTCCTATACCAGATGCATAACACCATTTGAATTGATTTATTGGAGATCATATGTAATACCACAACTTAAACTTTTCACATAGCATGATGAAGAGGCGAATCAAATGGTTAACCAATTTTATAAAAAATGCTAACTAGAAAAGAGATGTCTTCTGCTAAATTCTGTTCCAGGTGAAGCAGTAAACCAAAGAGTGGAGGAGTCAAACGAGGAGATTGGGTATTGATTAAAGTTATCAATGAAAGGAGGGATCTTATGAAATCTTTAAAATATCCTGTCTAATTCCTGGTTTTTCTATTTGTTTCGAATTTATTTTATTTTATTACAATTCTAAAAGCTTGGCTGAAGTTGTATGTATGTGGTGAAGGGGGCCTGTGAGCATGTCCAGGTCTGCCGTGGATACATGGATGTCGAATGTCCACTCTGTGGAGTGACGGTGGGTTTTCCCCTATAACATCATTAGGGTTTTCCCACTGTGTCCAGTGTGTCCTCACCACTTGGCCATAACGCTGCATAGTCTCATCATTATTGTTGATTTGTATGCCAACATTGTGTAATCAGTAATGGGATATTTTTTTATTTGTGTTTGTTGTCACACCCTAAAAGGGTGTGAAAGGAGGGATTTATTTGAACTTTAAAAATATCCACTTTAAATCCTTAAATGGGTTCTTGATTTCAATATCTGTGTTTAATCATTGGTGTTCGACTGTTCGCATCTCATTTGACTCAGTTACTGCTTGATCATGGATCATGGGAGATAAGGTGATGCTGGGACTGTAACTCTTTTCTGCTTCAGGACGAGTCAGACCGGCGGGTCTGACTACCTAACCCCTGTTCTAAGGCCCCATTCCCCTGGAGACCCTGCCCCATCTGCCCCTATGCCTCATCAGACCTATGAGTGGTCTGCCCCCCCCCTTCCCCTTGAAGACCCTGCCCCACTTGCCCCAATACATCATCCGATGTTCGGAGAAGCCTGTTGTACATTTATGGACAGGACCATTCAAGGTCATCGAGAGAACCTTGCACGCCCTAAGGGTGCTGGGGAAAGGAAGTACGTGGTACCACTGGAGCATGTGTTGTGCTGCTCCAGAATCCAGTTGTACGTTGCAGGAGTTGGTGGAGAAGGGCCAGTGAACCTTTTGCTATTGCTACGAATGTGAGAGTCCGGAAAAGAGGGTTACGACAAGGCCAAGAGTGATACTGCTTGACCACACTAGAATTGTACTGGACTAAGAAGGTTTCCGCTATTTTACTTAAGAGTGTGCTATATCAATATCAACATGACTGTTGCTGTATCCCATGTATCAGGTCCCTGTGTAACAGGATCATTGTCTCGGCTGAGGATAACCCGACGAAGGGGTTCCAAATGCCGTTGCTGGGGCTGGCTGACCAGGACGAGGAGGCAGTGGTTGGTCCGGGCTATGTTGATTGATCTCTGGTGTTTTCAGAGATCAAAAGAGGGATTAAAGAATGTATAATACATTACAACACATATTCTAGAACTGTAATCACCAGCTGCATATCAGGCACGGCACTAACTATGATCCCAGTTATTAATATGTGTGGCATTTTAATCACTGAATGCATCACGGGCACTGTGCACGAGTGAATATAACAACAGGATTTATGAAGGAGGCATGTCTTAAAGTTATGTATTGTGCTTATTAAAGTTATGCATTGTGCTTATTAAACTTATGAAACTTAGAAGTGTGCTCAGGCTTAAACATTGGGTCTCACACTGAGTGTGGGAAGCAGGCTGTTCTTTGTGTCTCTATCTTTTCATTTTCAGAAACAACCTTGAATCTGGGTGGAGATGGCACCCGAGCAGGTGGGACGCGGAGGCAAGAACAACTCCCTGATGCACGAGAGAACAAGCTCAACCCTCTTTTCATCTTTCTGTTTTAATTGCACTGTATATTATATGCTGGGGCAGGGAAAGATAGCCAGTTGGACTTCGTGAACCAGCCCAAACTCTGTTGCGGGTAGGGAAACGTAGACAACCCCAGAGCTCTGTACTTGTTGATTTCCAACTGCTGCATTAAAGCTGATATTATCGGACCTCTGCGACTCCAGACCACTCTTTCTAGAACACAGATTTGTGTCATAGAATACCATCATTACATATTGGAATAGACACAAAGATTTAGAATCCTTCAATATTTAGTCAACTGTGCGCTGCTCTCAGGGCAGGACTGTGCGCTGCTCTCAGGGCAGGACTGTACGCTGCTCTCAGGGAAGGACTGTGCGCTGCTCAGGGCAGGAGTGCGCCATAGGTTCATTTTTCGTGAGTGTTATTGTTTTGTACAAAGTAATAAGTACATGTATGCTTGTACGTTGTTTTTAATTGTATTCTTTACTTTTCCAGGTTAATGGAGAATATTTGGCTTGAAGGGATAAGGCGACAACCCAGGATTTCTTCCCAGGTCAGAAGCTAAAAACTTAGGGTAGCAAAAATAAAGTTTTGGCAGCAAAACTTTATTTTTACACAAGCTGTTCATTTTGACAAACTCTACAGATGTTGACATATCTTAATTCTTTCTCAATTCCTCATTGTGTAGGTCAATAATGATTGACCGTGACCTTAAGGAACTCAATGTCATAAGAAGAGTTTTTCCAACAGCCAAGGTTCTTCTTTGCTGATTTCATGTACTCCAGGTAGGTTTAATATATCTTTTGTACTGGAAAAAATATATATATATATTGGGCCTTTAATTATCCTTATTGAGTTACAATTAAGGAATTTATCACTAGTCACAGACATATTCATTTTAAAAATAAAATTTGATTTAAAAGGTCATGTAAACATTATAACATCATGACTAGCTTTTGAATGTTTTTGTAGGCTGTGCATAGGTGGATGGTTAGAAGAGATGGAGGGATGGTGTCACTGAAATCCTGTTTAACGGTAATATTTTTATATAATAAATCACTTTATTCTTTAGAAATTTCAGTACATGGAAATAAATCTTGAGTTGTATACTATGGATTTTAAAGGGATTGGTCAAGTTTATATTTATGTTGTTTTGGACCCCATTATGTTTCATTACATGGAAGAAAAAAACCCTCTGAACCATTATTCAAAATATCTATTAATATCTTCAAAATATCTATTGTGTTCTATTGAAGAAATAAACTCATATAGGTTTGGAGTGACATGAGGTTGAGTAAAGTATAATATAAGACACACAATGACAATTTTCAGTTTTGGGTGAACTACCCCTTTAGATGTGTGTAAAATAAAGTGGCATAACTTTACAATGTTGTGTCTTATTTCTTCACAGGAAGAAGAGTTTAACAGCATGTCAGCTAGAAAGTGCGAAGAGCTCGATACCTGTCTAGGTACTTCAAATCAAATCAAATTTATTTGTATAGCCCTTTTTACACGCAAGCAAGTCACAGAGGGCTTCACATATGCCCATAGAACTGCCCCTCAACCAACCTAAACCCTCAAGGAAGGATACATGTGAAGGTACTTCACATGTATCGACCTACCTCAAGAATCAGTGGATTTGTTTGGGAGATTTGTGGTCCAACTTTGGCAGGTCATTCTATCACCATAACAGCGAAACCAACAACAAGGCAGAAAGGTCAACTTTTAAAATTATAGCACAATACCCTCAACTTACACTTGAAAATATAGTGTAAATAACATGATATTCATGACAAATATTCATTAAGGATGTTCCAAGTTTATTAACTTTTGTACAGATTTTTCCTCACAATGAAGTATCAGTTTCTTAAGGGGAGGATGAATAGCAGGATTGATCAGCTTCTTCGCCTACTGTGTGGTGATGTCCAAAAATATTACAGGTAAATATAAGTTAATTATATTACAATTTTTTTGTGGTACCCTGATTACATATTGCATAGATATTACCTCTGGCCACTACCTGTTGCCATTATCAACTTGTTTGGATACAGGAAGCTCTGTTGTTGATTGTTGTAAAACTAATCCAATATAAAACAGTATACAAAGAGTTTTCCCCCCCTTTGTTCTATACGGTTGCTTTTCCTGTTACCTGGATGACCTTAAAGAAACTGGACGAATCAAGGGAGCAAACAGTGAAGAGACGACTAATGCCGCCCAGTCTATGGTTGCAAAAGGCCTGGACTCAAAAGTGGAGATGCATGAAAATGGAGTGTGTTTGGTTCCACCCAATACAAGCACACAATCTCACAGAGTTGACCTGGGGGTATTCGTCGTAGCTCGCTAAGCGGTTTAGCGAGCTAATTTTCAGGCTAAGATAAAAAACGCCCCTCTTTTTGGTTCGTGGAAGCAACTTTCGATAAATCACCATAGTAACATATCAATTAGCACTAACCTGCTCCAGAGCAGGCTAACGTAAGTGTAGCTGGATAAGCTTGCCACACCCCCGGAAAATAACATGGCAGCTCCCTTTTTGAGAGACCCAGTTGACCAAGGAGCTATATTTTAGTTCGATTAGCTTTCCATACCAATAGAGTTCTTCGCGATTGCCAAGATCCTTTATTTCACACGGATGAGTTCTTGTTTGAGCGATATCGATTCAGCCGACAAGGACTCATTTATTTGCAAGACCTTCTCGGGCCGTACATTGCAAATATATCACACGCCGCAGCAAGCTTTATGCTTTATTATGAGCTTATGCTGCTGTATGTGAATATGTAACGCTATGTTTTACGAAATGTCTTGTCTTATCTGTTGTGCCTGTGCTTTTTATATGTTTCACTGTGGGAGAGTGGGAAACGTCATATCGATTCCTTTTTATGCCTTGACATGTGAAGAAATTGACAATAAAGCTACTTGACACTTTAACTGTGCTTCAGACTGCATAGCCTTGAGGTTTTTTGCGTCAGGTAGGCTATAGGCTACATTTTTATACAGTATAGGCGATGCAGAAAACATTGGCAAAGCCGCAGCATGCGTTGCTGTAAGAAAAGTGTACTTGGCGCTTAACCAGCTGATGAATCAATTCATCATATTCCCTGGCCATGTCCCAGTCAATGAAATCAAAGAGTGATTTACACATAGGCCTACATGCATATACACATATATAGTACATGATATAAGCGCAGTAGCCTACATATATCCTCATAATTGTCTATGAATTCGTATCACTTAGATACTCGTTGGCCTTGTTTTTATCTAGCCTACTTATTCTGAAAGAGTTGAGATCATTATTTTCGCTAGCAAGATCTCATTCGATTATTAATTTCCATTAAGTCTATACCAGCAGGCACATTTAAAGAAATGTGATCTGATTGATTGGGGTAATGAGGCACTTAAGATGAGCCTATACATTTCCCCAAAACTTTCGCATTTAGCTTATCGGCAATTTTTTGCCAAGCTGCTTGTCTTGCTCTGGCAGCGGTGGCGGTGTTTGACTTAGCCATGATAATATGCTTATTGTCTTCTTAGAGACTCATTATAATAGTTTGCTCGGATGGCGAGAATAGCCTATCACCGCTCTCTCTTTCGTCTTTTCCGCCATCATACCGTTAGAAAATCACGGTTTTGGTGATCGACCTTTCCTGCCTTTTGAAGTAGGACGTGCACGTGCAATTTCCCTGATAAGTTTAGCCTGATTGAAATTAACCACATGATTTGGATGCGGATCAGCCGTTGACGAACCGATATTTGCTGTTCTCACTCATCTCGCTAATGTTAGCGGGCTAAAGGGACAATTGATTAACTTAGCTTCAACCCTTACGACGAACGGGGCCCTGGTTGAGACCTAAGCTTGGTGTTGTGTTGTCATTTATGGTCAGAAGACTGGTTTTCTCTCCCAATCTGCAGATTGATAAATACGTCTTAAAATCCAGAACTTAACTGAACTTAGTCAAAAGGTCACCTATTTTGGTTTCAAAAATGCGAATTTCACCGAAAGGTGAGGGATTTTTTAACCCTTTGCAGCGCTAGAGCAGGAGATTAATAAATTGTTTAAATGTCTGTAGCAATTATATTGTTGCTTAATGGCTTTATACAAAGCGGGCTAACATTTTTTTTAAAGCGCGTTTTACCACATCTAACGTTGCAGCTAAGCTAAGATGATTATTAGTTCTGTGGATCAATGTTTGCCAATTATCTTTGCAAACGTCGAAGTTTGTTGAATTTTAACTAAATATTCACTTACCTTTCACAATTCCAGAGATTTCCTCTATAAAGTCCTGACAATTCCGATCCCCAACACAAACGTCTTCTGAGCCCGCTTTCACCTTCAATCTCATTGGTTGAATCTGTAAACCAATCATTTTGCTTTCTGCCCTCAGAACATGTTTGAGTTCGTATAACTCTGATCAGCAGAAAATACAAAACAGCTGAAGCTACTTTTGGACAGATGAAGGCTACAGCTTTAGTCAAGTAGCTCTAGAGCAGGGGTGGGGAACCTTTTTACTGCCAAGGGCCATTTGGATATTTATAAAATCATTCGGGGGCCGTACAGAATTATCAACTTAAAAATGTGCCTGCTATATTTGGTCAAACATTTAATTAACTCACCCCTAACGTGATGGCTGGAACTGCTTGTCTTTGGTGAGGTTTATTTTTTATATTGCTACAATTTTTTAGACTGCTTATCGATCCGAGTGTTAATCAGGCGCGGAGCCATTCGTTGTAAACATTCGGGGCTTAGCCCAAACCAACAACGTATTCTGGGTTTGATTTGCTAGAAAGGAATTCCACACTTAATGCGAGTGCGCAGAGCGCGCGAGCGTCATTTTTTGGTACATTGGTACGCAACGCTGCGCGCCTCCACGGTCCTCTTCCATATATTAAAATAGTGCTGCTGCCAACAAATAATGCACCTAATAATATGGTTCATGCAGTGCCATGGCGGGCCGGACCAAATGATTTCGCAGGCTGCATACGGACGCGGGCCGGACGTTCCCTACCCCTGCTCTAGAGTAGCAAGCTACTTTTGGACAGTTAGACTAGAGCTACAATGAACCAAGACGTTTTGCAAGAAAAGTATCATAATGACAGTTGGCTGTCATTGCTACTTAGCGTCATTGTTGTCCTGGTTACGGACTCAGACGCGCATGATCTCTAGTTACTGTTGCTACGTCGGACAAATGTTCACGATGAGTAGATGATGGTTGTAAATATCTGGATACTGAAGGTCAGGGAAGCTTTCCGTTTCGCTTGTTACGGTGCTAAAAATAACTCCAGGATCATTATATGGATAAAATACACTTCCACTTAATGTTCTTTGCATTTGATCGGCTGTCTAACTGTAGCTAATGTTGCAGGTGTTGATTCCGGACAAACTGGTGGAGGACGAGGAGGACGAGGAGGAGGGAGAGGATGAGGGGGAGGAATAGGAGTAGGGGGAGGAGGTTTCAGGCTTTTAAAATGCATTTAAATAAAGTGTTTCCCAGCTAACACAGTTACGTTGCCCTTATGTTGCCCAACGTCATTCGATGACCAAACATACGTTGCGTACGTGGCTAGTGAAAGACGCCATGAGGTAACGGCAACGTCACAAAATCACACTGCCAGTCCGTAACTGCAACGTTAACTAAGTAACCTATATTTCTCAATTCTACTGCTTATATTGGGACGGTTCATATGCAGACCTCATTTGCCCAAAATGCTACTTGTTCTTGTATAATAGGCTACATGGTAGCCAACTTTAGGAGGACTATGTTTGTGTGATGTGTAGCCGGACTCAAGCTAATCATAAACAAGGCAGCATTTCCATGTAACATTGTCATTTTATTTCAAACAAAGTGCCAAACAGTGAATTAAAATCTTCAGCCAGTCCCCGCTACAGGTCCTATCTGTTGGCCCTGACAATGGAGCACAAAATAAGTTAGTGTTCTATCAACATAATTGCATGTGTAAAAAGGGGCTATACAAGTCATAAAAAATCACATCTAAAATAATATACATCATGAAAAAAATATGTGATTCTAGATTTTTGTCACATAGCCATGTGAAAGGTTGGATATGGAAACTGCAATCATGATTCATTCACCTGGCTTGTTTTGAATGGGCTGCCGGGGTGTGTTTGAGTGTCTATTCTATGAGGAGCTCCACAGCTTTCTCTCCCAGTCCCGTCTTCCACTTCAACACAGCGTCTGGAATTAGAAGTCATGAACTTATTGTCAGCACCAATGTGAACGTTGAACGCTGAGTGTAAGCCATAGTTCATGGCATCTCCAAACACTTACCACTCTCTTTCGCAACTCCAGCACCTTAAGGCGCTCCTCAAGGTCTTGGAGTTCAGCCTGTGTTTGGGCCAACAGTAGGTCCATCACTGGCACCTCTTACGTGTGTCTGCCCTGTAGTCGCCTGAATAGGACAGCCTCTCGCTGGTGTATATATTATATATATATATATATTTACATTTAGCAGACGCTCTTATCCAGAGCGACTTACAGTAAGTACAGGGACATTCCCCCGAGGCAAGTAGGGTGAAGTGCCTTGCCCAAGGACACAACGTCATTTGGCACGGCCGGGAATCGAACTGGCAACCTTCAGATTACTAGCCCGACTCCCTCACCGCTCAGCCACCTGACTCCAATGTCTCCATCTTCCGGAGCATAAACTGTAATGTGTCTGTCATCAAAGACAAGTAAAACAAGTTTACAAGAGTTAGCATGATTGGCATACACTGTGGTTATTCTAGATTAGCTGTAACATTGATGTAAATAACAAATGTTACCTTGAATGGTTGTATACAAAGCATTAGAATGACAACATTTGTTGTCCATCCATCCATCCATCTTCTGCTTATCCGGGGGTCGGGTCGCGGGGGCAGCAACCTAAGTAGGGAGGCCCAGACTTCCCTCTCCCCGGCCACTTCCACCAGCTCTTACTGGGGGACCCCGAGGTGTTCCCAGGCCAGCCGAGAGACATAGTCCCTCCAGCGTGTCCTGGGTCTTCCCCGGGGCCTCTTCCCAGTGGGACGTGCCCAGAACACCTCACCAGGGAGGCGTCCAGGAGGCATCCTTATCAGATGCCCGAGCCACCTCAACTGGCCCCTCTCGACGCGGAGGAGCAGCGGTTCTACTCTGAGCCCCTCCCGGATGACCGAGCTTCTCACCCTATCTCTAAGGGAGAGCCCGGACACCCTGCGGAGAAAACTCATTTCGGCCGCTTGTATTCGCGATCTCGTTCTTTCGGTCACTACCCACAGTTCGTGACCATAGGTGAGGGTAGGAACGTAGATCGACTGGTATATAGAGAGCTTCGCCTTTTGACTCAGCACCTTCTTCACCACGATGGACCGATGCAGAGCCCGCATCACTGCGGACGCCACACCGATCCGCCTGTCGATCTCACGCTCCATCCTTCCCTCACTCGTGAACAAGACCCCGAGATACTTGAACTCCTCCGCTTGGGACAAGATATCCTCCCCGACCCGGAGATTGCACTCCACCCTTTTCCGGTCGATAACCATGGCCTCAGATTTGGAGTTGCTGATTCCCATCCTAGCCGCTTCGCATTCGGTTGCGAACCGCTCCAGTGAGAGCTGAAGGTCACGGCCCGATGAAGCCAACAGGACCACATCATCTGCAAAAAGCAGCGACCCGATCCTGAGGTCACCGAACCGGACCCCCTCAACGCCCTGGCTGCACCTAGAAATTCTGTCCATATAAGTTATGAACAGAATCGGTGACAAAGGGCAGCCCTGGCGGAGTCCAACCCTCACCGGGAATAAGTTTGACTTACTACCGGCAATGCGGACCAAACTCTGGCATCGGTCGTACAGGGACCGAACAGCCCCGATCAGGGAGTCCAGTCCCCGTTCTCCCGGAGCACCCCCCACATGAGCCCCCGAGGGACACGGTCGAACGCCTTTTCCAAATCCACAAAACATGTGTAGACTGGTTGGGCGAACTCCCATGCACCCTCCAGAACCCTGCAGAGGGTATAGAGCTGGTCCACAGTTCCACGGCCAGGACGAAAACCACATTGCTCCTCCTGAATCCGAGGTTCGACAATCCGACGGACCCTCCTCTCCAGAACCCCTGAATAGACTTTCCCAGGGAGGCTGAGGAGTGTGATCCCCCTAAAGTTGGAGCACACCCTCCGGTCCCCCTTTTTAAAGAGGGGAACCACCACCCCGGTCTGCCAGTCCAGAGGCACTGTCCCCGATGTCCACGCGATGTTGCAGAGTCGTGTCAACCAAGACAGCCCTACAACATCCAGAGCCTTAAGGAACTCCGGGCGGACCTCATCCACCCCAGGGGCCCTGCCACCGCGGAGCTTTTCAACCACCTCGGCGACCTCAGCCCCAGAGATAGAAGGGCCCCCCCCAATGTCCCCAGACTCTGCCTCCACGTCGGAACGCGTGTTGGTGGGATTAAGGAGGTCTTCAAAGTATTCCTTCCACCGATCCAGGACGTCCCCCATCGAGGTCAGCAGCGCACCATCCCCATCATATACAGCGTTGACAGTGCAATGCTTCCCCCTCCTGAGTCGCCAGATGGTGGTCCAGAACCTTATCGAAGCCGTTCGGAAGTCATTCTCCATGGCCTTGCCGAACTCCTCCCACGCCCGGGTTTTTGCCTCTGCGACCGCCAAAGCCGCATTCCGCTTGGCCTGCCGGTACACATCAGCTGCCTCTGGAGTCCTACCAGCCAACAAAGTCCGATAGGCCTCCTTCTTCAGCTTGACGGCTTCCCTCACCTTCGGTGTCCACCACCGGGTCCGAGGGTTACCGCCGCAACATGCACCGACCGCCTTGCGTCCGCAGCTCCGGTCAGCCGCCTCAACAATGGAGGCCCGGAACATGGCCCATTTGGACTCATTGTCCCCGGCCTCCCCCGAGACATAATCGAAGCTCTCCCGGAGGTGGGAGTTGAAGCTCCTTCTGACAGGGGATTCTGCCAGCCGTTCCCAGCAGACCCTCACATTACGTTTGGGCCTGCCAGGCCTGACCGGCGTCTTCCCCCACCATCGTAGCCAACTCACCACCAGGTGGTGATCAGTTGACAGCTCCGCCCCTCTCCTCACCCGAGTGTCCAAGACATTCGGCCTCAGATCCGACGACACGACTACAAAGTCTATCATCGAACTGAGACCTCGGGTGTCCTGGTGCCAAGTGCACATATGGACACCCTTATGCTTGAACATGGTGTTCGTTATGGACAAGCTGTGTCTAGCACAGAAGTCCAACAACAAAACACCGCTCTGGTTCAGATCGAGGGGGCCGTTCCTCCCAATCACGCCCCTCCAGGTCTCACTGTCATTGACCACATGAGCATTGAAGTCCCCCAGGAGGACGAGGGCATCTCTGGGAGGGGCGCTTTCCAGCACCCCTCCCAGAGACTCCAAAAAGGGTGGGTACTCTGCGCTGCCGTTTGGTGCATAAGCACAAACAACAGTGAGGACCCGTCCCCCCACCCGAAGGCGGAGGGAGGCTATCCTCTCGTCCACCGGGGTGAACCCCAACGTACAGGCGCCGATCCGAGGGGAAACAAGTATTCCCCAGCTCGACGCCTCTCACCGAGGGCAACTCCAGAGTGGAAGAGAGTCCAGCCCCTCTCAAGGAGACTGGTTCCGGAGCTGATGCTGTGCGTTGAGGCGAGGCCGACTATATCTATCCGGAACTTCTCTACCTCGCGCACCAGCTCCGGCTCCTTTCCCGCCAGCGAGGTGACGTTCCACGTCCCTAGAGCTAGCTTCTGCAGCTGAGGATCGGACCGACAAGGCCCCCGCCCTCGGCTGCCGCCCGTCTCACACTGCACCCGACCCCCATGACCCCTCCTGCGGATGGTGAGCCCACTGGAAGGGGGTCCCACGTTGTCTCTTCGGGCTGTGCCCGACCGGGCCCCATGGGAAAAGGCCCGGCCACCAGGCGCTCGCCATCGAGCCCCACCCCCGGGTCTGGCTCCAGGGGGGTGCCCCGGTGACCCGCTTCCGTGCAGGGGCAACAAAATTTGTTGTTTTGACAAATATGTATCCCCCCGCCACGATCAGAACAACTTAGGTAAGCCTTACAATGAGTTGGCAATGCTATTGAGAAGCTTTGAGTATTTTTTTGAGTGTCTTATATTTGCACTTGCCTGGCTGCCAGCTGTTTTCCTGGGCCCCCAATGGGTTCACCTCCACCAGACCAGAGTTGACATCTAGGGGTATGGCATTTGGTGATGCAAAAGTTTTAAGTCATGTTTTTGCTTCAAAACATAGCCTTTAGGGTTGCCATGGCTCATACAATTATTGTCACTGTTATAAACGGTCATTCATTACTTTACCATCATTTCCCAGGGACACAGTGCTAGGCCGTGTGACGGTGGTAGGATAATCTGTACAGAAATGAAAGTGGAATGTAGTTTATGTACATAGTTTTAGCATATTGATATTGATATTAAAGGAGTAGCATTGCACATATGTGATCGTTCGAAAGCAGGGCCCCACAGCGTAGCGTCACACATGTGTGATTCTGAACATTCCAACCGACTATTTTCCGATAGACAAAAACTATATGACAAGCGTTATAGTATGGCTTCAAAATTTACAATTAGTAGGCTAACAAGTAACACTAGCAGGTAGTAGCATTGCTACGAGTATTATGCCAGGTTGCTAGGTAACGGAAGCTAATTAAAGCTATCTAGCTGCCGTTTTGGAACAATAATTGGTGGAAGTGTCGGAAATATTTAGAACTCACGCATCTAAAGGTTAAAACGAATAAACTTATCCAAAAACATATGTCATGTACAAATTGGAAAAATTAGTGCCATGACCGACTGTGACCGACTGTGAAGGGAGTCAGGTGGCTGAGCGGTTAGGGAATCGGGCTAGTAATCCGAAGGTTGCCAGTTCGATTCCCGGCCGTGCCAAATGACGTTGTGTCCTTGGGCAATGCACTTCACCCTACTTGCCTCGGGGGGAATGTCCCTGTACTTACTGTAAGTCGCTCTGGATAAGAGCGTCTGCTAAAAGACTAAATGTAAAAGATCAAAATGTGATCAGCCATGCTAGCTCCACAGTCTTTGAAAATTCAGGGCTAAATAAACTATTTTGGGACAAGGTTTTTTCTAACAGTTCTGAACGTTTATTTTCACTGATTCTTTTGTGGGGGATTTGTGAGACGCTAAACTTTGATGTATGCATTTTCAGTATTTCAACATAACTTTCTGGAGGGTTTAACCTATTACCTCGAGGTAGTACCTAGATCTAGCTAGCGAAATCCTAACGTAAACAATGTGAATCTGATAACAGATAACCAGGATAATAGCCTCAATTTCAAACCTATGCGTAATAGCATGCCCCATCCGATTTCTGAAAATACGTTTATATATTTAAAACTATTTCTGTAAAGAAACTCACCTTTGAAGTAGCTAATTTCCAGTTGAAATCCAATGCTTGTCTTTGGAAATGAAACTCTTAAGAGTCGCTTACCTTTTGGTCACATTTAACAATTTTGTATTACAAAATTATTGGAGCACAAATTTGCATTGTGTGTCATACAGCTTTGGTGTGCTGTACAAAGAATGTTTGCTTAATCATGTTACACATCACACATTGATTGCTTTTGTACATGTTTATAGTAAAGAATGAAAGTGTTTCTACCTTTTCTTATTCTTCTTATTATTATTATTGGGTGTGATTTGCCTTTGGCAAGGGCACAACTGTTGTTCTCTCACATATATATTATTATTATTATTATTTCTCTTCACACCCCTAAATCTTCGTCAATATTTGGCCTACATAGACAACCTAGGTGTCAAAAGTTTCGTCTTGGTAGCGATTGAGTTGCTTGTATTTTTATTTACGTTCCGTTGCATGGTTTAGGCTCAAGTTAAGTTTTTGTGGCGAAAAGTGAAGCTAACAGTGGCTAATTTGCTAGCCACAGTCACTGACGTTACTAACGTCACTACGTCACTAACGTCACGAAAACACACGTGACTACCTGTAGCAGAAGATTCGTTTCGCATCTGTTAACTTGGGGGATAGCTAGGCTAACTATAGCTTTACTGCAAGGCAGCTGCAGAAACGCCACAAGCAAAGAGGCCAGGGTGATAACTATTTACTCATTTTACTTTGTGATGTGAAACACAATTGTGAAATGTAATGTACAATATTAGCTGTTATTATTAAGGAAGTAGGCCCACATCTACTTTCGGAAACGGTAGTCTACTATTTCACTGAAGCATTAGCATGACATTAGCCTCTATTGCCCGGGCAACACATACTACAGTGATCTATAATGCATCTGTTTTCAATCGTTAAAATAAACATTCCTCACAAATACATTTTCGTTGTAGGATTTATTATGACATTACATTACAAGTAAACGATTTGTTGGTGAAATTATCCTTACCTGTGGTTTCAAACCAGTGTTGCTCACTGCAACGCTGTAGCTTACGCGAGACACAGTACAAAAGTTATGGTAGAGCATTTTGATACCCACAACCGTTTGTCCGTGACAGCCAATCAAAATCAGCAGAAAAGCCACCAAACAGGAAGTGAAGTCATATCTCAGCAGTTGTTTGAGGCAGTGAAACAAAATTTGGTACGCCGCCTCGGAACCTTATTCTGAGGATGTCCTCCAAAGATTGTGTCATGTGACTTAAAGGGGGCGTGGCCGGAAGCATAAACGTGTTTTGGCTAATAACTGTTGAAGTGTTTACCTTAATAAAGTAATTTCTTTGTCTGTTGTCTTGTGAGATATCAAGCCTGACTATTAATAACTTTTCATAAAATTTGAATGGACGTGGCCGCCTTTTTAGATTTCATGGAAAAGTGTAAAAACCTTTTGCACGCCCCAATTTTTGTCCAATGTTTACCAAATTTGGCAAAGATGATCTTTAGACCCAGTTTCACAAAAGCAATCAGATTAATTTTCAATTTTCAAAACGTTTGTTCGGTAGAGACGATTAAAAGCGGTGGCGAAGTCGCCAAACGAGGCGCAAGAGCATATCTCAGCAACCATTTGCGCGATTGTCACCAAACTTGGGTTCCATCGTTCCCATGAGGAGCAGAGGAGGCCTGCAGTGTTATACCAGAAAAATTACTTTGAACTCTCAGTACTCTTGAACGCAAACATATATTTCAACCAAACTTGGTGTGTTGCATGAGTGCCACAGGTTGTTGTGACTTAATTGTTGCACAAGTGCTATGGAGGCCATGTCCTGCTCTGGACTGCTTGGCCCCTCCATTGCTGCTTGCAGCTATATTTAGGATTCCTCCGTAAGGAGGAAACCTATTGTTATTGTTAGTTTTATTATTATTATTCTAGTACCATGGGAGTCAATGGCAGCCCCTAGAACCCTTGGATAACTTTTTGTGAAATGTGGCACACACATTAAGGACAGTTCCTTCTATACCTACACCAAGTTTCATGTATCCCATTAGACCACTCTAGCGCCACCAATGGGTCAAAGTTGTACTTGTGTTTACACACGCAACTTTTGAACCGCGTGACTGATTTTCAAAAATGAGGTACCATTGGATTCCCTGGATCAAGACGAGTTCAACTATGACGTCAATTTCCGGTTATATAGATTTTCCGCTATTTCCGGTTGTATCAAAAACCTTTGAAAGCCTACTCCTCCTACAATTTTTGTCATATCTTCTTCAAAATGACCAGAGATGAGCTTCAGACCAAGCCTCACAAAATGTATCCCATGGCGTTTTGATTTTATAAACCGTTTGTCCGGCACAGCCAATCAAAATCAGCAATAAAAGAAACCAAACAGGAAGTTGGGTCAAATCTTAGCAAATCTTTGAGATATCAACACGTAACTTGGTATGTCACAAAGAAGACACTACAACATGTTACCATGTGCAAAGGCTATTTCATATCTCCAAAAATGGTTGATATAAAGCAAATCGAATTTATCGCTGACGCTAAAATAATGCTTTACACATCCGCCGGTCAAAAACTGATACTTTGATTCAATCACAAGTTCATATGAAGACTCTTGAGAATGTTTAGTACACAAATCTGAGGAAAAGTTGACTGTAACATGAAAAGTCGATTTGTGGTGAATATTTGAAACATGCATGCTTGGCTAATTGCTAACGAAATTTCCAATGAAATGTCTCCCCTGCTCTTCAGCGCGCGCGTGCTCCACATTCTCACACACTCAGCCTTTCCCTTGACACATGCGCGGGCTTGGCGAGACGCATACACAACATTTCAGGCAATTGTGGGCTGACCAAGCCCCCACTCATTCCTTGGCTTGAAGTGAAGGCCCTTGTGGATCTTGATGGTAATGCATTTTAGAAAAAGTTCTCAAAATCCTGAAACATTGATAGTATTGGCCAGGAGTAACTACCACACCACAAATGACGCACCATTATCCATAGGTGGCGCTACGGCCAAGCCCCAATTTTCCATTTACAAAGTGATGCCATTCGCATCCCATTTGTCCCAAAATTCTGAAATTCATTAGATATGCCTTATTTCTCATGAGGAACAAAAAAGCCTCAATAACCTATAACGGCCACCATTTTTTTGTACGATAAAGATTTAGGAAACATGTTTTTTTGCTACTTCTCCTACAATTTGTGTCCAATCTTCCCCAGAATTGGCAGGTATCATCGTCAGAGCAACCCTCACTGAAGTCTTCAACAGATTTTAGAATTTCAAAACCGTTTGTCCGGTACAGCCAATCAAAATCGTCAACAAAGCAACCAAACAGGAAGTTGGATCAAATCTCAGCAAATCTTTGAAATATCACCACCAATCTTGGTGTGTCACGTGAAAGACACTACATCATGTTCCCATGTGAGAAGGCAAATTAACATCTTAAAAAATGATTGAAATAAAGGAAATCTAATTTATTTCTAACGCTAAAATAATGCTTTACACATCCGCCAGTCAAAAAACTCTGATTCAATCACATGTTCATAAAGACTCTTGAGAATGTTTAGTACACAAATCTCAGAAAAAGTTGACTGTAACATGAAAAGTTGAATTTTGGTGAATATTTGAAAAATGCATGCTTGGCTAATTGTTAAGGAAATTTCCAATGAAATGTCTCCCCTGACCCTCAGCGCGCGCTCCACATTCTCACACACTCAGCCTTTCCCTTGACACACGCGCAAGCTTGGCGAGACGCATACACAACATTTCAGGCAATTGTGGGCTGACCAAGCCCCCACTCATTGCTTGGTCTTTAGCAAAGGCCCATGTGGATCTTGGTGGTATTGCATTTCCGATTTTGTATGCAATGGTAAAAAGTTCTCAAAATCCTGAAACATTGATAGTATAGGCCAAGAGTAACTACCACACCACAAATGGCCCAATATCACCCATAAGTGACGCTACAGGCCACGCCCTGATACACAAAGATACAAGGCTTTCTGGAATGGGTAGGCTCACCAAGCCCCCTCCCTTCACTCCTTGGCTTGAAATAAAATCCCTTGTGGATCTTGATGGTATTGCATTTCAGATTTGGTATCCCATTGGTAAGTCTACAGCATGGATGTTTCTATACAGTGACAATTTGTGAAGAATATACATTTTTCAATGGTTCGCAATGTTAGGAGGAATCCGCCATTGCTGCTTGCAGCTATATTTATTATTATTATTTTTTACCAATGGGAGTCAATGGCAGCCCCTAGACCAGTACCGTAAAAAGTTGTGAAATTTGGCATGTTGAAACTGCAGACCATTAGTAACTACCATACCAAACATGGGCCATGTGAGACAATAGGTGGCGCTACAGGCCACGCCCCAATATGTCAATTTTCAAATTGATGCCATTTGCAGGCCATAAGTCCCAAAATTCTGAAATTCATTACATATGCCTTATTTCTCATGAGGAACAAAAAAGCCTCTGGAAGCTATAACGGCCGCCATATTGGATGTTTCTGTACAATAAAGATTAAGGAAACACGTTTTTTCACTACTGTTGACTGTAAGATGAAAAGTCGATTTTTAGTGAATATTTGAAACATGCATGCTTGGCTAATTGCTCCCCTTGCCTGCTCCAAATTCTCACACACTCAGCCTTCCCTTGACACACACATGCTTTCTTGAAATTGTGTGCTGACCAAGCCCCCACCCTCGTTTTTTAGCCCCTGTTTCATTTCGCTTCCAATCGCAGCTAGCCGTTACGAATATAAATTCTTTTTCGGCGGCCATTGTTGTTTTCAACTGGAGTCCCGGGATAGCCGTGTTGGAGGCAGCCACTTTCGGTAAGTCCTGTTTTTACACATTTTAAGCTAGAATTAATGATTGGGTTTGTGAAAGTACACTACTCTTGAATTATGGTGAAGGTTTAGCACTTTTATACCTTTTAGATCGTGATTCTGAAGTGACGGAAAACCGAACTCGAAAAGTAGCTATTGTAGCTCTAGCTTTTTTCCTCTGTTTTTAATTAGTGAGTCATTTTGCATCTCGGCGAATTGTTCATCAAAAAGGTCGAGGAGAGCAGCCTATAGGAGAAAAAGCAATTCCCCACAGACCTGTCGGCTCATAATTGTGATTTGGGGCGTGAAAGTCTTTGTAATAAGAGTTATATTGTCCCGGGGGTACATTGTTTTGACGTTAGCCTCAGAGTCAGGCTCGGCTCGCCCACTGGCAGTGTGTAAACAATTTTGTATTTCACTCAATTCTACTCCAAAAACGTCAGGGAGGACTGCTTTTTGTAGATAAGGGCCTGCTAAAGATAGTCAGTATATCTGATCTTTCAAGGCGAGCCTGTTTCATTCGTCATATGCCCTGAGAAAGCGACCTACGTTAGCCAGGCTAGTTTTGCAAATTTCGGTAAGTCAGGCTATTTAAAGGTCTCTGACAGTCAGAATCACTGTTTACAAGCAAAGGTCGAGCTGGTCTTTTGTCAGATGTGTATATATTGACCAGTTTAGAGGTAAATACTCTTGCCAGAGCCTGGAATCGAACCCGTGTTTTGAGTGACTGCATGGGTCTCCATGAGGTCAACCCATTTGGATTCAAGTTCAAGTAATGACACTGCATTTCACAGTCAAAACTGAAGTCTGTATCAAGTGTAGATGGGAAAAGCTTCATTTTTCACAACTGACATGGACCCTTTCTTCACTTTGACAGGTCTGGAGGGTCATGCAGAGGCCTGCTCAACAGAGTTCAACAGAGGATGCAACAGACTCAAGGATGGTGAGATCCACACAGACCCCTTGCTGGACTACCCCTCTCTAGCTGGACAGCTTCTCTTCAGCCCTGACCCCAGGACAGCTTCATCCAGCTGGCCTGCCTGCCTGCCTGCAGGCCCTGCTTGCCCCTGCCTGCCAGCCCTCCAGAGACAGTCCCCCCACAGACACAGTAGCTCTGCAGCCTGCTTTTTTGAGGACATTGATGAAAAAGGACAAGCCAGCATTACTTTGATGAAAGTCTAAATGTTTAATCCTTTCCATGTGCCAGTATGCCAAGCTGCTGACTTTGTGTCTTAAGTCATGAAACTAGTTCAAGTGATAGACTTTTGACCTGAATCCAATGATTATTCATCTGAATAAAAACCACTCAAGAGAAGTACTGCTTCTTGGATCATTTGTGCTCCACATCAGTACATCTCACACATTTGCCTTTGTTTCCATGGGATTCATGGAATTGTTAGTTTCTGCTCCACCATTTCCACCCTAGTGTAATAATAAGTATAATTTAGGACAGCAATTACATTTTTGTGTTATCCTTTCGCATTACACAGATTTTGTCAATGTTCTTAAACTCAACCGATTATTGTCATTTTACCATACTGTTCATATTGAACAGACAGTGTTTACTTGGAAAGATTACTGTATATTTCCACTTTTGATTTGTATTTCCATCGTAAGTTTGGTCTTTAATTTCATTTGGAAGTGGTATTAAAAGGTCTTACATTTAACTTGTTTATACCTGTAGACACCCTGTGAAGCCCCCACCCCCCACTCCAGAGACAGTTGGTGACAGAGAGGTGCAGACATTAAGTTAAACATGCCTTAAGAGTAGAGTAACAAATAGAGACTAAATGTGTAAATGGCTGTTGAAACTCAGTTCTCCGAGTTGGTGCATGTCAGTTTAGGCAAAGGTAACCTTTTAAACCTCTGGGGCTGGGTTGCACCAACATGGATTACATTAATCCTGGTTTAGAGTTAATCTAGGGTTAGTAAATCTATGTTTAAACTGGTTTATAATTAATCAGAGATGTGTGGCACATCTTAATTTTAACCTTGGATTAGTGAAACTAGTTTAAACAAGGGTTAAAACAGGATTAGTTTATGTTCAATGTCCGCTATGATGGATTCCGACGAAATGTAAACAAATTCACAACGTATGTTTAACAAATAGCCTACGGAACTAAATAGCCCTAAATGAATGCATGCGCTCTTTTTCCTATAGCAGCTTTTTGAATAAATGCCGTTACTGATACCGTTAGTTACCGTTTATAGCCTAGGCTACCACTACAGCGGCTATAATAAACTATGTTACAAATAGCCAGCTAGCTAGCTATGGCACGTCAAAGAGGATCAAACTTTTCAACATTTGAAAAGATGTTGCTGACTGAATTGATGGAGGAGTTTGGGGTAATAATTTAGGACAAGAGGACTGACAGCAGTACTCTAGAAAAGAAGGAGCGGAACTGGGTCCGGTTAGCTGAGTGCTTCAATGGCTCTACCGGTATTAAAGAGACGAGGGACAGGGCGCAACTTAAAGCCTGCTGGAAAAACCTCAAGACTAAAGCCAAAAAAGATGCGGCGGAAGAGAGGCGTAGCCAATTTCAAACCGGCGGAGGACCACCAATCAATGCTACGGATCCTCTGTCAAAGAAGATCATTGATATGATCCCGCAGCAGATTTCCCCCCTCCCCAACCCCTACGACGATGACGGCGCATTAGATGACAGTACAGCCACAGAAGCTGCAAGTAACTACGAACTCCAACGCCGTTGGTTGCAGCAATAACGTGACAAAAATGACGAAAATAGGCTATAATTTTGCCTACAAAGCATTTGTTAGAGCCTATGTATTACTGTACATACACCTCAGATGTTAATAATTTTCTAATTGAATAGCACATCATACTACAGAAATAACAGTTCCATGTTCTCTTTAGTAGCCTATGGTAATTTATTAAATTAGTTATTTCCTATGTCATTGGACGTCAGAGACCTCAAGAGTAAAGTGCATTGTGCATAGTTGTAAGTAGCCTCCTAATGTTTTTTATGTTTTTTTGTTTTGTCTAGCTGACACTATCATCGTACTGGAGCAAGTGGAGCCTCATGGAAACATCGAAGCAGCAGCATCACCTGTGAAGCCCCCTGCTAAGCACCCTAAGCTTAGCTCTCACCAGGAGCTTCTCACATTAGAGAAGGAGAGATGCATGCTCGACATATAAAATGCAAAAATTAAAAAAGATCAGAATCAGAAAGGGATTTATTCGCCATGAAAGTTTGCACAGACAAGGAATTTGCTTTGGCAGGAAGGTGCATACAATAAACATATACCTAAAATTTAAATTAGTGGACTAACTATACTAAGGGTACATAAACTAGCAGTACTAAGTGTGATTACAATATAATTAAATATACAATAAAATATAAGTTGCCGTAAATTACAATATAAAAATATAAAAATACAAAAATACAAATATTACAAAAAATACAAATGTACAAGATACCATGTTGTAATGCAGTGCAAAAAGCAGAGTGTTTTAAGCAAGAAGTCATTTGAGTCAGTGTGGTCCCTTGGCCTTGTTGAAGAGGCCAACAGCGGAAGGGAAGAAACTGTTTTTGTGGCGTGAGGTATTGGTCCTGATAGACCGCAGCCTTCTGCCGGAGGGGAGTGACTGAAACAGGGAGTGTCCAGGGTGGGAGGAGTCGGCCACAATCTTCCTTGCTCGCCTCAGGGTCCTCGAGGTGTGCAGGTCCTCGAGGGTAGGCAGATTGCAGCCAATCACCTTCTCAGCAGTACGGATGATACGCTGCAGTCTGCTCTTGTCCTTGGCAGTGGCAGCAGCGTACCAGACGGTGA
The DNA here is from genome assembly GCF_038355195.1 of Osmerus mordax. Taxonomy (NCBI): domain Eukaryota; kingdom Metazoa; phylum Chordata; class Actinopteri; order Osmeriformes; family Osmeridae; genus Osmerus; species Osmerus mordax. The sequence goes on from NC_090053.1 coordinate 13,308,703, forward strand.
TGGAGGAGGTGAGGATGGACTCAATGATGGCTGAGTAGAAGTGCACCATCATTGTCTTTGGCAGGTTGGACTTCTTCAGCTGCCGAAGGAAGTACATCCTCTGTTGTGCTTTCTTGATGAGGGAGCTGATGTTCAGTTCCCACTTGAGGTCCTGGGAGAGGATAGTGCCCAGGAAGCGGAAGGACTCCACAGTGTTGACTGGGGAGTCACACAGGGTGATGGGGTGAGTGGGGCTGTGTTCCTCCTGAAGTCCACAACCATCTCCACTGTCTTAAGAGCATTGAGCTCTAAGTTGTTCTGGCTGCACCAGGTCACCAGGTTGGCCGCTTCCCACCTATAATCAGACTCGTCTCCACCAGAGATGAGCCCAATAAGGGTGGTGTCGTCCGCAAACTTCAGGAGTTTGACGGACGGATGACTGGAGGTGCAACTGTTGGTGTACAGGGAGAAGAGCAGAGGAGAAAAGACGCAGCCCTGAGGTGATCTGGTGCTGATGGACCGAAGATGTCCTGTTGCTACAGAAAGAGGTCCTAACTCTTCAGAAGCAGAGGCTACTGGATCTAAGCCAGTCACAAGAAATAGAAAGATTTTTGAATGAATTCTGAAACTGAAATTGTGTAATGTATTTATTTGCAGCATTCTGCACTTGAGCATCTTCCATATCATCCTCAAGTGGGTGCTCATCCTCCTCGGGTAGATCATCTCCTACTCTCTTCCCAAAGTTGTACAAAACAGCTACTGCAACAATGATGGTCAGGGTAGTGTCCAATTTTGTGCGGAGTCCCAACTGTATACATGGAAATCTCCGCTTCCACACCCCAAACACTCTCTCTATTACCCCTCTTGTTTGAATGTGAGAGTAGTTGTAGTTTTTTTCTGCCTGGGTCTGAGAGTTCAAAAGTGGAGTCATCAGGTATGGGCGACATGCATAGCCATTGTCCCCCACTAGGTGTCCACGGATCTCCCCTCTCCATCAGTGCACAAAGTTGACCGTTGTCAAAGATTCGTCTGTCATGTGTGGATCCTGGCCATCTTGCAACAACGTGTGTGATCTGGGCCTGGTCATCACACACAACTTGGACATTAATTGAGCAGTAGCCCTTTCGATTCCGAAACAGTTCCCCATTCCCACCACCTGGGTTGGTAATGGGAATGTGGGTGCAGTCGATAGCCCCAATTACTCCTGGAAAACCTGCTCTCCCATAAAATCCAGCTGTTGTCTCTCTCCTTGGTTCAAAGTGAATATACTGAGCCTTTAAACTTGCAATTGCCTTGGACACTCTGCTGACAATTCTGCAGACTGTGGATTTATGAACTCCGAAAAGATCCCCATCAACCATCTGAAAACACCCTGTAGCATAAAATCGCAAAGCTACTAGGAGCTGGAGAAGCGGTGGCACAGCAAAATTCCTCTCACTTCCATGCTTGATTGCTGGTCCAACCTTCCCATTCAGGTATATGACAGACTCCTTTGTAAATCTGTACCGCTGTGAAAACTCGCTGTTGTCATAGAATTCAATTGGGTTTAACCTATCTCTAATTTTCCTTCGAGGAACACTTTTCTCTAACCCCATCCAGCGAAGATATGCAGCCATGTTGTCAATAAAACTGAGATAAACCTCCTCCAGGGGTGGTTTAAATATAACTGCTAATCCAGGTTTAGACTAGGTTTAAAATGACTGGTGCAACAGATTTCAATTTAATCTAGATTTAAATGGAAATTAAACAGAGATTGCCAAAGGGTTAGATTTACCCAAGATTAATTGTAAACTAAGGTTAAACTAGGTTTAAAGTTTGGTGCAACTGGATTAAAAGACAAACTTGGTTTAAACCTAGTTTAAGAGTTAATCCTTGTTGGTGCAACCCAGCGTAGGTTTAAAACAAATTCAGATTTGATTTGAACTCTCTTTTATACATTTATAGTTGGATTTGACATTTAACAGACATTTAATTCATTTAGCAAGTTGTTTAACTCAAACAACCATAACATGGTACATATGGTATACAAAGCTGCAGTTAGCTTGGATGTTATCTTTACATATAGATGGGGTCTTGTTGATGCGCACGCAGCTTCAAGGCAGAAAGACGCGTTCCATTTCACTTTTACTGTACCTACACCTTTAATGTTCCCACCATCCCCCCATTTCTGAATAAAGTTCGACTAATCTGATTTGTTGATTTCTGTTGCTATGAAAACCAGTTTAGCCAAGCTATCTAACATTGTTTTTAGCTAGCTTGCATTACCATTCAATTGCTAACAAAACATTAGTAAAAATAGCTTGCTAATCGGGCAGAACTTGAACTCGGGCAGGAGACTCTGAGACCTCAGCGCGCCACTAGCATCTCGTCATATCACGCAGTTGGAGCACAGCTAGATAATCAGCGTCAGCGCTCTTGGGTACCCAGCATGCAGTGCGGCATTTAAAAAAACAACAGCTACGCAAGGGATTTCAGTTGTTGTGTTCGTTCAGTTAGATGTTTGTAATGTTATTGTTTGTTAGTTAATATAATCTTGTTGGTCACCTTGAGTGTGCATGCTGTGTAGTTTAATGGGAACAGAGAGTCGGCCATTTTACTATCACAGGCTATACTTGCAAGGAGCTGAACGTGGGCTGTGCCCTAGACCAGACCAATTGCCTATGAGGCTAATCTTGATTCTGGATTGACTGAGATTCTGGAAAGAGATCTACTCAAGAAGAGAGTCAATATCTGTGGTTTTCAAGCCATTTTGAGAAAATTTGAAAACAATGTTGCGGTTAATATGTTTTGATTGTGGGAGGCAACTTTTGGACTACACCTAAACCTCATGCGGCCACCGCACCACATGCACTGGGAAAGAGGGAAACGGCATGGATGGGGAAAGTGTGTGGGCAGAGCAAGCAGTAGTAGTACATAAACTACACACGTCCTTTACTAAAGTGTATTCTGACTTTCATAAAGTTATTGTTGTAATCAAAGCTTTTAAAGAATGGATCTCTGCATGATGGGCCTGACCACAGGTGGCCTGACAGAACACGCTTCAAAGTTGTCACTTTCAAAAGGGTGGCATTTTAACCCTGTCAGTCCAAAATGTCTAAAAGTTGGTACGCATGCCATATTTACATTTACATTTAGTCATTTAGCAGACGCTCTTATCCAGAGCGACTTACAGTAAGTACAGGGACATTCTCCCTGAGGCAAGTAGGGTGAAGTGCCTTGCCCAAGGACACAACGTCATCTGGCACGGCCGGGAATCGAACTGGCAACCTTCTGATTACAAGCCCGCTTCCCTAACCGCTCAGCCACCTGACTCCCATATTGCCAATGGGGAACAAAGAAGTCTCAAGAAACCATAATGTCGGCAGCATGGATATTTCTCTACAGTGACAATTTGTGAAGAATTTCAAAAAATGACTTCAAATCAGCCATTGATCCAATTGTCTTGAAATGTTGTGTACATGTATGAAATACATGTCTGTGTCATGTCAATTTTGTAATGGTTTGCGATGCTGAGGAGGAACCCGACATTGCTGCCTGCAGCTATATTTATTATTATTAGGATTCCTCCGTAAGGAGGAAACCTATTGTTATTAGGGGCCAAGCAGTGAAGCTGCGAGGCACCTATTGTTATTGTTAGTATTATTATTAGGATTCCTCCGTAAGGAGGAAACCTATTGTTATTGTTAGTTTTATTATTAGGATTCCTCCGTAAGGAATGTCAATTTTGTAATGGTTTGCAATGCTGAGGAGGAACCCGCCATTGCTGCCTGCAGCTATATTTAGGATTCCTCCGTAAGGAGGAAACCTATTGTTATTGTTAGTTTTATTATTATTATTAGGATTCCTCCGTAAGGAGGAAACCTTTTGTTATTATTAGTTTTATTATTATTATTATTATTATTCTAGTTCCATGGGAGTCAATGGCAGCCCCTAGAACCCTTGGATAACTTTTTGTTAAATTTGGCACACTCATTAAGGACAGTTCCTTCTATACCTACACCAAGTTTCATGTATCCCATCAGACCACTCTAGCGCCACCAATGGGTCAAAGTTGGACTTGTGTTTACACACGCAACTTTTGAACCGTATGACTGATTCCCTGGATCAAGACGAGTTCTATGGCGTCAATTTCAGGTTGATATAAAGCAAATCGAATTTATCGCTAACGCTAGAATAATGCTTTACACATCCGCCGGTCAAAAACTGATACTTTGATTCAATCACAAGTTCATATGAAGATTCTTGAGAATGTTTAGTACACAAATCTGAGGAAAACTTGACTGTAACATGAAAAGTCGATTTGTGGTGAATATTTGAAACATGCATGCTTGGCTAATTGATGACGAAATTTCCAATGAAATGTCTCCCCTGCTCTTCAGCGCGCGCGTGCTCCACATTCTCACACACTCAGCCTTTCCCTTGACACACACGCGGGCTTGGCGAGACGCATACACAACATTTCAGGCAATTGTGGGCTGACCAAGCCCCCACTCATTCCTTGGCTTGAAGTGAAGGCCCTTGTGGATCTTGATGGTATTGCATTTCCGATTTTGTATGCAATGGTAAAAAGTTCTCCAAATCCTGAAACATTGATAGTATAGGTTAATAGTAACTACCACACCACAAATGGCCCAACATCACCCATAGGTGACGCTACTGGCCACGCCTTGATGCACAAAGATACAAGGCTTTCTGGAATGGGTAGGCTCACTAAGACCCCTCCCTTCACTCCTTGGGTTGAAATAAAGGCCTTTGTGGATCTTGATGGTATTGCATTTCAGATTTAGTATCCCATTGGTAAGTCTGCAGCATGTATTTTTATATACAGTGACAATTTGTAAAGAATATACATTTTTCAATGGTTTGCAATGTTTGGAGGAATCCGCCATTGCTGCTTGCAGCTATATTTAGGATTCCTCCGTAAGGAGGAAACCTATTGTTATTGTTAGTTTTATTATTATTATTCTAGTTCCATGGGAGTCAATGGCAGCCCCTAGAACCCTTGGATAACTTTTTGTTAAATTTGGCACACTCATTAAGGACAGTTCCTTCTATACCTACACCAAGTTTCATGTATCCCATCAGACCACTCTAGCGCCACCAATGGGTCAAAGTTGGACTTGTGTTTACACACGCAACTTTTGAACCGTATGACCGATTTTCAAAAATGAGGTACCAATGGATTCCCTGGATCAAGACGAGTTCAACGCACCCTATGACGTCAATTTCCGGTTATATAGATTTTCCGCTATTTCCGGTTGTATCAAAAACCTTTGAAAGCCTACTCCTCCTACAATTTTTTGTCATATCTTCTTCAAAATGACCAGAGATGAGCTTCAGACCAAGCCTCAGAAAAGTTATCCCATGGCGTTTTGATTTTCTAAACCGTTTGTCCGGCACAGCCAATCAAAATCAGCAAAAAAGCAACTAAACAGGAAGTTGGGTCAAATCTCAGCAAATCTTTGAGATATCAACACGTAACATGGTATGTCACAAGGAAGACACTACAACATGTTACCATATGCAAAGGCAACTTCATATCTCAAAAAATGATTGATATAAAGCAAATCGAATTTATCGCTAACGCTAAAATAATGCTTTACACATCCGCCGGTCAAAAACTGATGATTTGATTCAATCACAAGTTCATATGAAGACTCTTGAGAATGTTTAGTACACAAATCTGAGGAAAAGTTGACTGTAACATGAAAATTCGATTTTATGTGAATATTTGAAACATGCATGCTTGGCTAATTGCTAACGAAATTTTCAATGAAATGTCTCCCCTGCTCTTCAGCGCGCGCGTGCTCCACATTCTCACACACTCAGCCTTTCCCTTGACACACGCGCAAGCTTGGCGAGACGCATACACAACATTTCAGGCAATTGTGGGCTGACCAAGCCCCCACTCATTCCTTGGCTTGAAGTGAAGGCCCTTGTGGATCTTGATGGTAATGCATTTTAGAAAAAGTTCTCAAAATCCTGAAACATTGATAGTATAGGCCAGGAGTAACTACCACACCACAAATGACGCACCATTATCCATAGGTGGCGATCAAATCTCAGCAAATCTTTGAAATATCACTACCAAACTTGATGTGTCACGTGAAAGACACTACATCATGTTCCCATGTGAGAAGGCAAATTAATATCTTCAAAAATGATTGAAATAAAGGAAATCTAATTTATTTCTAACGTTCAAATAATGCTTTACACATTCGCCGGTGCAAAACTGATACTCTGATACAATCACAAGTTCATGAAGACTCTTGAGAATGTTTAGTACACAAATCTCAGAAAAAGTTGACTGTAAGGTGAAAAGTTGAATTTTGGTGAATATTTGAAAAATGCATGCTTGGCTAATTGTTAAGGAAATTTCTAATTAAATGTCTCCCCTGCTCCTCAGTGCGCGCGCTCCACATTCTCACACACTCAGCCTTTCCCTTGACACACGCGCAAGCTTAGCGAGACGCATACACAACATTTCAGGCAATTGTGGGCTGACCAAGCCCCCACTCATTGCTTGGTCTTTAGCAAAGGCCCATGTGGATCTTGATGGTATTGCATTTCCGATTTTGTATGCAATGGTAAAAAGTTCTCAAAATCCTGAAACATTGATAGTATAGGCCATGAGAAACTACCACACCACAAATGACCCACCATTACCCATAGGTGGCGCTACGGCCACGCCCCAATTGTCCATTTTCAAAGTGATGGCATTTCCACACCATCATTCTAAAACGTCGGAAACTATACATGCCTTATTTATAATGGGAAACTATACAGTGGTGACCCATACAGTCCACCATGTACGGTGAACATTTTGAAAACGTACAAATATCTTCTTATGAACCATTACTCCAGTTGACTAGAAATTTTGTTTGATGTGTAGGCCACACGTAGTTATGCTTGTTTGCTACCACAATAGCTATGGGAATAAGAGTGAATGCAATGAGGAGGTTATTGAAACGCAATACTCTGAGTTGGTGCATGTCAGTTTAGGCAGAGGTAGCTTTTTAAACCTCTACAGCCATGCCCCAATTTGCCTATATTCAAAGTGATGCCATTTGCATCCCATTTGTCCCAAAATTCTGAAATTCATTAGATATGCCTTATTTCTCATGAGGAACAAAAAAGCCTCAAGAACCTATAACGGGCGCCATATTGGATTTTTCTGTACAATAAAGATTAAGGAAACACGGTTTTTCGCTACTCCTCCTTCAATTCAGGTGCAATCTTCCCCAGAATTGGCACACATCATCGTCAGAGCAACCCTCACTCATGTATTCAACAGATTTTTTTTTTTCACAACCGTTTGTCTGGTACAGCTCCTCAGCGCGTGCGTGCTCATTCTCACACACTCAGCCTTTCCCTTGACACACGCGCAAGCTTGGCGAGACGCAAACACAACATTTCAGGAGAGTGTGGGCTGACCAAGCCCCCACTCATTGCTTGGTCTTTAGCAAAGGCCCATGTGGATCTTGGTGGTATTGCATTTCCGATTTTGTATGCAATGGTAAAAAGTTCTCAAAACCCTAAAACATTGATAGTATAGGCCAAGAGTAACTACCACACCACAAATGGCCCAATATCACCAATAGTTGACGCTACAGGCCACACCCTGATGCACAAAGACACAAGGCTTTCTGGAATGGGTAGGCTCACCAAGCCCCCTCCCTTCACTCCTCTCGATCCAAGATGGCGCCGATGATGGCTGCCTCGGTTGTTAGGTGCGCTCTTTTTTGTCTTGTTTTGTCTGTTAATTCAGTGTTCTGCCAAGATTTCCGGGGTTCTCTAACTAGAGAAGTACTTCTAAACATCAGGACTACAACTCCTGTGGATTTATTTCCCACTTTTCTGCTTCCAGCGGCAGAATTAGTGGGTATTTGTTTTTACATTAACAGTGGCTGGTGTGAAGATGTGACAGTGATTCTGCAGCACTGTTCTCCTGATCTGGAATCATTTTTTATTAACTGTAGATCTTTTTACTCGCCACGAGAGTTTGCATAATTCATTCTGGTTGGCGTCTACATGCCTCCGCAGGCTAGCGTCAACGAGGCTCAACGTGTGCTCGCCAGCCAGATACTGAGTGTGGAGCATGAAAATCCGGATTCCTTGGTTATTGTGCTAGGCGACTTTAACAAAGGCAATCTCACTCAAGAACTCCCAAAATATAGACATCAAATGCCCTACCAGAGAAGGAAACACCTTGGATCACTGCTACTCTACAACCAGCAAAGCATACCATGCGGTCCCCCGAGCAGCACTGGGTCACTCTGACCACGCCATGGTCCACCTGATTCCTGCATACAGGCAGAAGCTAAAGCGCTGTAAGCCTGCTGTGAGGACATCAAAACAGTGGACCAGTGAAGCTATGGAGGATCTGCGGGCGTGCTTGGACTGCACTGACTGGGACATGTTCACGACTGCTAACAATAGTCTGGATGAGCTCACAGAGGCTGTGACATCATACATCAGCTTCTGTGAGGACTGCTGTATACCAACACGCACCAGGGTAAGCTACAACAACGACAAACCCTGGTTTACAGCTAAACTCAGAAGGTTGAGGTCAGAGAAAGAGGCCGCGTTTAGGAGTGGGGACAAAGCCAGTTTCAAGGAGTCGAAGAACAGGTTTAGCAAGGTGGTGAGGGAGGCTAAACGACTGTACTCAGAGAGACTAAAACACCAATTCTCTGCAAACGACTCTGCTTCTATCTGGAGAGGGCTCAGGCAGATTATCAACTACAAGCCCAGAGCCCCCCACTCCACTAACGACTCCCGCCTGGCCAACGACCTGAATGAGTTCTACTGCAGATTTGAAAGACAATTGGACAGTCCTGAACTACCCCTTCCCACCTCCCCCCCTCTACAGTGACGACTCTCTCCATTCAGGAGGGTGAAGTTAACAGACTTTTCAAGAGGCAGAATCCCCGCAAAGCAGCTGGGCCGGACTCTGTCTCTCCAGCCACCCTCAAGCACTGCGCTGACCAGCTGTCTCGGGTGTTTACCTACATCTTTAACACCTTCCTTGAGACATGCCATGTGCCAGCCTGTCTCAAGTCCTCCACCATCATCCCTGTGCCCAAAAAGCCAAGGCCAACAGGACATAATGACTACAGACCCGTCGCCTTGACCTCTGTGGTAATGAAGTCTTTCGAGCGCCTGGTGCTGGCACACCTTAAATCCATCACTGACTCTCTACTGGACCCCCTGCAGTTTGCCTACAGAGCCAACAGGTCTGTGGACGATGCAGTTAACATGGCCATCCACTTCACCCTACAGCACCTGGACTCCCCAGCATCCTATGCCAGGATCCTGTTTGTGGACTTCAGCTCTGCCTTCAACACCATCATCCCCGCCCTGCTTCAGGACAAGCTCTCCCAGCTGAACGTGCCTGATTCCACCTGCAGGTGGATCACAGACTTCCTGTCTGACAGGAAGCAGTGCGTTAAGTTGGGAACACAAGTCTCTGACTCCCGGTCCATCAGCACCGGATCACCTCAGGGCTGCGTCCTTTCTCCTCTGCTCTTCTCCCTGTACACCAACAGTTGCACCTCCAGTCATCCGTCCGTCAAACTCCTGAAGTTTGCGGACGACACCAACCTTATTGGGCTCATCTCTGGTGGAGACGAGTCTGATTATAGGTGGGAAGCGGCCAACCTGGTGACCTGGTGCAGCCAGAACAACTTAGAGCTCAATGCTCTTACGACAGTGGAGATGGTTGTGGACTTCAGGAGGAACACAGCCCCACTCACCCCCATCACCCTGTGTGACTCCCCAGTCAACACTGTGGAGTCCTTCCGCTTCCTGGGCACTATCCTCTCCCAGGACCTCAAGTGGGAACTGAACATTAGCTCCCTCATCAAGAAAGCACAACAGAGGATGTACTTCCTTCGGCAGCTGAAGAAGTTCAACCTGCCAAAGACAATGATGGTGCACTTCTACTCAGCCATCATTGAGTCCATCCTCACCTCCTCCATCACCGTCTGGTACGCTGCTGCCACTGCCAAGGACAAGAGCAGACTGCAGCGTATCATCCGCACTGCTGAGAAGGTGATTGGCTACAATCTGCCTACCCTCGAGGACCTGCACACCTCGAGGACCCTGAGGCGAGCGAGGAAGATTGTGGCCGACTCCTCCCACCCTGGACACTCCCTATTTCAGTCACTCCTCTCCGGCAGAAGGCTGCGGTCCGTCAGGACCAATACCTCACGCCACAAAAACAGTTTCTTCCCTTCCGCTGTTGGCCTCTTCAACAAGGCCAAGGGACCACACTGACTCAAATGACTTCTTGCTTAAAACACACTGCTTTTTGCACTGCATTACAATTATGGTATCTTGTAGATTTGTATTTTTTTGTAATATTTGTATTTTTGTATTTTTATATTGTAATTTACGGCAACTTATATTTTATTTTATTGTATATTTAATTCTATTCTAATCCCATTTAGTACTGCTAGTTTATGTACCCTTAGTATAGATAGTCCACATATTTAAATTCTAGGTATATGTTTATTGTATGCACCTTCCTGCCAAAGCAAATTCCTTGTCTGCGCAAACTTTCATGGCGAATAAATCCTATTCTGATTCTGATTCTGATTGGCTTGAAATAAAAGCCCTTGTGGATCTTGATGGTATTGCATTTCAGATTTGGTATCCCATTGGTAATTCTACAGCATGGATTTTTCTATACAGTGACAATTTGTGAAGAATATACATTTTTCAATGGTTCGCAATGTTAGGAGGAATCCGCCATTGCTGCTTCCGGCTATATTTAGGTTCCTCCGGTAGGAGGGAACCTATTGTTATTGTTGGTATTCTTATTATTAGGTTCCTCCGGTAGGAGGGAACCTATTGTTATTGTTGGTATTCTTATTAGGTTCCTCCGGTAGGAGAGAACCTATTGTTATTGTTGGTATTCTTCTTATTATTTTTCTTCTCCTTGCGCCCCAATATCTCAAAAAGTCACTGGTCATAAATTTTCTAATTTGGCACATTGATACTACATCCAAGTGGGTACCCCCCACCAAATATGGGCCACATCGGACCGTAGGGGGCGCCACAGGCCACGCCCAAAAGTCCGATTTTCAAAGTGATGGCATTTCCACCCCATTGCTCCAATTTTTCTGAAACTTGGTCTGCATGCCTCATTTTTCATGAGGAACAAAAAAAACTCAAGGACCCATAAGGTCCGCCATGATGGATTTTCCTGTACTGTGATAATTTGGGAAAACCTTCAAAATTCCTCTTCTCTTGCACCAAAGGTGAAATTGACTTGAAATTTGGTACATATATGTATCATTGACGTATATAAAAAGTTACTTAAGGCAATTGAATCAAGTACAAAATGGCTGAAATGGGTGTATTTATGTAAATGTCCACATTGCCTCAATATGTTTGTGTCACTAAATCAAATGTATTTTTGAAGGATGGTTCAAACCTAATAAGCTTTAAGGTGACATGCCTCTGAAGTACCATGCAAAGTTTCACCTTGATATGTCAAAATATGACTGAATTACAGCTGTTTGAACTTGGACCAAATCTGACAATGCTCGCCATTGGAGAAACAGCTTTTTTTAATTATCCAGTTATTGAACTTTGTGTATTCCATGCCTGGGAATGGCTCAATTGGCTGAGATGTTGTGCTGGTAATCAATGTTCAATACCAGTCAGAGGCAGAGTTTTTAATTTTTTATTCTCACCAAACGGTTTCTAGTCTCCCGATAAATCCTCCGGTTGTAAAACATAGCAATGCGTGTTTATTTGAGCCCATCACAACACTCTGATCATCTGTTTAGCGAGACTGTGTAAACCACTGCAAAACAAGCCAGGTTCACCACAGTAGCTAGATACTTGTAGTCTATGCATGGTAGAGATAGCTCTAATGGTTATCTCTAATGAAGTAAATTGATTGTTCAGGTGGATCCCTTGACTGTTGCACAAATTCATTTCAGTAACCCGGAAGTCAGGTGGCTGAGCGGTTAGGGAGTTGGGCTAGTAATCTGAAGGTTACCGGTTTGATTCCTGGCTCTGCCAAATGACGGTGTGTCCTTGGGCAAGGCACTTCACCCTACTTGCCTCAGGGGGAATGTCCCTGTACTTACTGTAAGTCGCTCTGGATAAGAGTGTCTGCTAAATGTAAATGTAAAATGTAACCTAAGCCAGGACACATTTCCACTGATGCTAGGCATGATTTAAAATTCCCTTCCATGACAAGTTATGGCACTCCAAACAACCTGTTTAAAAAACCATGAGAAAGTTATTCTTTACAGCAGCAACCCAGTCATCGCCGTTGTCCCGTTTTTATAGGAAATGTACAAGCAGTTTCAACTTAGGCTGAATCTAACAACGCTTACCACAGGAGAAACAGCTTACTTTTTTATACAGTAGCTGAACATGACAATATTCAACACTGAGAATAGCTCAATGGGCTGGGGTGGTGACCTGTAAAGTATCAGGTTGTAGGTTGGAGTCCAACCATAGTCTTTTGGCCTGTCATAATTTTGATTATCTGTTTAGTTCAACAGGATGACATCTTTCTGAAGTACCACAAACAATTTCACCTTGGTATGTCAAAATATGATTGAATTAAAGCTGTTTCAACGTTGGCTGAATCTAACAACGCTTAACACAGGAGAAACACCGTACTTTTTTATACAGTAACTGAACCTGAGAATCGCTCAATGGGCTGGCATGGTGACCTGTAAAGTATAAGGTAGTTGGTTGGAATCCAGCCATTATCTTTTGGCCTGTCATAATTTTGATCTGTTTAGTTAAACAGGATGACATCATGCTGAAATACCATGCACAATGTCATGCAATTTCACCTTGAAATGTCAACCATTTCTTAACCTTTGTCCCAAAGCTGACCAAAGCTAATACTCTGCCCTTTCTATTCATGCAATCTCAACAGTTGGTGTGTAGCAGAGAGGATAGAGGGACTGACTTTTGTAACCTTATGCTCATGAGTTCAAATCCCCATTCAGCCTGTTGTTGGCCAAACATTAAGTAGTTTTGCTCCCTTGTTGTCCAACTCTCGATCTTCTACAGTGTACATGTTTATAATATTTTGCCATTTTGCGGAGGAACCCGCATCGCTGCTTGCAGCTATATTTATTATTAGGTTCCTCCGGTAGGAGGGAACCTATTGTTATTGTTGGTATTCTTATTATTATTAGGTTCCTCCGGTAGGAGGGAACCTATTGTTATTGTTGGTATTCTTATTAGGTTCCTCCGGTAGGAGGGAACCTATTGTTATTGTTGGTATTCTTATTATTATTATTATTATTATTATTCTCCTTACGCCCCAATATGTCAAAAAGTCCCTGGTCATAAATTTTCTAATTTGGCACATTGATACTACATCCAAGTGGGTACCCCCACGCCAAATATGGGCCACATCGGACCATAGGGGGCGCCACAGGCCACGCCCAAAAGTCAGATTTTCAAAGTGATGGCATTTCCACCCCATTGCTCCAATTCTTCTGAAACTTGGTGTGCATGCCTCATTTTTCATGAGAAACAAAAAAGCCTCAAGGACCCATAAGGTCCGCCATGATGGATTTTCCTGTACAGTGATAATTGGGGAAAACCTTCAAAATTCCTCTTCTCTTGAACCAAAGCTCTAATTGACTTGAAATTTTGAACAGATATGTATCATGGATGTATCTAAAAACGTTACTTAAGGCAATTGAATCAAGTACAAAATGGCTGAAAGGGGTGTACTTATGTAAATGTCCACATTGCCTCAATACGTTTGTGTCACTAAATCCAATGTCATTTTCAATGATGGTTTTTCAAACCTAATAAGGTTCAAGATGACATCACTCTGAAGTACCATAAACAATTTCATCTTGGTATGTCAAAATATGATTGAATTAGAGCTGTTTCAACCTTGGCTGAATCTAACAACGCTTACCACAGGAGAAACAGCTTACTTTTTCATACAGTAACTGAACATGACAATATTCAACACTGAGAATAGTTCAATGGGCTGGGACGGTGACCCGCTAAGTATAAGGTCGTAGGTTCGAATCCATCCACAGTGGTTGAGCCTGTCTTACATTTGAATATCTGTTTAGTTAAACAGGATGACATCGTTCTGAAGTACCTTGCGCAATTTCACCTTGATATGTCAAAAGATAATTGAATTACAGCTGTTTAAACTTTGGCCGAATCGAACAATCCGTGCTACAGGATTCTTTTTTTTGTTCAGTAACTGACCATGTAGTCTCATCCTTGAGGGTAGCTCAATGGGTTGAAACGGTGTCCTACAAAGTGCAAGTCACAGGTTTGAATCCAGGCACAGTCTTTTGGCCTGTCATAATTTTGATTACTTGTTTAGTTAAACAGGCAGACATCATTCTGAAATACCATGCGCAATTTCATGCAATTTCACCTTGAAATGTCAACCGTTTCTTAACCTTTGTCCCAAAACTGACCAAAAACTAATACTCATATCACGCAGTCGGAGCACAGCTAGATAATCAGCGTCAGCACCCTTGGGTACCCAGCATGCAGTGCAGCATGTCAAAAAACTCAAAGACTTGTGGAAAATAGTTTGGTTACAATAGCCGTGCGAGGGATTTCAGTTGTTGTGTTCGTTCAGTTAGATGTTTGTAATGTTATTGTTTGTTAGTTAATATAATCTTGTTGGTAACCCTGATTGTGCATGTTGTGTAGTTTATTTGGACCAGAGAGTCGGCTGCTCTACTGTCACAGGCTATTCTCGCAAGGAGCTGAATATGAGTGCTGCCCTAGCCCAGTTGCCCACATGACTATTGTTAGATATGCATTGACTGAGAGTCTGGAAAGAGATCAACTCAAGAACATTTTCTGTATCCTATAAAAAGTTAATACTCAGCCCTTACTTATCATAAAATCTTAGCAGTTGTTGTGTAGCAGAGAGGCTAGAGAGACTTACTAGTAACCTTATGCTCTGAGTTCAAATCCCCGTTCAGCCTATTGTTGTTGGCCAAACATGAAGTAGTTTTGCTCTCTTGTTGTCCAAGTCTCGATCTTCTACAGTGTACATGTTTATAATATTTTGCCATTTTGGGGAGGAACCCGCATCGCTGCTTGCAGCTATATTTACATATTGGAATAGACACAAAGATTTTGAATCCTTCAATATTATTAAGGAAGTAGGCCCCCATCTACTTTTGGAAATGGTAGTCTACTATTTCACTGAAGCATTAGCATGACATTAGCCTCTGTTGCCCGGGCAACACATACTACAGTGGTCTATGATGCATCTGTTTTCAATCGTTAAAATAAACATTCCTCACAAATACATTTTCGTTGTAGGATTTATTATGACATTACATTACAAGTAAACGATTTGTTGGTGAAATTATCATCACCTGTGGTTTCAAACCAGTGTTGCTCACTGCAACACTGTAGCCTACGCGAGACACACTACAAAGACATCTACACAGCTGTTTAGGAAGTCAAACTTAAATCAAAAGTATTTCAATAGGTGAAACTATCTGACTACTAACCTGAACATCATTGCCACAGCCTAAACTTTGTCAATCTGTTCATGAAAATAATAAATTTCAGCCTAAACCGTACAACGGAACGTTAAATCGAATTCAACCAACGCAATCGCTACCAAGACGAACACAGCAGTAGTCTAGCCTGTTTATGTTCCTGTATCGCCCGCGTTACAAAAATGCTGCCCCCCCTTCCTCAGTTACGACGCACTAAATTCTAACAAATATATTTTTTAGACGCTACACATGTTATACATCATTGGAAAGCTACGATTCTTGTGCTTGTAGATATGTAAACAATTTCAAGATCGAGTCACAACAACAAGTTTAGTCAACGTCTTTGTCCAGTCACCACTTTGGTGTTGTTTACAAAGCCAAACATCTCTACTTACCCTCAAAGGTTCTGTGTCGTCCAGGTATGCAAACAACACATCAAAACTTGATCTGCGTACATTCCCAAGGGTTCAAAGTATCTAACCATGTAAAGTAATTCGTCCAAATACAATGTTTTACGTTCATGAATAGCCATTATCCTTTGTTTCATTATGCAAGTTAGCCGACGGAAGAAACAACTTGTTCACATAAAAGTGTTCTGTTCTCCGGTTAGCAACGGAGTATTTACGATATGAAGGAATCAAAATGTCCGTTGAACCCTCCCCTTTTGATTGACACCTTGTTTGACCCAATAGGAGCTTCCATGCCCCGTTGACAGCCCTCTAAAGCCAATTAGGTGTGTGCGTCCTGCCCCCCCCCCCCCCCCACACTCTTTCTAAACAAATTTCTCGAACTGGCTTCGACTGGCTCTGAAATGAGCTCGTTAGCCTTGTAGCTGAAAGCTAGCTGAAAATGCCAATACCTCATTTGTATGTGTCTGTGGAGCCGTCAAAATAAAAGTCGATTGCGCAATAGGGTTGAAAGAATCAGTTTTCTTTGTGCGCCAATCCTGGGAATCAGATAAAGCACTCCAATGTGTTCATGCTTCAATTTTTGTGTTTCAGTAATACTAATTAGGGATTTAGCTATTATATATGATAGTTCTAAGTACCACCTTTCATTAGAGATAACAATTATGAAAAATAATACCTTTTATCCTGAGTATTTGACCTTGGTTACAAAGGGTCATTTTGGAGTCTCCAAAAGGCCCTTTTAGAAAATGAATGGATGTACTCTTATAAAAACATGTGTCAAATATGAATATATTGTGGTATTATGTTTGACTTTTGATTTGAATTGGGTAAGGCTTCAACCTGTGGTCCAATTTAGTCTTCCAGCTAATACCTACCACCTCTAGGCCTCTTCAGGCCTCTGTTTTCAAAACAAAATCTAGGCGGAAATAGAAATTTTCACTTTCCTTGTGTTCAAGCTTCTATTACTCAACACTAGTAGGACTGACAGGGGTCCTGACAACAGGGGACATAACGTCAGAGTGTCAGCTTTCAAAAGAGATCATTTACATGCATGTACTCCAAATGGTTCAAGAACAGCTTCCAATTTACTTTGGGTATGCTGTTTAGGCGTTTTCAGGCAAATTTAACAGGATTCTTAAAAGGCTAGTACTGTACTGTAGTAGTACAATTTACCGGGGCAGTTTCTCCACACAGGGCTATATCGCATTTTGCGTTGTTACTGACAATGATCGCTACCAGTGAGCTTTTTATGAATGAGCGATATTCCACAAAATAAATGTCAAGCTTATTTACGTTTTTGGGGGTATGTTTTCAGTTAGCAGATGGTACTGTTTGAATCGTGATTCCATCTTCCACTGCCGGTAACGTCGTAGAATAATCTTCAAAGGGGGTTCTTTATTAATGAATGAATGCAATATGAGTAGGCTAAATGCCTGAAAATATCACGAGAAGGGAAAACTTAAAAGGACGTTTAAGTCATAGAGATTAGGTCAATTTTTACACCGGTCTGCCAAATGTATTTGTTTTGATTCAGCTATGAGGCTGCCTATTGCAGGGGAAATGAAAAGACATCATATTTCATTCTACACTTCACTCGTATTTTGAGTTGTAAATGAGCAGCAAAAAAAGATGCTTTTAAATCTATGTAATCTTTATAAATAATAAGTAGGCCCTATGCATTTTTATATAGCCTAAAATATACAGAAATATCAGCTGTAAAAATGTCATTAAAAAACGGACCCCTGTGCAACCTACGCAAGCAAGCACACACTACAATTTCCCAGAAATTGTACCCTCTCTAGTTTCATTCGTTTTCATAAGGGTAACCACATGTAAAAGCCATTCGTTACCAACATTGTGTAATTATAAAGTCTACAATTTAAAAATGTTCACCATAGACTACAATTAATGTAGTAAAATCTTAATAACATGGTTTTTTATTCAAATATATCAACTAATATGGTGTATTTCATCATCCTGCAGCCGATTTCGCAAGCGTCTTGCGAAAAGATTTGACCAGCTGCCGAATTGATCGCTGCAGATCGCAGGCGATCGCAGCGCTTCGCAGCCCTTCGCAGCCAGTGTGGTCGGTCCCATTTGCTAACATGGGCGCCGAAAGAAAAAAGGCGGCACTTCCAGGCGCTTCGCAGCAGATCGCAGCCAGTGTGTCCCTAATCCTTCTTTAAATTGTCCAAGGTTTTCATTCAAAACTGTCCTCGGTGAAATGGTTCGAGCAAATGTGTAATTTAGGGTCGAACTGCACAGGGATCTTCTCATAGACAAACATCACAGCCTGTTGAGTGTTTGGTTCCTTAGGAAGACTCTGAAAAGTGTCAGCATTCCCTGTACAGCCTGGAACACTGCATTTACCACCGTAGTCCATTGTCAGTATGCTAGAAAAACGTTCTTCTTTGTAATTCTGTGGAAGGTCACAGAGCAGCGCATAGAAAATGTTGGGGCGTGACAAAGGTACAGACCAGAGCCAAGAAAGGTGGAGCCCCGTTGTGACGTCACAACAGGGAATTTTTCAAAACCGACTGTTTTACAGCTACATTTTTTAATTGTGAGATTTACATAGAAAAGAGCTGTCAATGGACTTTGAGGTTCACTGTATATCCATTTTATCGACTGAACTGTGGTTATTCAACTGTGACAAGGTAAATTCGGTTCTGCAATCAATGACCCCTTTAAATTATATAATTTGTCATTTATTTAAGCTTTGTATTATATCATTAGTCATGTATTCAAGTATTTAGCCATTCAATTATTAAATTATTTATGCATTTTATTAGTTAGTTTTGGCCCCTACAATTCTCCATAGAAAAGGAGCTTTCAGTCACGAATTTATTGGCATTCAGGCAACATTTTGTATGGGTTCATCATGGGCACACCAGAAAATACCCAAATGTGTAGTCTAATCACGTATTTGGGGTTGTCTTGAGGCAATAGCCAAATTACCTATTTATGTATTGACTAACACGGCATTCCATACACACCAAGGGGAGAACACTCCTTGTTAAGTATGACATGTTGTGAAATGGAGCTTGGCGTTGGAATGGACTTCCTGTCAGAATCAGAGTCAGAATCAGAATGGGATTTATTCGCCATGAAAGTTTGCACAGACAAGGAATTTGCTTTGGCAGGAAGGTGCATACAATAAACATATACCTAAAATTTAAATATGTGGACTATCTATACTAAGGGTACATAAACTAGCAGTACTAAGTGGGATTAGAATAGAGTTAAATATACAATAAAATAAAATATAAGTTGCCGTAAATTACAAATTTACGGCAAGTGGGTCAAGAAGTTGTTTTAACAGCCTGTGAGCCACAGGGGGGACTCCCTTTTAACCTGTGCTTCTGTCCAGGTCAGACCGTGAAATTACCTATATGAGGAGGTCTATAGAGAAGTTATGATAGCCAACCAGCTCTCGCCATCCAGATTCTGTTCAGAGCTGAGGATTCACGGAATGTCTTTCCCTTCATGGGGCCAGGTTGTAGGAACTGTTTGCTTTAGTGGTGTGCTCTTAGGCAGTCCAAGTATCCAGGCCAGGCCTAACAGCTGTGTGCTCAGGCCGGCCATATGGTGACTGACTGACTGATTAAGCAACAGTCCCTGCCTGAGTCCTTCCCCCCACCACTGGGCTTTATTCTGGCCAAGCTTCCCCCAAGAGGCA
This sequence comes from Osmerus mordax, assembly GCF_038355195.1. Taxonomy (NCBI): domain Eukaryota; kingdom Metazoa; phylum Chordata; class Actinopteri; order Osmeriformes; family Osmeridae; genus Osmerus; species Osmerus mordax. The sequence continues at coordinate 13,328,262 of NC_090053.1, forward strand.
CATAGCTCATAGGATTCCCCCATTCTACTCTTCTCAAATCCTAATCAGAACCCCTGAAGGATAAATGGATCTTGCAACAGGTCTCTGCAGAGGCAACTCCCTCCCCCCCTCTCCCTCCCTCTCCCTGAGCCTCAAAGATAAATAGCACATTTCCTCCTCCCTCCCTGGAGCCAACTCCCCACTTCAGTGTGTGAACCTCCTTGCGGCTCTGAGAGATACATCTCAAGGGCCTCACCTTTAAAGAGTTAGTAAACATCCATGTTTTTGTTTCACTGTTCAAGCCGGTCCGTCGACTCTGATGTATAGATTCTCTTCTGGCAATGAGGCTGGCTGGTGGGGAAGATACATTTTACTTAAATATATAATAATAATGTATCTGTGAACGAAGCTTGTTGCAGACAAATATTCACAAAAGACTGCATACAAATAAAACACATTATTCTTGTTTGAAACCTCTGTGCTTAGGACACTATTAAGACTGTACACACAGAGATCTCTGGTGAACCTCCTGTAATTACACTCGAAGGTCTCCTGGTTCCCTTGAGATTCATAAGACGTAATTTTCACATTTTTAGTCACAGGATGCATGAAGATCTTTCAATACATGTCAATGATTTAATTGCTATTTTAGAACTTAGCTTCATAGAAACAGCTGTTGCTCATTCACTTCCTGAACAGTCTATTTTAAACAGTTTTATTGTTATTAATAGGTACTTAATAGATCATTAAAGTATTATAATCAGGAATAGCTTGATTGTGTCAGAAAAGAGTTACGTTAGCCAGTCTCACACTTGCTGTGTAGATGTTCCTACTCTACGATTCTCTTTTTGCATCCACACACAATTTTTATAGACACAGGAAGCACAGCACAGTAATTTGACTGTAAAAATAATCAATTTGCACATGTTGTATTGTTTTTGTTGGTTACATATGTAAGTGAACATGACAAACGTGTAACAAAAATATGCACATCATTATTTTCAAGGTGACGACAGAATTCAAGCAAAACACAGTCATAGCATGTTCTGACATGCCTTTCTTGATTCATATTGCTGTAGAGTTGCTTTCCTAGCGATCAATTTAGTCATTATGTTTTGTTTTCATCCATTGACACAAGCGCTCACACACTTCCACACACACAAACATGCGTTTTCACCCTTCACCCATGCAAATTCTCCTTCACTTTGTCAAGCACATCTAACTGCAATACTCCTGTGTAACAGCTGTTTTATCTGCAAAAGGTTGAATCTCCCCCACTGTGTGTTGTCCTATGCTAAAGGGACCTGGGGACTGGGTGCACCTGTAGCTCACAGTCTCAGGTGAGGGAGTTATCAATCTCCATGGTAAACCCTGGGAGACTTACAAAGTGGGAATTTATTTGCTGCGATATTTAGGGAAACGGCTGTTGTTGATGTTGTTGTTGCCATCCAACCTCTCTGTGGGGGAAAAAAGAGTCTAAAATATTCAGAATGTGGAGCATACGAGTGCAGCAAATATAATGGTTTTATTGAGTAGGGGTGTATCTGGAACCCTCGGATTATGCATTTGATTTATCAGTGCAGCTTGATTTCATTCCGGTTCTATTTATTAATGTATTTTTACATACAATTTTGTTGTCTGGTTTGCATATAATTTTTTGGGGGAAAAGACAAAACAGGGATTAACTCAGTTAATGTACTTAATCACATGTCTGCTTCTCTAAAAGCTGCCTCCAGTTCTCTCCCAACTATCACATATGGTAGTAATCTGAGTTTAAACCTGCCTGCCAGACCTTATATATTTTTGCCGGTGTCACGGCCACAGCCGTGCCCCCCCCCGGTTTCAGTTTTTTGTCCTGCCCTAGTGTTTCCCTGTCATTGTCTTCACCTGTTCTCGTTAGCGTTATTGTGTCCACCTGTGTGTCGTTTGGTTCTGTGTATTTAGGTTTCTGTTTTCTGTCCAGTCTTTGTCTTGTCCTTACCATACCTGTCCGTGTGAGTACCCTATCTGTTCCCAGTTTTTGAGAATAAACCCTTGTTTCAAACATGCCTCGCATCTCTCGCGCATTTGGGTCCTACCCCTCCTCACACCCTGACAGAAGGACAAGACCACAAATGGACCCAGCAGAGAGTTCCCCGAACCCTTTTCTAGGGACCCGACTTGCTTTTGGTGGACCCCGAAGCCTGCAGCGGAGGGCCCACCCCAAGTCCTGGTTCCTACCCCGGCTCCAGCCCCAGCCTGAACCCCGACTCCTGCCCTGTGCCCCTGCCTCGGTCCTGCCCTGTGCCCCTGCCTCGTTCCTGCCCTGTGCCCCGGCCACCGCCTCCTCCGCCAGAGGACATCTGGCCACCTCCTCCGCCTCCCGAGGACTCCTGGCCGCATCCTCCTCCGCCTCCCGAGGACTCCTGGCCGCATCCTCCTCCGCCCGAGGACTCCTGGTCCCCACCTCCTCCGCCCGAGGACTCCTGGCCGCAGCCTGCCCCCTCGTCCGCGCCCCCTCGTCCGCGCCCCCTCGTCCGCGCTCCCAGGCGCCCCCTCGTCCGCGCTCCCAGGCGCCCCCTCGTCCGCGCCCCCTCGTCCGCGCTCCCAGGCGCCCCCTCGTCCGCGCTCCCAGGCGCCCCCTCGTCCGCGCCCCCAGGCGCCTCCTGTCCCCTGTGCCCCCGGGTGGTTCCCTGGACCTGCTCCAGCCTCCGGGCCGCCAGCCTTCTGCCCTGCCTCCTTGTCGACCCCCGGACCTGCCCCGACCATCTGCCCAGCCTCCGGGCCGGCCCCCGGACCTGCGCCAGCCCTCTGCCCTGCCTCCGGGTCGGCCCCCGGACCTGCCCCGGCCCTCTGCCCTGCCTCCGGGCCGACCTCCGGACCTGCTCCGGCCTTGTGGGACGTCCGGTGACGTCCCTTGAGAAGGGGGTACTGTCACGGCCACAGCCGTGCCCCCCTGGTTTCAGTTTTTTTGTCCTGCCCTAGTGTTTCCCTGTCATTGTATTCACCTGTTCTCGTTAGCGTTATTGTGTCCACCTGTGTGTCGTTTGGTTCTGTGTATTTAGGTTTCTGTTGTGTCCAGTCTTTGTCTTGTCCTTACCATACCTGTCCGTGTGAGTACCCTATCTGTTCCCAGTTTGAGAATAAACCCTTATTTCAACCATGCCTCGCATCTCTCGTGCATTTGGGTCCTACCCCTCCTCACACCCTGACAGCTGGTTTAAGTGTTGAAATGTGTCACAGGCAGACAGCGTTCGTAAATTAAAAGCACAGAGCTCATCTGTTATTATCATTACATTTACAAAAGAGTATTAATGACAATGTTATCAAAGAACTGTATACTTTCTACAAACAGTGCAATGTGTGCAACACATGATGTCATTGTATTAGGTTAATAATTAACTGGAATTAAATGTATAATAGTTTTTTATATACTAATACTATAATTCTATACATACTAATTTCAGCAAAAGGTTGGATGATAGTCTGAGTTTAGCAACACGAACATCTGTGTCAGAGGACCGGCCCGTTACTTTCCAGCCAATTATGTTCCAGCAATCTGGTTCCAGCCAATCACCTTCGGTCAGAAGGGTCTTCTTCCTTGGTTGATTTCGGGAAATCAAATGATTTTTGTGAAACCAGTCAATTAAGCTGGAGGAAAGCGTGACAGTTCAGACAAATATCGGACACGCTGTTTCTCATATTTAATTTAATCATGCTATACATACCTATGGCACCTTTAAGCTTTCATTGACACACCCTCTGTATTGTTGTGGCCATAGGGTTCAAACATGTTTCAGCCCTTATTTAGTGTTGTAATGCTCTTAAATGTTAGACAAATATCTATATAAAGCATACACTGGTTATCATTCAAATGAAATATTATTTCTTTAAATGAATTCTTTATGTACTTTTTGAATTAAATGTGTTTGAGTACCCTCTTGTGGTTTTGTGGTCTTGTGGTCTGAAAATTATAAACCCTATTTTAAATGCTAGCTACAGTATTATGGAAACTCTCATTGTGTGTAAAAAATAATTTGGACAGTAAAAGTGGTTATTTCCGACCCATAACAATAATAATAGCTACTGTGGAAAACAAGATAAGATTTTGGGAGTCAGGTGGCTGAGCGGTTAGGGAAGCGGGCTTGTAATCAGAAGGTTGCCAGTTCGATTCCCGGCCGTGCCAGATGACAATGTGTCCTTGGGCAAGGCACTTCACCCTACTTGCCTCGGGGGAATGTCCCTGTACTTACTGTAAGTCGCTCTGGATAAGAGCATCTGCTAAATTACTAAATGTAAATGTAAGATTACTTTATTCCTATTCTCCCTGAAAGACTCTTCATCTTCCGGAACATGTGTTTCATATATTATAATTCCACTCCAAATTCTTAGGCCAAAATATAATTGCAGATTCCTAGTGCAGAAATTAACTTTCCATGCCAAATATGACAATATTTCTAAGAACCCTGCTTAATTACAAAAATGCTATAATTTATCCCAGTGATTATCAAACGGAATTATAAACATATGCTGTTTTTGTTTACATTGTCAGAGCAGCTGACCTGAGACTGAACTGTATGACCTTCTCCTTCAGGGCTCAACTGAGGACATTACCCAGTGTACATGTAGGCCTTTGATAATCTCTTAGACAGGAAACTGTGAAGCCAGCCACAGGTGATAAAGCTTATTTGTGTCTGCTTACAAGGGGAAACAATTCATTATCCATTCCTCTGAGGAGCCAGACTGCTGCAGGGAACCTAAGAATGGGAGTCCTCATCTTCAGTCACCTCTTTACTGATGAGCTCACACCTTGCTACTTGAGAGGCCGTTGCAGTGCTGAAGGATTCCATCAGATTTGAGTTTGTCCTTAGCTCAAACCAGGTAATGCAGTCAGCCATTCCTTTGAATAATTTCTAATGCAGCAGTTGAGAACTAAGAAAGGCATCGTGATGAGTTATCGTTTAACATCAGGGTGTGCTGTTAGTATATGGAGGGGTTTTATTTACTTTAATTCTACAATACATCACCTGTTTACGTGAGCATCACGTGTTTTAGGATTAGGCTCTGTTTGATCATTTTATTTGATAGTGAAGAAACAATTCATTTCCTCTTTGTTGCACAGAGTGACACAGCTTATAGTATTTGCCAGATCCATATTTGGGTGTGCTTTGCCTTTGGCAAGGGCGCAACCATTTTTCTCTCACATATATATTATTATTAGTGTGTTTGCTGCAAGCAAAAACACTATTGTTATTCTGCATACTTATTAGTGTGTTTGCTGCAAGCAAAACCACTATTGTTATTCTGCATACTTATTATTAGTGTGTTTGCTGCAAGCAAAAACACTGTTGTTATTCTGCATACTTATTATTGTGTGTGCTTTGCCTTCTGCAAGGGCACAACTTTTGTTCTCACATATATTATTATTATTATTCTTTTTGCCCCCCTAAAACTCAGTCAATATTTGGCCTACATAGACAACCTAGGTGTCAAAAGTTTCGTCTTGTATGATTGTATGGAGCCCCTAAAGGGACATGGAGAAGAAAAAAAAATCTGGTGCGCACGAGAAACCTTCTGGTGCGCACAAGATACTTTCTGGTGCGCCCGAGAAACTTTCTGGTGCGCACGAGAAACTTTCTGGTGCGCAGGAGAAGACTGGTGAGAATGGATGCCAAGGAGGAGGTATTCATCTTCCTGAAAAATAAACGAAATATACCGGATAGTGTAATCAACAAACTTAAAGATGATAAGGTAACGTTAACCGTTAACCGACTTCATGCTGTGAATGTGAAATATTAAAGATCCTGTAAATTAAATTCCATGTTTTGCTTCTAAGTACATTATATACGTGTGAAATTAGTTCCTGAAAGCATGTGCAAAGCGCATGCTTTGCACATGCTTTAGAGAGCTTGGAGAGTTAAACCGAAGAACAGTTTCTCTTACGTATTCAGATCAGGTTTTAATGGGCGGAGCCAAAAAATGCCCTATCTATGTCATTTCGCCCTATCTACGTCAGATCACTGAATGGCTCCTCCTGCTGTACTGTTATTGTAGCCTACATCAGCTAGCTAGCTAGCTTCAGGATGTCTCCCACCACCCGCAACTGCATCTTCCCTGGATGCAAGAACTCCAGCTGCGCTGCAACGCCATTTAAGTTCACTATTGATAATGAAAGGAAAAATAGGTGGATGGATTTTGTGAAGAGCCACGCTCATGGAAAGCTTCGGATAAACTCCAACAGTCGCCTCTTCACTGACCATTTCACGGCAGACAGTTTTAACATGGACCAGAGACAGACAGGGTTCACCAACACACGGCTTCACTTGCAGCGCGGAGCCGTCCTGAGCATCGCCCCTTCGGCCATTCATCCTCCGGTCTCACCTGGACCATCCACCGCCGCCAGCAGTTCATCACTCAGTTCTGTGTGCTTGTTATAATTATACTAGATAACATTTCCAGAGGTATCTCTGCTATGAGTTAGTGCAAACCGCTAAATTGATATTAGGCTACTCGGTGTAGAATGATGGTATTTTGGTGAAATGGTATGTGTTAGAAGTAGCCTAGTTGGAGAGCTCACTGTCTGCTGTCTCTGGTGTCCATTTTTACTGTTACAGCTCAGGGGAACATTTAATTTATATGCATCTGTATGTTTCACTCATTGAACAAATACATTCTAATTGGCTTGACATAGCGTCCATTATCTGGGTTGGAGGTAGGCACTAGGCAGCGAGGGGCGGAGCTTCAGCTCCTTCAGGCGACACGCCTCCCCAGTCTCAAGCAGAGAAGACTGCTGATTTTTTCACGATTTCAAAGCCTAATTTAACATACTTGTCGGTGTTATTTTTCATTCGAATTTGGATGGGTAGTTAATAACACATTATTCTGTGGTGTGGCGAACTTAAAACTTGTTTCCAGGTCCACTTTACAGGATCTTTAACTTTAGCCACATAACGTTAGCTGTAACGTTGTTAGGATAATTGTGCTAGCTAGCAGTTAACGATCCTTTCCCACCGTTTTGGCCATTTGGTGCTTTTCAAATGTTTTGACATAATATTAGCCTATGTCAAAACGAGAAACCAAATTTGCCTTCCTGTTTTCAGATCGACATTAACGTCATAAACGTTATGACTGATGACGAGTTAAAGCAGTATATTGAGAGATATGGGGACCGACTCGCACTAAGAGCATTTTGTAGGCAAGGAACTGTGACAAACGAAAGTGGAGTGAAACCCAGTCTCATGCAGAGAGTAAGAGACAGACTAAGGGAACGGGAACAACTGAAAACATCTGCCGACAATGGCACGGCAGCAGGCCCAAGCCGTAGAGTTGGCAACAGCTATGCAACCAAAGACAACCGGCGGATTGAAATGGGATGGCTCCACTACGACAAAGTGGATTTTCATCAGGTCAGAACAAGACATGGAGGTGGAACACGGCACCTGACTGTTCAGAAAAACATTACTATGGAGGAGCTACTGGAGAATGGCAAAGGCTTGTTCTTTCCAAATGGACAATCTTCGAAAGGACTGGTTGAAGACCATAAATTTGATATCCGGGATTTCAGTCACAACCCTGTACCCCTTGAGAACACGGTGAGCCAGCTATACGACCAGACTAAACTACGAAATGCTACACATCGATACCTGCTCCCGGGAAAAGGATAAACTTGACCCTGAGGATGTCTCAATACTTCTTTCTGATACATCTTCGGACTTCGAGCCTACAAAGGACAGTCCAATGAAGGTACATTCCTATCCGTCACATTTCTGTTATTAAATATGTTGCTATAGAAATCATTAGACACAAAAATTTACTAATTGAAAGATGGTTTAAATGTAAGCAACTGTTTGATGATGAATTGAATGCACACAAAAGAGAATGCATTAAAAGGTTTAGTAGTTCACATTAAATTGTAGTGTCCATTAGTAAACAAAAAAGACACCATGTTTTTTTTTGCCAGTAATATGTAATCATATGTTGTATTTCTGTGTTGTTCCTAAACATACAAAAAAGGATTAATCACTATGGGTGCAGACTACTTATGTCTGCATGTCACACCTACCTCAGGTGCATTATGACACAGTACTATGTCATGTAAAAATTTGTGCATTTGATTAGAGTGTATTATTTTCAAAGGGTAGCCCATTTAATAAGATCCACCTCATTCCACACCGTAGCCTTAGTTAGTCTATGTACTGTGCTGCATATTCACAGCTCTTCTCAGAGATTTTTGCAGTCAGATAGAAAGCTGTCAATATCCAACCTATGTGAAAGAGTAAGCTTGCAAAAAAACAATTAATGCTGTGTACTCAATCTGAGTTTAGTGTTGTGTTGCAGGAGCATATGAGTTGTAAATTCAATTTAATAATATTCATCTCACTTGTGTCTCTCCCGTCATACAAGGTAACATAGCTGTGCAAGTGTATAATTTGCTAATTTATTTGTAGACCAGGAAAGTGCAGAGGCGATCTCTAAGGAACAAAACCAGTAAATACCATACCGAGAAAACTGGAAATGATCATCAGGTGGATCATCTACAGAGATCTTCCGATTCAGCACCCAGTGTTTCAACAGAGAGAAACGATGAAAGAGTAAGCTTCAATGGAAATAGTTTTCACAGGCCCAATCTGCTATGCATATGTATATAAACACACATATACAGTATAAATATACATTTAATGTTTAACACAGTAGCGAACCGGAACCGAAACTGTACTGTACTGTAGCGAGTGGTACGTGACAGTGGAGCGAGTGGTACGTGACAGTAGCTAGTGGTACATGCCAGTGCCTCCACTGGCACGTGACAGTGGCTAGTGGTAAGTGCCAGTGCCTCCACTGGTACGTGACAGTAGCTAGTGGTACATGCCAGTGCCTCTACTGGCACCTAGTGGTACGTGCCTGTGGAGCTAGTGGTACGTGACAGTAGCTAGTGGTACATGCCAGTACCTCCGCTGGTACATGACAGTAGCTAGTGGTACGTGACAGTGCTTCCACTGGTACATGACAGTTACTGTTCTGTTGATAGTGGTACGCAAGTGTCTCGTGGCAGTTGCATTGGGTGTCTTGCAGCTTTTGTTTACTGTCGTGTAACTGCCCCGTGGCCATTTTAGAATCGGAGAACAGGCTATAAACTTTTATTTAAAGAAATAAGTTAAACTGTTCGTGCTAACAGACTCCAAACCAAACTTTTGATGTCTTACTACAAGCTCACCATACAAAGTAGTCGATTTAGACATTATATTACATAGTGTAATGGTGTGACTGTAATGTAAAGCAGACTTGTACACACGTAATGAATTGGTAACAAATTATTTTACTCAGAGTAACTGCATTTAAGCGTGCACATGAGCCACCGTTGTAGACTCTCGTCTCTAATGCACATCGTTGTGTTGTTATCAGCGCCTCCTAGTGGCGTATATCATTAATTGTAATAACTGAAGTCAATATAGGTAGCCTACATTTGCATTTCGATACTCTGAGTAAATATAGTTGTTAATAATAGTTCATTATTTTCATATGAAGAACTTTGTCAAAAAATGACACCCTATGATTGCAAATGTACTTTCTGGGTATTATACATATTGGAAACTACAAACTCTCCTGGATACAAATCTGTTTAAATCACTCAGATATCTTTATCACAACTGAAGTTACATAATTCTAAAGTCGACCTGTGTCAAAAAGTGATATGGGAGAAAATCCTTTTGTTCGTAATGACGTTGTGAATGTAAATGTCAGTTTAAGTATAGGCTACATTAATAACTTCTCAGCAAGTTATTTCATTGATCAGTTGTTATGGGCTGCTGCAGCACACAAAAGAGCAGGCAAACTAAGCATTTGATTTGACATGGCTTGAAAATCTTGCTATCCGTCCACTGCAAACACGTATCATATTCTCATCTAGGTTAGTGCATGACATGTGCACCAGCAGATACTATTTTAAAAGAAATTCCTGCATTAAAATAATGTATCATGACAGTTTGTATGATTTGTTCATTTATTATCACACTAGCATTTAATTATCACGGCAAACAATTACACTGCACTAAACTGTAAGTGTAAATGTAAAGTTAAAATAACAAAACCAGTCAGTATGATGACTGGAGCGAATATCATTCACGTCTTACTAAAACAGCGGCCACGCGAAAGGGAATGAGGAAACTGTTTCCCCTACAAAAAAATACAATGCGGGTCACGTGAAAAAAGGATCCAAAGACTCGTAGAAAGACCGAGTCAGGAAATGAACGAATCGTTCGTTTCCTCCAGTAGGCCTACAGAACCTATGCAGGTCACGTGAAAAATGATCCAAAGACTCGTAGAAAGACCGAGTCAGGAAATGAACGAATCGTTCGTTTCCTCTAGCTACCACTACAGAGCCTATGCAGGTCATGTGAAAAATCAAAATACTCATACCTGAAGACCGAGTTGGGAAATGAACTAATCATTTATGTTTACTTGGACGAGCCTATGCAACAGTCCCGATGCACGGCCACAAGAAAATGAACGAATCACTCTTTGAGATGACTCGTTACTCCCGAGTCCTTGTAAGTATTCGTTCAAAATGAACGAATCGTTCACAAACGACACATCACTAACAAACAACAATGTAGCAGGAGAGAGAGAAATGCGCATTTTCGAGTTGGAAATACAATCACTATTTTGAGTATTTGTCAGCTAAAGATGGAACTATCAAGGTTCGTTGAACACTCTGTGCTGGTGGCGACAAAGTGCTATCAAGCTACAAAAACACGACGTCAAATTTGAAGAAACATTTGGAGTCGCAGCACTGCACAGTCAAACTTATAGAGACGGTTGTCAATAGGTGTGTTCGACTTCATGCAGCACCGGCGACGCTGCATGAAGTCGAACGCACCTATTTTTATGTTGAGGCGGCTGGGTTGTTGTCAGCAGCTGCTGAATGTAACTAATAAAGTAACTTGTAATCTAACTTAGTTACTTTTAAAATCAAGTAACTTGTAAAGTAACTAAGTTACTTTTAAAATCAACTGTAATGTAACTAAGTTACTTTTTAAAAATAACTGTGGCAACACTGTTAAGTATACAAAACATTGAAAATCTCAATTTTGACAAACGATTTTCGATCTTTTATGGCTTATTGCCAACAATGAGCGGCCGCGACATCCATGGGTTTCCGCAGGCCGCCACACATACTTACAAAATTCTATTCTAAAATGGCCGCGGGGCAGTTAGGCTACATGACTGTAAACAAAAGCTGCAAAACACCCAATGCAACTGCCACGAGACACTTGCGTACCACTATCAACAGAATAGTAACTGTCATGTACCAGTGGAGGCGCTGTCAGGTACCACTAGCTACTGTCATGTACCAGCGGAGGCACTGGCATGTACCACTAGCTACTGTCACGTACCACTAGCTCCACTGGCACGTACCACTAGGTGCCAGTAGAGGCGCTGTCACGTACCACTAGCTACTGTCACGTACCACTAGCTCCACTGGCACGTACCGCTAGGTGTCAGTAGAGGCACTGGCACGTACTACTCGCTCCACTGGCATGTACCACTAGCCACTGTCACGTACCACTCGCTCCACTGGCACGTACCACTAGCTACAGTACAGTACAGTTTCGGTTCTAACTGCCTCTCATTTAACAGACAGGAGAACCAAGCAATCATTCAAGACCAGCCCCTTCTCAGATGACTAACGCAGAGGTCCTCAACTCACCATCTTACGATGATGTTGGGATTCATTCTGGCCAGTCCACGAGTAGGCTTGGATCTGAAGAAGACTAATGATTCAAGTTGCCCTGTGAAGACTCCGATTTCCGTCTCGCTTTTGACATCCAGGAAACTCTTGAAGACTCTGAAGTACAATTTGGACCCATTTCTGATTATGATGGTGATGATCAAGACTCCACTCTTCCCTGGAATCCACATGACTTCACTACGCAGGTATATTGTAAGAGTTGTTTCTAATGAAGCTGCAAAAAAGTAACTGTCATGATTAAGTTATTTTTTTATTAAGTTTGATCCTTCAGCCCAAGCTGTTTAAAGATTAAATCTGTTATAAAAAATAAAAGTAGTAAATCCATAGCATAATCTTCATTTGAGAATAATGAATAACTAATCATTTAAGAAATGTCATGACACCTAATTTATTTTTTGTGAAAATGTTGCAGCATTCATCACTGAACGACGGACCTGTATTTATAAACAGTATTCCTGCATCACCAGAAAAAAAAGAAAAAAAAGTCCAGTATGTGAAATTAAGACGAGTAAGCATAGTTCAAGATGTGCTTAATGTCTTCATGGAACCCAAAGTACTCACGGTTAATCTAAAAATGGAGTTAAAAAATGAGAAAGCGGTGGACAGTGACGGTGTATCAAGAGAGGTGTACTCTGCGTTCTGGGAACACTTCTTGGAACAGTGTGAGGGGGAAGATGAGCGAGTGCCCAGATTGCGACCAGACTATTCAGAGAAGGAATGGCAAGCTGTTGGAAGAGTTTGGTTGAAAGGATATTTGGACCACAACATCCTCCCAATCAGACTGTCACCAGCTTTTATTCTTGCCTGTTGTCAAGGAGTCAGTTCAGTGGATGAAGAACTCTTGATGATGTCATTTGCCAGGTTGCTTTCAGTGTCTGAGCGAGCATCGGTTGAAAAAGCACTACAGGGCAACATGGATGAAACTGCTGAGGAGGACTTACTTGACCTTTTCTCAAGAATGGGCTCACATGTCCTGCCTTCTAAAGACAACCTCCGGCCTGCCATTTTAACAATGGCACACAAAGTTCTTCTTCAAGAGCCAAAGTTCATAATTGACTGTTTCCACTCCAGTATTCACTGTATTCACAATGCTGTCCCCATGCCCATAACAAGAGACAGCATAATGGAACTTTATGAATCTAAGAGGGCAACAAACAAGAAAGTAGCCAAGATAATAAAGCCATCAAGTGAGAACCTGAATCAACAGGAGCAGACAGCACTTAACCACCTGCTACGGTATGTGAGAAGCACTGACCAAAAAAAAATTGAGATATTCTTGCGCTTCTGCACAGGATCCACAGTACTGTGCAAAGACACAATCGAAGTAACTTTTAACAGGTTGTGTGGTTTAAGTCGCAGGCCTGTGGCACACACATGTGGAGCAGTTCTTGAATTACCATGCACCTACAGTTCATACACAGACTTTCGTGCAGAGTTCGACAGCATCCTGTCTGGCAATTGCTTTGAAATTAATATTTTGTAATGGATGGATGGGATCTTACACACTTCTATGTCCATCTTCTAAGTTACATTATGTATCTGATGGCAGTGTCCGGATCCTTTGCATAGACCATTGCTATTAGTGCAACATTGTCAGCACTGTCATTGCCGCAAGTACAATTGTCTGCAGAGGTCATTACAAGAATACTTACTTTCTAAGTTTCATTCATAAAATAGTAATCTTTCATATAGAAATTGCAAAACTTGAGCAAGTGACTGATATTTCATCGACATCTATAGACCCCACTATAAGTAAGTGAAAGAATGTGTGGTGACATCCTTTATTTTATTGGAGGTTCTTTTGGGATAAACCCGTGATTTTGTTTTGCACCAATGATTTTGTTTTGAACCAATGATTTCATTTTGCACAAAAAAAGAGGTACTGAAAATATTTTTTTGTATTAACCCCCTGCCTTCGGGTCACATGACCCAAAGGTTCATAACGAACCATTGTTGTGTTTACCCAATTTTACCCAATACAAAAACAAATAAAAATAATTTTCTTTTAACCATTCCAATGTGGGGGGTCTGAGTCAGCCCGACAGTTAAAAGAAAATGCTTCACTTTGTTTTTGTATGCGGTAAAGTTGTCGCAATACGACGGTGGGTCACAATGACTGATGGGTCAGAATGACCCGAAGATAACACAAGGGTTAAGCTGATGTTCCTATAGAATCTCTAACAAAACAGCAGATTATTGTCATTATGATCATAGTATTACCACCAAGAAAACATTGCATTACATGAATAAGAGTTACACAACTCATCTGACGGATGATGTAACCGACTTACAAAAACTGGAAAAAAAGGTATGGTATTGCCAATTTTATGTTTATTGGGAGTTTGAAACTGTATTCAAGTCCAAAATACAAGTTTTGTTTAACCCTTGTGCTGCCTTCGGGTCACATGACCCAAAGGTTCACAACGAACCATCGTTGTGTTTACCCAATTTTACCCAATACAAAAACAATAAATAGCATTTTCTTTTAACCTTCGCAATGTGGGGGGTCTGAGACAGCCCGACGGTTAAAAGAAAATTCCTCACTTTGTTTTTGTATGCAGTAAAGTTGTTGCAATACGACGGCGGCTCACAATGACTGATGGGTCAGAATGACGCGAAGATAACACAAGGGTTAAGCATACTGATGAGTCTGTCAGACCTGTGTTTATGTGTATGCATTAATTTACCAGGCATGTGCAAATGTTACATGTTCATGTGCATGTTTTATGCAGTAGTTACTCAAAAAGAAATACTGTACATGTCTTGTACTTGATAAAATGGCTGTGAGTGCACATTCCATTTCGAAAGGGATGGCTATTTTGGTTGGAGCCACATAAGGGAAATTGACAATAACTAGCAATAACAAAATATTGTTAAATAAAAAAAACGTAATTTCTTCATTCATAACATGCCTTCTTGTTTTTCTCTTCTGTGGCAGATATCCACTACAAACGTAAGTGTTTACTTCCACTGCAAACCATCATATAATTTTCCTATATTTAGGGTGGTGTCTGAGGTTCTTTCATGTTTCTAATTCATAGTTCAATTGTCATGACATACAGATAGCCATAAATACGTCTAACATTAACATATGTTTTGTGATACTTTTTATCAAATCAAATATTTTGCCTTCATTAAATATTGATTCTAAAGCAGATATGGAAAAAAAACAGATATCACACTGATGAAAGCAAGATGAAGCTGGAAAAAAAAAATGAAAAATGCACAGTGGACCGATAATTAATTTAGATCTGGATATGTGTAGTACCATCTCAAATTAAAGAGAGGATATGATCGTATTCCTCAAATGCAGGTACAAATCCAAGGCCTGGTAAGCATCAGCTGTGAGAACCAACTGTGACTCTACCATCAGAACATTGCAGAGGTTGTAGATGTCTATGTTACATGGCATTGCTGGTCGAAATGTGCAGCTACTCCGACACAGCTGTACATCAGCGCTTTCCACTGAGGAAACACAGTCATGAGTTGCATAGAGCTCTGGGAACATGTACATGATTCTGGGTCGACCACTTGGTACTCTGTCATTCTTTGATGGTCTGATGACATGCGAATCCCACACACAGATCATCTCATCCAACTCGTCCTGGAGAAACAACATGATAGAAAATAGGAGAACAAGTTAACTGATATCACTAATAACAGTATTATCATGTGAGCCTTTCATAAATTATGAGAGGGCTGGAAATGAAACAATTTAAATGTTTGATGACAAATGCTTTCTACTCTAATTAGTTTGACATAGGATAAACTGTATGTGATGGCAAACAAATATGTCAAATAGCAGTATTTGTCCAAGCAGTAAATATTCAGCCATGTTCATGTGTCGTTATTTATTTATAATGATACATTAATATGTTTGGCATTTATTACCATAATAACTATTACTACGTGAATTTTTCCAGGTTCATGCGATGTCCAACACGTACTTATGTTGCTGTGTATATTATCTTGTAATGTGGGACAGTTTAGAGGGACGGATCAAATAGCCTCCGGTCCGTCTCTCTAAACGTTCCCACCAAAAACCCAGACCTCTCTTTCTCTTCTAAAGCAGCTACCACTGATCATGTATCAGTGAACATACAATATAATACACAGAAACATGCGTGCTGGACATCAAAGGAACCAGGCGACATTTATCGAGTTTTAATTATGGTAATAGGCCTATGCCAAATATATTAACTACTGTATCAATAAGAATTATGCACTTGTAACATTTTACATTAACGTTTAAACACCAACACACCCATACAGTGTCTTCTATGTGGAGAATATGACTACAGAGTGATTTATGGTTATGTGGGCCAGGGTAACAAGATGAAAATACATTTGTAGCTCACCTGGATGATACCCATGAAGCAGTACTGAATTAGACTTTTGTCCAAATATCCGCCGTCGAACAAACCACGGTCTTTCAGATCAACAAACAGAGAGATGTAGAACTCAATCAACTCAATCGACTCCCACCAGCTTTCTATTCGCTGATTTGCTGTACTCGCTCCTTCAATGTAGCTGTCAATGGTGTATATTGCGACGGAGAAAACGCTGAAAGTCTCTGACTTTTACATTCTCGGTGCCCCGGTCACCTCTTGCAATCCGTGGACAGCCACCTGTTCTCGCCACTGCCTCCATATAGTAGCCTCCTACGATTTTGGGGTCACTGCTTGTAGTAAATGTGTTCAACCAGATGATTTTCAGCGAAAAGCCGTCAATACACCCACTTATACAGATACCAAATGGCTTTAGCTTGTCATATGCATCTAAGTGCCAAATATAATTGGGCCCTGTCGCAAAATAGCTCCTGCGATGGAGACGCCTGCTTCTTCTGAGTTCAACACCCCTTGGGTTCAGTTATTTTAGAATTAAGCGGATGTCTTCTTTTCTGACATGTAATCCATTCTCCTTGCATTTTGTAAACATCCACCTATACCCAAGCAGTTGGCCAGATGCTTGTAAATGTTCATGAATGAAAGTGATCACCTGGTCCAGATGAGTGTATCCCTTGCGCCGAAACAGACGACACAACTTCAAAATTCGTTTTAAATGTCTTTCCGAGATAATATAGTGGTGACGACTCGCAAGCAAACTTTTAATGTCGTTATACGTAAATCCAAGGTGGAAATACAGTTCAACTAAGCCTCTTTCTGTCATTTCAAAGCATTAAAACAGCCGATCTAATGCACGCTTCTGTGCATGCGGTATCAGAAAGTTTCTCGTGCGCACCAGATTTCTTTTCTCTCCATGTCCCGTACGATTGAGTTGCTTCTATTGGGATTTACGTTCCGTTGCACGGTTTAAGTAGACATTAAGTTTTTGTGGCGAAAAGTGAAGCTAACGGTGGCTAACTAGGTAGCCACAACAATGACGCTACTTACGTCACTAACGTCACGAAAACGTAATCTGAAGGTTGCCCGTTCGATTCCCGGCTGTGCAAAATGACGTTGTGTCCTTGGGCAAGGCACTTCACCCTACTTGCCTCGGGGAGAATGTCCCTGTACTTACATTACTGTCGCTCTGGGTAAGAGCGTCTGCTAAATGACTAAATGTATTAAGGAAGTACATCTACTTTCGGAAACAGTAGTCTACCAGAGAATGTCTAAGAGAGAACTGCCACTCTCGGGAAACTTCTGGGTTCTGAACTGGTTGCAGTTCCACTCTTGTTCCATATGAGGTCGCTAACGGTCGAGTGCAGAATGAATGGAGGTCTATGGAGCTATACCCCTCAAAATCCACTTTTCTCAGGATATCATTTTTTGTCTAGTAATTTGAATTCTGAATTCGAAAGGGGAGGCAAAAAAATACACACCGCTGGGTGATAGATTTTTTTTAAGTCGCCTTTCTGTTTTAAAAAGCCTTTTAAAATGTCATTGACTTCATACACATTGTACGGCCTGAAATACTGCTTGACGGCAAGCTCTGGTTACTTCCACTTTTCTCTCGAGGCATCGACAACACAGCTGACAGGTTAGGCTCTCCCTGTCAATACACATGCTAGAAAGAGTTTTGGTTTGATAATGTTGTTGCTAATGTTGCTAATACTCTGACATTCTGGTTCTGCTTCGGATGCCATCAAGTGGGATATCTGGTCGTAGTCAGTCCTTCACTAACCAATCAACATTCGTTAGCAGAATGCTAGCATGTTATGGGCAACAACGACTTACCCTGTAAGAAATCGAAAGGGCATAAGTACTCGTTCATCCAACCTTTCGACCTGTAATCCATGTTGAACATGCAAAAACTACAATCAAATCTCAGATGTGTCTCTTTCACCTGATTATCAGGTGAAAGAGACAAATTTAGCCGTTTAGCTCCATATTCATTCGATCACTCCCAGTGTAAAGTGGTGGAACTGCAACAAAAGTCGGTACAATGGGGCTTAATAGAGAGTGGCCAGGCTCTCCTTAAACAGGCTCTGAGTCTACTATTTCACTGAAGTATTAGCATCATGACATTAGCCTCTGTTGCCCGGGCAACACATACTACAGTGGTCTATGATGCATCTGTTTTCAATCGTTAAAATAAACATTCCTCACATATACATTTTCGTTGTATGATTTATTATGACATTGGATTACAAGTAAACGATTTGTGGGTGAAATTATCATTACCTGTGGTTTCAAACCAGTGTAGCTCACTGCAACGCTGTAGCCTACGCGAGACACTACAAAAACAGCTGTTTAAGAAGTCAAACGGCAACAGAACATGTTCGGCACTCCCCTTAATTAAATCAAAAGTCTATGTAACTACTAACCTTAACTTCATTGCCACAGCCTAAACTTTGTCAATCTGTTCATGAAAATAATTAATTTCATCCTAAACCGTACAACGGAACGTTAAATCCAATTCAACCAACAATCGCTACCAAGACGAACACAGCAGTAGTCTACTACTGTACCATAGTAGTACAATTTACCGGGGCAGCTTCTCCACACAGGGCTATATCGCATTTTGCGTTGTTACATGATCGCTACCAGTGAGCTTTTTATGAATGAGCGATTTTCCACACAAAAAATGTCAAGCTTATTTACGTTTTGGGGGGCATATTTTCAGTTAGCAGATGGTACTGTATGAATTGCGATTCCATCTTCTACTGCCGGTAACGTCGTAGAATAATCTTCAAAGGGGGTTCTTTATTAATGAATGAATGCAATGAGTAGGCTAAATGCCTGAAAATATCACGAGAAGGGAAAAACTTAAAAGGACGTTTAAGTCATAGAGATTAGGTCAATGTTTACACCGGTCTGCCAAATTTATTCGTTTTGATTCAACGATGAGGCTGCCTCTTGCAGTGGAAATGAGAAGACATCTATTTCATTCTACACTTCACTCGTATTTTCAGTTGTAAATGAGCAGCAAATGCTTTTAAATCTATGTAATCTTTATTTAATAATAAGTATGCATTTTTATGTAAAATATACAGAAATATCAGTTGTAAAAATGTCATTCAAAAACGGACCCCTGTGCAACCGACGCAAGCAAGCACACCTTACAATTTCCCCAGAAATTTTACCCTCTCTAGTTTTTTATGTAATAAGTGTACAGAGTTCAAGAAAAGGAAACATTTCAGTAATTATCTTGACTAAATGTCTGTCTTTGGCTGTCACAGGTTGTGGCCTGTAGAGGGGGTTGTTTGACATGTTACGTGAGAGTCAGGTGGCGGAGCGGTTAGGGAATCGGGCTAGTAATCTGAAGGTTGCTAGTTTGATTCCTGGCTGTGCCAACATGACGTTGTGTCCTTGGGCAAGGCACTTCACCCTACTTGCCTCGGGGGAATGTCCCTGTACTTACTGTAAGTCGCTCTGGATAAGAGCGTCTGCTAAATGACTAAATGTAAATATGAGACTGAACAAAATCAAGTTCATTACCCACATCATTGCTAAATGTGTGGATTCTATATTCCAACACAAAGGTTTTAAGTACAATTATTAGTCAATGGTCCTCTCATTAGTTGTAATGCAGTTAGCTGAGCCTCTTACTGTAAGGGTTCAGTTTGAACAAATTTTACCAAAGAAAAAATGTGCAGGTGCACATTTTCCACCAGGCACATATTCTCTGGGTAGGTGAGGTTAGTCCATCCAGTATTTCTCTATTTATCTAGTCTCTTCCATGGCTTTCTATGCATTCGTAGTGCCTGTCTTTCAGACATTGCTTTGCTTCTCTGCCTCTCACAGCCACATTTAGAGGCCCCATGCTTTCTGTTCCAGACACTCAGTCCTGTCTCACGGGGTGAGTGCTGCCCTCTCAGCTTGCACGGCTGTTCTGAGCCTTGTTTGGGGCCATGGTGTGGCAAAGTAGATTTACCTTCAATAACCATTTATTAAATCTCCATCCATTAGACTCTGCAGCTTCCAAGAGCTGACCGCGTTAAGCCCGATTATGGGATGCCAGACAGAGCAAAAGGGTCTATGTGTCCAAGTGTGTCATTGAGTGATTTATATCCCCTGCTGGTGACCATATCTTGTCAGTTGTCAGTGAATCGCGGAGAGGCCAAAGGAAAGCTACGATCCTCACCCACAGCGGAACTTCTCCAAACTTTTCAACAAGAGGCTGTACAGTACAGAGGCTCTAACTGGACGTTGTGTCATTTGTAGTAGCTGTTACTGCTGACCACTGGTCTGCACACGGACAATCTCCCTTGCGCTGACACGCTGATGTGAGGAAACCCTAGAGACTTGGACTTGAACATGGAGAGCATGAGGACAGGGGGAAAACCAGCAAGTGGCTCCTTTAAGCGGGGCTCCATCAAGCGCTCTGTGTCCGGCTCCCAGAAGGTAAGAGGAAGCCTAGCTTGTTGAGATACATGTGCACCAAAGCTTCACATTCAACAGGTGACCCTGTGAGATTAACGGAGTCAGTTTGAGATATTGAAGAATAGTTATTACAATTCACCTTTTTGTTTAATACTTTTCTGCCATTCTTATCCCTTCTAGCATCTTTCTTGTGGAGATGTATGTTGTATCATGCAATACTGTGCACACACACATTTAAAACTGGAACTGAATGGAAAATGAAATATTTGTGCAAAGAAGTTCCAGTGACAGAGTCTACCAATAGTGTTGGTGTTAGATAGCCCCATGAGACTTATTACCAACCTTACAAACAGAGTCAACCCATTACTGGGTGTCATAGCTAGTGAGTGTATGGGAGCAAAGCAAGGCAGAGTGGGCAGGGAAGTGTGTAAGAACGGCACATGTCAAACTGGAGCTCCAAAACATGTTTGCTTGCCCTCTCAGCCCAGAATGACCAAGAGCTGTCTCAATGGAATCAATGGAAGAGCCATTTTGTCCAGTACTGTAGAGTAATCCCTTATAATGGCCCAGTATGGGTACCATCCAGCAGCTGTGCCAGATTAGGGATCTTTATTCTTTCTAATGTCTGCTTTCATGTGATTAACATACTCTTACTAAATATGTCATTTGAAAGCAAGCAAGAACGAGTAACTATTTAAGGCATCACAGATGCTTCAGTTCTATAATTTGTATCAGGAGAAAAGTGATCAGACCACTAGTCCCTAAAAGATATGGGGCAAATTGGAAATTGAGGATTTTGAAGATGATAACGATTCAGAGACCATTTCAGCAGCCCAACATGAATACGGAGTTGGGAAACTGCAGGACTTTTATAATGGGTCTGGGCTTTTACACATGACATAATATTTAAATAAACAGACTAGGGCTTGTTGCTTCTAAATGGGAAGTATTAAGCATTATATTATGGGATTAAGTAGAGTCCATAGTGTTCATATTCTTAGTCATAATTCTATTGTAACATGTAGCCTGTTTCTGTGACAGAAAAAGTCATTGACATCAGGAGTTTACGTGAAATATTGAGTTATTCCATTTCCATTATCTATTCCTCGATGAAGAAAAGGCTGGTGCAATTTATTTATTTATTTTAACAAAATAGAGGACAAAAGAAGACATTACTAAACTGCAAATCATTTTTGCACATTGACATGTAACCTCTCATCCAGGATTTAATTTGATAAAACATTGTCTGAGCTGCAGGATTTACACTGGGTTGTTATGACATTCAGATTAATAATGATCTCATAAACTTGAGGTTCATCAGAAATTTTTACAGAAAAATCAACGCATATAAGTAGAACAAATACGAATCAGGCTTTGACAATTAATTAGGATGTGAATATGATTGAAGCAACAAAAACTATTATTATGAATTGTATATTATGCATATTGTAGGAAATATGACGTATCACACTGCACAGTCTCATGCTGACTTATTTGGTCAAATGATGGATATTTGTGTTCAAGGAAACAAACAAGGAACAACTAGAGGACAAATCAATCTATTGATTGCCAGCTCACATACAGTTGCAATGAGAATACAGCCTGCAATAGATGAATTCAGTCAAAATAGTCAATTCTGTCAATTGTTTATTAGTGAAAACAAGTTTATAGTTGAGTCTGGAGTGCTAAGTTTATTGCATTTAGGTCATCAATTAGGTGTGCGTTGGTAATACAACTGTCTCAAATACAAGTGTTCTACATTGTGTAGAAATCTGAAGCAGCATGCCTTAACGTTCATACACGTTAGCTTTCAAACAGAAAGCTGTGTAGAAAGTTATGTACATGTGTAATAAATACTGGGGTTGAATTTAACCAATTAAATAATCGTTTTCAGATTTTTTTTGGTGCGGCGTTTATTCGAGGGCGGCGTTTATTACACAACGTTCATTTTTGGTGCGGCGTTTATTCGAGGGCGGCGTTTATTACACAACGTTCATTTTTGGTGCGGCGTATATTCGAGGGCGGCGTTTATTCGAAGAAATACAGTCCTGTATTTCTTCAAAATCAAACGCTGTGGCGTTTATTACACAATGTTCATTTTTGGTGCTGCGTTTATTCGAGGGCGGCTATCAATTAGGTGTGCGTGGGTAGTACTTTAACTGTCTCAAATTCAAGTGTTCTACATTGTGTAGAAATCAGAAGCAGCATGCAGAAACGTTACACTTTAGCTTTCAAACAGAAAGCTGTGCAGAAAGTACTCACCAGCAGCAACAGATCTGTAGCACGCAACATGGGGTTGATGAAAGGCGAATTCGTTAGTGGCGAAGTCGGCTACCTATTTTCTTGGTGCAGCGTTTAATCGAGGGTGGCGTTTATTACATGATGTTCATTTTTTGGGGCAGCGTTTATTCGAGGGCGGCGTTTATTTGAGGGCAGCGTTTAATCGAAGAAATACGGTAAATAAAGACACACTAGTGTTAAAACACATCTTATGACTGCCTCAAATCATATGACTAATAAGAGGCATGTTGTACTCATGTGATGGCTAACTGAATTTTCAGACTCAATGGAAAACAATGAGTGCCTTTACAAACAGATAGAGAAAAAGGGTTATTTTCAAAAGGTTAAATACAATTAATTAACTTAGCAGACTAACGTTCTCTTACAGTATGTTTCTTATGTATTTTTTGCGAAATATTGAAAAGCAATAAACTCTTCCTTGCTAGCTACCCTGAGAATGATTGAGGGAGGGGAATCAGATGCAACATTCTTCAGCATTAAAGAAATCTCTGGGTTTCCCCTCTGTCACATAGCATTAAGCTCTGACTCTGGGCATTCCATTCATCCCAACAGCTCAGCAATTAGTAGCTTTTATCTTCACCCTTGGTGACATCACATTCCACACAGGTCCCCCCAATCAATTCTGATCCATTTCACTTTCATTGTTGTCTGGCTGTTCTTTTGCTTAATGCCAGAATGTGGAACCCAGTTTTAATATGTTTAATACATGATTGCACATGTCTGCCACAGCACATTCCTTGTTACATAGACCAGACCATGAAGACTAGAATAAATAATTTTTGATTATCTGAAAGATCTGTATCAAAAATATTTAACATTTGAATTATATTTTTTCAGAAAACCCTTAACAGATTGAAAGAGAAGCTTGTCATACACATCACTCGAGTCTATGTTGCCACACAGGCAGCTCGACAGCCCCAGCAGTTTCTTGAGCTCTGAAACAAAGAGGTGCTGTGGGTCAGCAGGCAAAGTCTGCTGATTCCATGTGAAATAGTTTGGGGTACAACATACACCTATAAACAGCTATATTATGCTGTCTTTAAAACACTGAAATATTAGAAACATTTCTCATTATTACAATTGTAGGAAGAGTGAGAAAACAGTTTCAAAAGTAATCTATGTCTCAAGATTTAGAATTATTTATTTTTTTACCATATATGACTGTCAACCCAAGCAGACAAAGAGTTTACCTGAATCAAATGTAAATGTATTTGAGAGCTTCATACATTTTCCTTTTATTTACCCGTTTTCTACGTATTTGGAAGTATACTAACAAATACAGATTTTGTATATTCACACTCTAATTGACTTTGAACTTGAGTACATGTATGTATATTTGTACTTTGTAAGTGTACTTTAAGTATATATATTTTTGCTTGGTAAGTGTGGCAAAAAATAATTAAGATAATCTATTATTGTCCAGTATATCTTGACAATCCAAATGCTGAACATGCAGTTTTAATTTGCAACTTGTACAATTGTCTTTTGTATCTAACGTAACAAATGAATGCTGTTTATTGTTGTCAAGCTTGCCATAAATTCTATTAATTTGCAGAGTTTGGTCGAATCCCAACCCAAACCCAATCCAATTCTACTTCTTGCAGGTTTTACTAAGTGTTCAATGGGCACTTTAAGAAGACTGCTGGTTGCTGACAAAATTTTGGTTTTAATTGGTGTGGATAATGAGTTTAAGTAAGCTAAAATAGATGCGTCATAATGGACAAACTTCTCTGGAAGTGCTCTTTGTTTTCTACAGCTGTAATTAACAGCAGTCCATGTGTGTGGGTGAGAAAGAGGGGGGAGGGAGATCCTAGCTTTCTTCCTCCCAGGCAGGCAGACAGACAGACAAGCAGGCAGGCAGGCAAGCAACCAACCCTGTCTTTCTTACCTCGACTTATAGACAGGCTTAAACTGTTCCAACCATAAAAGGAGTATTCTGAAAGGAAATTTGTGTGTTAATTTTGCGTGTGTGTGCGTAATTCTAAAATCCTTTCTCTACATGCGTCCACTTTCATGTAGGAAAAGACTGCCCAAGAGAGTTCACTAGTAGCAGGAAAAGATGGAGAATTGCAGATCAACATTAACATAAGGTGTTACTATGGTAGTCCTACTTCCAAGTGTTAATGGTTTTTTTCAACCAAAGTCTGTGAGGAAATAGATTCAAGATATTAATAGCAATTAGCATTAAATGACCTTGCCCCTAACTGAAGACGAGTCATGTCTTAAAAAGGACCCTTTCAAAAGAATGCCTCGATCCAATTCTCCCAATTATGCAAATTAAGATTAAATCAAAGTGGTTTGAGGGGGTGGACATTTTCAGATTAAAAGTTGGGGATTGCCTCCTGTCTGCCTCTCCTCCTCCATGTCCAGGAATGGGACACTCTTACCATATCTCCATCCCAATCTTCCTACACAAGAAATATCCTCACTGGGAAGTGAAAAGGGGTTTCAACAAGTTGGAGATTAGGGGATGGCGATTTATAGTCGATTTATTGTGCCTTGTTCAAGCAAGGGATGAAAACACCCTGTGGGCAAGGAGAGAGGGGTCATGGGACTTCCAAAAGGATTACCTTGAACTGGAGTCATGAGACTTAGCCAAACAAAGAGCCTGCTCACATGCTCATCATATGAACGGCCCCTCATAAAGTGATGGAGGTTCATGTCCTGTGGGATTCAGTGAGACCAGCAGACTGGGAAAGAGCACCAGTAGGGCAGCGCCAAAAGAAAACCAGCCATAGAGTCTGACTGAGCATGCAGACTTTAAACTTTTCTTTGACCCACCCTGGTTCACAATCCTTTAGTCCTCAGAAGAAAGACTTTCTGGGGGTCATGGAAGACCACGTACACTGTAAGCGGATCTACATTTCTCAAAAGCTACATATGGCAGTGAATGGTATGATAGATCTACATCCTTTGTCATTGATGATTTTGGACTATGTTGAAGTTAGGGTTTGAACAATGTATCACGTTTTTAAATAGAGACCATAGACAGCAGTTTGACGATAGGTGATGGACTTTTCTCAATAAGACTTTTTATTATTATTATTATTGTTTTGTACTCTTTCTACTGATCACATCTTTCTCAAGAAGGGTAAGAATGTAAGAAGTCCCATGAATACTGTTTTGTTGAAATTGTATATTGCATGACATATTATTATTGAAATCAAATTATTCAATATGGTAGTCTGAAGATTTCTGTGTCTAGCTGTTACCAGTTACATTATGAGACAAACTGAATATAACTAGAATTCATGATTTCTATTGTATTTTCAAACTAAAATAGATAAATTCCTACAATTGTGGACTTGTAGTGGATCCAAATATTTTGAAAGCATGAGACATGCTGTCTCCTTTGAATGTACATTGTGATGAATAATAATCTCAAAACATTTAATTAGGAATACACCATCAACTTGCCCAGACTGGCACTGCTGTGAACCATACTATTTTTGCCCAGCACTTGAGCTAGATCACTCAACAATTAAAGCAGAACTTGATATATCTAGTGGGAATGCTACTTTTGTTTGAACATTTTCATTGTCTCTTTCTCAGAATCGAACAGAAGAACAATGACAACTCACAGCAGACCTATTATTCAATTTGCCATGCACTAATAACTCCAAGCATAACAAGACATGCTCTGGATGAAACTAATGGCGTATCTTAAAATCTTAACCCTCTTTTTTTCATTGGAGCTCAATCTACCCTTTCAAACCATTCAACAATCACTTAGTTTAATAATAAACTTAAGTGTTAATCATGGCACATTTTGTACCATGTTGATTTAAATGCTCATGTCTCACCTTTTGGTCAGGATTAAAATAAATGTAATGTTTCATTTCTGACAAAAGATGCACTTTTGTGTTAATAAGAATTGCTCAAATGTGTCTGCTGGTTAAACAGTTTCAAACATCCTCCAGCATAAAGACAGGAAGGACCCAGGCCCTTCTAGTTATAAGAAATTATTATATGGAGTGGCGGGGCTAATTTCCTTTTCTTTCTTTTTTTAAACCTTTGTAGGCACATAAAGGTTGGATAGAGAGGACCTTCCAGAAAAGAGAATGTATTCACAAATTTCCGAGCAAAGACCCAGCCCGGTAAAATAATCTACATACACTTCACATACAGTAATTGTACCCATTGTGATGCATGGTCTTTTGAGTAAACAACAATAGGTGGAGAGAAACAAAGACAGCTTTGAAGATATACATCACTCATGAAGACGAGTCTGCCTGCTCCTTATAAAGGCCTCTCTGTCACATAACACAGACACAGACAAGCAAAGAGCTGCCAGAAAAAACAGGTCTGTGTGCATACAGGCACGTATCAACCAGAGATGGCTACTGACATTAAAGAGCCTCGTCACAATCTGGGTAACAAGGACAGGAGACAGCGTCTGCAAATGAGCCAAAAATGATTCTCTGATCTTCATTCACAGCTAGTTCGCCAGGAATTAGCAAACCATAGAACACTTTACAGCAGGCACACAGATTTACTAACAAAAGAACATTACATAAACCCACTTTTCTCTAGCTTCTGCATTGATAATGACCTGTTAGACATCATTAGCACATAACCTAACAGGAAATAAGTCAAACATTGTAGGCAAGCCTAACTTCAAATTATTTGGGGTGGATAACAGAGGAAATGCCTTGTAATCTTTCATACTGATTCTTTAGAACGTCATGTATGTTTGATGTGTGCTGTATCTTCCACCTAGATGTGCCTGTGGTCAGCTAACGACCCAGCACGTGGCCAACCCCCCTGGTGCAATCACCAACAAGCCCTTGGGGGAGAACCACCAGTTGGTACAGATCGATGCTCCCCAGGAAAGGTGGTCTGTGCTCAAACACACCCAGACCTCTGCCACCGATGCCTTCGGCACCATTGAGTTCCAGGGTGGTGGCTTCATCAACAAGGCAATGGTACACCTAACATCTAACTACTGTCATACATGCCCCTAGGGTTCACAGATGCAGAGTTGACTGGTTTTCCTTTTCCTTCTCCAGTATATCCGAGTGTCTAATGACACCAAGCCTGACAACCTGTTACACCTGATGGTGAAGGACTGGCAGCTGGAACTGCCCACCTTGCTCATCTCAGTCCATGGAGGCCTCCAAAACTTTGACTTGCCACCCAAACTTAAGCAGGTGTTTGGGAAGGGACTGATCAAAGCTGCAGTCACCACGGGAGCCTGGATCTTCACCAGTGGAATAAGCACTGGTGAGTGCCAGTCTAGCAGGACTGCCAGACAAGTACTGCGGACTCACTTCTGAAGCCAGTGGCAAACCAGTTTGATATTGTTATGGCAATCCTCTAAGCTGTCATCTATTCTACCACTTTCATAGAGAAACATGGCTTACACAGTGCCAGAGGACACATTAATCTGCTGCCGTAGTCAATACTCATGAGAGCTTTTACTGGGATGAACTGACTGCAAAATATGACTGTATGAGAAAGTTTAAGAGTCTGAAGGAGTACAACCAAGTATGAGCATATGGAAAAAAAACTTTTTTATACAGTGCCACCTTTGCATGTGTGAACAGGGTTGTCTCTAAATGGAATACTTTATTATCCCTTATCTGCTTGAGACATATTCAAAAGCCAAGTTGCGTCTTCTGTCTCTGTTTCTAATTAAGTTTAAGCAAATACTTTAAGCACATTTTTACCCAAACATTGATAGGTATGGGAATCTCTCACCAAACTTTTTATAAAACTTGAGAGCCCTGCCTGCACATGACATTAAGAACGCAGACGCAGAAGTATTAACCAGGATTTAGTGTTTATGTCCAATTTGATAGCAAAACTAGGATTACTAATCCTGCTGTCTTCGACTCCTGTCTTCTCAGGGGTAATCCGCCATGTGGGGGATGCACTGAAGGATCACTCCTCCAAGTCCAGAGGGAAGGTGTGTGCCATAGGGATTGCTCCATGGGGGATTGTTGAGAACAAAGAGGACCTTATAGGGAGAGATGTGAGTACAACGTGATTCTGTTTTATTTGTGCAGCACTTCCCAGAAAGACTCATTCAATTAGTCTGTCCCATATGCTACTTATACTTTCTCAGAATGACACTTTGTGGTTCTGTTCATTTCAGGTGACCAGACCCTACCAAACCATGTCCAACCCTCTAAGCAAGCTGTCTGTGCTCAACAACAGCCACTCCCATTTCATCCTGTCAGACAATGGCACATGTGGGAAGTACGGAGCTGAAGTTAAACTCCGCCGGCAGCTGGAGAAGCACATCTCCCTGCAGAAGATCAATACCCGTAAGTCAGGAAAACATTTAATGACAACATTTCATAACATTGATTCCCTCAGCAGTTGGAACCATAGTCCTGCTGAACTCCCTGTTGTCATGCAGTACTAATGGACTGATGGATGGAGAGTGTTTCTGTGACCTGTGGGTTTCCCTTTGTCATCCTATGCCTGAAGCTCGTTATAAGGCAGGGACAGCAAAGGGATGCTCAGCTGTCACCACTGACCTCCCCCACACAAAGACTGCATATGCTGGGAACTGTCATGTAGACTGGGACACATTTCATGTTGCCCATCCGTTTGCTCCACCTTGAGTCAAAATGATTACTGAGTAAATGTTTCATGGTGTGTTTCAGGCCTGGGTCAGGGAGTCCCTGTGGTGTGTCTGATAGTAGAAGGGGGTCCCAATGTCATCTCCATAGCGCTGGAGAGCCTTAGGGACGACCCCCCCGTCCCTGTGGTGGTGTGTGATGGCAGCGGGCGCGCCGCAGATATCATGTCCTTCGCACACAAATTCACAGAGGAAGGGGGGTGAGACAATATCAATTGTGGCATCCACTACTCAACACTGTTATTAGTTTCTGGCACTCACCGAGAATAATGGCCTACTGGTTTTTCATTGAACCCTGTATTGTTTTTTTTCTAGACTGATCAATGAGGATGTGAGGGACCAGCTCTTGGTGACCATTCAAAAAACATTTAACTACAGCAAGAGTCAGTCCCAGCAAATCCAACTGCTGATCATGGAGTGTATGAAGAAGAAGGAACTGGTGAGTAGAAGAATAACTAAAGGATGTACAGTATACAGACAGATACCATCAATAAGAAGTATTCAACTTGAATACTTACAAATGTCAAATAAAAATATGATATGCAAGTAATGTATTTAAGTTGGTATAAGTGTTAATAAACTGTTCTTGGTAAAGCATACATGTCATTCATTCTTCCACTCATCTGTCTTCCTCCATCATGTACTATGTGAATCAATACTACACCCCCCCCCCCCCCCCCCCCCCATCAACCTCCCTCAATTGTAACAGGCTGGTCATGTGTGTCTTATCCCAGTCCTAGCTGTCCAGAGCCTTGCAGTAGCTTCATCCCAGAATGCATCCCATCATCACTAGGCCTTATGTGAGGATCAAAGACAGCTATGGATGGATACTTAAAACACAGACAGATGTTTAATCAGTGTATAGAGATGTTCTGGAGAGAAGCAGCAACCTTTTAAGTGTCTTCAGTTGGCAGATTACACCTTCAAAGGGTCTCTCAGAGTACTCGCTGGACAGCCTAATAGGTCAACGGCAGCACTATTTATGCAACCACAGCAGATTTCTGGGTGGGTAAGTGATGTGATTAGTAGTTTGTAATACCCGGAGGAGATAATCTGCATACTCCATACATCTGGGCTGTGGAGATCAGTGCACACAGCCACCTGTTAAAGCGCCTCTCTCACTCCATTCCGCCACAGGACACAGATGGAGGAGAGGATCCATCTCTTTAATCCTCCGCCAGGTCTCTCTCCTCATGCTAATTTTGGTGCTTTTCAGTGCCCAAAGTGATATCATTCCACCAGAATGTCTGAATTTCTCATGAATTAGACAGCCTAGTGCCCGGAGAGAATTCAGCTCTGATAAGTAAATATTTGATTCATAACCCAAGGCCGATTTCAATGACCTAGATGACTGCTGTTATGCTGTTCAAACCAAATGGTAGAGGCAGATCACGTGGCATCTAATCTAAACTCAATAACAGGCTTCATGAATAGACAAGTCTCACTATTTGGAAAAAATATAGCCAAAGTTTAACAACTTCTTTCCTCAAAGAGGCCCACAAGGTTTGAATCTTACAGCCCTGCACTGACGCACTCACACTTATTATCAACGCGTCCCGAGACCAACTCTGGGAGATCTTTGGCCGGTGGCTATATATTCAGCCAACCTAATCCCATTTACCATGGCTGCACATGTGACAAGCCCCACAGGCTAATCTATTTGACGTAGTCTTGTAGCAACAAAGCTAACATTATCAATCATATTAGCCAGAGCCTGATTACACCAGGTAGAAGCAAAGTATGAAGTCTTTGGAGAATTACATTCTTTCCAAGCATGGAATCCTACCCACATGGCTCTTGTCGTACTGTATCATAAACCTTTACCTCATAACAGTTTTATTTCCCAGAGATTCATACATCCCTCTTTTTTCTCTTCAGAATCAGAATCAGAAAGGGATTTATTCGCCATGAAAGTTTGCACAGACAAGGAATTTGCTTTGGCAGGAAGGTGCATACAATAAACATATACCTAAAATTTAAATATGTGGACTAACTATACTAAGGGTACATAAACTAGCAGTACTAAATGGGATCAAAATAGAATTAAATATACAATAAAATATAAGTTGCTGTAAATTACAATATAAAAATTCAAAAATACAAATATTACAAAAAATACAAATGTACAAGATACCATGTTGTGGTGCAGTGCAAAAGCAGAGTGGAGTGTTTTAAGCAAGAAGTCATTTGAGTCAGTGTGGTCCCTTGGCCTTGTTGAAGAGGCCAACAGCGGAAGGGAAGAAACTGTTTTTGTGGCGTGAGGTATTGGTCCTGATAGACCGCAGCCTTCTGCCGGAGGGGAGTGACTGAAACAGGGAGTGTCCAGGGTGGGAGGAGTCGGCCACAATCTTCCTCGCTCGCCTCAGGGTCCTCGAGGTGTGCAGGTCCTCGAGGGTAGGCAGATTGCAGCCAATCACCTTCTCAGCAGTACGGATAATACGCTGCAGTCTGCTCTTGTCCTTGGCAGTGGCAGCAGCGTACCAGACGGTGATGGAGGAGGTGAGGATGGACTCAATGATGGCTGAGTAGAAGTGCACCATCATTGTCATTGGCAGGTTGAACTTCTTCAGCTGCCGAAGGAAGTACATCCTCTGTTGTGCTTTCTTGATGAGGGAGCTGATGTTCAGTTCCCACTTGAGGTCCTGGGAGAGGATAGTGCCCAGGAAGCGGAAGGACTCCACAGTGTTGACTGGGGAGTCACACAGGGTGATGGGGGTGAGTGGGGCTGTGTTCCTCCTGAAGTCCACAACCATCTCCACTGTCTTAAGAGCATTGAGCTCTAAGTTGTTCTGGCTGCACCAGGTCACCAGGTTGGCCGCTTCCCACCTATAATCAGACTCGTCTCCACCAGAGATGAGCCCAATAAGGGTGGTGTCGTCCGCAAACTTCAGGAGTTTGACGGACGGATGACTGGAGGTGCAACTGTTGGTGTACAGGGAGAAGAGCAGAGGAGAAAGGACGCAGCCCTGAGGTGATCCGGTGCTGATGGACCGGGAGTCAGAGACTTGTGTTCCCAGCTTAACGCACTGCTTCCTGTCAGACAGGAAGTCTGTGATCCACCTGCAGGTGGAATCAGGCACGTTCAGCTGGGAGAGCTTGTCCTGAAGCAGGGCGGGGATGATGGTATTGAAGGCAGAGCTGAAGTCCACAAACAGGATCCTGGCATAGGATGCTGGGGAGTCCAGGTGCTGTAGGGTGAAGTGGAGGGCCATGTTAACTGCATCGTCCACAGACCTGTTGGCTCTGTAGGCAAACTGCAGGGGGTCCAGTAGAGGGTCAGTGATGGATTTAAGGTGTGCCAGCACCAGGCGCTCGAAAGACTTCATTACCACAGAGGTCAGGGCGACGGGTCTGTAGTCATTATGTCCTGTTGGCCTTGGCTTTTTGGGCACAGGGATGATGGTGGAGGACTTGAGACAGGCTGGCACATGGCATGTCTCAAGGGAGGTGTTAAAGATGTAGGTAAACACCGGAGACAGCTGGTCAGCGCAGTGCTTGAGGGTGGCTGGAGAGACAGAGTCCGGCCCAGCTGCTTTGCGGGGATTCTGCCTCTTGAAAAGTCTGTTAACTTCACCCTCCTGAATGGAGAGAGTCGTCACTGTAGAGGGGGGGAGGTGGGAGGCCTCCTGGGTGGGAAGGGGTAGTTCAAGACTGTCCAATTGTCTTTCAAATCTGCAGTAGAACTCATTCAGGTCGTTGGCCAGGCGGGAGTCGTTAGTGGAGTGGGGGGCTCTGGGCTTGTAGTTGGTAATTTGCCTGAGCCCTCTCCAGACAGAAGCAGAGTCGTTTGCAGAGAATTGGTGTTTTAGCCTCTCTGAGTACAGTCGTTTAGCCTCCCTCACCGCCTTGCTAAACCTGTTCTGTTCTAACCTGTTCATCCATCAGTTCTGCCTTGAAGTATGTTCACTCATTCACACTCACTCAGAATTTCCTCTCCCTCTCTTCTTTTCTCAAAAATAGATAACAGTTTTTCGAATGGGTTCAGAGGGACAGCAAGATATTGAAATGTCTATTTTGACTGCTTTACTGAAAGGTAATAAATGATACAAGACCCTTTGTCTCTGAAACAAAAGTAAAAAATACTTTTTTCTTAAGGTTAAAGGTTAATACCTTTGGTAATGTTTTCACCAGTGATACATGAAGGGGTCACCCTATTTGTGTGTGTGTGTGTGTGTGTGTGTGTGCGTGCGTTTTTGTGCTGTCAGGCACCAATGCATCTGCACCAGACCAGCTGAGCCTGGCTCTGGCATGGAACAGAGTGGACATTGCTCGCAATCAGATATTTGTCTATGGACACTATTTACCTGTGAGTATTCTCCACCTCACATACATATTGTCAAGCAGTTGCCATATTATGTTTTTAAATGTCATTGTAAATTTCAATCAAATAACCATAATGAGTACCACTGCCTACCCCCACAGCCTGCCAGTGCTCTACCCAATACAACAGGTATTACCACCACCGCTGCCCCCACCCAGGAGAGGCAGAAGAGCCCTGCCAGCGGCACACGAAACAAGGCCAAGGGCAAGAAAGGCAAGGGGGGGAAAGTCAAGCCCGAACCTCCAGAGGAGACGGATCCCAGGAAGCTGGAGCTCATTAGATGGGTAAGAACCTAGAATCTGGAGTTTCTGACTACTGATGACATTTGAACACAGGAAAAGAGATGAGTTGAGTCATGGCCATGGGTACCCCTCTCCAGGTGAATTCTCTGGAGCAGGCCATGATGGACGCCTTAGTGCTGGACAGGGTGGACTTTGTCAAACTGCTAATAGAGAATGGTGTGAACATACACCACTTCCTCACCATCCCCCATCTGGAGGAGCTGTATAACACGGTTAGCTGGAAGACAGAACATGTTCATCTGGGGAGTTAGTGGCGACTTGTATGCCCCCTGCATGGGTGTTTCTTATTTGTGTCTTTTTGTTTAACATTTTCTCCATCCCACAGAAACTAGGTCCTGCGAACACCTTGCACGTTGTGGTGAGGGAAGTCAAGAAGGTAATTTGATGTCCTTCATTCTTGGTGGTAGATCATGCTTCAAACTCACACATGGGGAACCTTTGTGTCAGAATACTGTTTCCTGTGCCATGGCAAATAACTTGTGCAAGCTGTGCTCTTGTGCTTTTGTAGGGAAACCTCCCCCCAGATTATAACATCACCATGATAGACATTGGGTTGGTGATGGAACACCTCATGGGTGGGGCTTACCGCTGCAATTACACCAGGAAGACCTTCCGTAATCTCTACAACAACCTGTATGGACTAAAGAGGGTGAGAGGAAAGGCACACATCTCCAAAGAAACACAAGACATGTCTGATAATGATAGTAAGAATGTTTGACAATATTTTATTTTATTGGGATTTATTTGCAGCCAAAAGCCCTGAAACTCTTGGGAATGGAGGTAAGATGACTTGGAGAAATGAAATG
Source organism: Osmerus mordax (assembly GCF_038355195.1). Taxonomy (NCBI): domain Eukaryota; kingdom Metazoa; phylum Chordata; class Actinopteri; order Osmeriformes; family Osmeridae; genus Osmerus; species Osmerus mordax. The sequence continues at coordinate 13,363,053 of NC_090053.1, forward strand.
TACCATTTCTTAACTATCTCACTCAATTTATGAGATTGTAAAATGCTTGAAAATAAATAATGCTCATACCTATATTACCAATTACATCATACTAGGATGATGACCCAAGACCTAAAGGAAAGAAAAAGAAAAAGAAAGAGGAGGAGGTAGAAATTGACATTGACGACCCTGAGGTTTGTCGCTTCAAGTATCCGTTCCATGAGCTCATGGTATGGGCAGTATTGATGAAACGCCAGAAGATGGCACTGTTTCTATGGCAGAGAGGGGAGGAGGCCATGGCCAAAGCACTGGTAGCATGTAAGCTCTATAAGGCCATGGCCCACGAGTCCTCAGAGAGCGAGTTGGTTGACGACATCTCCCAGGACCTGGAGAACAACTCCAAGTGGGTTAAACTGAGTGTAAAATCACAGTATTGTGCCATAACAATGAAAACTGAGAAATTTGATATGACTTCCTAATGGATTTGTACTTTTGAAATACATGTTTTAAAGATGAAACACATGCCTAATAAGTCAAAAAGGATAATTGTCTACATTTCACAGGGAATTTGGCCAGCTAGCCTATGAGCTCCTGGATCAGTCCTATAAGCATGATGAGCAGGTCGCCATGAAGCTCCTTACCTATGAGCTGACCAACTGGAGTAACTCGACCTGTCTCAAGTTGGCTGTGGCTGCTAAGCAACGTGACTTCATTGCTCACACATGCAGTCAGATGTTGCTCACAGACATGTGGATGGGTTGCCTGAGAATGGGCAAAAGTCCTGGTATTAAGGTAGCAAGATCGTATACTCATCACATACACGTGTACACAACAACATTTTAAACAGAAGCAATCAACTTAGTACGGAACACATGTAAATGTATCTCTGTGTCCTCCTAGGTGATCCTAGGCATCATCTTCCCACCCCTGATTCTGCTGCTGGACTTCCGTCTAGGAGATGAGATGTCCTCTCAAGGCTCTGGAGAGGTTGACCAAAGCAAAGACAAGAATGACGACAACAAATCCAGCAAGGTTCAGTTCAACCCAAACAGCTCATCTATGCAACATGCAGAGTAGATTTCTTTAGTAAAGCATGACTGTGCTCCTTTTTATATAATGCTGATTGGTGGTTCAAAGAGAGACTGAGAGACAAGATTATTGTAACAATGAGTGCTGTGAGCATCATGCTTCTCCAGGATGCCAGTGGTGATGCTACATCCAGGAAGGGAGATGAGGAAGAAGGAAACACCAAATTTCACAAGGTTCCCATCGGGAAAAAGATCTATGAGTTCTATAATGCTCCTTTCACCAAGTTCTGGTTTAACACTGTAAGTGATCTACCACATACAGTCAGTCCCATTCTGCAAAATTAGGTGATGAAAAGTGTGTTGACAATGCAATCTTTCTGACAGATCTCCTACTTGAGCTACTTGATGTTATACAACTACATCATCTTGGTGAAGATGGAGCCCTGGCCATCTATACACGAGTGGACCGTCATCTCCTACATCCTCACACTAGGCTTTGAGAAAATCAGACAGGTAAAAAGACAGACTGCTGGTGTGATTAAATCAGTTACTGTGTAAGTAACTACTCAGTATGTACAATCAAACACAGTGTACTCAAAAAGAATTAGCTCAAGACACTCACAATGATAGATAATATGGAGAGGTTCATTGTTTGCCTTGCTATTCAGATCTTGATGTCGGAGCCAGGGAAGCTGAAACAGAAGATAAACGTGTGGCTGGAGGAGTACTGGAACATCACAGACCTAGCGGCCATCACCACCTTCCTGCTTGGGCTTATGCTACGTCTGCAGAGCGAGCCCTACATGGGCTGGGGTCGGGTAATCTACTGCATCGACATCATCTTCTGGTATATTCGCGTGCTTGACATCTTCGGAGTGAACAAATACCTGGGACCCTATGTCATGATGATCGGTAAAATGGTAATGACTTTGACTGAACCATCAATGTCTTTGTTCAGCGATTAACTGTAGACAATCATGTAACTTTTTTCATTGTGATTGGGAAATAAATGTTTAGTTTAACAGATGACTCCCCTGCTGTTCTTGGTTGGCTTCCAGATGATTGACATGATGTACTTTGTGGTAATCATGCTGGTGGTGTTGATGAGCTTCGGCGTGGCCCGGCAGGCCATTCTACACCCTGACGAGGAGCCCACCTGGCGCCTGGCCAGGAACATCTTCTACATGCCCTACTGGATGATCTATGGAGAAGTGTTTGCGGACTCGATAGACCGTAAGGCTAGAATTCATAGTAAGATTCCTGTTTCCTGATTCCAGGGCGGATTCAGTCTCATGCTTATTCACAGTAGGCTTGTTTGTTCCAATTCAACAATGATCATGGCTCTCTCTGTTGACCTGTTAGCAAACATGCAGGCACTTGTCTTGAGGACCTTTGGTCTGTCAACATTATAGATCTCTCACCTGCATTGTGCACCTAGAAGGAGCTGATCAGGTGCCAATGCCTTTGCACAATATATAGGATAATCTACCCTATAGTTTACTACACGGAACTGTGTCTTTTGTCACGGTGAAGCCAAGCTATTAATAAGACAAAAGTTACACAAATCACCTAAGTATAAAAATATTATTATTAGGCACAAAGTTTCAGCACAAATTGAACTTGCATTTTGTCTTGACTTAGACAGAGTTTGATGTGTAGCCTCTGTTTATTTCTCATCACATCATTACATTTTTGTTTCTATCCATTGCTGTGGAAATACTTGAAGTCTATGCAATGGAAATCAACCGTGAGTATTTGTCTGATACAGATAATAGTACATAAAGGAATAATGAGGTATGTGGAAGTTTGCCGCGTCAAAACAGTGTATGTCTTCTTCTCTTAGCTCCATGTGGGGAAAATGTTTATGATGAGGATGGGAAGAAGCTGCCGCCATGCATTCCTGGAGCCTGGCTAACCCCTGCACTCATGGCTTGCTACCTGCTGGTGGCCAATATCCTGCTGGTCAATCTGCTCATTGCTGTCTTCAAGTAAGTTTGCAATTATCCATTTAATTTGAAATAACAACTGGTTTGGCCTATCCTAGATTTCAATTTAGCTGGACACCTTTCTTTCCCACAGTAACACATTCTTCGAAGTGAAGTCCATCTCCAACCAGGTGTGGAAGTTCCAGAGATATCAGCTGATCATGACCTTCCATGACCGGCCCATTCTGCCTCCCCCTCTCATCATCTTCAGCCACCTCTACATCATCTTCAACAGGCTGTTCCGTCACTGCGCCAAAAAGAAACAGGAAGGGGAGCTGGATGAGAAGGACAGAGGACTCAGTGAGTTCGTTTTCACAGTTCTAACATCTAAGCTATAGGTTAGGTCAATCATCTAACAAAACAAAAAGAAGTGTTTCGATTGTATTTATTTTTTAAAGGATACATGAGCCATTTGCTAGGGCAATTAGAAGTCTTTGTAACACATAAATTGAAGTGTAAATTGTATTCCTCTGAATGAAGCACTTTCCTGAGGATTCCTAAAGCAATACTGATGTTTTTCACAGAGCTGAGGCTCACTCCAGATGAGCTGAGAAACCTGTATGAGTTTGAGGAACAGTGTGTGGAGGAGTATTTCCGTGAGAAGGAAGATGAGCAGCAGTCCTCCACAGATGAGCGTGTCAAAGTTACCACAGAGAGGTAACACGCCTGAATCCAATTCCTGGGGGAATTTTTACAAGTACCTTTTCTTAAAGTTCCTCTTCTTTTTGTTGGACTCAGGGTTGAAAACATGTCCATGCGCCTGGAGGAGGTAAACGAGAGAGAGAATACCATGAAGGCCTCCCTGCAGACAGTGGACCTTCGTTTGGCCCAGCTGGAGGACATCCATGGGCGCATGACAACAGCCCTGGAAAAGCTGGCTGGGGTAGACAGGTCAGACCTGACCTGCACGCTCTCCCAAGCCTCATCCGTGCGCGACCCATCTAGCTTGTTCCGCAACAGCAGCATCAACAGTTCTGATGGCTACAGCCTCTACCGCTTCCACCTGGATATGGAAGAACAGAGGGAGGCAGACAAGATGGCTCATTCAGGTCTTGAGCAACAGAGGAGTCTTCGACAATCCACCAACGTCTCTGCCCTCAGTGTCAAGGAGTACGGTAACACCTTAGATGTGGATGCAGGGGACAGGATGCGGCACAGCTCATGTGTGGACATCCTGATATCCCCATGTGACCAGAAGCCTACCTCTGAGGGAGGTGATGGAGAGACTATAACAGACACATCTACAGAGGCATTTGTAGACATTGGCAATCCCCTAAAAAAAGGTCTACATTTGGGAAGAGCCAACCTTGAAACTTCTTCCTCCTACCCTTTAGAGAGGTCCAGTTCTTTGAAAAGCTATCCTCATGAAGGCACTGTCACCTCTCCTTACTCTGAGAGGAAAACAATGAGTGGTATTCTCTACAATCCAGCTGATGAATCAAATGAAGCCCTCTCAACTTTTGACTACAGCTCTCTAATGGACCATTTAACCAAGAATCCAAGTCAGTGGCCAGCCTTCTTTAGATATAAGATCCATCCCAGTCCTCTTGGTCAGACACCTAATGTGTCTATATTAATGTCTCCTGTTTTGCAACCTGACCTGCCCACCGTCTCTACAGTGGCTGAACAGCAGGAATCCCAGACTGGGCAGAGTCCTGCTCAGGCTGTGCTGATTCTTCCCACCAGAGAGACTGAGGAAGACCACATAAAGATGGAGGACACAGCCTTAATGCATAAAGGTCTGGATGACACTGCCGAAAAAGGCCTCCTGTGTGTGGATGAGGAAAGGTTTTTCCACAGGCCAAAGAGCTGGGACACCAGTCAGAGAAAGGCAAAAAGCTTGAGAGAGAGCATGGAGATGACCAGAGCTGCCAGTAGTGAGAGAAACATTGTTAGGGTTTGTGAAGGCTCAGTTAATGTGCCAAAAGAGGATGAAAAAGAGGCAGATGAGGAGTGAGAGGAAGATGGGGAGAGAGATCTAGAGAAGAGGGGGGACACCAAAGAGAAAACAGAAGCAGAACAGAAAAGAGAAGCAGAGAACAAGAGAAAGCCTGACAAGAAGAGCAGGGAAGAAGATAAGCATAAGAGAGAGGCAGAAGAAAAGAAAGAGGCAGAAGAAAGGACAGAAGCAAAGAAAAGCGAAGCAGAGGACAAAAGAGAGGAAGAGGAGAAAAGTGTGTAAAGGAAGTTTTCCGACGGCACTGTATTTCTAGATTGATATGATGACTGCCGAATAGATATACATTCTTTATTCGTATAAAGCACGTAACAGAGCACTCTGTGACCAGTCCTACCGGAGGACCTGTATGAGAGAGTCGTTTGACAGAGTGGTAGCCTTCACAATTCACAGTCTTATATAAACTTATAACATATGGTCATTCTATACACCAATCAATCAATCAATGTAACTGTCCCATGTCTCTTCTGTGATTGGCTCACTCCTTAAAACAATACAATCATTCAATCAACATTGTATCCAGACCAACTGTCTCCAAGTTATGTGGTCATAAAACTACAGGAGTTGACCATCCAAAGTGGTCAACTCTCCTTTGTGGGGTCCTTTTCAAACAATAATTAATTAATACAAACAATGAAACAGAAAAGCAAAAGGTCAAACAGCTGCTTCAATAGCACCAGAGAATGTCTAATATGGGGAGAACTGCCACTCTCGGGAAACTTTCGGGTTCTGAACTGGTTGCAGTTACACTCTTGTTCCATGAGGGCGCTAATGGGCGAGTGCAGAGTGTATGGAGGTCTATGAAGCTATTAGCCTGGCTCTGCCCTCCTACATACTTCCTCTCAATTTTGATTTTGCTTCCATACTAGGTCTGGCCATTCGGTACGTAAGTCAGATTTTTCAGGTTGATTTTCAACCGGCTGAGAGGAGTGACCGGAGTGGCTGAGAACGATGACGTTGATGTTGTGCGCTAGTTTGTGTTGTAGTTCCGTAATGGCGGCGGAGAAAGATGCAAGTGAAGCCATTCGGTCCGTTGTGGCAACGCTGCCGAATATCCATAAGCTAAAGCCAGAGCAAGAACAATCTTTGTTGAGTTTTGTTGGTGGCCATGATGTTGTGGCCCTACTCCCCACGGGGTTCGGAAACAGTTTGATTTTCCAGCTACGGCAGCTAGCTCTGTTACAGTAGTGGTGAAGGAATTGGCTAAGGTGAAGGCTAGCGATTGGTTATGGCAGATCAGAGTGGCTCTGGGCAGATCCAATAGTTTAAAACTTCAACAGAGTACCCGCCTACAAGGAAGTCAACGCTTGTCCATGGAGCGAGGCCAGACTCTCTGTACAAATGAAATGTACGAGAGTCTGGTTAGGACCAGGCTATGGAGCTATACCCCTCAAAATACACTTTTCTCAGGATATCATTTTTTGTCTAGTAATTTGAACATTGAATTCGAAAGGGGAGGCAAAAAAACCTGCTGGGTGTTAGATTTTCCTAAAAAGACTTAAAAAATTTAAATTAAGTCATACACATCGTATGACCAGAGATACTGCTTTACGGAAAGCTCTGGTCACTTCCTTTTTTCTCTCGAGGCATTGACAACACAGCTGACAGGTTAGGCTCTCTCTGTCAATACACATGCAAGAAAGTTTTGGGTTTTCTAATGTTGTTGCTAATGTTGCTAATGTTGCTAATGCTCTGACATTCTGGTTCCGCCATCAAGCGGGATCTCTGGTCGTAATCAGTCCTTCACTAACCAATCAGCATTCATTAGCAGAATGCTAGCGTGTTATGGGCAAAAACGACTCACCCTATTTAGAAATTGAAAGGACATGGACTGAAATAAAAACACAAACCGAACTGAAAACATTTAATAGAAAGGTGAAACACTGGCTGAAAGAAAACCAAACATGTAGCCACTAAGTCAGTCATAAAGGCAGAAGCACACAGTGTGTCTCTGTTGTCCCTGTTGTAGTGAGGTCCGCAAGACCACACGGAGCCAACATCTTGCCACACCTGAAGAGTGATTCAATCACATCAGACAAACATAATCAGCCCTTGTGACACCCTCAGTATGCTGATTACCCACCAAACGCCGATGCAAAGGAACCATAGAATTGGGGGGGGACCTCCCCAATCTACCTAATCAGCCCTCCTGCTAGCTTGCAAGCTTCAAAGGGCCTGATTTAGACAACACGTCTCCAGCGACCATTTGCTATCCGTTTCGGCGGCGATTTGAACAAAGAACATACCTTGATCAGAACGTTTGAGGAAAGTTCTTGAGACTTCACCTTTACCACAAGAGTACAAGGTGGAGAATTATGAGAGGGATATTTGTGTTATGTTTGTTACTTTGTTTTAATGTTGTGTTCACTGAAATCTTGATTCTAGTAACAACTCTTTCTTCCTGAAAGATAACCACGTCATTCTTGGTATCTACACGAAGCTATCATAATAAAACAATCATTCAACTATATTTTGTAACTGTACCAAGATGTCCAGAACAATATTTGAACCATCGAATGAACCAGCCAGAGATCAGATCACACCTTTGGTAGGTGTGAAGGAAGGAGGGGGGAGTTGAGAACCCAGCTTCCCCCAATCCACATCTGACCCCAGACGGGTCCTCTCTCGAACTGTATAAAGCCCTAAGATGACCATCAATCTCTGACTCCAGCGAAACCGACCATGGCATGAACGCCATCAGGATTGGCGTTCCAAAGGACGTCGCCAAGCTTCTCCTGAGATTCAACTTCATAGTGAACGCGTCACTATCTGGACGTTTCAACAGAAGAACCAAAAACGCAATTCCAAATGCGACTTCACTGAGATCCCGCAGACTCAGTCACATGACCCAGCGCAGCCGCGCTTTGACTTCAGATTCTTCAAATGGACCTTTGGCGCAAACCGCCCTCAACATCATTGATCAACCCCTGATCAAACGTAACTATGGCTAACGCTCTTTCCTCCTCGACATGGCATTGGCGTGAGCTCTGTTTATGATTTGTAAGGATGTAATCATTGACTGTACAATTTCTGTCTTTCTTTAAGTTAGACCATTTCATTCTGTTCATTGAAACCAATCTCTCATATCAAACCCATAATCCAACTTGTTCATAAGATCTGTTTACCTTACTTGAATAAATTCATTGTAAAGATATTTTGACGTGCGTGTTCACTGATGTTACGATTGGCTCTACACTTAGAACGAATTCATTCCTAAAGATGAGACTGATTATTACATATTAAACATAGGATTCCCTAATGTCCTAAACCAATATTAGGGTGGTGCCCCAAACTTGATGATAAATTAAGTATTTCTATCTTTAAACGAGCAAACCCCGCTACACTGTTGTAATGTATTGTGTTGTTACGTCCCTGTTGTAATGTATTGTGTTGTTACGTGATGTGCTGTTGTGTGTAATGTGGTCACGAATCTGTGAAATGTTGATATACTAATACATTGCATCTGCTGCATGATTGTGTAACTCACACTATGCAGTAAATTGTATTTGCCTAACTTTTTAGAAAGGTCTGACCAGGGACTGGGGTTGCAAATTAGGCTATTGGCTAAAAACCTTTTATTCAACATATCTACAACATTATCTATGTATGTAATAATGTGCGCTGCATTGTCCCTGACAAATAAACAAATAAATAAAAAACATAAGTACTCTTTCATTCAACTTTCGACCTATAATCCATGTTGAACCTGCAAAAACTACAATCAAATCTGAGATTTCTCAACAACAATCAGGCGAAAGAGACAAATTTAGTCGTTTAGCTCCATAGACTCCCATTCATTTTGCACTCGCTCGCGATCACACCCAGTGGAATTATTGTAGAACTGCAACCAAATTTGGTACATGGGGCTTAATAGGGAGTGGACAGGCTCTCCGTAGACGGGCTAGCTCTGATAGCACCTTAAGGCCGATTTATACTGGATTTATATCCATTTATTTTGTCGTGAACGGTTGTAATGTAGTGCGCACGTAGCCTATACTTTCATACTGTCATATTCGCCGCAGCAAATATGCGATCCGACTTGAAAATCGCCGGTAATATGTTTGTGAATTTGTGACGAATCAGGTGATAGAGGAAGACTGATATGTGAACACACAGCTGGGGAACCAGTTAGCGTGGAAACCAGTTGGGCGACAACACCGGAGGGGCGATGCTCGGTACGGCTCCGCGCTGCAAGAGAAGCCGTGTGTTGGTGAACCCCGTCTGTCTCTGGTCCACGTTAAAACTGTCCGCCGTGAAATGGTCAGTGCAGAGGCGGCTGTTGGAGTTTATCCGAAGCTTTCCATGAGCGTGTCTCTTCACAAAATCTATCCACCTATTTTTCCTTTCATTATCAATAGGGAACTTAAATGGCGTTGCATCGCAGCTGGAGTTCTTGCATCCAGGGAAGATGCAGTTGCGGGTGGTGGGAGACATCCTGAAGCTAGCTAGCTAGCTGATGTAGGCTACAATAACAGTACAGCAGGAGGAGCCATTGAGTGATCTGACATAGATAGGGCGAAATGACGTAGATAGGGCATTTTTTGGCTCCGCCTATTAAAACCTGATCTGAAAACGGAAGAGAAACTGTTCTTCGGTCTAACTCCACATTTCAGTGTGACAAAGTTTTAGCGCTTTGCACATGCTTTCAGGAACTCATTTCACACGTATATAATGTACTTAGAAGCAAAACATGGAATTTACGTTACAGGATCTTTAACTATTTATAAGAACTAAACAATCTAAGAATACAACAATTTAAAAATAAAATATATATAAAAATAAGAATAGAATGAGCAGCGTGAGTGGTCAACATACTGCAATCGGATACTGAGATAAGGTGGCTTATGCATACTGAATTGCCATTAGATGGACTTATAATAGTTAAATAAGTGAATGAATGTCAATGGGAGTCCTTCGCCTTGTTGAAGAGGCCAGTAGCAGATGGAAAGAAACTGTTCTTATGGTGTGAGGTTTTGGTCCTGATGGACCGCAGCCTTCTGCCAGAGGGGAGTAGCTGGAACAGGGAGTGACTAAAGTGGGAGGGGTCGGCCACAATCTTCCTCGCACGCCTCAGGGTCCTTGAGGTGTGCAGGTCCTTGAGGGTAGGCAGATTGCAGCTGATCACGTTCTCAGCAGTGCGGATGATACGATGCAGTCTTCTCTTGTCCTTGGTGATGGAAGAGGTGAGGATGGATGGCTGTGTAGAAGTGCACCATAATTGTCTTTGGCAGGTTGAATTTCTTCAGCTGCCGTAGGAAGTACATCCTCTGTTGTGCTTTTTTGGTGAGGGAGCTGATGTTCAGTTCCCACTTGAGGTCCTGGGAGAGGATGGTGCCCAGGAAGCGGAAAGACTCCACAGTGTTGACTGGGGAGTCGCACAGGGTGATGGGGGTGAGTGGGGCTGTATTCTTCCTGAAGTCCACAACCATATCCACTGTCTTAAGAGCATTGAGCTCTAAGTTGTTCTGGCTACACAAGGTCACCAGGTTGTCAGCTTCCCACCTATAGTCAGACTCATCTCCGTCAGAGATGAGCCCAATGAGGGTTGTGTCGTCCGCAAACTTCAGAAGTTTGACAGACGGATGACTGGAGGTGCAGCTGTTGGTGTACAGGGAGAAGAGCAGAGGGGAAAGGACTCAGCCTTGAGGAGCTCCGGTGCTGATGGACCGGGAGTCAGAGACTTGTGTTCCTAGCTTAACGCACTGCTTCCTGTCAGACAGGAAGTCTGTGATCCACCTGCAGGTGGAGTCAGGCACGTTCAGCTGGGAGAGCTTGTCCTGAAGCAGGGCGGGGATGATGGTGTTGAAGGCAGAGCTGAAGTCCACAAACAGGATCCTGGCATAGGATGCTGGGGAGTCCAGGTGCTGTAGGGTGAAGTGGAGGGCCATGTTAATGGTGTCTGTTGCTTTAAATGCTAATGAGAAGGAGAGAGGCGGCACCAATGTTTACAGTGGATGTATCGCAATGGCTCGTTGCCCCGTTGCTGTAAGATGCCTCGAATTTGCCCATTCTCATCTGATCACACTGGTTTGCAGAGGTGCACACTCATAGTCATTTCAATGAGGGGAAAGGCGGATATCGCGCACGCCATAACACCAACAGCAGAACGGTTATCCAAATAACAAAGAAGTGTAAAACACTCGCGTTACAGTGTGTGTATTCACACACATACTTGATGCTATCTACCTTTACATTAGCGACAGTAACTGAGCTATTTGCTGTTAGCTGTTTTACAGCCACATTCTGAAGGTGACATTCTGACATGATGAAGGGTAGCAAGCTAGGTAACCATATACAGTAAAGCAACAAAATGAGCCTTAGTTGACTTACTTATCCGAGGTTTGTAGCCGGACCAAGGAGAGTTCGTACTGATCCAGAATTTAATTTTAGACGGTCAGCAAGGCCAGCTTTGTATTGGCCCAAGTTGAGGAAACAGTTGTGGCTGAAATGCTTGGCGCAAACACTGGTTCTTCAGAGGCTTGGATGAAGGAACTGTAAAAATAATGTTGTTTTCATTTGTACATTCAAACACTGAGCAACTGTTATGCTTCGTTCGTTTGCAAGCCATGATGTCTCTCCAGGAAAAACCGATATCGCACTGGCATGGTCATAGCTCAGATTCTCATGGGCGGGCCACAGAAAGGGGAGGTAACCTTCTTCCTTGTGACGTCACAAGGAGAGGATTTTCAAAACCGAACGTTTGAGCTTTAATTTTCTCAAAGGCGGAGAAGAATACCCAGGGCTTGGTTTACACCTATCAAAATTTCTAGTCACTGGGGGACCAAAGGCAGACTAGGGGAACTCATATTCATGTTAAATAACCTCCTAAAGTGAAGTGTACATGTCATGGGACATTTAACACTTGTGTTATCTTCGGGTCATTCTGACCCATCAGTCATTGTGACCCACCGTCATATTGCGACAACTTTACCGCATAAAAAAACAAAGTGAAGCATTTTCTTTTAACCGTTGGGCTGTCTCAGACCCCCCACATTGCAAAGGTTAAAAGAAAAGTATTTTTATTTGTTTTTGTATTGGGTAAAATTAGGCAAACACAACGATGGTTCGTTATGAACCTTTGGGTCATGTGACCCGAAGGCAGCACAAGGGTTAAAAGTTGTTTTCAAACGAGTCATATTTAGCTATCGCTAAAAACATTGTTTCTTTTGCAAAGAAATTGAAAGGAAAAGAAAAGGAGAAAAGGGTGGCGCGGAAAAAGCAAGAGACAAAAAACAACAGGAACTCCTAGCAAATGCTGCAAAATGAAAAAATATTGAACAAATGTTTAGACCGCCAAAAGCCAAGCTAAGTGAGGAAGAGTCTGCAGCCCGAAGATGTGGCAGTACCAGAGGCGTCAGGTGCAAGCAGCTGCATTTTAGACATCTAGAAAATTCAAATATCCAAACCATATTGTTTAAATTTTTCTAAAAGTTTAATTTTTCCTTATCTTTCATATTGTAATATAGTCTGGGCAATTACTTTTCCTACTTCTCTGCAAAAAATGCTGGTCCTCCAGAAACGTTTTGTTAGGATTGCCACAGGATCACAGTCACACATCTCAGCTGCTCCTTTGTTTCAGAAACTGCAGATTCTTACTATTTATGATATTAATATTTCTCTAACTTGCATTTTTATGTATAAGATACTTTTAGGGGATGGAAATATTCCTCACCATTTCAAGACCTACTTCAAAGTCAATTCACAGATTCACTCATACTCCACTCGTCAATCTTCACATCTTCATCCTGCTAAATTACTGACAAGCAGAGGTCAATTTTATATCAGATTTAGGTGAACCAAATTATGGAATGATTTTTCCCACATAACAAAAAAGAATTCCTCGATAAATTGTTTGAAAAAGTGCCTAAAAGAAATTCCCATTGCTTAGGAAATACCACAGGGGTATAATCCAACATCCCTGAACAAACACAAGTCGAGTTTACTTTCACATGCACACACATGCACTCACACACACTCAACTGCAATGGAAGAATTCTAGTGGCACTGTGTAGAGATGGCGGTTTCAATATAATTTATTTAGCTTGTACAAATTAAGAATTAACAAAGTACTTTCTGATCAGTCATAACGAAGGAGGTGCTAGCCACAGATCGTTCGCAAGAGTGATGAAGAACAACCCTAAAACCCTGCCTTATATAAACTTTAAATCAAATGGCATTCTATAAGGTCAATCAATCAATGTAGCAAACTCTGTGATTGGCTAACTCAACTCAGTGACAGTTTGAAACAATACATCTCCATACCATTTGTCCCACAGTTCTTTGATGTGGCATCTCTCCCCAAACCAGTAGATACTAAAGCCACAGGAGTTCACCAGTCAAATGGTCAACTGCCCTTTGTGTGGACATCTTCAAACAAGTATTTAATTAACACCACCCATGCAACAGGAAGGGTCAGAGCAGCTTGATCAGTTCATCTTCTCCCTTTAGGCCACGGGAACTCAAGAATCCCCCCAACCTCCAGACCTTAGTTAGGTATCATAAATACCTTAAGACAATCTGAGTGTCCATTCTACAGAGTAAACCACACCACAGAGCCTCACTTTCTTACATTCATCTGTCTATAACAAAGGAACTTACTTTTTACCGCTTAAAGAAACATAGATATTGTAACTATGTCAAAAACAGCCATAACACAACGCAATTATATTATTTTATTTTGTTGTCTATTTTATGCATATTTCATTTTATGTTTGTAATTTTCTAAAATATTTTAATATTATATAGGTGGAGGCTTCAAATAAGCCCAGTTGGCTTTTTGCCTCTTCCTGCACAGTGATATTAATTTATCTCTATTATGTTTGTTTATTTTGTAATTGTATTGCTTGAATTGTGCAAATAAAAAAATATATAAAACATTATACATTTGGTATCACTGTTAGCCAATATATAGGCTATATATTTTAAATGGAGGAAAATAAATGGCCACAAGAAAAAGGCACTCATCTAAATATGCAAAACATGTTTTTTGTCTTAAAAAAAAAGAATTTTGTGGTGACAGGGTCCAGTGGAGAGACTTTGACAGGTGCAGCAATGCAACTGTACACAATAGACTATATGTTAACAGGGTTATTATATGGAAATTAGTTTGTTGAATTGATTTTCATTATTGCACGGAGCCCCTAAAGGGACATGGGGGGGAAAAAATTCTATTCTACACAATAGACTATATGTTAACAGGGTTATTATATGGAAATTAGTTTGTTGAATTGATTTTCATTATTGCACGGAGCCCCTAAAGGGACATGGGGGGGAAAAAATTCTGGTGCGCACGAGAAACTTTCTGGTGCGCACGAGAAATGCACAGAAGCGTGCATTAGATCTGCTGTTTTCATACGTGGAAATTACAGAAAGAGGCTTAGTTGAGCTGTATATATAGCTGTATCCACCTTGGACTTACTTATAAGGACATAAAAAGTTTGCTTGCGAGTCGTCACCACTATATTATCTTAGAAAGACATTAAAAATAATTTTGAAGTTGTGACGTCTGTTTTGGCACAAGGGATACACCCGTCTTGACCAGGGGTCTCATATATAAATGTGGCGTACGCACAAAACGGAAATGAAAATGTGCGTACGCCAGTTCCCATGGAAAGGTTGTGACTTAAAAAACAAACTTGACGGGAGAATGTGTGGCCCCCTCCACGCAAACTCTGACCCATGCGAGCCTTTATGAGGCCTTAAACAGAATTTATTTGGGGGCCCCTCGCCAATTATATATATTTTTTCTTAAATACCGTATTTCTTCTATTAAATTTATTACACATAATTTTTTCCATCATTTTTGTTGCGCCGTTTATTCGAGGGCGGTGTTTATTTGAGGGCAGCGTTTAATCGAAGAAATACGGTATTCTAGGCTAGCCGTGCTAGGATGCTAACGTGTTAGTTCGCTACATTAAATGTTCTTAAATAGTTTGAACAGTACTAGAACAGTCTTCTAGATCACCAATTAAGCAACGAGCAAATGTCAATGTTAGTTAGACTAGCTAGCTCTATCTCATCTGCTTTTTATTAACGCTGATTTGCAAGGAAGATAGCTGAAAGAACAGCTAGATAGCGAAAACAGACTACCTACTGTAGTCTGTAAACTAGCTTGCTAACAAAAGACCACAGGTGCTTCTCCAGTTCTTTCAATAGATAGGCTAGACTGCTATTCCGTTTTCTGGCAATTTTTTCATACGCTTCCCTTCTATGCAGCCTAACAGCTAGTCGCTAGGAGACGATATTTTGAGTAAAGACAAGTTTGTTAATATGTGTTTACAAACAAAAAACTATCTAGATTATGTACCCTTTAAGCTAAATATATATACCTTGTTTGGCCAACTCTACGTTTTCCTCTATCTTGTAATTAAAATGGTTAAAAATGAAGTTGTCTGATGAAATATGGTGGACGGAGAAGATTTTTGTAAAAAAAAAATGTATGCGTGAAATCTCCTTGATAAAGGATGATTTGCCTTAAATAATCATACATTTATTTATATCATTAGAAAGCCCTAGTTCTTTTCTTCAATGTCATATAAACAGTTCAGGTGTATGATTTAATATGAAAATTAATGTAAATATGAATATGCATATTAATATCATATTCTAGCAGCAAGTGGAATTTTCAGAATTTTGGCTCAGGCTGGAAAGGGATAATGCAACCTCAAAAATTAAATGGTAGTCCTGGTTCAAACACAGCGGTTCATTTTGGTACTGTATCCCAGAGCACTTATTCAAAAAAGTTGTCAGTCTGGCTTTTCTGTTAAGGGCAGACTTTAATATTGACAAATTACCTATATCATTATCAGAGTTCCACAAAAAATACTGTTATATTGGAAAATGTTATATGTACATAACTTTTCACCACACACCTCTGTACTCTGGAATAATAGATATGTATGGGTTAGCAACAGATCTTAGTTTTGTGAAGATTGGTTTGGGAGGAATATATGGTCCATAACTGACTTAATGGATGCCAGTGGCAATCTTTTAAACTATGATCATTTTTGCACTAAACATAATTTCAAACCCTCACAATCAGATTTCACTAAATTACATAAAGCACTTCCCAAAGAATTAAGTCTTTCTAAAGAAATGTATATGAGCATACCAGATTATATAGCCACGACTGGCTCCACTATCAATTAAAGGGATTTTAATTTTTGATAAAAAGTTCAATAATCTTTTTATTAGAAGTTGTTTCACTAAAAACATTTACCCTGAAAATCCCAACACAAATACCATCCTGCATACATTTGATAAAAATGTAATAACTAAACAAAGAACAATGTATTTAACACTTCCTATACCCCCCCCCCCCATGAAAGAAACACACTTCATTTACTTGCAGTTATGAGCAACATTTACCCCTCTAAAGACTCGCTTAGACTCTGCTTTGGTATTGATGATAATGCATGCACATTTTGTGAAAATGAGTTGAAACTACAGACCATAATCTTTTCTTATACAACACATCTATTTTGGTGTGATATATACAATTGGATACAACAAAATATCTCTTAATTCCCTACTTCTATTTCCAGAAACTACATAACATTTGCTTTGATATTGCAAAGCAAAGACAATGAACTCTGTTCAATACAATACAATTCTGTGTCTAGCAAATTGTTTTATCCACAAGTGTAGAACTATAAAATCATCCCCCAAGTTTGTATTTTTTGTAATGCATTTTAATTGTATTTGAAATAAAAAATCTAAAAGGTCCAAAGGAACAAAAATTATACGGCATCCTACATCCAACACTTCCTGACTGAAGTAAATTACTGAACTTAGAATTAATTCTCCCCTTGTACGACAATGTCTTATGGGTTATTAATCATTTAATTTTATTGTATTTTTAGTATTACTTATTATTATTCATGTTATTAACAGCTGTTTCCTCTGACTCTTTTCTATATATCCTCATACTTAAGTTGTGGATTATATGTTGCCTTGTTTGTTTTTAAATTCTGCAATAAAAACGACAAAAAAGGAAACGGACCATCCGGACAAACGCGCCATCTTTCAAGTTCCGGCAGAGCCAGTATCTTGCCATGCGAGTAATAACGGTTCTTGGGACACCACTGGATAGAAAATCAGGACGTACCCGAATGAAAAGAGTCTGTGTAACTTCGGCTCTTTAAATCGATTGTCATTGGTTTGAGCGTTTCCATGGCATTCAGAAATATACAATCGCGCAAATCGGAAATGTGTGAGCCGGCATCAAACAAAACAGGTACTTTATGTAGCAAGCTTTGTCAAAATATATACATTTTATTACTATAATTTTTTCGTTTTTAAAGTCAAACGTTTTTTGCCAAGCAATTTGTTTACAAGTTGTTAATTAATGAGTGATAAGGCCGTCAGAATTCTCCTATTTTGTTAGCTAGTGGGTTGTTACTTTTTTGCATTCAGTTACATGTAGGAACATGTGCAACCCGCCCTCTCCAGAGGATTCAAAATGCAGCAGCCCGCCTGGTCTCCAACCTACCCAGACGCTACCATGTCACCCGCTCCTCATCTCCCTTCACTGGCTACCCATCACAGCCCGTATCAGATTTAAGACCCTGGTACTGACCTTCCGAGCAGTGAATGGGAATGCACCTGCCTACATCCAGTCTCTCCTTCAGCCTTACACCAGCACCCGCCACCTACGGTCTTCTTCTGACTACCGTCTGGTGGTCCCACCTCTCAAGAGCGCCCGCTCCTAACCCAAGCTCTTCTCCTGTATGTCCCCCCAATGGTGGAATCATCTGCCCACCTCCATCAGAGATACTGACTGTCTCCCCACCTTCAAGAAAAGGCTAAAGACGCACTTGTTCCGGGAGTACAACGGTACTAAGAAAGATTTGTTGGATCCGATGTTAGTTTATTTCCTCCAGGAATGAATGACACTTACTGAGGGACTTGTTGCACTTGTTGGTTAGTTGTAACTGAGTTAACTACTTGTACTCGCTGTAGATTATATTATAGTTGTTTGCTTTCCTACAGATACACTCTTGCACTTTTGAGGTTCATGTTGTTTAATTTGTAACTTGTTTAACTACTTGCTCTTATGTTTTTTCCAACTGGCACTTGGTTGCTTATCACAGTGTATGCTCATGTTTTGCCTTCCCGCAATGTTTTTTTGTGGCTATCTCGTTGTTTAAGATCATTGACCTATGCACTTTTTGTAAAGCTCTCTCTTTGGATAAAAGCGTCTGCTAAATGAATAAATGTAAACATCTGTAAACATTTGTAATACATGCTTGGACATATCCAATGTTTATCAGTGTTTATTATGACTATACCATCCACAAATCTCAAAGCAGAACAGCTATTTCTTAGCCTGCCTTTCAGGTCCACAAGCCCTGGTACCCTGAGTGTGCTTCCTGCTGTTGCAAGGGATGGCTTGAGAATCAGATCCCACCTGGTGACTGCTTGCTGCTGCCTTCTACCTCCTTGCTCTTTCACCTGCTCTGCATCCAGTGCTGGTCCCACCCTCCTGCTCTGCATCCAGTGCTGGTCCCAACCTCATGCCCTGCATCCAGGGCTGGTCCCAACCTCCTGCTCTGCGTCCGGTCCCTCCCAGCAGGGGCGGTGCGTTCCATTGGGCAAGTCGGGCAGTTGCCCAGGGCCTTGGCCACCAGGGGGGCCTCGTCGTATTTACAATTTATATTTTTAATAATTAAAATAAATCACTTGTCATTGCAAACGAATGACAATTCAAATTAAGCATGAAAACACAATTCTTTAATTCTATTCTTTATAGCTACATTTTATCTTAAATTCATCATGGAACATATGATTCAGGTCATGACGTTTCTGTCAGGATAATTTGTCGTGTGGTGGAGTGTGTATGATCGCGGAAACATTAAAGGTGACATGACATGAAAACTTCCCTTTAGGAGGTTATTTAACATTAATATGAGTTCCCCTAGCCTGCCTTTGGTCCCCCAGTGGCTAGAATTTTCGATAGGTGTAAACCAAGCCCTGGGTGTTCTTCTCCGCCTTTGATAAAATGAAGGCTCAATTGCTCTGTTTGAAAACCTCCTCCTTGTGACGTCACAAGGAGGAAGGTTACCTCCCCTCTCTCTGCATGGCCGGCCCAGAGAATCTGGCCCGCCCATAAGAAACTGAGCTACGACCGTGCAAGTGTTTTTATCCTCGAGAGACATCATGGCTTGCAAACGAACGAAGCATTACATTTGCTCAGTTTGGATGTACAAAGGAAAAAAAAATATTTTTACAGTTCCTTCATCCGAGCCTCTGAAGACCCAGTGTCTTAATTTTTTCTCTGGAAATGCGCCTACACAACTTCTGTTGTAGGCGCATTTGTTTTGTATGTCTGCGCCAAACACTTCAGCCACGACTGTTTCCTCAACTTGAGCTAATACAAAACTGGCCTTGCTGAAATTAAATTCTGGATCAGTACTAACTCTCCTTCGTCCAGCTACTAACCTCGGACAAGTAAGTTAACTAACGCTATATAATTTTGTAGCTTTACTGTATATGGTTACCTAGCTTGCTACCCTTAGAATGTGGCTGTAACATTAGCTCTGCAGCTAACAGCGGAGTTACTGTCGCTAATGGAAAGGTAGATAGCATCAAGTATGTGTGTGAATACATGCTGTAACGTGAGTGTTGTACACTTCTTTGTTATTTGGATAACCTTTCTGCTGTTGGTGTTATGGCGCGCGCGATATCCGCCTTTCCCCTCATTGAAATGACTGAGTGTGTACCTCTGCAAACCAGGGTTATCAGATGAGAATGGTCAAATTTGAGGCATCTTACAGGAACGGGGCTACATCCATTGTAAACATTAGCGCATGAGGCCGCCCCTCCGCTCCTCATTAGCATTTAAAGCTACAGACACTAAAACAGCGCGTTCTGAGGAAAGCTCCTTGTGGGACTGCTAGTAGTGGCTGTAATTCTGCACCAAGGCTGAATTTCGGGAAAGAGACTTCTGATACAGTACCACTAAGGCCTATATAAAAGCATCCAAAAGCAGCATGTCATGTCACCTTTAAACGATTTCAAAGTGGCAGTGAAAAAAGAAATAAGAAAAGGGAGAAGTTGAGGGAGAAATTACCTAAGCTAACGCAGTTTTTCCAATCAAAGAATGCGTCCGTGGAAGATGAAGACATTTTTGATAATATTTCAAGTGCTGCTGGGCCAAGTTTAGCTATTGCTAGCAGCAGCAGACAAACAGCCACTTCAACACCAACTACCGTATTTTACGGAAAATAAGCCGCGGCTTGTACTCCGATTTTACAGTTTTCTTGTGCGGCTTACATTTTGAAGCGGTTTATAGTCCGGTTTTAGAACAAAAAAGTGGCTTTGTCACCGTCTCAAGAGCTCTACAGACCATGCAGCTAATTTAATGCTCAACACTTGAACGGGGGCTTATTACTTGAAAGGGGAATTATTTACTGTGTCGTCTCAGTTACAGGGCTTGGAAATACAGTGACTTGCTAAAGTATTTCATAATAATTTCAGTTAATCAAACAGCTGCAAGACCCAGTGAAATGTTATAGGCTAGCTAGCAAAATGTGTGTGATGCTGTCTCTATACAGGTACTAACCTTGGCATAGTAATACAAAACGTGCCTGTTGGAGATACTGTTGAGTTTCTGTGTTCTTTGACCAGGACTCGCTGGGTGTATATCTGGCCTCGCTCGCTCCACCTAAACCAATAGGAGCAGAGCCCCTATGGGGCGGAGCTCCACGACATAGAACAATGGTTATAGAGCAAAGAACCTTCCCAGCTCACCTTTGTTCAACCAGGCTGAATACATAAGTTAGTTTTGGGAGAATGAATGGCGGGCTGACGCCCTCTTATATAGGGGGCACCTGGCGGTGGATACATTTTGTCTTTCAGTGTTTGGCTACGAGTATGTAGAGGAGTAAACCAATAGGTGTAAACCCCTATGGGGCTCCGCTCCAATCACAGAACTGGATTCATCTCCATAACCATTGTTTGCACTATTAAAAACCTGCAATTTTTGGGTTCCAGATGGGAAAAAATTACCTATTTATTTTTTCCGAACCTATTTATTTTTGGTCAAAATGCCCCAGATGTTTCAAAATGTTGTGCTATAACAGGAACAGTACCCATTCTTTGTTGGTTGAAAAGGGGTTTGAGATCACTGCAGATCATTAAATAGACCCTAAAACTAACGCACCGACTGTGAACTTGACCTAGTGACCTCCAAGTATGCACAACTTAAAGTAGATGTGCAATTGTGACTGTAACACAGTATGACAATGGATTAGCCACTTTTAACGATTAGGATGGTGTCCCCCAAAAACTGACATTTCGCTATAGGAGCTGAAACTGGACCTGATGTTAGTTTCCTCCAGGATCACAATGACTCGTATTGAGAGACTTGTTTCTCTTGTTGGTTAGTTGTTAACGGTTTCAAATTCTTGTACTCGCTGTGAAATATTTTACTGTTGATTGTTTTTTCTACAGGTATACTCTTGCACTCTTGTGGGGAGTTTCATGTTGTTCAATTGTAACTTGTTTAACTGCATGCTCTTATGGTTCTTCCCTTTGGCACTTATTTGGTTTTCCACCATGTATGTTTCATGTTTTGGCTGCTCGCAATGTTTGGGGCTATCTCGTTGTTATGATCAGTGACCTATGCTCTTTTGTAAAGCTCTCTCTTGGAAGTCGCTTTGGATAAAAGCGTCTGCTAAATGCATAAATGTAAATGTAACTGTGTAGCTACGTCGCTCTTCATGGAAACATACCCAGGGCACTCAAGTTTTTTCAAAGGTTTGGCATGAGATAGTTGTAAGCAAGTTGTAACTTGTTGGTTAGTTGTAACTGATTGAACTACTTGTGCTCGCTGTGAATTATATTATTGTTGCTTGCTTTCCTCCAGCTACACTAGCTTTTTCGGGGTTCATGTGGTTTAAATGTAATTTGTTTGACTACATGCTCTTCTGGTTCTTTCCATTGGTACTTATTTGCTTTTCACAATGTATGCTTCATGTTTTGGCTACCCGCAATGTTTTTGGGGCTATCTCGTTGTTTATGAGCATTGACCTATGCACTTTTTGTAAAGCTCTCTCTTGGAAGTCGCTTTGAATCAAATAAATAAATGTAAAATGTTATGTAAACTGTCAACGTTTGGGTACTAAAATATGGGAGACCGGGGGAGGGGGTTGATAGGTGGCATTTAACTCTGTATAACTCGAGAAAGCTATCAACTCGGCAGAAAACTTAACTCCGTATGCCTTTGCCTCGTACATTAATTATATATATATCTCTGCGTGAGATATCCAAGGTGTTGCGTGAGAGTGTGTGAACTGGTTGAAATGCATGAGTCTCACAGCAAATGCGTGAGTCCTGCATAACACTTTGTTAGAACACTTGAATATACATTCACATGCACATTATTATGGGTGCACAACCCTGATAGCTACTGTAGTACTGAATATAGCCTGATTTAAGTCAAACCAGGGGCATAGGTTTGTTTCCAAATGTCCGTGGGACAGTTTTTTGGATGCAGCCATTAAACGTAATTTCCTTAATAAAAAGTGCGGAGGACAGATTTGTCGTTTACATGTGGGACATGTATAATGAAACCTCCGCCTCTGAGTCAAATACCAAGTTATGCAAAAACAAATAAGTATGATGACCTTTTGAGTTGAAAACTGTACAAGAGCACAGAGATAATTTTGCAAGCACAGAGACAGTAATGATACCACTCAATGTTAACACAAATCATAGCCTTCCATGGGTTGGTAGTTGAGTCTATGTGAAGGTCATTACGGTGTGAGCAGCTTGAACTCCTCTGCAGTTTGGGACTTATGATGGGATCACGACCATCCAATCTGGGAGACCACCGCTAGATCCCTGAGCCTCTACCATTAGGACTTCTCAATTACACTAAGCACAGCTGCTTTTAAGACTGACAGGAAACTCTAGAGCAGCGTACATTTGAAGAATTTGATTCTCTTTGACTTCTTCTCTGTGATTTTGACAGGACCACTACCTCCCGGTGGATTGCTGTCCGTCTGACAAAAAAAGGAGGGGAAGTATGTTTGACACAAGGAAAATAACATGAAATGGAAGTTATATGCTCCATAACAAACTTTGTTGTGAAATATTGTATTGATAGTATATACAGTATGTGTGTGTGTATGTATACATATAGAGAGAGGTAGAGAGTATATTTGTCACTGTATACTGAAGCTAACTTTTATTATGTCCATAACTTACTATTTTAGTGTTGAGGTTATGCATGATGTCTCTGCCTAGGGTATAAAAAGCCTGAGGGGAAAAACAGCAGTCAATTGTCAACATGCTCACAGTTCAGTGCATAGCTCTAAATTACAACTTAGGTAGGCTACTGTGTATGCCTACCTAACATTTTATACTCCTTACCTCTTTAACATTTAAACTTGACTTAGCACTCGTTTCCAAGAATTTTACTCCAAAATCAATTGCTACCTGGGGACACCAAATAAACAAATCAGGGATATTATACTGAGATATACAGATGATAGTGCATTACACAATCAAATAAAATCTCATTAGTAATGCAGTCAGATTCACCTTCTCTCCTCTATCTTTAGACACCTGTCTCCTTTCAGTCATGTCACATTTGTTACCGAGGATCATCATCTCCACATCAGATGAGGCATGCTAGGGACCGTTATAACAGACGCATGGAAAGCAAGTAAAATCAGCTGCATCAATGCATGAAAATACATAGGAAATCATTTTCGCATTTCTAATGTCAATTCTGCATACAGAAAATTAAAAAACAATTATGAAGCTTAGCGCAAGTTCAGTCAGGCAAGACCGAACCCTGCATTCGGGCTCACACGATATGTTCCACTATTCACCCTCTCCGCTATGAACGCTCTCTTCTTTCCCTCTTCTCATGTCGGGCTTTCATATGGGTTTCAGTAGGCAATCGATTAGGTTGACTTCGTTCCGGTGTTGTGCCGAAATCTCACTCCCTGCCAGAATTCCACTCCCATATGTGTGAACAGCGCACTGCCTTCCTAGCGTAGGCTATTGCTATGTATAGATTTGCAAACTGAGGCGATTGTTACGAGTAAACTGTACAACCTTGGTTCCCTCATCTTAGGCTTTGAGAAAACTGTCAGTAGGATATTTTATTCAAGTTTCATTTAAATATATATTTGTATGTCGTGCTACATGTAAATCTGAATGATTGTTTCACCAAAATGATGTGATGTTGAGCTGCACTTGAGAAACGCTGTTGATGTTGTGCTGCACTGTTCTATCTTCGGAATAAGGTAATATGTGAATTATGTTGTAGTAGGCAGTGCGCACGTTCACGCGTAGGGGAGTGGAATTCTGTCAGGGAGTGAGATTTCGGCACAACACCTGTTCGGCTCCCTGGGTCGAAGGCTACCGCCACCACCACCAGTGTGGACTCCGTGGAGGATTTCTCTTCGGATGCGGGGCAGACGCCCTTTCGATAATTTATTTCCCATGGGGTCTAAGCTCCAAACACTTGTTGTAACTGACCCAACCTCTATAAAGGTTCTACAGTTGTCATTGTGTTTGTTTTTGTTATTGGTTGATTTTGCCCCGTATTGTTCTTTGATTTGGTTTTAGAAACAGTTATTGTTTAACTGAGTTCCTTGCTCGCGCAAGATCATATACGTGTATATATATGGAATGTTTAAAAAACTGTTAGAATGTAACGGTAAAGGGTTACTGTTTTTAGCACTGTCCGATGAGGCACAAGTTTTTACGGTGTTTATGGATGTTTATGTACTAAGAAAGAAGGATTACAAATAAACAGAAAAACATCTGTTCAAGACTGGACCATATATCGGGGGGAAGCTACAGTAAAAACTTTACCTGCACCTGCTTCATCAAGCTGCCTGCGATCCAACAACGGTACAGGGAGAGCACCAGTGAGTTGTAGCAAGGCTTGTCTAACCAACTGTCAAACTTTCTCTCTCAGAACAACCTGCTTGACCCCAACCAATCGGGCTTCAAGACTGGCCACTCCACAGAGACTGCCCTCCTTTCAGTCACCACTGCCCTCCAGTCTGCCAGAGCGGCTTCGAGGTCATCCGTCATCATTCTGCTGGACCTTTCTGCAGCGTTTGATACGGTTAACCACCAGATCCTGCTCTCCAGACTTTCTGAGATGGGCATCACTGGCACTGCACTCCAGTGGATCTCATCCTACCTGTCGGGAAGATCCTACCAGGTCTCCTGGGGAGGCAAACTGTCAGGCCCTCGCCAGCTCTCCACTGGTGTCCCACAGGGCTCCGTCCTTGGACCCCTCCTCTTCTCTCTGTACACCACCTCACTTGGACCAATCATCACCTCCCATGGCTTCTCCTACCACTGCTACGCTGACGACGCGCAGCTGTACCTGTCGTTCCCCCCGACCGATCCGGGGATCTCAGCTACGATTGAGGCCTGCCTCACAGACATCTCCGCCTGGATGACCGAGCACCACCTCCAGCTGAACCTCGCCAAAACAGAACTTCTCATCATCCCGGCTAAACCCTCCATCTCCCACGATCTCTCAATCACCCTGGGATCTGCGACGGTGAACCCTTCATCCTCTGCCAGGAACCTTGGGGTTACCATGGACGACGAGCTCTCCCTCACGGCCCACATTGCTGCAGTCTCCCGGTCGTGTAGATTCACCCTCTACAACATCCGGAAGATCAGGAGATACCTGTCTGAGCACTCCACCCAGCTGCTAGTCCAAGCACTTGTCCTCTCCAAGTTGGACTATTGCAACTCGCTGCTCGCTGGTCTCCCAGCATGTGCAACCCGCCCTCTTCAGAGGATTCAGAACGCGGCGGCCCGCCTGGTCTACAATCTACCCAGACGCTCCCATGTTACCCCGCTCCTCATCTCTCTCCACTGGCTACCTATCATGGCCCGTATCAGATTCAAGACCCTGGTACTGACCTTCCGAGCAGTGAACGGGACTGCACCCGTCTACATCAAGTCTCTCATGCAGCCTTACACCCCCACCCGTCACCTACGGTCTTCTTCAGACAACCGCCTGGTGGTCCCACCGCTCAAGACCGCCCGGTCCCAACACAAGCTCTTCTCCTGTCTGGCCCCCCAGTGGTGGAATCAACTCCCCACCTCCATCAGAGACACTGAATGTCTCTCCAGGAGTTCCAGGAGTACAACGGTACTTAGGAATGGTTCGCTTGACCCAATGTTAGTTTCCTCAAGGATCACAATGACTCTTGCTTAGAGACTTGTTGCTCTTGTGGTTAGTGGTAGCTGATTTAAACTTTTTGTACTCGCTGTGATATATAGTTTTTATTATTGTTGCTTGTTTTTTCCACAGGTACACCTGCACTTATAGCGGTTCATGTTGTTTAATTGTAACTTGTTTAACTACATGCTCTTATGGTTCTTCCCTTTGGCACTTACTTTGGTTGTTCACAATGTGTGCTTCATGTTTTGGCTACTGGCAATGTTTTTGTGGCTATCTTGTTGTTATGATCAGTGACCTATGCACTTTGTAAAGCTCTCTCTTGGAAGTCGCTTTGGATAAAAGCGTCTGCTAATGAAAAAATGTAAATGTAAATGATGGTCAACGAAGACGGTAAGAAAAGCTTACCGCTAAATGAAATGGATGAAGTCAATGTATTTATAAAGACTCTACAAATGGAAAAAAAGGAAAAGGAGACTTACTAAACCAAGGCGACTGTGAAACCATGTCTAGCGCGGCAGGAATTAGAATCTGATTTTAAAGACGAAATGGATGATGACGATGAGGAGGTAGTTTTGCCCCGTCGTACAGACCGCCCTCTCAAACCTATGGAGAAAAAGCTAGCATATCAGATGGAGGAAGTAAATAGAGGGAAAGACGTTTGCTCAGCTTGTATGAACAATGGAAAATTAAAATCAGAAAAAGATATATCCGAGTGTGAACTGGCTGCTATGGCAGATGGAATTGAAAACGGACTGAATGAAATACGGAAACTTTATGATGAACTAAGAGAGAGTGACACCATTCGCTGTACTTAGAAGGAGAATTGATTCGTGTGAGGCTGTATCGAAAGACATTGTAAAAATTATTACAGAGCGTATAACAGAAGCATATGGAGAATTCAATGAGGAAAATGAAAGGCACCGTCTTCATCAGCTACCACCCCATGACTACGCTCACTCTATATGGCAGTATTGCCTCTCAGTCGCAAGCCAGCCAACACTCTGACACCCTAAGTAGCGGCAAAACGAACTGAGGCAGCCGCAGATCTTGCTGCTAAAGAGGCTCTGTACAAAATAACGCAATTGGAACATCTGCAAGCAGAAAAAGACATTGAGGTGGCCCGTGCTAGGTTTAAAAAATATGATCGGGAATTCAAACAAGAACATGAGCATCATCCTATGCAACTGAACGATAGACAGTTTACCTTCAATGCACCTGTAAATGACCGATATCCTCATTCTGACATGCCAGCACCCCTACTGATGTCTTTTATCTGGCCCAAGCTATTCAAGAGAGTATAGCCACAAGTAGACTCCCAATGCCAACACCCACCATCTTTAGTGGCGACCCAATCCACTACATCGAATGGAGATCCTCATTCCAGTCTCTTATAGACCAAAATAATATTTCCTCTGCTGATAAACTTTATCACTTAAAGAAATATGTCAGTGGTGCTGCTCAAAATTGTCTTGAAGGCACTTTCTTCAGAAGTGATGAGGAAGCATACAGAGATGCATGGATAAAACTCAACAAAAAATATGGACAGCCATTTATAACTCAACAAGCATTCAGAGACAAGATATCAAAATGGCCGAAAATACAACCCAAGGATGCAGAGGGGCTAACATTCTTGGATTTCCTGAATGCCTGCTCACAGGCTATGCCCCATGTGAGAGGCCTGGAAATATTAAATGATTGCGAGGAAAATCAAAAGCTGATGCTTAAGGTTCCTGATTGGCTGGCATCCTGTTGGAACCACCAGGTCACAGTGGCTCTCATGGACGGTAAAGATTTTCCCACCTTCAAGGACTTTACAAACGTTGTGTCTCTAGAAGCAGAGATAGCATGTAATCCCATCACTTCACCACATGCTCTTCACCCTTCCTACGAAAGGAAAGGCACAAACGAATTTAAGGGAAATAAAGCCGACGTCTTCAGCATCCAAACAGCCACAAGAAATGAAAATTCAAACCTCCATGCATGTGGTGCAAAAATGACAATCACCAACTTCCTCAATGTCAAAAAGTTATGGAACAGTCATTAAATGATAGACAGAAGCACGTGAAGGAGAACAGGCTTTGTTATGGGTGTCTCAAACTAGGTCACAACGCCAAAGAATGCCGTCACCGCCACACCTGTGACGCATGCAAGGGAAAGCATCCAACCTGTCTCCATGATGAGAATTATATAGGACGTGGAAGGCGAGAAGGCCAAGAATCCACACCTTCAAGCACTCCAAATGAAGCCACGGCACTCAACGTCACTAGAGGGGGCCAATCACGCAGCACATCCATAGTCGTTCCTGTGTGGGTGTCCGTGGCCACGGATCCATCTAAAGAACAGCTTTTATATGCATTACTGGACACTCAAAGCGACAGCACCTTCATCGACAATGAAGTGAGCAATGAGCTGCAAGCACATACCCAACCTGTGAAGCTGAAACTCACCACTATGCTTGGAAAGAACGTGATTGTGAAATGTGAAAGGGTGTCTGGACTTAGAGTGAGAGGCTACAACTCATACATCCACAATGACCTCCCCCCTGCATATACTGGGGACTGTATTCCGGGGAACCATGATCATATATCCACTCAAGAAACAGCTAGAAGATGGTCTCACTTAAGATCCATCGCAGACGAAGTCGCCCCCCTCCTTACCTGTGAAGTTGGGCTTCTGATTGGATACAACTGTCTCAGAGCATTGACACCCCGACAGGTAATCACAGGAAAAGACGACGAGCCCTACGCCATTCGTACAGATTTAGGATGGAGTGTTGTAAGCTGCTCGACATCAACCCTAGACATAACAGACACCAGCCTGTGTAACAAAGTCTCTGTAAAGGAACTCCCTCCAGTAACGCCCATGGATGTAATCAGCACCCTCGAGTCAGACTTCAAGGACATTAAAGATCCTGTAAAGTAAATTCCATGTTTTGCTTCTTAGTACATTATATACGTGTGAAATTAGTTCCTGAAAGCATGTGCAAAGCGCTAAAACTTTGTCGCACTGAAATGTGGAGTTAGACCGAAGAACAGTTTCTCTTCCGTTTTCAGATCAGGTTTTAATGGGCGGAGCCAAAAAATGCCCTATCTACGTCATTTCGCCCCATCTACATCAGATCACTGAATGTCTCCTCCTGCTGTACTGTTATTGTAGCTTACATCAGCTAGCTAGCTAGCTTCAGGATGTCTCCCACCACCCGCAACTGCATCTTCCCTGGATGCAAGAACTCCAGCTGCGCTGCAACGCCATTTAGGTTCCCTGTTGATAATGAAAGGAAAAATAGGTGGATAGATTTTGTGAAGGCCACGCTCATGGAAAGCTTCGGATAAACTCTAACAGCCGCCTCTGCGCCACTGACCATTTCACGGCGGACAGTTTTAACATGGACCAGAGACAGACGGGGTTCACCAACGCACGGCTTCTCTTGCAGCGCGGAGCCGTACCGAGCATCGCCCCCCCCGGCCGTTCATCCTCCGGTCGCACCTGGACCATCCACCGCCACCTGCAGTTCATCACTCAGTTCTGTGTGCTTGTTATAATTATACTACATAACTTTTCCAGAGGTATCTCTGCTATAATTAGTGCAAACCGCTAACTTGATATTAGGCTACTCTGTGTAGAATGATGGTATTTTGGTGAAATGGTAGCTAATGTGCTAGAAGTAGTTGGAGAGCTCACTGTCTGCTGTCTCTGCTGTAAATGTTTACTCTTGTGTTACAGCTCAGGGGAATATTTCATTTATATGCATCTGTATGTTTCACTCATTGAACAAATACATTCTAATTCTATACTGTTTTGTTCGGCTTGACATAGCGTCCATTAGGTTCGTAGGTAGCTTACTTGAGAGAGGCGGCGCCTTCCAGCGAGGGGGCCGAGCTTCAGCTCCTTCAGGCATGCGACACGCCCCCCAGTCTCGAACAGAGAAAACTGCTGATTTTCTTACGATTTCAAAACCTAATTCAACATACTTGTCGGTGTATTTTTTTCATTCGAATTTGGATGGGTAGTTAATAACACATAATTCTGTGGTGTGGTAAACTTGAAACTCGTTTTTAATTCCACTTTACAGGATCTTTAAAGGACATGACAAAACAGTGTCACAAGAAGATCTAATTTTCCAGAACAAACTGAAAGAAGGCATAAAACAAAATGAACAGACATTATGAGATGCCATTACCCTTTAGGCAACGGACACACTTACCTGACAACAGGAACATCGCTGAAACCAGACTGAATCACTTGAGGAAGAAGTTTTACAGAGATGAGAAATACAAAAAGGATTACACAACATACATGAAGGAAATCATAGAGAGAGGTGATGTGGAAGAGGTGCAAGAAGATGGAATTCCAGGAGAACAATGGTACATTCCCCATCACGGCATATACCACCCTAAGAAGCAGACAAGTTGCGTGTTGTATTTGACGGCTCTGCGAAGTGTGGTGGCACAAGCCTCAACGAACACCTCCTTCCAGGGCCAGATATGATAAACAACCTCACCGGTGTCCTCCTACGGTTCAGACAGCATCAGATAGCTCTCTTGTGTGATATAGAGAAATGTTTCATCAATTTCACGTGCCAGAGCCAGAGCTCGACATTAACTTTTTGAGGCACTTGTCCTTTGGACAAGTACATTAATGTTTCACTTGTCCATGCACAAAAGTCACTTGTCCGGGTAAAGATTTATAATTGTATTTTTAAAAAAAACATTGTGTTGACGTTTTGTAGCTAGCTAGCGTCGGCAGCTGTGTACCTAGCAAGCATTAGCAGCATTTGTATCGGTTAAATGTCTACATAGTTAAATATCAGCACATATTCAACTGTAAAGTAGGCTATACACCTTTTAATACAGGGCTGCCAACGCTCACGCATTGGCCTTGAGACACACAATTCAACCAGTTCACACGCTCTCACGTCAAACCTTGTACTTCTCATGCTAAGAAGGCAACGCCAACCAAGTAGTCCTGCTAATGTTGTAAACAGTAATGGACGAGGCACAGGCACAAAGGAGTGAAGCAAATAGACGCGCAAACACCCGTGAAAGCTCGTCTCGGGGCTATTTATCTTATTTTAGATACAGTATAAATTTAGCTAGCTTGCAAATACTGAGGATAGCCTACCGAAGTAGAGTTAGCCAATGTCGTAGTGATGCTAGCTAATGTTAGTTTGTTATCTGTATAACATTTCACTGGGTCTTACAGCACTGCTTGATTTACTGGAATTATTATGAAATGTTATGCTCTACTAGCCATTTGCTTACTTGAGCAAGTCACAGTATTTCAAAGCCCTGATAGTGTAACTGAGATGACACAGTAAATAATTCCTCTTTCAAGTAATAAGCCCCGTTCAAGTGTTGAGCATGATATTAGATGCATCGTCTGTAGAGATATTGGGACGAAGCCACTTCTTTTGTGTTTTGCTAATGCAGAATTCGGTAAAATAAAATCGGTAAAATAAACATAACTAGAGAGGGTACAATTTCTGGGGAAATTGTAGGGTGTGCTTGCTTGCGTCGGTTGCACAGGGGTCCGTTTTTGAATGACATTTTTACAACTGATATTTCTGTATATGTCATATAAAAATGCATACTTATTATTTATAAAGATTACATAGATTTAAAAGCATTTTTTTTTGCTGCTCATTTACAACTGAAAATACGAGTGAAGTGTAGAATGAAATAGATGTCTTCTCATTTCCCCTGCAAGAGGCAGCCTCATCGTTGAATCAAAACGAATAAATTTGGCAGACCGGTGTAAAAATTGACCTAATCTCTATGACTTAAACGTCCTTTTAAGTTTTTCCCTTCT
The DNA here is from genome assembly GCF_038355195.1 of Osmerus mordax. Lineage (NCBI taxonomy): Eukaryota > Metazoa > Chordata > Actinopteri > Osmeriformes > Osmeridae > Osmerus > Osmerus mordax. The sequence continues at coordinate 13,394,985 of NC_090053.1, forward strand.
CGTGATATTTTCAAGCATTTAGCCTACTCATATTGCATTCATTCATGAATAAAGAACCCCCTTTGAAGATTATTCTACGACTTTACCGGCAGTAGAAGATTGAATCGCGATTCAAACAGTACCATCTGCTAACTGAAAATATGCCCCCCAAAACGTAAATAAGCTTGACATTTATTTAGTGGAAAATCGCTCATTCATAAAAAGCTCACTGGTAGCGACCATTGTCAGTAACAACGCAAAATGCGATATAGCCCTGTGTGGAGAAGCTGCCCCGGTAAATTGTACTACTACGGTACAGTACTAGACTACTGCTGTGTTCGTCTTGGTAGCGATTGCGTTGGTTGAATTGGATTTAACGTTCCGTTACGTACGGTTTAGGCTGAAATTAATTATTTTCATGAACAGATTGACAATGTTTAGGCTGTGGCAATGAAGTTCAGGTTAGTAGTTAGATAGACTTTTGATTTAAGTAAGGAGAGTGCTGAACATGTTCTGTCGCCGTTTGACTTCCTAAACAGCTGTGTAGTGTAGATGTTTTTGTAGTGTGTCTCGCGTAAGCTACAGCGTTGCAGTGAGCTACACTGGTTTGAAACGACAGGTAATGGTAATTTCACCAACAAATCGTTTACTAATGTCAGAATAAATCCTACAACGAAAATGTATATGTGAGGAATGTTTATTTTAACGATTGAAAACAGATAACGCTACATCATAGACCATTGTAGTATGTGTTGCCCGGGCAACACAGGCTAATGTCATGATGCTAATACTTCAGTGAAATAGTAGACTACTGTTTCCGAAAGTAGATGTACTTCCTTAATAATATCAGCTTATATTGTACATTACACATCACAATTGTGTGTCATATCACAAAGTAAAATGAGTAAATAGTTATCACCCTGGCCTCTTTTCTTGTGGCGTTTCTGCAGCTGCCTTGCAGTAAAGCTATAGTTAGCCTAGCTATCCCCCAAGTTAACAGATGCGAAACGAATGTTCTGCCAAAGGTAGTCACGCGGGTTTTCGTGACGTTAGTGACGTAGTGACGTTAGTAACGTCAGTGACTGTGGCTAGCAAATTAGCCACCGTTAGCTTCACTTTTCGCCACAAAAACTTAACTTCAGCCTAAACCATGCAACGGAACGTAAATTCCAATAGAAGCAACTCAATCGCTACCAAGACGAAACTTTTGACACCTACTTTGTCTATGTAGGCCAAATATTGACTGAGTTTTAGGGGGGCAAAAAGAATAATAAAAATAATAATAATAATATATATGTGAGAGAACAAAGGTTGTGCCCTTGCCGAAGGCAAAGCACACCCAATGAGTGGAACATAACGTGAAGTAACATGGCATTTTGTTTGAGTTTTAACTTGTCCAGTGGGGCAAGTAAATCTCTCTTTCACTTGCCCTACAAAAAAATCCACTTGTCCCGGACAAGCGGACAAGCCTTAATGTCGAGCCCTGCCAGAGCAGGATCGCAACTACTTACGATTCCTGTTGTGGAAAGACGTAGATGCCAACACACAGCCTAAGGAGTACCGAATGAAAGTCCACCTTTTCGGCGCAGTGTCATCCCCTGGCTGCACGAATTATGGGCTGAAACACCTGGTCAATGAAAACAGACTCTCGCACCCATTAGGTTCACAGTTTGTAGAAGAGACTTCTACGTGGACGACAGAGTCACAAGTACGGACACGGTGGAAAAGTCCATTCAGTTGGCACAAGAAGCAAGAGACATATGTGCCAAAGGGGGTCTCCGTCTCCACAAATTTGTTTCACACAATGAAGCCGTTCTACAGAGCATACCTGCATCTGAACGAGCAACGGATACGTCGACAAAGAATTTGACTTTCTCAGACACACAACTCGAGCGAGCTCTCGGAATCCACTGGAGCATACAAGGGGATAGTTTCAGATTCAACAACACTTTATCAGACCAACCAGGGACACATAGAGGCATATTGGCCACTGTAGCCTCCATATATGATCCTCTTGGCTTCCTGGCACCATATGTTATATCCGGGAAGAAGATCTTGCAAGAAATGTGCCGTCAAGGTTTTGGCTGGGACGACCCCCTACCTGAAATGCTGAGGCCATGGTGGGAGAGCTGGCGACGTGACTTTGCAAACTTAGAAAAGATCAACATAGCTCGATGTTATGTACCCGTCAATTTTGGAGAAGTCATTGACACAGAAGTGCACCACTTCGCTGATGCGAGCACCAGTGGATATGGACAGTGCTCTTACTTGAGAGTCAGGAACCAAAGAGGAGAGATTCACTGCTCTCTAGTGATAGGAAAGGCCCGTGTCGCTCCCACAAAGCTAACGACCATACCAAGGCTTCAATTGACAGCGGCAGTAGTCTCAGTTAGTATCAGCAACATGCTTAGAGAAGAGCTTGGCTGTGCTAATGCAAAAGAGTACTTCTGGACAGACTCCAAGGTAGTGTTAAGCTACATCAACAACGACTCAAGACGCTTTCACACATTCGTTGCTAACAGGGTTCAGAAGATCCGCAATAGCACAACGGCCCAGCATTGGCATCATGTGCCCACCGATAAGAATCCTGCAGACGGAGCATCCCGCGGAAGAACAGTGAATGAGCTGCTCAGATCTGACTGGTTCTCCGGTCCCATGTTCCTGTGGGAAAGCGAAATACCAACATCAGAAGATGTGATACCAGACCTGGCGATAGGAGATCCAGAGATCAGAAAAGCTCAAACGCTGCAGACTTCTGCATTACAGGCCTCAGAACCAATCTGTATTGCAAACCGTCTGTCAAAATTCTCGTCATGGTCCCGAGCCATCCAGTCGGTGGCCCGCCTTGTGCGACGGGCAAAGAAAATCAAGTCAAAAGTGCCCTCCACGGGGGGAACAAGATGGCGCTGTAGAGTGAACAGCATTGTAAGCCAGCTCCAGTGGCATTTATCAGAGTTTATATATTAATCTATCATGTCTGGACAGTAAAAGTACGGAATTTTGTAGGGGAGGTACTCTAACATGAGTCTAGATCATTATTTTCGCCAAAATTCAGAAAGCATGGAAAAAACATCGAAGAAAGTGGTGAAGACTACTCCTGAGGGAACTGGTGTTAGCGGTGAACTAGCGGTTGCTAGCCCAGGGATGGAGCCAAATATTATTCAAGCTTTGGACAACATCACTGACAAACTCACTATGGTGATCGACGCAAAAGTTTCCACAGTCTTAGAGGCCATTAAAGATCAGACAGCACAGTTGCAAGCAATTGCAGCACGCGTAGGGGAGGCTGAAAAAAGAATTTCTGATGTCGAGGACACAACTATAGCCTCAGAAGCTAGGATAGCATCCCTTGAAAAACAAGTGCGCGACATGTTTGAGCACATCGATGATCTTGACAACCGAGGTCGTAGATGCAATGTGCGTGTGGTTGGCATACCAGAAGGCTCCGAAGGGACAAATCCAGTGGAATTTTTAGAAACGTGGATACCAGAACACCTTCAAATGACTGTGAAAGATGGTCGTTTAAAGCTTGACAGGGCTCACAGATCATTGGCACCGAAACCCAGTCATAACCAGCGTCCAAGACCATTTATACTGAAGTTTCACAACTTTCAAGACAAACAGCGGGTAATGGATGCGGCACGGCGGCTCGGATCTCGAAGTCAAGATGATGCTACGGCCAGAAAGCCCAAAGTTTCCTTCTTCAATGACTACTCGGCAGAAGTGGTTCGGCGGCGGAAGGCATTTGATGACACGAAGACCCGACTAAGGAAAATGAACGTGATCTATGCATTGCTCTATCCGGCTACTTTAAGGGTGACAGTCGATGGTAAGCAGAAGAGATTCGACTCTCCGAAAGATGCCGCTTTACTCGCACAGTCATTAGAAGAAGGACGCAAAGGTATGCCAGACTGAAGACTGGACTCAGACACTGATTTTTTAAGATTAATGTGGTATGTTACCTCCTGTTTGAGTTTATCTATACATAGACTTTATATTTTATTTGCCAAGTATAGCCACTGTGAGTAGGCTGACGTGTTGTTGTTTTTTTTTGTGACGATGGTGGTGAGGAATGAAGATTGGGTGGCAAGCTCTTTAGTCTTGCCGTGGGCGATGTTTGGAACTCCCTGCAGGTTAGGTAGCAGGGACAACCCCCTTGAACATTTAAGTTTAATTTGTTTATTTTTGTATAGTAGTTCTTGTTCACATTACTTTTTTTGTTTTTCTTCTCTTGGCTCAGTGACTGCACATGTCGTTTTATATGTTTTAGGATTCATGTTCTCAGCATACTTTCTCTACATAACGAATAAAGTTGGCCTATAGGCGAGTAATACGTTACGTCTATGTACATGGAACATAAAAGGGGTTCATAGTCCTGTTAAAAGAAGAAAAGTACTGCGTTTTTTGAAAAAAGGGCATATTGATATTGCTCTCCTGCAAGAAACGCACTTGGATGATGAAGAGCATCTCAAATTGCAGAAGGAAGGTTTTAATCAGGTGTTTTTTTCCTCATTCACCTCAAGAAGTAGAGGAGTGGCTATATTAGTGAGAAGGAACTTTCAGTTTTCATTGCTGAACTGTATTAAAGATAAAAGTGGCCGATATGTTATTGTAAAGGGCATCTTGCAAGATACAGTTATATCTATACTGAACGTGTACTACCCTCCTGCTCACCCCTCTGACTTTATAACTAAGGTATTCTTGGACTTTTCTGAGATTCAGTCAGATATTGCCATTGTAGGTGGAGATTTTAACTGCATACTAAACCCACTTATTGATAAATTACCTTCTAAAGCTATGTCTCTTTCACCACAGGCTAAGGCACTCTGTTCTATTTGTGAGGATTTAGGATTTGTTGATGTTTGGAGAACAATTCACACTTCTGATAAAGCGTATACTTTCTTTTCTGCACCTCATGGCTCTCACAGTAGGATTGACTACTTTTTCATGTCAGGTCTCGCGATGCACAGGGTTTTGTCTTGCTCTATTGGTAGTATTTTGATTTCTGATCATGCCAAGGTAATTTTGGACCTCTCCATCAAGGGTGTAAATAGTGGAGTGAAGTTCTGGAGACTGAACACATCAATCTTGAAAGATCATACATTTGTTACTCATTTTACCACTGAATTTCAGTATTTTATCTCCATTAACACTCGATCCACAGACAACCCGGCCTTATTATGGGAAACTGCTAAAGCATATGCTAGGGGGTTGATTATTTCCTTTTCAGCAAGTAAAAAAAGGCAAAAAAGAGAAAAGCAGAATCTGTTAATGGCTGAACTTAAAACTAAAGAAAATGCTTATGTTGAGTGCCCATCTCCCACTATTTTGACAGAAATATCTGCAATTAGAACAACCGTAGACAACCTTTTAACACAAGATGAGGAAGTCAAAGTCAGATTTATTAGACAAAAGTTTTATGAACATGGGGATAAACCTGGGAAATACCTAGCATATCTCACAAAAAAAAGAGCAGAGTCACAAACCATTGCAGCCCTTTGTGATGCTCAAGGCAGCCGTATATATGATAATAAGCTTATAAATGACACCTTTAAGATATTGTATCATAATCTCTATAGTTCTGAGCAGCCAAGGGATGCGTCTGTTCTGATGGATAAGTTCTTTGACCAGCTAAACTTGCCCACTATACCATCAGAACATAAACTTGCTCTTAATTCACCCATTTCCAGAGAAGAGGTGTTTAATGCCATAGGAACTCTTCAGAATGGGAAAGCTGGTGGACCGGATGGGTACAGCAGTGAATTTTACAAAGAGTTTTCAGGCATATTAGTAGACCCTTTAGTCAGCATGTTTAATGATGCTTTCTCAAATAAAGAGTTACCCCCGACCTTGAAAGAAGCAAATATCTCACTCATACTGAAAAAGGGGAAATGTCCTGAGTCCTGTGCCTCTTATAGGCCCATATCCCTTCTAAATGTAGACAGGAAGATCTTGGCAAAAATGTTGGCTATACGCCTTGAAGGTCTCCTACCTAAAATTATAAAAGAGGATCAAACTGGTTTCATAAAGGGGAGAAACTCTTATAACAATGTTAGGCGTCTTCTTAATATCATTCAGGTCTTCCAACGTAGACAAGTTGATGGTTTAGTGCTTTCTCTGGATGCAGAGAAGGCCTTTGACCGAGTTGAATGGTCATATTTATTTTACTGCTTGGAGAAATTTGGTTTAGGGGATAATTTTATTAGATGGGTCAAGGTCTTGTACGATAATCCTCAAGCAGCCATTCTTGCTAATGGACTGAGGTCTGACGGTTTCCCTGTGCATAGAGGAACAAGGCAGGGCTGCCCATTGTCCCCCCTGTTGTTTGCCATGGTTAGTGGAACTCTTTGCCAGTCTCCTGGCTAGGTCGTATAGCTCTTATTAAGATGAACATATTGCCTAGATTGCTTTACCCTATCCAAATGATCCCAGTTTTATTTTCAAATGGAGTCTTAAAAAAACTAAATGGTTGGCTTAGTGCATTTATATGGAGCAAACGTAGACCAAAGCTAAAGATGGCTACCTTACAACTGCCAAGCTCTGAAGGTGGATTAGATTTACCAAATTTGAGAAAGTACCAGCTCTGTGCTCATTTGCGATATATATATGATTGGATCGTAAATGAGACAGCCTCTGTCTGGCTGGATGTGGAAACCTCCCTATCAAAATACCCACTGAAGAACCTGTTGTTTGTTAAGAGTTTTAAAACTGTTAGGTCATGCTGTGACAATATTGTTACTCTCAATACAATTAAGGCTTGGCGACTAACACGTAGACTTGAGGGGAGGTCAAAACTAACATCAGTTTTCACTCCTATTTTGAACAACCCCGATTTCCAACCAGGACTTCTTGATGCTGGCTTCAGACAGTGGCAGGATTGTGGCATTTATGTGTTGAAAGACCTAATTTCTGATAATACATTAATGTCATTTAACCAAGTGGTTGAGAAATATAATATCCCCAGACAGAACTTCTTTCGTTATTTACAGATAAGACATTATATATTGCACAGTACAACCCTAATTGATAACCCTGGTGCATCTCATCTTGAGAAAGTACTGTTTGCAACACCTTGGAGATTGTCTATCAGTCTACTCTACGGAGCTATGCGTACTCTGGCAACTGTGGCTTTGCAAGAGCTTAAAGAAAAGTGGGAGAGCGAACTTTCTGTTACAATCAATGACAATGAGTGGGACGATATTTGGGTCTACGCTAAATCAATTTCAGTCTGTAATCGAGCCAAATCTATACAGCTAAAAATTTTACATAGAATGCATATATCCCCCAACCGCAGACATCATTTTAATCCAACTTTGTCGCCAATGTGTCTTAAATGTAAAACAGAGATTGGTACTCTAACCCATTGCCTTTGGTCATGCCATAAACTGCAAAGATACTGGGCTAATGTTTTGACAGAAATTGAAAAGATACTTGGGCAAAACTTACAGATGGATCCAATGTCTCTTATTCTAGGTCTCCCTTCTAGATATGTAGTGTTAAAAAACCAGAGGCTCTTCTGTATTCTTACATATGCAGCTAGGAAGAATATATTATTACAGTGGATAAGCGATAGACAGCCAACTGTTAAGGGCTGGCATAATGTTTTGTTTGATTTAGTACCTCTAGAGTACCTGACATGTGTGATACATTCCAAATCTAAACAATTTTATAAAGTTTGGGAACCTTATCTGAATTATTTGGGCCCCAACGTTTCTGACATTATGTTACAGGGATTTTTTGAAAATCCGTAAGAGAGAATACTTTGCTGTGTATCTGTTTTCTTTCTTTATTCATCATTTTTATTGTATTGTATGTGTGTAGCTGAGCCGATGTTGTTGTATCTGTGTGTTGTGTTTGTGATGTGTGTGTTTGTTTGAAGTATGGTTGTGTGCTAAAAAAATTTAAACCAATAAACATATTTACAAAAAAAAAAAAAAAAAAAAAGAAGTGCCCTCCACAGTGAGTGAACGGAAGGGTGCAGAATATGTCATAACATATGAGAAAGAAATTGAACAGTTAAAGAAAGGAAATCAATTGACTAAAAATAACAAACTTTACCAACTGGATGTCTTCATTGATACGGACGGCATTGTGAAGGTAGGAGGGAGACTCCGCCATTCGTCTCTCTCACAGTCACTGAAACATCCCATTGTCATTCCAAAGGAGCATCATGTCTCAAGGCTGATAAAAGCTTTTGCTGAAAACCACATTGCTCCTCCTGAATCCAAGGTTCGACAATCCGGCGGACCCTCCTCTCCAGCACCCCTGAATAGACTTTCCCAGGGAGGCTGAGGAGTGTGATCCCCCTAAAGTTGGAGCACACCCTCCGGTCCCCCTTTTTAAAGAGGGGAACCACCACCCCGACGCGATGTTGCAGAGTCGTGCCAACCAAGACAGCCCTACAACATCCAGAGCCTTAAGGAACTCCGGGCGGACCTCATCCACCCCAGGTGCCTTGCCTTTCAACCACCTCATTTTCTCACTTGTTGTACTTCTAAACTCGCAGAATGAAATCAAAACAACCACTAGCGCGGTGGTTTCATTCCACCTTAGATTTAATGAATGGTCACATTTATAATCTTTGAAATAATTTGATCAGTCTTCAAAATATTATAATTATATATGCATATGGAAAACGTTTCAACAACAATGATATGGTATGCAATGCCATAGATTAATTATACATTACATGTTTATAATATTTTGCCATTTTGCGGAGGAACCCGCATCGCTGCTTGCAGCTCTATTTTTTTATTCTGACCAAACGGTTTCTAGTCTCCCGATAAATCCTCCGGTTGTAAAACATAGCAATGCGTGTTTATTTGAGCCCATCACAACACTCTGATCATCTGTTTAGCGAGACTGTGTAAACCACTGCAAAACAAGCCAGGTTCACCACAGTAGCTAGATACTTGTAGTCTATGCATGGTAGAGATAACTGTAATGGTTATCTCTAATGAAGTAAATTGATTGTTCAGGTGGATCCCTTGCCTGTTGCACAAATTCATTTTAGTAACCCGGAGTTGGGCTAGTAATCTGAAGGTTACCGGTTTGATTCCTGGCTCTGCCAAATGACGGTGTGTCCTTGGGCAAGGCACTTCACCCTACTTGCCTCAGGGGGAATGTCCCTGTACTTACTGTAAGTCGCTCTGGATAAGAGCGTCTGCTAAATGTAAATGTAAAATGTAACCTAAGCCAGGACACATTCCCACTGATGCTAGGCATGATTTAAAATTCCCTTCCATGACAAGTTATGGCACTCCAAACAACCTGTTTAAAAAACCATGAGAAAGTTATTCTTTACAGCAGCAACCCAGTCATCGCCGTTGTCCCGTTTTTATAGGAAATGTACAAGCAGTTTCAACTTAGGCTGAATCTAACAACGCTTACCACAGGAGAAACAGCTTACTTTTTTATACAGTAGCTGAACATGACAATATTCAACACTGAGAATAGCTCAATGGGCTGGGGTGGTGACCTGTAAAGTATCAGGTTGTAGGTTGGAATCCAGCCATAGTCTTTTGGCCTGTCATAATTTTGATTATTTGTTTAGTTCAACAGGATGACATCTTTCTGAAGTACCACAAACAATTTCACCTTGGTATGTCAAAATATGATTGAATTAAAGCTGTTTCAACGTTGGCTGAATCTAACAACGCTTAACACAGGAGAAACACCTTACTTTTTTATACAGTAACTGAACATGACAATATTCAACACTGAGAATAGCTCAATGGGCTGGCATGGTGACCTGTAAAGTATAAGGTAGTTGGTTGGAATCCAGCCATTATCTTTTGGCCTGTCATAATTTTGATCTGTTTAGTTAAACAGGATGACATCATTCTGAAATACCATGCACAATTTCATGCAATTTCACCTTGAAATGTCAACCATTTCTTAACCTTTGTCCCAAAGCTGACCAAAGCTAATACTCTGCCCTTTCTATTCATACAATCTCAACAGTTGGTGTGTAGCAGAGAAGATAGAGGGACTGACTTTTGTAACCTTATGCTCATGAGTTCAAATCCCCATTCAGCCTGTTGTTGGCCAAACATTAAGTAGTTTTGCTCCCTTGTTGTCCAACTCTCGATCTTCTACAGTGTACATGTTTATAATATTTTGCCATTTTGCGGAGGAACCCGCATCGCTGCTTGCAGCTATATTTGTGTTTGTTTTTGTTATTGGTTGATTTTGCCCCGTATTGTTCTTTGATTTGGTTTGAGAAACTGTTATTATTTAACTGAGTTCCTTGCTCGCGCAAGATCATAGACGTGTATATATATGGAATGTTTCAAAAACTATTAGAATGTAACAGAAAAGTTATTGTTTTTAGCAGTCTCCGATGAGGCACAAGTTTTTACAGTGTTTATGGATGTTTATGTACTAAGAAGGAAGGATTACAAATAAACTGAAAAACATCAATTCAAGACTGGACCATATATCGGGGGGAAGCTACACTCGTAATAAACATCACTTTACTCATCAAGGTCTCTCCTGATTGAAATATATTACATCTTAATTAACTGCAATTCATGACGCTGGTGCTGGACTCAACCTAGGCTACTTCAATTAAAGGGCACATTACATTGTTACAATTTACATTCATACAACCAACCTCTTCAATATTACGAATCCAGTTCTTTATATTTTCAAAGGACTTCTCGTTGCTGATGTCATAGACCAACATTATGCCCTGAAAGGTAGAAACACTGCTGGTAATTTATTGTTCTCTTTTAATTTCTAACATGTCTGTAGCATATAACTGTAGATCACATCAATAAAATAAATATATAGCCAATATATTTTGAGTTATAGATGGTATAAGATAGGTAGTATGAGCTGTGAATTGCAGGGTAGCTCTTACCATGGCTCCCCTATAGTATGCTGTGGTTATAGTTCGAAACCTCTCCTGTCCTGCAGTATCCCTGTAAAGAATAGGCAAAGTCTAAACTGTGTCAGGCCTTCTTTGAAGTTCATAAGATTCTGTACATTATGTAAACTATTGGTCACTTGTCACAGTGTTAGTTAAATAATAGTCTGGAATATCAGTTGCCCCAATGAGTTACCTTATGTATAGTAGGCATGCAGTCACCTACCATATTTGTAGCTTGACTCTCTTTCCGTTTAACTCTATTGTTCTGATTTTGAAGTCTATACCTGCAATTACATTATGGCAATGGAATGTACATTGCTTGAGTTATGTTTGAAATAATAAGAGCTTAAAGTAAGAGCATGACCCCAAGCTGGTTGTCTTCTGCCATTGGATATTGAAGAATATAACAGTTCTTAATTAAGTGATGGGCCACCACATGCCATCTATACCGACCCAGTGAGAGCCGGGTACTCACCTATTGTTGATATGAAGGTGGTATTGAAAGCGTCTTCGCTGAATCTGAATAGAAGACATGTCTTGCCTACTCCACTATCTCCAATTAGCAAGAGTTTGAACAGATAATCGTATGTTTTCGCCATTTAAACACTCTGGTGCGAAATAGTTAACGATAATGTCTAACTAGGCTACTTATAATCTAACGCGTAGATCTAGCAATCCGCTTCACTTCACCAGCTGTCTGGGGAGGAGTTAGGCAGTGACGTATACATAAATTGCAGACTGGTCCATGTAGTTGTAGACACCGTGGTACAGTTGGTTGGAAGTTCGATATTCAACAGATATTCAGACGCCCAGTATTGTGTTAATTTAGCCGGGGTTTAGCGACGCTACGACCGGCCGCTTAGCCTATGCTTTTGGCTGCCTAAACAACGCGTATGTTTAGGGACCATCAACAAATTACATCTTTAAAATTTCAAAGGTCAATAGCTTTTCAACAACATGAACTAGGAACATAAAAATTATGTTTAACTGTTCAAAATGTATGCATACACATTGCACAGCCTTTATTTTGTTTATTTTCATTTCAGGTTGTAACAAAATGTTTTTTCATTCAAAATAAATCTTCAAACTTCAATAGCTTTTTGGTCATGTGACGTATCATCCTCAAATTAGTTTCAGAGTGTTCATTGACTATGCATACATGTTGCACAGCCTTTAGTTATTTCATTTTTACCTCAAACTAATTTCAGTGAATTTCTGAAAGTTTGAAACTTCAATAGCTTTTTGGTCATGTGACGTATCATCCTCAAATCTATTTCAGAGTGTTCATTGACTATGCATACATGTTGCACAGCCTTTAGTTTTTTCATTTTCACCTCACACTATTTTCAGTGAATTTCTGAAAGTTTGAAACTTCAATAGCTTTTTGGTCATGTGACGTATCATCATCAAATTAGTTTCAGAGGGTTCATTGACTATGCATAAATGTGGCACAGCCTTTAGGTTTTTAATTTTCACCTCAAAGTATTTTCAGTGAATTGTTTAGTATTTCAAACTTCAATAGCTTTTTGGTCATGTGACCTATCATCCTCAAATCAATTTCATTGTCCATTCACTTTTCTTTCCTTTTGGTTTAGTAAATAAATTACAGGTATAAATTGCTGAACGGGCTATTTAGGAGGAGAAGCAGTGCTGAGATTCCACCGCCATTTCCTTCCAACACACCCAGAACATGCAATCACTAAACAGTATCAAACTGCAATATCTGTGCCATCGCACATCATGGCATGACATATGATCAAATAACTGGAGTGCTATTCATCTGATAGCTTTATTACACAAGACCAGGTGCATGGTCACACCAAAAGATTGTAGAGGATAAAGTATAATAGCTCTTTAATAACAATACAACTAAACACATTCAAAACAAATTAAATACAGAACGCGAGCCACATAATTGTTATTTCCCCCATAATACTTAAATACATTTTCTAAGCAATACAAAGAAAATGTTGTGCTAAAAGGGATTGAGACTAAAGAAATAAGCAAATGAATAAAATAAATTATTTGGATGCAAGAAAAATAATTGCAGCATACGTATAGTAGCCACCTCATCAACATTGGTGTCAAAATTCAGGGGTTTCCTGAAAAACACATGTAAGAAGTGTTAATAAGATATCTTTTTTATTTTATTCTGTAGTCAGTCTGACAGTTCAAATGAAAATATTGAAGATTCTGAATTCCTAATTTGACTTACAGAAGACGGTCAGTGACAAAGACAAAACTTCCATCTTCTTCTCTTTACTTTGTTCAGGAAAGGTGTAGTCATACCAAGGCATACCTGATGGAACCATCTTTGACAAGAGTCACACTGGATCTAAAAAGTAATTACAATAATATTGTTATTATTATATAAGTATTAAAGTCCATGAATGACAACCTGTAACACACTAGCATAAGAAATGCCCTCAGATTATCTATATTTCTAATAATGACCTTGTGTTTTACTGCTGGGTTTTTGTTGGATTGTAGCAAATAAAGCTGCAAAATAGTTATTTGTGTGTGAGCAATGGTAATTCTTGGTTAGTTTAAACCAGGCATACACATTTTGCTTCCTCCACACAGATTGTAAGATTTACATACATGTAAACCATATCATTTCTGGAGTTAATTTATCATCATATTGACATGAATGCATGTCTTTAATTAAGTAGTATTGTCATAATTACATTCACACTAGTGTTACAATGAAATAGCTGACCCATATTGTATTTGGTCCACATCCAGGGGGCTTGTCTGTTCCGCACAGTGAACAGTCATTGTTTTCATCAAAGACTGGAACAAAATGAAAGTATATTTCAAGCCAAAAGTTAATATTGAATTCAATCAGACGTAATCTCCAATTTAACTCTCCATACCTGTGTACTCCAGAATGTCTGTTGCCATCTGTAATAAGGGCTTCTTCTTATGCCGTTTTTATTTTACACCGGCCCAAAAGGTGCCTCAGCCAGTCGGGCATTTGCCCAGTATGACAAATTACCAGTCCAGGCCTATTTGACTTTACAGTTGGCCTTTGGGTTTTACCCCTTACTCCACTTCCTAGGAGTCGAAGGGTTTGGATATGTCACTGTCATTAACACAAATTGTGATTATATGAGAGAAAGTCTCAGCCTCTAAATGGACATGTGCAAATGTACTTTGTTAGCAGTTAAACAGGCCTTTGAAATATACAGGTCACATGACCGAAAACCTTTTGACGTTTCAAACATTCAGAAATTCATCTACAATAGTGTGAGAGGAAAATCAAAATTTGGTTTTATTCACCAAGGTTTACACAAACACGAAATTTACTGTGGCCGGAAGGTGCAAACAATAAACATATACGGAGTTTCAATCAAAAATTATAAAACTACTGTAGTCTAACTAATCCTAGGAAATAAAAATCTAAAAAATAAAACAATCCAAAATCTAAATGATAAAATAAAATAATATATAGAAAATAAGAATTTAATAAGAATTAAATGAATATGAATGGGCAATAGTGCAATAAGGTGGCTTGTGCGTAGTGCAATGATGCAGTGATACACTAATAATAGATAATAGTTAAATGTCAGTGGGAATCCTTGGCCTTGTTGAAGAGGCCAGTAGAGGATGGAAAGAAACTGTTCTTGTGGTGTGAGGTTTTGGTCCTGATGGACCGCAGCCTTCTGCTGGAGGGGAGTAGCTGGAACAGAGTGTCCAGGGTGGGAGGAGTCGGCCACAATCTTCCTCACTCGCCTCAGGGCCCTCGAGGGTAGGCATATTGCAGCCAATTACCTTCTCAGCAGCCCGGAAGATACGCTGCAGTCTGCTCTTGTCCTTGGCAGTGGCAGCAGCATACCAGACGGTGATGGAGGAGGTGAGGATGACTCAAAGATGGCTGTGTAGAAGTGCACCATCATTGTCTTTGGCAGGTTGAATTTCTAAGAAGTATATCCTCTGTTGTGCTTTCTTGGTGAGGGAGCTGATGTTCAGTTCCGACTTGAGGTCCTGGGAGAGGATAGTGCCCAGGAAGCGGAAGGACTCCACAGTGTTGACTGGGGAGTCGCACAGGGTGATGGGGGTGAGTGGGGCTATGTTCCTCCTGAAGTCCACAACCATATCCACTGTCTTAAGACCATTTAGCTCTAAGTTGTTCTGGCCGCACCAGGTGACCAGGTTGTCAGCTTCCCAGTTGTAATCAGAGTCGTCCCCGTCAGAGATGAGCCCAATGAGGGTGGTGTCGTTCGCAAACTTCAAGAGTTTGACGGATGGATGACTGGAGGTGCAGCTGTTGCTATATAGGGAGAAGAGCAAAGGGGAAAGGATGCAGCCCTGAGGAGATCCGGTGCTGATGGACCGGGAGTCAGAGACGTGTGTTCCCAGCTTAACACACTGCTTCCTGTCAGACAGGAAGTCTGTAATCCACCTGCAGATGGAGTCGGGCACGTCCACCTGGGAGAGCTTGTCCTGGAGCAAGGCGGGGATGATGGTATTGAAGGCAGAGTTAAAGTCCACAAACAGGATCCTGGCGTAGGATGCTGGGGAGTCCAGGTGATGTAGGGTGAAGTGGAGGGCCATGTTAACTGCGTCGTCCACAGACCTGTTGGCTCTGTAGGCAAACTGCAGGGGGTCCAGGAGAGGGTCCGTGATGGCTTTGAGGAGTCTTTGAAGACTTCATTACCACAGAGGTCAGTGCGACGGGTCTGTAGTCATTACATCCTGTTGGCCTTGGCTTTTTGGGCATAGGGATGATGGTGGAGGACGGGCTGGCACATGGCATGTCTCCAGGGAGGTGTTGAAGATGGTGGTGAACACCGGAGACAACTGGTCAGCGCAGTGCTTGAGGGTGGCTGGAGACACAGAGTCCGGCCCAGCTGCTTTGCGAGGGTTCTGCCTCTTTAAAAGTCTGTTAACTTCTCTCTCCTGAATGGAGAGAGTCGTCACTGTGGTGGGGGGGAGGCCTCTTGGGTGGGGAGGTGCAGTTCAGGACAGTCCAATTGTCTTTCAAATCTGCAATGAAACTCTTTCAGGTCATTGGCCATTTGGGAGTCGTTAACGGTGTGGGGGTCTCTGGGCTTGTAGTTGGTGATCTTCCTAAGCCCTCTCCAGACAGAAGCAGTGTCTTTAGCAGGAATTGGTGTTTTAGTCACTCTGAGTACAGCTGTAAAAAATGAACAAAATAAAGGCTGTGCAACATGTATAGATAGTCAGTGAACACTCTGAAATAGATTTGAGAATGATAGGTCACATGACCAAAAAGCTATTGAAGTTTGAAATACTGAAAAATTAAAGGGAAATGAACTTAAAGGGAACTAAAGGGAAATTAAAAAACTAAAGGCTGTGCAACATGTATGCATAGTCAATGAACACTGAAACTAATGAGGATGATACGTCACATGACCAAAAAGCTATTGAAGTTTGAAATACTAAACAATTCACTGAAAATAGTTTGAGGTGAAAATGAAAAAACCAAAGGCTGTGCAACATGTATACATAATCAATGAACACTCTGAAATAGATTTGAGGATGATACGTCACATGACCAAAAAGCTATTGAAGTTTCGAACATTCAGAAATTCACTGAAAATAGTTTGAGGTGAAAATGAAAAAAACTAAAGGCTGTGCAACATATATGCATAGTCAATGAATACTCTGAAATAGATTTGAGGATGATATGTCACATGACCACAAAGCTATTGAAGTTTCGAACATTCAGAAATTCACTGAAAATAGTTTGAGGTGAAAATGAAAAAACTAAAGTCTGTGCAACATGTATGCATAGTTAATGAACACTCTGAAATAGATTTGAGGATGATAAGTCACATGACCACAAAGCTATTGAAGTTTCGAACTTTCAGAAATTCACTGAAAATAGTTTGAGGTGAAAATGAAAAATCTAAAGGCTGTGCAACATGTATGCATAGTCAATGAACACTCTGAAACTAATTTGAGGATGATACGTCACATGACCAAAAAGCTATTGAAGTTTGAAATACTAAACAATTCACTGAAAATAGTTTGAGGTGAAAATGAAAAAACCAAAGGCTGTGCAACATGTATACATAATCAATGAACACTCTGAAATAGATTTGAGGATGATACGTCACATGACCAAAAAGCTATTGAAATTTCGAACTTTCAGAAATTCACTGAAAATAGTTTGAGGTAAAAATGAAAAAACTAAAGGCTGTGCAACATGTATGCATAGTCAATGAACACTCTGAAACTAATTTGATGGTGATAGGTCACATAACCAAAAAGCTATTGAAGTTTCGAACATTCAGAAATTCACTGAAAATAGTTTGAGGTGAAAATGAAAAAAACTAAAGGCTGTGCAACATATATGCATATTCAATGAATACTCTGAAATAGATTTGAGGATGATACGTCACATGACCACAAAGCTATTGAAGTTTCGAACATTCAGAAATTCACTGAAAATAGTTTGAGGTGAAAATGAAAAAACTAAAGTCTGTGCAACATGTATGCATAGTTAATGAACACTCTGAAACTAATTTGAGGATGATAGGTCACATGACCAAAAAGCTATTGAAGTTTGAAATACTGAAAAATTCACTGAAAATTGTTTGAAGTGAAAATGAAAAAACTAAAGGCTGTGCAAAATGTATGCATAGTCAATGAACACTCTGAAACTAATTTGAGGAATATACGTCACATGACCACAAAGCTATTGAAGTTTGAAATACTGTAAAATTCACAGAAAATAGTTTGAAGTGAAAATGAAAAAACTAAAGGCTGTCCAACATGTATGCATAGTCAATGAACACTCTAAAATGGATTTGATGATGATACGTCACATGACCAAAAACATTTGGTCAAAACATTAAAAAAGATATGACAGTAAAATATCACAATATCCAATAGCATTTTTGTGTTATATATAGTAGCCTATCAATATTTCATCAATGAGACAGTGCAAATTATATAGTCAAATGATTTAGGTTAGATTAGACATACACACACAGCAGTGGAGCTGCCATGCAAGGCGCTTGCAAGCCCATCAGGAGCAACTGGGATTTAAGTGCTGAAGGACACTTACACAGGAGGAGTCGGTATCAAACCGCCAACCTTATGGTTACTGGAAGATCCTCTCTACCTGCTGAGACACAGCCAGCCTACATGAACATTCTTACCATCACTGAGGCATGGAAAAGCATGATCACCTTCTAGACACATTACAACATCGCCTAGTGTAAGAAAATGCTAAATACAAGGCATTTTACAAGTACATTGGTCTCTTACACTAGATTATCACTCATGTCTTGGAACATAACTTTGCCATTCAGAGACATTTTGACAAATAATTCCCCACATGATTGCTTCCTTTTTTTGGAGATGGGATAACAACATTAACAGTAAACACATACAAACGATTGCAAGCTTTGCAAGAAGTCTTTGATTCCAGTGTGTTTTGTTGTTTTCACTGCTTCTTTAAAGTGAAAGTAGTCTATGAAGAGCTTTCCAGATTTACCGTAGGGGCTAAATGTTCAGACTGTGGCTGTTCAATGCTGACAGAGATTACGTTGACCACATTTTCGTATCCAGAAGCACCATTGTACGGTTGAGAAAATTGTACGGTCATCCAAACCTGTGAATTAGGAGAGATATAAATTTAGCAAAACTACTTCAGTATATGTGTGAGAATACAGATGAAGGACAACAACATACTGAATTTACTCTACCGGACTTGCACATTATTTAACTTATCAGATTTAGCATGCCCATATTGGAAAAAAAATAGTCTGTCAAACAATGTATACTCACTCTCTGCTGTCTTAGGGTCAGAAGGTCCAATGTTTATGGAACTCAAATCTCTTGTAGCCCAAATACAACCATGACATAATTTCCAATCCATATTTATGTGGTTAATTTCACAAATTCAACTGTAATATTTTGTAAAATGTTGGAGAAAAATGACATAAAAAATCATGTCCAACCAAGTAAATTCTATAATTCCAAAATCTTTTGGAAGAATACATGAAATTAAAAGTTTAAACTTACAAATGTATTTCAAGTCTAGTTTAACATTCTTAATAAACAGAATAACTATCTACAATTTAACAATGCATTGTATGAAAATAAAAAAATATATATTTGCACTGTCTCAATGAATGACTAATTTAATTCCCAGTGTCTGTTATATATACCCATCCCATCCCCTTCAAGGAGCCGTCCAATGTTATGCTCTCCTTGCAGCCACCCCCATTCACACTCAAACCTGAGTATGTGGACGGTATTGGACATAATCATATATGTAAATGGTCTTATATAGAACACATACAGAACGTATCTTAATGGTCAATATCTTAAAGATCAATTATGAACATATTACATGAGGGAAATAAGTATTGCTTCATGAAACTGTAGTATGTCTGCACAACTTCAACAATAACATCTTCTGTGCCTTTAATGTATACATGGTCTATTAGCGTACCTTTTTCAGTTGTGGCTGCTTGCACATGTGGAGTGTATCCATGTTGTTCCATTAACTTTAGAATTGTAGATGATACAAAGACATCCTCGTTAAAGTCTCCCATGATAACTTTCTTCCCTGGATGCTTCTCAAGTTCACAGATAACCTTTAACAGCTGTTGTCGAAACACGTCAATTTTATAAGTGCTAGGCCTGTACAACACGGCACCTGTCAAACCTACATGAGGTATTGCAAAATACAAACATTCTAAATTGCATTGTTCTGGAATCAAAACATTCATGTCAATGTTGTCTGAATAATACACACCCACTCCACCTCTTTGTTGTTGTTTCAGTTCTGTAAAGAGTGGCTCTGTGTCATCGTAACAGTTTGCTCATGGATTGTGGTTGAAGCGAAATCCTGGAAGTTCTGGTAATTCTTCAGTGCCTACATTGAGCCATGTTTCAGTTAGGCAAATACAATCAGCTTTCATTAGAGTTTTATGGGAATAAATATCTTGAAAGTGAGCTTTCAGACTCTGTATATTGTGAAGTGCTAGTGTACATGTACGGTTAACATTAGAGAAAACAGACTTTTCAAATGTAAACTGAGTCAAGCTTTTCATTGCCATGTCTATTTTGTTATTCCAATATATGGTAAACTCTTTGAAGTCCTCAATTATCAGTCCACTGATAGTTTTCACACGACTCAAAGCAACATATGCTTGCCCTGCAGTAAAAATCTTTTTTAGTGATACAACAGCTTTTTCAACAGGGAGTCCTTGGACTTTGTGAACTGTGCATGCCCATGCCAGTCTGAGGGGAAATTGACGGCGTACTCCACCAGCATTTGTGACTTTATCCTCTTGTACCTCAATTAGCGTTGAACGTTCATAAAACCTCACATTTGATTTTGATCTCTGAATCTTGCCAACATTTGGGTCGTCAAACTCTACATGAATAGCTGTGGGTAAATCATCATCTTGTTGACGTATACTGATGTGGACAACTGTTCCAAATGCTCCATTGATAAGACCATCAGACACGTCTATATTCTTCTTCAACATCACTTTTGCTCCAATACCCAATGAAACACAATCTGACAAACAGGAATTAAAAATGTTTGTGTGAAAGCCTACTTTCTGTTCCATTCTTCCAGTTTTAGGATTTCTGACAAAATCTTGAGCCGGTATACTGATTGCGTCAGGACAGGTCTGTTGCAGTCTCTGGATGTTATATTCATCAACCTCTGCGTTTGTAGCAAATATGTGAATGTCCCTACATTCTTCACCAGTTTCGCATTGCTTTAATGTGAGAACATCATGGCTGCTTAGAGGTTCATTCTTTTTACAAACTCTCAGGCAATTCAACATTTCTGCAAAGGTTGCATTTTGTTGTCTGACTACTTTAGTTAGTTCTGCAACTTCAAAGTTGTTCTCTCACAAGTTGGCTCCGTTATTATCAGCAAAGAGAGGAGTGCCTTTTACAGGGGGCAACTGATAGAAATCACCTACAGCAACAATGCACACTTTTCCAAAAACAGAGTAATCACCAGTCTGCTTGATTTGATGCAGTCTACCATGAACATAGGCAAGAAGGTGGTGGTCAACCATGGACACTTCATCAATTATGAGAATTTGCAAGTTGCCCATTTTGGTTCGTAAAGAATTGACTTTATCATCACTTAGAGGTTGATATGGCAATCTGATATTGGCACCGATGGAGAATGTGTTGTGAATGGTTGTTGCACCAATGTTAGCCACACCGGTTGATGCTGTTAAAATGACAGTGGCATCATCAGGACTTTCAGCAAGTTGAGATAACATTCTAGAGGATTCATAATGTATTGCTTTGACTAAATGGCTTTTCCCTGTTCCTGCTCCACCTGTAATAAATAATCGAAATGGTTCAGGATTTTGTCCAAGCAATTTATCCAAACACCACTGACGAACATGATAGAATATTGCAGACTGCTCCTCGTTTAATGACCGTAGTAAATGCAGTGCATCCTCTCTGGGCATTGTCACATGATTTGTTTCAAGAGTACATGTGGTTTGTGGATGTGCTGTCAGATCTGGAATGAGTTCCTCATCCTCATCATCTTCATCAGGCTTGACCTTATCTTTCATCAGTTCTAAACAATGAAGACGCTCGTTTTCAGTTTCAGGACATATTTGAGCCCAAGCATCTTCCAAGTCAATGTTGTCTTCCAGCAACTGTTTGGCTTTATCAATTTCATCGCTTTCTTTTTCAAATAAAGCTTTCTTAGAATCAACAATTAACTGCACTCTTTGGATATCACTGCCACATTTCACTGCACCATTCTTGTAGAAATCCTCGTATGTATCAAACTGTGCCGGCTTAAGGTGACAGTCATTATAATATGGCAAACAAAGTTGCAATAACGAATGAAAGTACTTTTCTGGGTTTTTTGTAGGAGAAAATCTGGGATACCTCACAACAGCAGGTTCAGTTCGGGACCTTTGCTTCAAAAATCCACAGTCGTTGTTTAGCTTGATTATGTTATCTGAAACTTTTTCTGTGGGAACTTGTGACTTTGAGAGTACTGTATATTCAGAACAAAAACTGGCAAGGCATAGACTTTCTAATGGTGCTGTCCTGGGTCTGTTCTTATACCTCTCAACTATATTGGTCATCCAAAGACTGTTTTCATCATCACTCACTTGATGTTGAGATTTATTTTGGAGTATGTGCAAAGGCAAACTCATCCTAACAGGGTTCTCCCCAATGGGTATATACTGTACTTGACGAGAGCATTCTTTCAAGTGCACATGTGTTAATCGATACACTGCCTCTTGGGCTGAGACTTCTCTGTTGTGCAGATATACGCTTCCCAGCTATTTGAATGCTGCTTTTGCATCAAGATTCCCATGCATTCCCTCATTTTGTGCACGTTGTAACAGCAATCCCATTTCTTGTTCTGCTTTTGTGATATACTATACTACTACTGAAAAAGCATCTGTGACATACTGGATATCCATATTGCCTTGCCATGCACACAATAAGTCTTTGTTGTATTGATTTACCCAAATGTCTTTTGGACTTCGCTTTAGCACAATGCTTTTCTTTTTGGAACATATGTTGTATGCTCTTTCAAACAAACCTTGATCAATTCCAATAGACTCAAAAAATACATCTGTTGAACTGAAATTAATATCAGGCTTTGTCAACGCAGTTTTGACTTTCTTCATAATTCCAGTTGCACTTGTATTTTCATCTTTGCCATTCCAGTCCTCTGAGTTACCTCCTCTTGTGACAAAAGTATGGTTGGATGGTGGTCGTGGGAAATTAAATCTGCACACTGTGTTTTTCTTACGACAAGTCTTGGAATGTCTCGTGCTGTGTTTCTGCACACAATTCACAGTCTCATGGGAGTCAGGTGGCTGAGCGGTGAGGGAATCGGGCTAGTAATCCAAAGGTTGCCAGTTTCGATTCCCGGTCATGCCAACTGACGTTGTGTCCTTGGGCAAGGCACTTCACCCTACTTGCTTCAGGGAAAATGTCCCACTTACTGTAAGTCGCTCTGGATAAGAGCGTCTGCTAAATGACTAAATGTAAATGTAATGTAAATGTATAAAGCTCTGTGTCAGTCTCAGGTGGAGTCTCACAAGTGATGTATGTATCTATGAAATGTGCTACTTCAGCATCACTTTCTTTGTCAATCTTGGGAGCATTCTAAACCCCAAAAAGACAGTGGACATGAGGTGAACCACGTTGTTGAAATTCAACACGGTAAAAGTAGTCTTTTATTTTCCCAATGGGTTCAGCTGGAGACATGATTACATCACGCAGAAAACAATGCCATCTGTGATCAAACATTCTTGCTGCTGTGACAGGATTGCGTTGTGTAAGACCACATTTTTCCGACCAGTCAAGCTCATCAACATTTAATTGTTTTCCTTCTATTCTCAGGATAGAGTTAAGAATTTCAGGCCATCTCAAATCAGCAGAGCTAAAAGATGCAAAAAAGGTGGGTATGGAAAGTTGTCTTATCATGGCAAAAAGGTATTTCTGTACTGACATCCAGTATGGAGGTGTGCCACGAATTCCTCTTAAGAACTTGTATCCTTCATTATTATGTAATATTTGACGTAGCGAGTCTGAGTTTGTTAGCATGCCTTGAGTCACTTTTTTCATAGACAAACCTTCACCTTTGCGTAATACGACTGAAACACTAGACACAACTTGATTAACTTCTGATATGTACTGTGCATAAAAAATGAAGTCTGTGTTCTGTGCGAAACGACCATTGGCATTGAGTATGCGTGTATTCAGGTAATGTGACAAATATATTTTTTCCTCTCTTTCAGCATGCAAAGTAGGCCCACCAGTAGGATAGAGGACAGGGAAACGTTTTGCTTCATTGGTTTGATCTGTTAGCAACCTAACAGGACTGTTGCCTTCACCTGGTGCCACATTTAGGATGTCCTGGAAATGCTGATCAATTATCTCTGAACCCAGATCAACCGGCTGTAATGATGTATCTGACAAAAGTCCATTCTGTCCTTCAATATATGTCAAATCTTCCTCTGATTGCTCTTCAGGAGTATTCTCTTCATTTCGCTCTTCTACTGTTTCATCTTTGTTATATGCCTCTTTCTCAGCATCATCAGTTTCATTCAAAGTATTAACCCAGTCTTCATTGAACTTCACATCATCATACCATTTGTTGCGTGTCATTAAATATTTCAGAGCATTTCTGACACGGTCAGTATGGACATACATATACTCATAATGCCCTTTGTAGGTCAATTTTCTCTTCAGTTTTACTCTTATCATTTTGTCGTCACATTCATGTCTCGGAAGTATGTTTGTTACATCTGCGTTATTGATAGGAACAGAGACACATGGGCCATGACAAGCTCTCTGGCGACCACGGGACAAACACAACAATTTCATAAAAGGAATATGACGTGCGATCAAATGATGCTCTAAAGAGTTGAGACACTTAAGTTCTGCTGGAATTTCCTCCAAATGCATGTTGTTGGCAACACTCTGGTCTGGAAGTTTACCACAAAGTATTTTTCGATGGTAAGTATAGCAAATCTATAACTTACTTGATGGATTGTCAGACAAATGGTTTCCATGCTCACATTCAACATCACACACATGTAAATATGTAAGTGTTATACACCTGTCAGCCAATGCAGCAGTTCTCTCCTTTGTTTTCATAGCAAAGTCTTTTACACTTCTTTAAAGTCAAGATTCTTCCTGTATTTACTTTTAGAGTATGCTCGTACACTTTCTTTAAAGTCAAGATTCTTCCTATATTTAATCTTCCAGTATTCACGTCTTAGTTTCTGAAATTCACGATTTGTCCTATATTTGGTCAAATTATTATCCAACTTATACTTTTGTGACTGTGATATTTATCTTTAAGAATCTTTAGTTTTTGCTCTGTAATCAGAGTTATTCCAGTACTGTTCGCGTTTTCTCCTCCATCATTTAATTTCCTTTTCCTTAAACGTGTCTTCAAAAGATCAATCTCTCCAGGCTGACACATTCCTGCACAAACATTTCGTGCATATCTCTGTTTAACACATTGTACAACTTCATAATGGTTACCTGTGTGGTTTAAGAAGATACCATTTTCTGTGCATGACTGTGGATTTGTAGTTGTGGGCCGGTGCGCATTCCATCTTCCATCATTAAAAGTCATTATAGTTGTGTCTAAAAAGTCAGCTGCAGCAAAAATGTCAATCTCTGTTGCCCATGAACCACAGTAATAAATTCTTGACTTGGTCACGTAGTCCTTTACAGATGTGTACTCATCTCTCAAATATAATTCAAACTTGGAACTGTTCTTTTCAAGGTGTTGCACGACGGACTGTCTAATTTTCAGATTCTTCTCCATTTTGACATATGCTAAAAGATAGGCTACGATAGAAACAGTTTCCATCTGGCTTTATAC
Organism: Osmerus mordax; assembly: GCF_038355195.1. Taxonomy (NCBI): domain Eukaryota; kingdom Metazoa; phylum Chordata; class Actinopteri; order Osmeriformes; family Osmeridae; genus Osmerus; species Osmerus mordax. The sequence goes on from NC_090053.1 coordinate 13,420,181, forward strand.
TCTTAATTTTACAAGGACAACCCATGACATCAACGTTTGTTGCTACGGTACTCTGAACGTTTTCATTAGAAAGCTTTAAACGTGCGCACAAAACATCCTGATGCGTTAGAGGTTTAAAAGGTTGTTCCTGAACGCTTACATCCCTAATAATGACATAATCTGTTCCTTGACTTGTTTGAATGGGTGTGTCTGTCATTGTTTTTGAGGACAGCGTCTCTCTAGCAGGGATTTCTTTGGCTCGTTTCCTAAAACGGAATGAATTTTTCGGTTGACGCTGAGGTTTCGGTAGAGTGGTTTTAAGAGGATTATCATTTTTCAGAATAAAAATTGTAGGTTGAACGACATTGTGGTCTGACTCTAGGCTGTTCTTACTTTGAGCACTGTGTTGATTTGTGATATCAGATCTAACAGCATATACTTCAGACATGTCAACACCTTTAGCAACATCACCAGAGAACCCACCATCACAAACCTTGCGCTTCTGCTTCAGAACTTCACTGTAGAGTGCTGTGCTTGAGAATACATCAGGGGGGTATTCCAGGTAGCGGGTTTAACAAACTCTGAGATTAACCCTGAACTCAGAGTTGAGTTACTCTAACATGGGAAACTCCGAAAATTCCGTTCCAGAACACCTGATATGAATTAGTTAATTTGCCTCGGAGTACGTCAACTCTGAGTTTAGCGCGTGCACGAGTTCTACTAAAAGCCAACATCTATGGAACTCCGATACTAGGATTCACCATGGAAAAAGGCGACAAAAAAAGGGCGTCCTATTTCACCGCAATGGAATTGGAAATTTTAATCCGTGCGTATGGCGAGTCCGAGCACATATTTCGGAAAAAAAGTAATACGGCTGTAGCTGCGAAGGACAGACAATTGGCGTGGGAAAGAATTGCTGATCGATTGAGTGATCGATCGATTTCAATGTCCGCTCTGGAAGTTACGTTCTTCTGTTTATTTATGGGCAGATATATATATTTCTTGAACAGGACAGCAGATAAAAATTGCAAGTGCTTCTGTGCAGTGGCGATATTAAAAAAATACATGCAATTCTTCCAGTAAGCGTTTTAGTTAATCCAAAATTCCAATAGTCAGCATATTGAGCGTTCAACAAAAAATGTGCTCTCCCTACTCACCCCCTTGCCATACTACCACAGGTGCCCAGGTGCATATATTCATTCACTAATTCCTATGCCAATACCCACGTGACTTGCATACATACCCACCAGATACCAAAATAAAAGCACCAAAGCACAGACCAATTCAACCATGGCATATGGCTGCTATATTCCAGCCCCTAATTATTACCAACCATAGTTGTAATAATTAACATTACATAGCACTATAACATCAAAGTCATGCAATACACATAAGTATTCTTGTGTGTTCCAAGAGGCAGCTGGCTCTTCTTTCTTCAAAGGGTGCAAGTCTGGTCTGGGCCAGAGGTTCAAGCACATAGCGCATCGGAGTGATCTTTACCATCACTCTCTGTCCAGTAAGTTGGTTGGTCAGTCGTCAAACAAACAAACAAACAAGCAAGAGTTCTTCAGGCTTCCGCCTCTTGTAGAAGACAGACCTTAGTTATTGGCCTGTCCAGCTGGTTTGTCTTTGTCTTGATAAGCAGCCTTCGTACAAGACCTCTTCTGTCTGGGAACATTTGGATGACCTTTCCCATTATCCAGGAATTACGAGGTGCTGTCTCATCCACAATGAGGACTATGTCCCCCACCGTGAAGTTGCGCTTCTTGTCACACCACTTTTGCCGTTCCTGCAACTGTGGTAGATACTCCTGGACCCACCGCTTCCAAAATAAATATGACATATACTGGACTTGCTTCCAGCGGCGGCGAGCATAGATGTCATTTTTATGGAACTCCCCTGGTGGTAGGGATGGAGAGGATTTCAACAGCAACAGATGGTTAGGGGTCAGTGCTTCCAAGTCATTAGGATCAGAAGATGCCTTGGTAAGTGGGCGGCCATTTATGATTGATTCTATTTCACAAACAATGGTATAGAAACCTTCTTCATCAAGATTCTGTGACCTCACTGTAGAATTAAATACTTTACGTACTGACCTTATAATTTTTTCCCATGCTCCCCCATGGTGCGAACCTGTAGGGGGGTTGAAGACCCACTTGATGTTTTTCTGTAAAAGCATATCATTGATACGGCCCTGATTCCAACCTTCAATAGCTTGCCTGAGCTCACGCTCTGCTCCAATGAAGTTTGTCCCATTATCAGAACGCAGTTCCCGAACTTGGCCACGCCTCGCTATAAAGCGTCGTAATGCGTGGATAAATGAATCAGTATCCAAAGAGGACGCTACTTCAATATGGATGGCTCGTATGGTCAGACAGGTAAATATTACTCCATATCTCTTCACCAAGCTCCTCCGGCTCTTGACTTCAAAGGGTCCGAAGTAATCCACTCCTACCCAGGTGAATGGTGCTTCGTCTGGACAGACCCTATCCGCAGGCAGATCAGCCATCTGTTGGGACCCTGGCACTGCTTGCAATCTGCGACAGACAACACACTTGGACAAGATACTTCTTATAGCTGTAGAAGCGCCTGTAACCCAAAACGTCTGACGCAACCTTGCCAACATATAATTGCGCCCACCATGGCCCACTTCTTCGTGTATGTGTCTAAGAAGTACGCTCGAGATATGGAGGTCTTTAGCTAGTATGATGGGATGCTTTGCCTCTTCCGGCATAGCAGCCTTACTTAATCGTCCACCAATTCTTATAATGCCATCTTCCAGCACAGGAGAAAGTTTAAAGATGGAACTGTTCTTACTAACGCACATACCGCTCTGCAATTTATCAAGTTCATCGGGGAACCTTGCTCTTTGGCAAAACTTGATTATTTCCATCTCAGCGTTTTTTTAGCTCATCCATGCTCAGTAGATCACTTAATGTATGGGCTTTAGTCATTCCTGCTTCTTGTTCTGTGAAAGGCCCCTGGTGTTCACTTGGGATTACTTGCTTCCTCTTACAAAGTGACCTGAGAAGACCTTTAAGCCTAAGGATCCATGCCACAGACTTTCTCAATCGAGTCCAGGAGGAGAAATGATTGATTAAACGAGAGGTAGCATCTTCCTGCTCTGAGCAATGCACAGCATTCACTAAAACACTGACCTTGAGCTCTGGATCCTCTGGTAGGAGTTTACTTTGATCTGGGTTCACGGCCAGTCCTGTTCAGGATGCAGAAGATACACGGGTCCTGACAGCCAGGTAATATTCTTAAGGAACACATCTACACATAATCCTCTAGAGGCTGAATCTGCTGGATTGCTAGTGGTATTCACATACCTCCACTGAGATACCTGAGATACTTTGAGAATTTCAGAGACTCGGTTGGCAACAAACGTACGAAATCTTGACGTTTCATTCTTGATGTATTTTAGCACAGTTGTACTATCGCACCAAAATACTGATGGCTGAAGCTGCATATGCAACTCCCTTTTTCAGAATGTGTCCATGCGGCTTGCCATTGTAGCAGCAATAAGTTCCATGCGTGGTATAGAAACAGACTTCAATGGTGCTACCCTGGATTTACCCATGACGAAGGCACTGTGTACCTCTAAATGCGCATTATGCAAAAGCAGGTAAGTCACCACACCATAGCCATCCTCGCATGCATCTGAAAAATGATGTAAGCGTGCCATGATGACTTCTCCAAAGTCTGGTGGTTTCAGGCATCTTGTGGCTTGGAATTGTTCCAACTGACTGAGTTCTTCCAGCCACTGTGTCCATTCCTTTGACTCTAATGGTGGAATAGGATCATCCCAACCAAGTTCTTTCCTACACAGCTGTTGCAGAATAATCTTAGCAGTAAGGACAACAGGACTCAGGATTCCTAGAGGATCATAAATTGAACTCACAACTGAGAGGATACCTCTTCTGGTTATAGGTTTTTCTGGGACCACTATCTTAAACTTGAAAGCATCAGATTGAATGCACCATTGTACCCCCAACACTCTCTTCACAGGAAGTATGTCATGGCTCAAACTTAAGTTCTTCATATCTTTTGCCCTTTGCTCTTCTGGTATTGCCTCAATCACAGCACGTCGATTGCTCATCCATTTGGTCAATTTGAAGCCGCCTTTAGAGCATATGGACAAGAGGTCATGATAACGTTTCACAGCTTTCTCATCAGTTGCCGTTCCTGCTAGACAGTCGTCCACATAAAAACAATGTGATACTTTCTCGATTGTTTCCTGGCTGAATTGCTCTGCATGATCCTCTGCAAATTTCTCAAGGCAAAATTAGCACAACTAGGTGACGAAGTTGCACCAAAAAGATGTACCTTCATTCTGAAGTCCACCAATTCTTGTGCCATGTCCCCATTTGGCCACCAGAGGAACCTCAACAGATCCATGTCTTCAGGAGGCACCCTGACCTGATGAAACATGGACTCTATATCTGCCAGGATCACCACTGGTTCCTTCCTGAACCTGGTCATGACTCCGACTAGTGAGCTAGTGAGATCGGGTCCCTGCAGAAGCTCAGCGTTCAAAGACCTTGACTGGAAAGTTGCCCCACAGTCGAACACAACACGGAGTGTTCTCTTCCGCGGCTGGTATACACCGTGGTGTGGTATATACCACAATCTTCTATCACCGCGGGCCAGTTCTTCCGAGGGGACTTGTTCTGCATATCCCTTAGAGATAATGTCGTGCATAAATGCTGTATATTGCTGTTTGAAAGATGTGTCTTTAAGGAATCGTCGCCGCAGATTTACAGTGCGTTGTTCTGCAACCTTTCTGTTGTTTGGCATACTCAGTTGACTGTTTCTCAAAGGCAAAGCGATCTGGTAGTGGCCATCCAAAAGCTGGGCAGAATCTGTGACCAACTTCATAAAGTTTTGAACTTCCCTTGACAGACTAGGTTGTTCATCCTGGCCGCATTCTGGGAAATCCATTTTAAATTGCTGCTGCCAAAGGTCGTCAAGATTCAACACAGAGATCCTATTAACTGTTACGGTGCCAAGTTCTTCACCATCGTCTCCCCCAAGTGGTCCATTGACAGTCCATCCCAGAAGGGTCTTGATTGCATAAGGTCCATTATCCACGCTGCGAACTACTTCCAATGGCTCCAGGACCTTTGGCACATTTGTTCCTATCAGCAGTTCGACTCTTGAGTCAATTTCTGGCAGATGTATGTGTCTCAAGTGGGGCCATCTCTGAAGATCTCTTTGATGTGGAATGTTGTCTCGATTGACGGGCATGCTTTGTTGTGTGTACGTACTGGGCAACTGACAGAACGGTTCACCATCCAGACCTGCCACTTCTAGACCAGTGACCACGTAGCTGTTCACCACCTTTTCTTGACCCATAGTACGTAAAAGGATAAGGGTCTTCTTTCCTGAGAGATTGAGCTTATGCATTAAATTCTCTGTGCAAAACACAGCAGTGCTGCCTTGATCAAGGAAAACATAAGTAATCACAGTCTTATTGCTTTTACTAGACTTAATGTGCACTGGCACTATGGGAAGCTTACATTCATGATCACCAGCCCCAGTGAGACCACTAGACACCAAAGCTTTATCCACTGCAGTACCTAGCTCTTGTTCGGTTTCAGGTTCTGTCTGCCTTCCCCTTGACGGAATATGAAGTAGTGTGGGGTGTCTTAAATCACACACTTGACAAGACAGGCGCTTTCTACAGTCCCTGCTGATGTGTCCTTTACATAAACAGTCAAAGCAAACACCATTTTCCATTAGGAACTTAATCTTTTCCCTGTGAGTCTTTCTCTTCAGCTGGTGGCATGACTCAAGTGTATGTTCAGCTTCACAATACAAACAGAATTTCGTTGGTAAAATATGTTCTGGTATATATTCCATTGTTTCTGTAGCAAGGCCTTCGCTTGAGCGTAGCCCTCCTCGGGCTCAACATGCAGGCAACTTCTCACAAGTGCTCTTGGGTGCCCTCTAGTGTATTGTTCGAGGAAGTACAGACAATCACCGTAGTTATTAGACTTGCTTTCAACGCCACTCTCAAAGGCCCTCATAAAAGAGTGAAAATGCAATGGATCACCCTCGAAAACCTGTATATCTCTTTTAGGCAAAGATGACAGCTGCTGTTGTTGCATCAAAAGAGTTGTTATTTCATTCTGCTTCTTCATGACGTCAAAAACGTTACTTGGTGACAGGATCGCCACCGGTATCTAGCTCAATCCTTTTAGGTGGTTCAATTGACTGAGGAATAAATGGGGCGGCATTAGCATTGAATTTCTTTGAATTCTGAAGTATGAATTCATGCCATTTGATTGTTTCGTTGCAGTGCTTCTAGCACCAGTCAAGCTTGCAGACCTCAACACACTCACTTTAGCCATATGTGCTGCAATGTCCTCATCCAGCTTAAGCTTCTCTTTACGTTTCCGTATTCTCTCTTCTTCCTCCTCCAGTGCATGTTTGTCCCGCATAAGGTTTTGTCGCGCCATTAATGCTGCCAGGTCAGCTTCAGCCTTAATGCGGGCAGAAGAGGTGCTTGATACAGAAGAGCATGTAGAGGTTCTACTTGGAGCATTTGATATGCTGTCAGCTGGTTGTACAGTGTCTTGCGGATCTCCCTGCATTGCAAGGTCTTTTGCTGATAGCTGTGGATGACAAACATTCTCTTGGTTTTCCAACATGGTACATTGTGCCATCTCCTGAGATGAAGCTTTCATTCCAAAGTCGGGAAAATGTGCACAATTATTTTCAATACCACTGTGTCACAGAACCTTTGAATGGATCGCTATATTTTATAATACTCGAGAACCAGTCATTTTGTGTGGCTTGTTGATCATCAGGTAACAACGGTAATAGTGCTTCATGTAACTCAAGGGCAGAATCAATGTTGTAAAAGAGCTTGCAGCCTGAAGTTCACCTGCATTTTGATTTTGTTTCATTAGTTCTTTCGTAGCAGGAATCAAACTTTTGATTTTATTTACATGTGTTTTACGCTCCTTTTGAAGCCTTTCAATTTTGCCCATCAAAGCCTTCAGAGAGTTTGACTTCCCGTTTAGGTAAAGAGTCGGGGACATCATTTACGGTTTCGTTTTCGTCACTCATATTGTATAGCAGTTCAACAGTCAATAACCTAAGTTCAACAATTCATTATACCCTTCTCAACGGTCAATGTATCCAATTTAGAGAAGTTTTCACGAGCAGCAGACAGTGTTCCCAAAGGGAACAAGCTCCAAACAATCACAGCTGCGTTCTATCCAATTATGAATGCATGTGCACAGGCCTACCGGTCTGGAGTTCGCTTGGCGAAGTCTTCTGGCTTTCACGATCAGTCCGAGGTGATTCCAAGTGTCTTCGTTCAGTCACATCCACATCATGTCTGGCATTTACTAGGCCAACGCGGATCCACTTTTTTGTTGACAAATGTAGCGACCACAAGCATGTCGCTGAGAGGCTAAGTAAGGGAGATTCACTTGAGTGACGCGTTGCCAACAATTTCAATGTCCGCTCTGGAAGTTACGTTCTTCTGTTTATTTATGGGCAGATACATATATTTCTTGAACAGGACAGCAGATAAAAATGGCAAGTGCTTCTGTGCAAAGTGGCGATATAAAAAAATACATGCAATTCTTCCAGTAAGCGTTTTAGTTAATCCAAAATTCCAATAGTAAGCATATTGAGCGGTCAACAAAAAATGTGCTCTCCCTACTCACCCCCTTGCCATACTACCACAGGTGCCCAGGTGCATATATTCATTCACTAATTCCTATGCCAATACCCACGTGACTTGCATACACACCCACCAGATACCAAAATAAAAGCACCAAAGCACAGACCAATTCAACCATGGCATATGGCCGCTATAACCTTGATGAAACGATCCCATCAGCACTGATCTCTCTGGAAAAGTAACAGGTTTAGTCAAGGAGAAACCATCATCAGTAACAGGGTGCTTGTTCACAGTAGTTGGCATTAAGTTTGTTAGACAGATTCCATTTATAATGTCTCCATATTAGTCGTATTCCTGTTTGAGCATTTTCGCTAATAAAGTTCACCAGTTAACCACTATTAATGTGAGGATGTCCCAGCTAACACATGATGTTGTTAATTTTCCCGAGAGCACTTTTGAAACACAAACAGAGTGTAGTCATGCATTGCCATTGCAAAATGAGAATTTCTTGTGTGAAAACGATAGGTCTATCAATGTTACTAGTGATGAAAGACTTTCAACGATGAAAAGTATTGATCTAAGTGTAGACAAATACAGTGAGTGTATTGGTATCACATTGAACGTTGTTGTGGACTGTAGGGCTACAGCAACAACAGAAACAGAAAATATCTGTACACACACATTTAAAAAATGCGACTTGCATGAAACATGTGGCAACGCTGTCAACTAGTGATGGGTCGTTCGCAAACAATCCGGCTCTAAGAGCTGGCTCTTGAAGGTGAACGTCGGGAGCTGGCTCGCATATCTGAAGAGCCGACTCTATTTATAATAGATTAATAAAGCCTATAAAAACTAAATGATTATGAAATAATGAATTTTTAATTGTATTTAAAATAATTGACTAATTCAAAGAACAACAAAAAAATACTTGTAGGCTTAAAAGCGCACACGATCATCCTCACATTCTGTTCCTGTCAATCCTGCATGAGGGAGGGCCGAGCCAACTCACACACAGTCAGAGAGTAGTCAAAACTCGGAGGAGAGCCATGAAAAATCAATGCATTTTTAAAGATATGTGGTTACGGTCGAGTATGATTTTATTTCATAATTTAATTCAAATTGTTTTCACACCTATCATAGTCAAATTCATAGTTAAAACATTTATTTTTTAAAGAGCCGTTCGGGAGCCAAAAGAGCCGGCTCTTTTTAGTGAGCTGAGCCATACGAGCCGGCTCATGAAAAAGAGCCAGAATGCCCATTACTACTCTCAACAGTTGATAAACTGGGTAAAAATAATGATGTCGTAATTGGTGAGGTGATTCTGCCGACATGGACGTTTAATCCCTTAACATGTAGGCTATTAATCAAAGTGCTTTATGTTCACAGTTAGATTTGCAAAATGTAAATAATAATGTGTCGACCAGAATTCAACCAAACACTGTATTAAGTTATCCATGTGAGTCAAAAGCTATTAAAAAAGATGGTAACTGCTTATTCCGGTCATTGGCAACGGCACTTTGCGGCAATGAAAGCCCTCACATGAAAATACGCAAACATGTGGTAGTTATGCCGTTTTTTCTGGAAGGAAAATAAAGTTGGATTGTTGATAACCAATTGGTGGTTTGTTTGCCTACTATTTACCTATCTATTTCAGTTAAACTGTCTGTGCCTGGTGGTCTATGCTGCAATAATTACAGACTAATATTTTTGTGGATTAAAAATATTAATCCACAAATTGCTTATTTCAATCCTGCCTTTACTGACATACATTTTAAGTTGAAGTTTCAAGTTAATTTGCCATTTGTAATAGTTACAAGAAGTAGGCTACATTAGAATTATTTTCTTAACAAGAACGTTTAACTGTAACAAGAATTGCCTACAATTAAAACATGCAAAAATACTTATACAAACTATTGAACTATAAATTAACAATAGCCTATCAAATTATGGCTATTGGCTAATGTAGCCTACAGTTGTAGACAGCCTAATATTAGGAGATGAAAATATCGGCTAACCAACAAAACAGGTTAGGTGGCATCAACACATTAATAATCCCAATAGCTAGGCTAACATCAAAAACGAAAAATTCAGGCATTTAACTGATCGCCATCCTTTAAAAATAACTCCATCCCCTCTGCAAAGCCCGTTGCTTCCAACTCTGGACTACCCTTTTCGCTTACGACATCTTTTACAGAAACGATCAGCCCCTCTGCGTTGACAGACACCTCAACATCACCAACACTGAGGAAATGCTCTTCGATGGCCTGCAAGTCCCCCGTGGAATCGCCAATGTCCTTCTCTTTCAAGTAGGCAGAAAGAGCAGAGTTTGTGAACATCGGTGACTGCTCTTGGCCATCGCTGGTCAACAGCAGCAAGACTCCGCTGTAGGAAGCCACGAAGGAGCTGGCTTTTTGTAAGAGCTTGCAGCGCTGGCATCTGTGCGTTGACGAGCGACTCACAAACGGCTCTTGACTGGTGTGGCATCTCCTACAACGGTGTGTGGCGCTTATCTGCACCCCGGTCACAGTTCCACGGACGATCGATGTGTTCTGGCGGTCATCTCCATGGACCTCGATTGACTCCGGCTCTCCGACGGCCAACATTTCGCTAACCGTTGTAATTTACATTTAGTCATTTAGCAGACTGTACTTGTATGTCCCTTGAATGTCCCTGTACTTACTTACAGTAAGTACAGGGACATTCCCCCGAGGCAAGTAGGGTGAAGTGCCTTGCCCAAGGACGCAACGTCATTTTTGCACGGCCGGGAATCGATCTGGCAACCTTCTGATTTCTAGCCCGATTCCCTAACCGCTCAGCCATCTGACTCCCTTGAGAATTTGAGTGCTAGTTAGAACCGTACGGTCACCGGCTTTCCTGGTGGACAAGTTGGCCAGCCTGTAGGACTTGCCTACTTCGACATTCAGAATCAGTTTCTCCCAGAGTGTGAGAGTTGTCTGGCCAGTGGGATCGCAGATCTGAAGCTCCTTCAACTCGCACTGGACCCCGTCAACAGGTACCACTCTGCTCACAGTACCCTCTGGCAGGATCTTGGCATCCACCACACCCACCTATTAAAAACAGCACAGAACACATAGAATTAAGTTATTACATTTGCACTAAATAGCATAGGCCAGCATTTACACTTCCAGGATAACGGTTTAAATCAAGACAAACACTAAGATTTGACCATTGTCTTCACAAATCACAATTAAGTACACACACTCTCCAAAGACAAGCAGCGCAACTTACGCGCTGTCTTGGTCCAAGACGCAGCACCTCCTCGATGGTCATCTGTCCCATGCTTCGAGGCTCTCTCGGGAAGAAAGCCACGTCCTCCACCACCTCCGGAGAGGGCTCAGGCAAATTACCAACTACAAGCCCAGAGCCCCCCACTCCACTAACGACTCCCCCCTGGCCAACGACCTGAATGAGTTCTACTGCAGATTTGAAAGACAATTGGACAGTCATGAACTACCCCTTCCCACCCAGGAGGCCTCCCACCTCCCCCCCTCTACAGTGACGACTCTCTCCATTCAGGAAGGTGAAGTTAACAGACTTTTCAAGAGGCAGAATCCCCGCAAAGCAGCTGGGCCGGACTCTGTCTCTCCAGCCACCCTCAAGCACTGCGCTGACCAGCTGTCTCCGGTGTTTACCTACATCTTTAACACCTCCCTTGAGACATGCCATGTGCCAGCCTGTCTCAAGTCCTCCACCATCATCCCTGTGCCCAAAAAGCCAAGGCCAACAGGACATAATGACTACAGACCCGTCGCCCTGACCTCTGTGGTAATGAAGTCTTTCGAGCGCCTGGTGCTGGCACACCTTAAATCCATCACTGACCCTCTACTGGACCCCCTGCAGTTTGCCTACAGAGCCAACAGGTCTGTGGACGATGCAGTTAACATGGCCCTCCACTTCACCCTACAGCACCTGGACTCCCCAGCATCCTATGCCAGGATCCTGTTTGTGGACTTCAGCTCTGCCTTCAATACCATCATCCCCGCCCTGCTTCAGGACAAGCTCTCCCAGCTGAACGTGCCTGATTCCACCTGCAGGTGGATCACAGACTTCCTGTCTGACAGGAAGCAGTGCGTTAAGCTGGGAACGCAAGTCTCTGACTCCCGGTCCATCAGCACCGGATCACCTCAGGGCTGCGTCCTTTCTCCTCTGCTCTTCTCCCTGTACACCAACAGTTGCACCTCCAGTCATCCGTCCGTCAAACTCCTGAAGTTTGCGGACGACACCACCCTTATTGGGCTCATCTCTGGTGGAGACGAGTCTGATTATAGGTGGGAAGCGGCCAACCTGGTGACCTGGTGCAGCCAGAACAACTTAGAGCTCAATGCTCTTAAGACAGTGGAGATGGTTGTGGACTTCAGGAGGAACACAGCCCCACTCACCCCCATCACCCAGTGTGACTCCCCAGTCAACACTGTGGAGTCCTTCCGCTTCCTGGGCACTATCCTCTCCCAGGACCTCAAGTGGGAACTGAACATCAGCTACCTCATCAAGAAAGCACAACAGAGGATGTACTTCCTTCGGCAGCTGAAGAAGTTCAACCTGCCAAAGACAATGATGGTGCACTTCTACTCAGCCATCATTGAGTCCATCTTCACCTCCTCCATCACCGTCTGGTACGCTGCTGCCACTGCCAAGGACAAGAGCAGACTGCAGCGTATCATCCGTACTGCTGAGAAGGTGATTGGCTGCAATCTGCCTACCCTCGAGGACCTGCACACCTCGAGGACCCTGAGGCGAGCGAGGAAGATTGTGGCCGACTCCTCCCACCCTGGACACTCCCTGTTTCAGTCACTCCCCTCCGGCAGAAGGCTGCGGTCTATCAGGACCAAAACCTCACGCCACAAAAACAGTTTCTTCCCTTCCGCTGTTGGCCTCTTCAACAAGGCCAAGGGACCACACTGACTCAAATGACTTCTTGCTTAAAACACTCTGCTTTTGCACTGCACCACAACATGGTATCTTGTACATTTGTATTTTTTGTAATATTTGTATTTTTGTATTTTTATATTGTAATTTACGGCAACTTATATTTTATTGTATATTTAATTCTATTCTAATCCCACTTAGTACTGCTAGTTTATGTACCCTTAGTATAGTTAGTCCACATATTTAAATTTTAGGTATATGTTTATTGTATGCACCTTCCTGCCAAAGCAAATTCCTTGTCTGTGCAAACTTTCATGGCGAATAAATCCCTTTCTGATTCTGATTCTCCACAGTGCTGCTATTTGAACAGAGAACATCGAAGCCACTGGGATCGGAGTAACCTGAATGGAGGACAATACAAACCATTATATTACAAAACTCACTAACTTACTCTCACCACTAAAGAACTTAGAATATTGACAGACGGGTACTTACTGAGGCTCCTCCTGACATTGGCCAACTTCACTGCACTGTTGTTTTGCAAAGCTTGAGTAAACGGCATCCTCTTATCTACCGAAAATGTTACCACTCTCTGGTATTCCTCTCGGCCGGTCTGCAGTGCAGGGTCGCATCGAAGTAGCGGACATTCCGCCTCGAAGTTTTCACTGGTGACACACCGTGCAAAAATCCCACTATGCTATCGTCATCCTTTCTAGGTTGTTTCACGGGGCTAGCCATTATTCTATTACGACCTACTTATAATAGGCTGCAAGGTGAACCACGAAAAGTCTTTTAGAAAATGATTCCCGCTCCACAGTCTGGCATCTACACAATCTTTAGCTCATAAAAAAGAACGATTCGTGCTAAGATACCAAAAAAAAGTTTGTCGCTGAAATTCCAGTCGATTATCGTTGCGTCTATGTTTTATGCAGAACTAGTTTCTTCAGAGCGTAATAGATAGATTTTGGTGGCACGGTTCGACACGTGATCGTTCTACACCAATAAGGTAGCTGCTTTTTGTCAACATGGATGGATATGTTTGGCAAATAGTGGATGGGACCTTGCACGTAACAGAAATTTGGCCCCTGACAGTGTTTTGCATGTGATACACTGCGGCTGCAAAAGTGCGTGTGAGACAGGCAGATGTTCATGTTTTTCTGCAGGACTGTGTTGCACAGACTTATGTCGTTGTTGTAATTGTGCCAGCACAAAAGAAACTGAGGAACTGAGAGATAACTGTCCTGACACTGACAGTGAGGACTGAGTGTCCTTAATCTGTTACTCATTATTCTGTTTTTTACATTTACATTACATTACATTTAGTCATTTGGCAGACGCTCTTATCCAGAGCGACTTACAGTAAGTACAGGGACATTCCCCCATGGACATTCCCCCAAAGCAAGTAGGGTGAAGTGCCTTGCCCAAGGACACAACATAATTTTGCACGGCCGGTAATCGAACTGGCAACCTTCAGATTACTAGCCCGATTCCCTAACCGCTCAGCCACCTGACTCCTTGTACAGTTTTTGTCACGGCCACAGCCGTGCCCCCCCCCCCCCCCCGGTTTCAGTTTTTTGTCCTGCCCTAGTGTTTCCCTGTCATTGTCTTCACCTGTTCTCGTTAGCATTATTGTGTCCACCTGTGTGTCGTTTGGTTCTGTGTATTTAGGTTTCTGTTTTGTGTCCAGTCTTTGTCTTGTCCTTACAATACCTGTCCCTGTGAGTGCCCTATCTGTTCCCCGGTTTTTTGAGAATTAAAACCCTTGTTTCGACCATGCCTCGCGTCTCTCGTGCATTTGGGTCCTACCCCTCCTCACACCCTGACAGTTTTATGTAGCCGGGTGGTGAATTAGTTGTAGCACCCCCGTCATTTTAGTTTCTGGGTGAATGCATGTGTATGTAAATGACTAAAAAATGACTAAAATGTATGTATATATATTTTGTTGTGGACCTGATGGGTACATTTTGGGTTGTTTGTTTCGGGCACTGGGTGGCGGTGTCGCGAACCAGGTGTTGACGCGGTGCATCTTGGTCGTTCTTTCTTTTCTTTTTCGTCCGAACATGAAAGCAGCACCTTTGGAAACTGCAGGAGTAAACCGTGTAAACAACTAGTGTTCCTAAGTCCACTGCCGTATTGTTTTGTATTATTTTGTTTTAAATCATTTCTTGGGGTGTGCTTTCTGCGAAAGTAACAGTGAATAAACGAACCCGGGAAAAGTAATTGTGTCCTGTGTCGGTCTCAGTTCGGCAGGCTACAATTTTGGTGTCAGAAGAGGGATTTGTAAAGAGAATAATTTTTCTCTACAAATTGGCAATAGTGGCCTCAATTTCTTTTAAAAAATACGGCAGTGGTGAAGATTAGCAGGTGGTTTCCAGTGTTCCAGTCCCAACGGCCAGCCTGGTGTGGATAAATCGGTCCTCGAGGAACGCGTGGTGGGATTTACAGCCGGTGCCTGCTGTGTGCATGTGAGGACAGACTCGTCCATATCGGCAACGTTCCACTCCAGACTTCAGCTGCATTGAAGAGGGTCCAGCGGTGCCATCAACTAGAGACTGCCTCCTTCATATCCTTGGTTTTCATAAATTTGGACTGAAAAGTGATAAGCAGTATAACCTATCAATATGTCTAGTGAATCTTGGGATGAAGAGGTTGTAACCAATGACAATGGGCAGTCAGTCCCAGTCTCAGGGGGAGCAGCTGGTAGAAGTACCGATCCTATGGAAGAAATTAACACATTACGTGATGAACTAAGTAGATTGCGTGACGAGACAAGCAGATAGGGTACATAGCAGTGCACCCACACATTCTTTTGTCTACATTCCACGGGAACGTCAGGTCCAATCGTTTAGTGGAGAGTATGAGAAGATGGGAAGACTGTGGAGGAGTTCATTGAGGAGGTAAAGAGTGTTTTAAGAACCAGGGGACAGTCCCGAGAAGGGCACTGTGATTACATACTCTCACTCCTCCGTGGCCCTGCATTAGAAGAGATGCGATTATGTATGGGAGATCAGTCAGTGGAGGCCAGTGAGCTCTATTTCTACTTAAGAAATGCCTTTGGGGAAAAACGTAGCGTTACAAAACTTCTACAGGCCTTTTATAACCGTAAGCAGGCAGATGGAGAAGACCTCCGTGACTACTCCCATGCACTATCACAACTGTTGAAATCTGTTATGAAACAGTCCAGTGATGCTGTACTCAATGAGAAAGTTGTGCTGAGAGACCAGTTCATTGAGGGTTTGGGAGATGCAGCTCTTAGGCGGGAGCTCCGCAGGATGGTTAGAGATCGGCCAGAGGTCAGTATTCTAGATATTCGGGATGAAGCGCTCCTGTGGCAAGTGGAGGAGACTAGGTCTTACACTAGAGTTGCCAAGAGCCGGAAGGTTCAGTCAGATGTCAATGAAGCCCTGTGCTCTGGGGTCACAACAGAAAGGGAGCAGCTCACCATTTTAGATCAGGTTCAGAGAGCTGTTGCCCGTCAAGATAAACAGATCACAGAGTTAACTAAAACACTGTCAGAGTTGGCTGGGGCTTTGAAAGATTTGACTACAGGCAGTACATGTCGGACCGTCCCAGAGCCTAGACAACGAGCTAGACCCCAACCCAGATTCACACCAGATGGAAAGCCTATATGCTTTAAGAGTAACGGGGCGGGACATGTAGCAAGGACATGTCTCCGGTCACAGAGAGTTCAGGATGAGACACAAACCGAGTTCCCTGTAGTACGGGAAAACTAGCACCCTCGGTTGTGAGGAGCCAAACCAACCGAGGGGAAACAGTTGGCTCACAGAAAGACAGTCTGGACAGAAGTAGGATATTAGAAAGAGCAGTTGGGGAGTGTAGGACTGTGGAAGTAAAACTTAAGGGTGTTGTGACAACATGTCTTCTGGACACTGGCAGCCAGGTCAGTACAATGTCAGAGAGTTTCTTTAGAGAACACTTGTCAGGTAAAGACGAGGAAATTCATCATACATTTGAGTGGTTAAAGATTACTGCCGCCAATGGGTTGAATATACCTTATGTGGGATATGTGGAGCTTGATGTTGAAGCTATGGGTCTGACTATCCCTGAGCGTGGGTTTCTAATAACTAAAGATGCATTTCACTCTGCCTCTGTGCCAGGTCTCATAGGCATGAACATTGTCAAAAAATGCAAGGAGTTGGTGTGTACAGAGTTTGACAATGCAGTGGAAGGTAAATTTGACTCCAGCTGGAGGGAAGCCTCCCAGAAAATTCAGACAGCGGATGTAAAAGATAAGGTCTCTTTTGCTAGGGTCTCTGGTAAGGATGTGATCCATGTGCCAGCATCATCGGCTGCTACAGTTATGGCTAAGGGGCTCAGGGTTGTAAATGAGAAAAGCCCCTTACTGGTGTTGGAGCCTGTGAACACACCATTACCTGAAGGGCTAATTGTTCTACCTACCTTGGTCATCTCAGAGAGCCATACCTTTCCGGTTCAAGTGATGAACATATCTAGTGAGAATGTCTGAGAAGACGAGGCTTGGAGTTCTGACTTATGTAGACAGTGTTTCAGCTCAGGAGGGGTGTGAAGTGAAGTTTCAGAGGATCGCGTCTGATACCGAGCAAGTCAGTATTGATCAGCAGACAGGAGAGTCCTCTAATTCACAGTCTGTCATTGACCAGCTGCAGATTGGTGGTTGTCCAGAACAGCAAGCAAAGTTGAAGGCTCTGTTGGAGAAATATATTGGGGTATTTGCAGTTGAAGATGAGGATTTAGGACATGCTGATAAGGTGAAACATGAGATACATCTTACAGATGACACACCTGTGACGCAACCGTACAGGCGTATTCCCCCTACACAGTACAGTGAGGTAAGGGAGCATACCAGCCAGTTGCTGAAAAAGGGAGTTGTTCAGGAGAGCTCTAGTGCATATGCTTCCCCTATAGAGCTTGTAAGGAAAACTGATGGCAGTCTGAGGTTATGCGTGGATTACAGAAAACTTAATTCAAAGACAAGACGGGATGCCTTCCCATTACCAAGAATAGATGAGAGTTTTGATGCTTTGACTGGTGCTAAGTTTTTCTCCACCATAGACTTAGTCAGTGGATATCATCAAGTGGCTATGCATGAGAGAGATAGGCATAAGACAGCATTTACCCCACCGTTTGGGTTGTTTGAGTACGTTAGGATGCCGTTTGGTGTCTGTAACGGGCCAGCCACATTTCAGAGACTTATGCAGGCTACTATGAGTGACCTCGTTTTCCAAATACTCCTGGTGTATTTGGATGACATTTTGGTTTACTCTGAGACATTTGAACAGCACCTGGACAGGTTGGAAGCTGTATTTAGGAGACTAGCAAAGACTGGCCTTAAAGTAAAACTGCAGAAGTGTTCTTTCCTACAGAAAACAGTGAAGTTTCTTGGTCACGAGGTGTCAGCAGAGGGTGTGGAGACAGACCCAAGTAAAATCTCCGCTGTTAAGAAGTGGGAGATCCCATCCAGTGTCAAAGAGCTTAGGTCCTTTTTGGGATTCGGTAGCTACAATAGGAGGTTTATTCAGGGTTTCTCGCAGCTTGCTGGGCCACTGCACAACCTCGTCAACCACTGTTTGCGTGAAGGAAAAGTAGATAAGGGGAATCGTATGTTTAACCCTTGTGTTATCTTCAGGTCATTCTGACCCATCAGTCATTGTGACCCACCGTCGTATTGCGACAAATTTACCTCATACAAAAACAAAGTGAAGCATTTTCTTTTAACTGTCGGGCTGTCTCAGACCCCCCACATTGGAATGGTTAAAAGAAAATTATTTTTATTTGTTTTTGTATTGGGTAAAATTGGGTAAACACAACGATGGTTCGTTATGAACCTTTGGGTCATGTGACCCGAAGGCAGCATGAGGGTTAAGTCAATGTGGACTCCTGAGTGCAGTCAGGCCTTTGAACAGTTAAAGGAGAAGCTTACTTCTGCCCCCATACTGGGTTTTGCTGATTTCACTTGCCCCTTTGTCGTTGAGACAGATGCTAGCCAGCACGGATTGGGTGCAGTGTTATATCAGCAACAAGGCGACACCAAACGAGTGATAGCGTATGCAAGTCGCAGGCTACGCCATGCTGAGAAGAATGACCGTAATTACAGTAGCATGAAACTGGAGTTACTTGCTTTAAAATGGGCGGTCACTGAAAAGTTCAGGGGTTATTTGCTTGGATCAAAGTTTGTGATCCTTACAGATAATAATCCCCCCTGTTACCTTCAGACAGCTAAGCTGGGCGCCATAGAACAGCGGTGGGTGTCACAGCTGTCAGTGTTTGATTTTGAGGTAAAGTACCGACCCGGGTGTAGTAATGCTGCAGCAGATGCCCTCTCTCGGCAGGAGTTTGTAGGGGAGCCTGAAGGTGCTTCAGACTCCGATTTTGATGATTGTGTTGCTATCTGTAATGTGGTATGGAGAGGAACAGCTTTAGAGCCGGACCTTGCCTCTAAGGGCCTTGAGTGTTACAGGGTAAGACAGATCCGAGCTCTAGAAGTAGGTTCTGCTGAGCAGAGTGACAGACAGGGAAACACCTATACACTCCCGGGTTATACCCGAGAAGAGCTAATAGACTTCCAAAAGAATGATCCAGCTCTGAAGGAGTTTATGACATTCTGGGATCAAAATAGGAGGCCGAGCCAAAAGGACAGAGCTGTCATGTCCAGGCCAGTTAAACGGCTACTGAAACAGTGGGGCGACATCCGTCAGAGAGAAGGGTTGTTGTACCGAGTTAAAACTGGCCCACAGCATGGTGAATGTTGGCAGCTGCTCTTGCCTACCTGTTTAAAAGACCAAGTCATAGAAAGTGTACATGACAATATGGGACATTAGGGCATCGAGCGCACTGTGAATCTAATCAGAGAGAGGTGTTTTTGGGTGGGGATGTATGATGATATTGAGAGCAGTGTGAAAGGTACAACAGAACACTCCACGACTTACTGAAAACACTCCCACCAGGGAAAAAGAGACGGTGGCCCGAGTATCTTCCTGAGTTAGTTCATGCCTACAATGTCACGCCACATTCCACTACAGGATTTTCGCCCTATTATTTACTTTTTGGGGTACAGCCACATCTCCCTGTAGATGGGCATGGGCATGTTACAGACAGGAAACAGGACTGGTTGTCTGTCCATCAAAAGAGGTTGAGACAGGCACATGAGCGAGCTAGGGAGTACTTAGAACAGAAGGCAGCCGAAAGAATCTCTCTCCAAAATAAGAAGGTGTTTTGTCCTCCTGTAGGCATAGGTCAGCTTGTCTATTTGCGTCACAGGCCTTTAGGGAGAAATAAGATTTACATTTAGTCATTTAGCAGACGCTTTTATCCAGAGCGACTTACAGTAAGTACAGGGACATTCTCCCCGAGGCAAGTAGGGTGAAGTGCCTTGCCCAAGGACACAACGTCATTTGGCACGGCCGGGGAATCGAACTGGCAACCTTCTGATTACTAGCCCGCTTCCCTCACCGCTCAGCCACCTGACTCCCACAAGATTCAAGATGCATGGAGTCCAATAGTCTACCAAGTGGTGGATGTACAAGGGACCACATACACTGTTGAACCTTTGGAAGGTGGGCCCATGAAGAGAGTTCACCGGACTGGATTGCGCCCCGGAGCAATTCCAGTTCCTAAACCAAGAACTAGGGTTAGGGCACAGACTAACAGTCAGCCTGTGGTTGAAGAGGGTTTTGAGTCAGCGGAGCCTGATTTTGTAATGGTAGAAGATGTCACTGACCACTCCATGGCAGAACAGGTTGATGTGCACCTAAAGGAAGATACAGGTTTTGGTGCTATTATAGGGAATGAGTTGTAGTGGTGTGGGCACTGATGACACTGAGTCAAGTGTTCAGGAAAGCGAGTGTGCGGACGATGACTTGCCTTTAGGAGCTGGTGATGATGTCCTTCCTGATGACGCCGGTAGGGATGAACATGTAACGGGAACAGGTCTTAGTCCCAGTATATCGGTGCCTACTGTCAGGAGAGGCACGAGGGCAACAGCAGGGTATCATTCAAATCCGTTTCACTTACCTACGTCTGCATGTAATGCGGTGACAGTCCACACAGAAATGATCTCACAGGTATTAACAAGCCTGGGTGTTGCCTTATTTGAGAAAGCCTTGCAGGGAGTGATTGGGTCAGCTCAGGTTTTATAATCTGCAGAGACGCTGATTTATTGTAGGGGAGAATGTAGCCGGGTGGTGAATTAGTTGTAGCACCCCCGTCATTTTAGTTTCTGGGTGAATGCATGTGTATGTAAATGACTAAAAAATGACTAAAATGTATGTATATATATTTTGTTGTGGACCTGAGGGGTACATTTGGGTTGTTTGTTTCGGCTCCTGGGTGTCGCGAACCAGGTGTTGACGCGGTGCATCTTGGTCGTTCTTTCTTTTCTTTTTCGTCCGAACATGAAAGCAGCACCTTTGGAAACTGCAGGAGTAAACCGTGTAAACATCTAGTGTTCCTAAGTCCACTGCCGTATTGTTTTGTATTATTTTGTTTTAAATCATTTCTTGGGGTGTGCTTTCTGCGAAAGTAACAGTTAATAAACGAACCCGGGAAAAGTAATTGTGTCCTGTGTCGGTCTCAGTTCGGCAGGCTACATTTATATATCATATTTTTCATTACGATTGTTTTTATAGTTGATCAGTGTTTTCATTAGTGGAAGAATGAATGAATGAATGTTACAACAACGACATAAGTCTGTCTCCCCCCCAGGTTAATGTAATAGCCTAGTTTAATAACTAATGTAATATTGCACCTATTTTCGTACTATTTCCCCTAAAGCAATAAGGTTAGGCTACTTAGAGACCTTCCACTCATAAAGTATGTTCTAAATGGCATAAATGCTGCCAATTATTAATTGACGTATTAATAATTGACGTTGGTCAGTAGCCTATCGATTAAGGTACTCGAAAGCATGTACACTGTCTGCTTCATTTGAGCTTGATAGGCTAAGCATTCTGTAGCAAATAATAACAATAAACCCACTATTTATTAATTAAAACTACTTCTGCATAGTAATGCACCGAAAATACAAACGTAAGCAAAGGCAGCAATCGCTATCGAATCAACAGACATGTGCAATTTAGCTAGCAGGGGAATAATACAGATCACCAGTTAACTTAATTTAAATTAGCAAGAAATAGACTAATACAATAACAGGCTTAAATTAACTGACAAGTTAGCTATACGACTTCTCAAAGACGCACAATCTCAACTGCGGTGTGAAGCGCGTATCCATGCTATTCTCCGACATGCACTCTAACAATCACATAGACGTCCTAAAATTTTGTACAGCCCTATTTCTGATACCATGGCGGCAGAAATGTAGTCATGGCGGGCCGCCATGGCAAAATAAACATAGGAAACACTAACGTGCAAGGTCCCATCCTCTATTTGACAACCATATCCATCCATGTTGACAAAAAGCAGCTACCTTATTGGTGTAGAAGGATCACGTGTTGAACCGTGCCACCAAAATCCTATTACGCTCTGAAGAAACTAGTTCTGCATAAAACATAGACGCATCGACAATCGACTGGAATTTCAGCGACAAACTTTTTTTTGGTAGCTTAGCAGGACTCGTTGTTTTTTATGAGCTAAAGATTGTGTAGATGCCAGACTGTGGAGCGGGTTGAAACGATAACAGGGTTCACCTTACGGCCTATAATTAAGTGATGCCTTTCAGGGAGAGGCAGTTAGAACCAAAACTGTACTGTACTGTAGCTAGTGGTACGTGCTAGTGGAGCGAGTGGTACGTGACAGTGGCTATAGTGGTACATGCCAGTGGAGCGAGTGGTACATGACAATAGCTAGTGGTACATGCCAGTGCCTCCACTGGCACGTGACAGTGGCTAGTGGTACGTGCCAGTGCCTCCACTGGTACGTGACAGTAGCTAGTGGTACATGCCAGTGCCTCTACTGGCACCTAGTGGTACGTGCCAGTGGAGCTAGTGGTACGTGACAGTAGCTAGTGGTACATGCCAGTGCCTCCGCTGGTACATGACAGTAGCTAGTGGTACGTGACAGTGGAGCGAGTGGTACGTGACAGTGGCTATGGTGGTACATGCCAGTGGAGCGAGTGGTACATGACAATAGCTAGTGGTACGTGCCAGTGCCTCCGCTGGTACATGACAGTAGCTAGTGGTACGTGACAGCGCCTCCACTGGTACATGACAGTTACTGTTCTGTTGATAGTGGTACGCAAGTGTCTCGTAGGCAGTTGCATTGGGTGTCTTGCAGCTTTTGTTTACTGTCATGTAGCCTAATGGCCCCGCGGCCATTTTAGAATAGAATCGTTTAAAGATCCTGTAAAGTGGACCTGGAAACGAGTTTTAAGTTTGCCACATCACAGAATAATGTGTCATTACCCATCCAAATTCGAATGAAAAAATAACACCGACAAGTATGTTAAATTAGGCTTTGAAATTGTGAAAAAATCAGCAGTCTTCTCTCCTTGAGACTGGGGGGGCGTGTTGCCTGAAGGAGCTGAAGCTACGCCACTCGCTGCCTAGTGCCTACCTCCGACCCAGATAATGGACGCTAAAACTGTATAGAATTAGTATTTATTTGTTCAATGAGTGAAACATACAGATGCATATAAATGAAATGTTCCCCTGAGCTGTAACAGTAAAAATGGACACCAGAGGCAGCAGACAGTGAGCTCTCCAACTAGGCTACTTCTAACACATTAGCTACCATTTCACCAAAATACCATCATTCTACACAGAGTAGCCTAATATCAATTTATCAATTTAACTCATGGCAGAGATACCTCTGGAAAAGTTATCTAGTATAATTATAACAAGCACACAGAACTGAGTGATGAACTGCTGGCGGCGGTGGATGGTCCAGGTGCGACCAGAGGATGAAAGGCCAAAGGGGCGATGCTCGGTACGGCTCCGCGCTGCAAGAGAAGCCGTGTGTTGGTGAACCCCATCTGTCTCTGGTCCATGTTAAAACTGTCCGCTGTGAAATGGTCAGTGCAGAGGCGGCTGTTGGAGTTTATCCGAAGCTTTCCATGAGCGTGTCTCTTCACAAAATCTATCCACCTATTTTTCCTTTCATTAGCAATAGTGAACTTAAATGGCGTTGCAGCGCAGCTGTAGTTCTTGCATCCAGGGAAGATGCAGTTGCGGGTGGTGGGAGACATCCTGAAGCTAGCTAGCTAGCTGATGTAGGCTACAATAACAGTACAGCAGGAGGAGCCATTCAGTGATCTGACGTAGATAGGGCGAAATGACGTAGATAGGGCATTTTTTGGCTCCGCCCATTAAAACCTGATCTGAAAACGGAAGTAAAACTGTTCTTCGGTTTAACTCCACATTTCAGTGTGACAAAGTTTTAGCGCTTTGCACATGCTTTCAGGAACTAATTTCACACGTATATAATGTACTTAGAAGCAAAACATGGAATTTACTTTACAGGATCTTTAAGTATGTGTGGCGGCCGGCAGAAACCCGTGGATGTCGCGGCCGCTCATTGTTGGCTATAACCCTTTGATACACAACATGGGTCTAAAGTGACCCGAGAGAGTTTAAATCTTCTATATCTTCGCAAAAAAATAATTTCATCGTTCAGTATTCCAGGTATTCCTCAATTAACTTGTTTTTAGTCATCACAAGTCCTTATTTTCATTTTTTCTTTCTTACTTTTTGAATAAAAATCCTTTTTGTAACACTACCCCTCTAATGCACAACATGAGTCTAAAATGACCCGTATTCATTTCCTATGTTATTTCGATCATGGCTTTGTGTTTCTTTGGATATATTTTTTTATAAATGTATTTTATCATTTAATATTCCAGGTATTCATTAAATACATTTTTCCTTTCTTACTTTATATACAAACCAAGTTTTTGTAGTTCTACATACATTTTACACACATGGGTCAAAGGTGATCCATGTGTATTCACTATGGAATTGAATAGGAACCTTTGAAATGTTGTACAGTTTAGGAACACATTTGGCGCCATGGCCAAGTTTTTACCTTACACCCCCCCCCCCCCCCCCCCCCCGGATGGCACGAACACAATCGCAATACATTTTCTAGGCCATCAGGGGGCGCTAAACAGGAAAACTGCCGCCCCGTCCCGTGCATAAAACCGCCCCTGCGCACCAGTCCACTATTCATCTGTCACTCAATCAAAATCTCAAAACTACTACTGTGGTACTTCTGATACCTGTAAGTATTATTTTATAAATATTTTACCTCAGAATGTTTTAATATCTTGTGTAAGATGAAGGAATATTATATTTGAACATTTGGTTAGAGTTACCTTGACCTTAAAATACATTAGTAGTGAGAAATAGAAACATACAATACTACTGTATTAGCTAGCTGTATATTCTATTCTAGATAGCAAATAGTAGCTAGGTCAACTCAATAAAACTTGAAATAGAACAGCATATATCCCACTTGATCAACTGATTGATGTAGGCCTACATGTGAAAATATTATATTTTGATTTTCTTTATCCAAAGTGTTAATATGGCTGGTCACAGCCATTCAAGATTAACGGCTGAAATGGTCGTAGAGATGTTGCATGAAGAACAGGATGATGAAGAGGAGGAGGCAATTCATAGTACTGATTCAGAGTCAGAAATCTCAGATGCAGATGACCTAGACTATGTGTCACATGCTCAAGCTGGAGTTTTGGGTGTCAATCCAGCTCTCCCAGATGAAGAAGACTCCTGTGACTACATCGAAGAATCGTCCGATAAGTCTTCAGAAGAGGAAATTCAGACCCAGTTTGAAAGATTAAGTAAAAAGGGGTCTTACTAGAATGAGCATCCCCCTATTCAGGGCAGAACAAGAAGCCACAACATCCTGAGGAGCTGCGCAGGACCTGCACCTGGTTCAAGGTCTATTTCACCAAAAGATGCTTGGGATATGTTCATCACTGATGAAATAATTGATGAGGTGATGAAATGTACAAACTTGGAGGGACGAAGGGCAGCAGCAGCAAAAGGTAAAGAATGGAGAAGTGTAGACAAAGAGGAGTTCATGGCCTTTATCGGTTTGACTCTCCTTGCAGGGGGGGATAAGAGCTGGGATGTGGCCTTGCGGGAGCTGTTTTTGGATCCACTTCAAAATCCGGTGTACAAAGCTACTATGGGGCTCAGGAGATGTGAGGATATCTGCAGCTTTTTATGGCTTGATGACAAGAGGACCAGGGCTTTACAGCAAGAAACAGATCACATGGCAGCGTTTAAGTACGTGTGGGACTGTTTCCTGACCAATTGCCGAAGACGGTTCATCCCCAGTGACTGTGTCACCATAGATGAACAGCTTGTGCCATTCCGGGGCAGGTGCAGGTTCTTGCAATATATGCCCAGCAAGCCTGCAAAATATGGAATCAAAATCTTCTGGATGTGCGATGCGAGGATCCCTTATGCGATTGATGGAATGGTCTACACAGGGAGACAGCCAGGAGAGGAGGTTCAGCGGAACCTTGGAGAGAACATCGTCCAACAGTTGTGCTATGGAATCAGGCAGACAGGTGAATATAGAATACAGGAGTGAATATACTCTTGAAATTCTAGCACACCTAGATCATTGTTCCACTCTTTCATAGTGTATATTATTTTTAATATCCATTGTGGAAAATGTATTTATTTCTAAGTGAAAGAGAAGAATGGAATAAAACAATGCAATACAAAACAATCAGTTATTTTAGTGTTTGAATTTAGACAATTGAATGTTGAGGAAATTGACCATTGTTTTGTTTTTATCATAGGACGCAACATCACAATGGACAACTTATTCACCAGTGTCCCTTTGGCTGAGAAGCTGCTTGAGAAGAACCTGACCATTGTGGGGACTCTTAACTAAAACAAGCCAGATATACCGCCTGTCATGAAGCCATCCAAACTAAGAGAGAAGCATAGCTCAGAATTTGGATTCAATGGCAACATGACCATGGTGAGCTATGTGCCAAAGAAGGGAAAGGCTGTTGTCCTCCTGAGAACCATGCATGACAGCAGAGTAGTGGATGACAACAGCGTAAAGAAAAAGCCAGAAGTTATCCAGTACTACAATAAAACCAAAGGGGGAGTGGACACAATGGACCCGATGGTTCGCACCTACACGTGCAAGCGGAGAACACGGAGATGGCCTATGGTGCTCTGGTACAATCTTCTGGATGTTGCCACTCTCAACGCTTACTCCCTCTTCACTGCACAACACCCTGACTACATGAGTGGTGTGACCAATGCACGACGGCTGTTCATTAAGGAGCTGGGCAAAGAGCTTGTCATGCCACACATGAAGAGGCGCATGGAGGGAACTCCCCACCTTCAAAAACACATCATAGAGGCAATGGGAAGATGTGGAATACAAACACTGAAGCCAACCACCACCCAGCCACAGGAGGACATCAGACAGGCACGCCAAAAGAAGAGGAAGAGGTGCAACATCTGCCCACCTGCCAAAGATAGAAAGGCCAGCAGCTGGTGTTCCCAGTGCACCAGGCCTGTGTGCAAGGAGCACAAACATGTTGTCATTTGTGAGGCATGTAAGCACTGAGATGGGAATGTAAGATTGAGCTGTACCCCTGTACCCCCATTCACCACATTGACCTACAGTTACACAACAGATACACTACAGTTCAATATTAGTGTTATCGGTTATCAATGAAATGTGACAAAGAGGCAAATAAACATATTTTAAGTGTTAAATGTACTAGTGTCTGGTCTAAATCCCTACTAAAATGATTATTTAACAAAATGTTGTCTTTGTATTTTTTTTTGTCACACTTATATACATGGGTCATTTTTGACCCATGTTTGTAAACTTGATGTAGTAATACAAAAACACATTTTGCTCAGAAAGTAAGAAAGACAAACATCTATAATGATTTGATGTAATCAAAAACAATATACTTAATGAATAATTAAAATATTGAAAACTGAAATGAATTGTTTCAAAAACTATAGCAAAGAAACACTCAGCCATACATGAAATACCATAGGAAATGAATGCGGGTCATTTTAGACCCATGTTGTGTATTAGAGGGGGTAAGCATAGCTTGTGTATCAAAGGGATAAGCCATAAAAGATCGAAAATCGTTTTGGACTAAATTCGTTTTCGCTCTGGACTAAAGAACACCACAAACTCTGTCAATACACAGAAGTAACAAGAAAACAACAACGGATGGCTTTTTAACTAACAATTTGGCTAGACAAATCACTTCTGCAAAACGCAAGGACAGGAACCTCTTACGTAAGGCTTGGGTCAAACCATGTACAGGATATTTGGATTCTGACTAGTGAGTGTC
The DNA here is from genome assembly GCF_038355195.1 of Osmerus mordax. Lineage (NCBI taxonomy): Eukaryota > Metazoa > Chordata > Actinopteri > Osmeriformes > Osmeridae > Osmerus > Osmerus mordax. Next base: position 13,447,951 of record NC_090053.1, read on the forward strand.
ATGCAAATCGCTGGCATTATATTGATTAATGGTTACATTCACTGTGTCTGACACTGTACACCCTTTCTGGGACCATCCTCATCCTCCTCATGGGCTTCTCTGGAATAACTCCTCTGCTGGGACTGATAGTCCATTTCACAGAGATGTACTTCTTCCATTTCATCAGTAAGCATGACTTCGTCCCTGGGAGGAAGCAACCTTTCCAGTTGAGGCAAGAGGTGCTCTGGAAGCCAGTGTTTCTGCGGGAATCCCACCTGAGAGAAAATCACAATGATGAGATGGCCATCTGAATAGCCAATACTTGACATCTAATGACAAGTATAGGCTCACCTCAAACGTAACGATTAGTTGTCCTTTGTCATAAGGGTCCCTGTAAATGGGCATGCCTTCTTTCTGAACAACTTTGACGTCTTTATGCATCACAACTTGACCTGCGGATATTTAATAATCAATTCTTAAATTCCACATAAGGCACATTTGACAATGTAACCTAATTTATACAGGTTAACTGAACTACAACTTTGATACCTGGTGGCAAAGTAATTATGAGCATTCTGTTATCCAAGGTGCAAATGGTTTTCTTGAACCCACAGAGAGCTTCAACTAGTTTGATATCCATTTTCATGATCAGGTTATCGTCTTGTCTCTGGAAAATCTCATGTTCCTTCTGATCTAGCACAATGATGACATCACCAGGTTCCAATCCAGGTTCTTGGTCACCTTCACCATGGAATGTTATTTTCTGGCCATCCTTCATACCTGTAAACATGGGTTTCCACACTGATTAAGCTGACTGTCTCTGGATGTCTAGAGAAACAGTTAGCTTGTGGATTAATATATGTATATTATACCACATATTTTCCTGTGGCATTCTCCTTTATTCAGTGAGTACTGTGCAATGGTTTATCGCTTAAGATAGATGGAAAAGAAGAAACTATAAATTCAGTGTCACAAGTTACCCTGTAAATGTCTGAAGGGGGAAACCTAACCTTTGTCAATGTGAACTTCAATAATTTTCTTCTTGCGTTCCACTTTGTGCCCATTGCAGTTCTTACAGCGGTCCTTTGAGTTGAACTTTTGCCCCTGACCCTGGCAGTCAGGACACATACTTTGGATTTGCTGGATCATGCCTGGTCCAATCTGCTGCACCTTGATCTGAACTCCTCTACCCTTGCAACTTGAACACTTCTCAAGCGTTCCCTTCTTCCCTCCATAGCCTATGTGAAATAAACAATGGGAATGTGAATAATCCTTGGCGGTGCAGTGACGCATTTGAAAGAAGGAAAGGTTTCAGGGAAACATGATTAAAATTATACTTACCATCACATTTTGCACAGATCACGTTCTTTTGAAGACCAAGTTTCCTTGTTGCTCCATTGTACATCTCCTCCAATGTAACACTGAGCTGATGAATAACATTCTTACCTAAATGAAAGCAAATACTTTTTCAGCTAATTATTTTGTCTTTCATCAATAACTTGATTCAAAAGAGATACTTTTTTATGTTGCATTTTCCTAACCTCTCCTCTCTTCTCTGTGCATCCTGCCTCCACCTCCAAAAAACATGTTGAAAATGTCTGTAGGTGAAGAAAACTGCCCTCCCATTCCACCCTCTTTGATAGCTTGTTCTCCACCTTGGTCATACAGATCCCTTTTCTTTGGATCGGATAAAACTTCATATGCCTGTGATATCAATTTGAACTGTGCAGAACAAGAGATAAAGAAATGTTTTAACCAAAAAAAGTAATAAATAAAAAAGTAGATATTGGGCAATGGTAGGCTATGCATTGAGCACACAAACAACGTATTTAACCCTTGTGCTGCCTTCGGGTCACATGACCCAAAGGTTCATAACGAACCATCGTTGTGTTTACCCAATTTTACCCAATACAAAAACAAATAAAAATAATTTTCTTTTAACCTTCGCAATGTTGGGGGTCTGAGACAGCCCAACAGTTAAAAGAAAATGCTTCACTTTGTTTTTGTATGCGGTAAAGTTGTCGCAATACGACGGTGGGTCACAATGACTGATAGGTCAGAATGACCCGAAGATAACACAAGGGTTAAGGTTGTGTAATATACATGGGTTTAGCTACAATATGTCCGGCATAGCTAGTCAAACGTCTAACGTTGCATTTTAAATGTGTAGTGTAACTGTACAAACACGAATATAGTGTAAAAGATGCTACTATCGTATGTGACTGTGGGCTGACATGCTGAACTGTAATGTAATGACATTATCCAAGACTAGAGGCTATGACTCCGATGTCATTCCAGAAAGTTCCGCACATTCCGTTGCTGTCATGTCTAGAAGGCATGCCGTTTAAAATAGACACGGACACCAAAAATTATCCACACACCTTTTCTCCTTCACTGGGGTTCTTGTCTGGGTGGTATTTTAACGCAAGTTTTCGATATGCTTTTTTGATTTCGTCTGGGCTGGCATTGGGACTCACACCTAAAAGGTCATAATAGCCTGTCTCATGAACCATCTTTACGACGGAATCTTTTCAACCTGATAAGAAAAGACTGTTAGGACACATTCAACAGTTTACATTAAAATACAAAAAAGTTAACTGTCAGTCAAAATACAGACCGTTGTGAACGAATGAGCCCTATGTAGCTTAAGGAAGCACTCAGCAGACTTGGGCTATTACATCGACTCGGCAGCAACGTTATTAGGCTACTAACATAAATATGAATGCCTGATATTGCACTAGTGCTTGTTAAGTATACCTCCTGCCCAAGGATCTTGATATTTGCATGATTTAGTTACCTTGCGACTGAATCCTGATGTTGCCTATGTAACCTACGTCGTCTCTGTTTCTGTCTGTCTCCTGGCGAAGATGGCTGGTTTTAAATAGCGCAGCGTGCTGAACTTTCTGGAGCGCCTTGTAGAGCCACCGGAAATTTCGTTCCTCTTCTCGATCAATCTAGAAATTAACCATACACGGCAAATTTACTCTACACTGCTACAATGAGCTCTGTCGATAGTGTAGCTTAGAACAGTCTCTAAAATTAGGCTAGTTGTTTATAAATGTGTAAAATATTTTTGTAGGCTTAGCTTTATAGGCTACAATAGCTAGGCTATATGCAGTGGCGTTGTTAGACATTAAACTGTACTGGGGCACAGGCCCCTATGCAAATCCCTTTTTTTTCTTCCAAGCGTGTTGCGCACAATGCACTACTAGGCTATAGAAACTCCCCTTGCTTTACCTACTATACAACCGTTCAGGGACGCAAGTTTGATATCAGCTTTGGCAGAGACATCTATAGTTAATGCAAGCATTAAGCATATACAATTTTTTTTTGCTTCATATAATGTAATATTGTTTTTATGTTTTAGTCAAAATAAGATGATCGGTAGGCCTATCATTTTGAAACGTTCTTTCGTTTTGTAATGTTTTCTTAGCCTACCTGAAATCTGACTTGTGTGCTGAGTCCGACACCTGGACTTCTATGTGCATGCTGCAGTGGCTATTTGGAAAGCTCAAAAGAGCACGCTGGCATGCATCGGTTTGTGTTTTCGGTTCAACTGCTTTGATTTTACAAACGTTGATTGGGATTCTGCGTTTGTTTTTTCCGGGATTATCAACCTAAATTAATGCACTGACTAATAAAGTAAATTGTTAAAACTCAAACTTTAGATTTTACTTGGACACAGCAGATTTCTACTGTTTTAATACAGCAAAAAGGGTGTAACGACGGCCCTGGCTATATTTATATTTTATGTAAAGCACTTTGAGCTGCAATTCTTGTGTGAAAAGTGCTATATAAATAAAGTCTTACTTACTTACTATATCAGAATCAGGTTTATTCGCCATGTATTTTATACAAACACGGAATTTACTGTGGCAGGGAGGTACAAAACACTTAACATATACGATATATATGTTACGCAAAGGCTCTGGATAAGAGCGTCTGCTAAATGACTAAATGTACGCAAAGGTTAATCTCTATTGATTCCAGGAATCTGTGTGGGGTGTTGTTAGACCCTTTTTTACTATGGAACGCCGAGTGAGTCAAAATTAAATAAATAAATAGGTAAATAAATAGATAAATACATACATAAATATGGCTATGAAATAAATTCTGAAATTAAACAAATATGGCAATAAATATATAAGTATAGCATTATATAATTATATAGCTGAATCCATTTACCAACATCAGTAAATAAATACATTTATTTATTTCAAAAAGAAGTTTTTGGAAAAAACAACATTTATTTATTTATTTCATGGGACTTTTATTTCCTAACGCCACATATATTTCCGAGCACCACATTTATTTCTGCGCTGTATTTATTTCCAGACTCACATGCAAACGAGAGGGACGTGGTTATCTTCAGACCAACGCAGCTGCACAAGATCGAAGGCAGATAGGGACACCCATAGATATATATAAAGACTAGATGTCTCGTCCGCGTTGCCGGACAACGGAGTCGAACGACGGCACATGGCGGCCATCTTGATACAGTCGATTTCGCTCACCCATAACATTGTGTTGGTGCTACATGTACTTTTTAAATGACCATAACTTGCTAAATTTTCAACCGATTTTTAAACGGTTTGATTTGTTATCAATGTCAGAGATGTCGTTATGTCACTGCATACTTATGAATAATAATGTTTTTTTGTTTTTTTTATAGAATAGAAGTATGCAGTGGCATAACGCTGAGCGGTTAGAGAATCGGGCTAGTAATCAGAAGGTTGTCGGTTCGATTCTTGGCTGTGCAAAATGATGTTGTGTCCTTGGGCATGGCACTTCACCCAGTTGCCTCAGGGGAAATGTCCCTGTACTAAATTTAAGTCGCTGACTAAATGTAAATGACCGATGAGAATGAATGATACTGAGCAGTTGGGTTATTTACCAAACATGTAAGACACTTATATATAGTATAGTGCATACCAAGTAGTGATTCATGTCAGAAACAGAATGGATTATAGTACACAATAACAACACAAGACATCCACCATGTGTTCTTTAAGATTTTCGTGACTTAAAGGGACAATTAGGTGTTGCCCCCTTCTGAAATGGACTCTAGTATGTATTTTTGACCTTGTCTGTTCCATATTGTAGTTGACCAAGATTAGCCAGCTGTGGAGTAATGAAAATTCAGTACAACACAGCTATAACCAAAACATCTAACGTCATTGTTTATTTTTGTGTTACAGTGGAAAGAAGTGGCCATTGGAATGGCTGGCAGATACGGTCACCATCGGTATCCATTAGGTGCCCATGTACCAAAGATGCTGTTGCTTTGTTTTGTTCCAACTATAATTAATAATAATAAGTATAATCTTTCTTTCTTTCTTACTTCTTTCTTCAATAAAACATTTTCAAATGAAATTGATTCTCCTTTAATGTCACACACACTGTATTGAATAGTCTACGTCATTATATAAACATCCAAGATAATACTGTTTTACGATTTAACTTATCTATTGTTTGTCACTGACTGGAGCTGTCCCTGGATCGCACATTTATATCCTATATATCTTGTACACAAGGGTGTATGGAGCTTGTATATTGTGCAATGGTAAATGTAATATAATGGCATCTTTATGGTAAATGAGAGAATGTGGAATAATAAGTGTATATAGCCCCTTAGCCAAATGACCACAGTATAAAACACATTAGAATTCGGTTTATTTGCCATGTATGTTATACAAACACAGAATTGACTGTGGCAGGGAGGTGCAAACAATAAACATATACGAATCTTAAATTAAGTAAAAGTACAAAAGTTTAACTATTTCTAAGAACTAAACAATCTAAGAATAAAACAATTTAAATATAAAACATATATAAGAATAAGAGTGAGCAGCATGAGTGGTCAACATAGTGCAATCAGATACTGAGATGAAAGTGGCTTATGCATAGTGGAATTGCCATTAGATGGACTTATAGTTAAATAAATGAATGAATGTCAATGGGAGTCCTTGGCCTTGTTGAAGAGGCCAGTAGCAGATGGAAAGAAACTGTTCTTATGGCGTGAGGTTTTGGTCCTGATGGACCGCGGCCTTCTACCGGAGGGGAGTAGCTGGAACAGGGAGTGGCCAGGGTGGGAGGGGTGGCCACAATCTTCCTCGCTCGCCTCAGGGTCCTCGAGGTGTGCAGGTCCTCGAGGGTAGGCATATTACAGCCGATCACCTTCTTGGCAGTGCGGATGATATGCTGCAGTCTGCTCTTGTCCTTGGCAGTGGCAGCAGCGTACCAGATTGTGATGAAGGAGGTGAGGATGGACTCAATGATGGCTGTGTAGAAGTGCACCATCATTGTCTTTGGCAGGTAGAATTTCTTCAGCTGCCGTAGGAAGTACATCCTCTGTTGTGCTTTTTTGGTGAGGGAGCTGATGTTCAGTTCCCACTTGAGGTCCTGGGAGAGGATGGTGCCCAGGAAGCGGAAGGACTCCACAGTGTTGACTGGGGAGTCGCACAGCGTGATGGGGGTGAGTGGGGCTGTATTCTTCCAGAAGTCCACCTCCACTGTCTTAAGAGCATTGAGCTCTAAGTTGTTCTGGCTACACCAGGTCACCAGGTTATCAGCTTCCCACTTGTAATCAGACTCGTCCCGTCAGAGATGAGCAAATTGAGGGTGGTGTCGTCCGCAAACTTCAGAAGTTTGACAGACGAATGACTGAAGGTGCAGCTGTTGGTGTACAGGGAGAAGAGCAGAGGGGAAAGGACGCAGCCCTGAGGAGATCCAGTGCTGACGGCCGAGAGTCAGAGACTTGTGTTCCCAGCTTAACGCACTGCTTCCTGTCAGACAGGAAGTCTGTGATCCACCTGCAGGTGGAATCAGGCACATTCAGCTGGGAGAGCTTGTCCTGAAGCAGGGCGGGGATGATGATATTGAAGGCAGAGCTGAAATCCACAAACAGGATCCTGACGTAGGATGCTGGGGAGTCCAGGTGCTGTAGGGTGAAGTGGAGGGCCATGTTAACGGTGTCATCCACAGACCTGTTGGCTCTGTAGGCAAACTGCAGTGGGTCCAGGAAAGGGTCTGTGATGGATTTGAGGTGTGCCAGCACCTCATACACATATGTATAAATGTGTAATCTATTGTAGTAATGGTACTGTCATAGTGGGGGTGTGGTCGTTTAAGAATAGTTATACTGCAATGAATGTGGGTTATACGTTATATGCGCCATATTTATAGTCCGGATATTTCACTTTGGTTCTAACTTTAGTTAGGCTAAGTGTAGTGAACATGATATACAGTTATTAAATATTCACTTAATTTAGAAACTTGTTTTAGTTACACCACGTTTTCATTATCCGAAAACACAACAAACTAAATGTTGGACAAAGAGTAGCCAGGCTATGACAAAAATACTGATCTACACCTGTTAGCCTACATGCAAAGACATCAGAATACGGTTTATTCGCCACGTATGTGAACAAACACGGAATTTACTGTGGCAGGGAAGTGCAAACAATAAACATATACGGACATAGTTTCCTATGCATTAAAAGTGTTTATGTAGCCTAAACTTTCAATCATATCTATCCTTCAATTAAACTTATTTCTCTGACGTCGTATCCCCCCCCAAAAATCTGAAAATCATGTTGTAGCAGCGCTTCACTCAGGTAGGCTTTAATGGTTACCCAGTTTTTGTTGAAGCTGGAATACTTGGTAGTACTCGGTAATACAATTCAATGGGCTAAGAATCAGAATGCGTTTTATTCACCATGAAAGTTTGTACAGACAATGAATTTACTTTGGCAGGAAGGTGCATACATTCAACATATAGGAATCTTAAATCAGTGTACAGTCTAACTATACTAAAAGGTACAAAGTACAATACTAAGGGGCTAAAGTATGTAAACATTTAGAATTATAATTTTTTTAATGACATAGCTATAATATACAATACAATAGGGCAACAAATATGGCAACGTGACATTGTGCAGATAAAGTGTTTGAGTCAGTGTGAGCCCTTGGCCTTGAAGAGGCCAGCAGTGGATGGGTAAAACTAGGGACGGTAAGATTCACCGGTTCGCATCGGTGCATCGGCATAAAAGCTCACAATGCGATTGCCCGGATCAAAAAAGTGTGCACTGGATACAATGTGAGATGAAATCGCGGTGCATCGTTTCTAACATTTTTGCGTCGGTATAATCCGATGTATTTATATAGAATCGTGTGTAGGCTAACACCTTTAGTAGCCTATTTAGAAATGTGACCAATGATTTGTGACCAATAATTTTATATTTAGATAGATTCCTCCTCTCTAACTGTTTCTTAAGCGCGCTCTCATCTCCACTCACTGCTGTCAGTGGCTGATTCTCGTCAAGTCTCTCGGCCAAGTTTCGCGCAAGTTGGAGGCGTGTTCGGGCGAGTGTTATCATGGTGGAGGAAGAGTTACACGTTCCTACGAATTGCAATAAATCCAAGGTTTGGCAACACTTCGGATTTTACAAGAAAGATGGGCAATTTGACAAGACCCATGCAATTGGCAAGATATCGTGTTGCTATAAATTAGGGTCAGGGCCAGGTTAAGGTCATCTGGGGCCCTGGGCAGAAGCCCCCCCCCCCCCCCCTCGCAAAATATTTGTAAATATATATATATTATTATTACTAGGATTTTTATCAATATATATTAGAGAGGGAGGGATTGGCAATTAAATTATGACAGACAAAAATATCAGTATGTGATACATTGTAATCAGTGGCGGCTGCTGGTCTTTCGAAGAGGGGAAGCTCATTTTCGGTCTACATCCTAAAAATGTTTTATTTATTTTGGCTATTCACTGGCTAGTTCACCCCTACGACACTAGCCTAGCCTACTGAATGAATGAACGAACGATCTAACAAAACAATATTAATCGAGGAGGAAATGTGGAAATTAGGTTCAACTGAAACAAGGAACGTGGTGTATAATTGTATGAAATGTATGATGAAAATTGGACAATTCGACAGACCCACAATCATCACGCGGAAGCTCAGGCCAGCCCACTCTTCCATTCACCCCCAGAGACGCTGAGCGTCCGAGGCGGGACATAATCTCAGCATTCATCCAATGACCGTATAGTTTCGAAGCACTGAAAAAAACTGTTAAAAGCAGCCCCATTGAAGTCCATGGAAGCTGAGCTTCAACAGGGAAATGCACTGTGACGCTACGGGAATGTATGAGAAGGAAATCAGTCAGTCGACCTGTAGCTGATTCTGAAAGAACTCGTCTTCGATATGAACGTGTTCTAACGCATTTAAAATGTTAACACAATAGTAAATATTTGACCATACATTTTTATTTTATTTTAGGGGACGCTGAACTTCCCTTGCAGTACAAGATGTGTATCGTATCGTCCTCAGTGATGGAGATGCACATCCCTAATACACACACATCCATGCCTTTGATTAAGACTGCAGTAATACATAAATAAACACAGAGGTGTATTTATTTAACAGACTTTCTTTTGAAAGTTCTCATTAAGTTTTTTGTGTGAATTTTGTCATTTCAGATGACAAAGAAGCTGGCTGGTGCAGCAAAGGGGACTGCATTCTGGGTGACCTCATGGGGAATGAGATCGGCCAGGTCCTCATCCGTGTCCTGACTGCCCAGGATGGACCGGGACTGGACCCGATGGTCTCAGGTCTCATTGAGAGGTACACCCAGGCAGGTGCAGCTCCCCCGGTCCTGCTCTATGTGGACTGTGGCTGCTGCTCGGAGGAGGGGGAAACGAAGCTTCAGGCCAGGTTTGGTGGGTGGCCAAACCTGAAGATAAGGCTGTACATCTGGCATTTTATGCGGCGGCTGACAATATGTATCGTAGAGTTATGGCAATATTTTTACAATATGACGTCCGTTTGATCCTATTGGTTGAGCTACCAGCGCGGGACCTACGTCATGCGTGCATTCATTGCATTCACAGAAATCACTTTAACTGAGTTAACTAAATTGTATGTACAACAAAGAAAATTATTAAAAATGTTTAATGTTTTGGAAATAAATCTGTTAATTGAATTTCAGTTTAACCCTTGTGTTATCTTCGGGTCATTCTGACCCATCAGTCATTCTGACCCATCAGTCATTGTGACCCACCGTCGTATTGCGACAACTTTACCGCATACAAAAACTAAGTGAAGCATTTTTTTTAACCGTTGGGCTGTTTCAGACCCCCCACATTGCGAAGGTTAAAAGAAAAATTATTTGTATTTGTTTTTGTATTGGGTAAAATTGGGTAAACACAACGATGGTTCGTCATGAACCTTTGGATCATGTGACCCGAAGACAGCATAAGGGTTTATTTAAAATGTTGTTAAAAATATTGTGATAAGTATTGTATCGTACACCCAGTATCGTGATACGTATTGTATCGTGAGCTGAGTGTATCGTTACACCCCTACTAATTAGCATTGCATTCTTGTTCATGTTCAGGAGAGTTGCTTGGGCTGAACTACTTGCTTAGGCAGACAGGTCAGCCCTTGCAGGACATGTACCCTGACTCTGAGGAGACAGACCAGCTGCTGGAGGACCACGCCATGGAGGAGGAACAGGCGGATGAAGGTTTTGAGGATGAAGGACAGGACCTCACCATTGGTAGTGTTTCGGAAGACCTCCCCTCTTCTGCCCTGCCTTCTACCACCCTGCCTGTGGTCCCCAACCTGCCACTCACTTCCTCCATCCTGCCACTCACCTCCTCCACCCTGCCTTCCACCACCTTGCCTGTGTTCCCCACCCTGCCACTTACTTCCTCCACCCTGCCTTCCACCACCTTGCCTGTGTTCCCCACCCTGCCACTTACCTCCTCCACCCTGCCTTCTACCACCCTGCCACTCACCTCCTCCACCCTGCCTTCCACCATCATGTCTGTAACCACCTCCTTCCTACCTGTCACCACCACCACTCTGTCTGTCACCCCCATGCCTGTAGCCACCACCCTGCCTCCCCCCATAACCCAGCCTTGTGTCCCAGGTGCCTACTCTCAGGTGCCTGAAGAACAGCTGGTATGTCAACTTTTTACTTGTAACTAACTGTCATTCTTAGAAACTAACAAGTTCAGTAGATAGGAAAGTGTCCGATTATTAGGAACAACATACAGTAATTGACAGCAAACACATAAAACACAAAGCAGCAGTCAATATAACAAACCTTTGCCATAAGGTGTTCAGCACTAATGTCAAATTGTTGAATGTTTCAGGCTATGGACCAGCATGGCATGCCAGGCATGGATCGGGTGGATAGACTGGCAGAGTGCTTAGTGGAGCTGAGGCATCAGACCAACATGACCCTCCATAACCAGCAGGTCAGCAAGACATGCATTGTACAACAGATATTTGTTTATATATTTATAATATATAAACATAATAATATATGTTTTCTTTCCGTCTTATGTCAGCAACATTGTGGGGCTGTGGCAAGACCAGCTGGATTATGACAAGCAGAGGGTCGCGTTTGCTGCGCGGCACCTGGACAGGCTGATCAAGGGGAGGTTCCGCCACAAAAAGGTGGAGTTCACGCCAGGTGTGGAGAGTGAGGAGAGGTGTGTCCCGGGGTCCACTGGTTTGCCTGCTCAGTGGCCAGACTGCTGCCGCATTGTGGAGGCCATCTTCGTCCGGCTCTCGGATATCCACAAGTCCCAGGAAGCAGGGTAAGAGCAACATGTCCAGGTGGACTCTGATCTTGCAGGACTATCGCAAGGTCCGGCAGCTCATTCTGGGCAATGGGGCCATAATGCAGGGCACTACCCTGCAACTGGTGGAGGTGAACCAGTCAACCCTCTCCCAGTGGTACAACTGCAGGGTGAAGAGGCAGGATCTGGCTGTGTTGCTGCAGGGCATAAACTTGCCAGGTCCACTGTCTGTGGCTGCCGAGCCTCTCCCGCCTGCCAACATCCGCCCTGCTGTTGCTCCACCTCAACAAAATGGAGCAGCCCACACCTGCCACAGAGCACAGCAGGGCAGGCAAATACCAAGAGGCAGGCAACTTTTGCAGCCCCAGCACCACCTCCAGCGGTCCGACCCAGGCTGACAGCCCAGAGGCAGCTCTTCCCTGTGCCTTCAGCCTCCCTTGGAGCCCCCACTCCCATCCCTATTATGCCCCGCCCTACCCCCATTGCCCCTCACCCTACCCATATCGCCCCTCGCCCTGCTGCCATCCCCACTGTGCTGTTTGTATCCCGAGCCCCTGGTATGAGGCCACCCTCTCTCCATTAATGGTCCCCCAAGCCCTGCGTTTTGTCCCACCCTCTTCCTGCACCAGCCATGTTCCCCAGCTTCATCCTGCTCCTGGTCCAGCTCCCCATGCCTACCAGAGGAGAGTGAAGGCCAACAAATGCTGGAGGTGTGGCCAGAACAGAACGGCAGAGACTGGCCACAGCCAGTATAAGGGGACTGTTTACTGCCCCTCTGCAGAGACTCTTTCCAGAGAGCAGTGGCTAGAGGAGCAAAGAAATAAATAATTATTTGGGCCTTTGTATATAGTTTTCATTGTTTATTTATTGTAATTTAGCATATAATTTGCCTGTATATATAGTTTTAATTCATTCTGGTTGTTGTAAATTTTTGCACTTGTTGATAAATGTTTCTATTTATCAACTATTTGTTGGTCAGTCCGTTGTTATTTCCCAATCACTACTCTTTCTAACCAAATACGGCAAGTCTACAAGAAGTCAAGCAGCAAAAAATGATTCACTTCGAGTGAAACGTTTGCATGCACACATTGTTTTAAAATATTTAATATACGGAACATGCAAGTGTTGATTAGGTAAGTGCAAAATAAAAAAAGGGTAGGCCAAGGCAAAGCTTCAGATAAGAGCATACAAAGCTCAGAAGCCACACAGTTTGAGGGATACAAATGGCTTTCAAATTACACAAAATCAGCAATGTATCTCCATCTAGCTTAAATTGTTACATTTTGATAGCATACACACTTGGAAACTCAAGTGGTTATTATTTGAAATAGTGAAAGGTGCCATAAATGGGACGCGAACCGCGGACCTTTGGTTTCTTCTACGTCTTCCCCAAATGCTGTAAAATTTGTAATTTTGGCAGTTTTTTTTCGTATTACAGTTTTTCGCCATTGCTTTGGCTCAATTCTTGAAACAGAAATGACATTCTCAAAGCTCTAAGTGCATTTGGCAAAATAGCCTATATGGTTCAGCACAAATACATAGATCACCTTCAAAAGGTCATATCTCACCCAAAACAGTTAACTCATGCTTCAAAACCAAATCATTTTCTCATATAAATAGTCAGTGCCCCCAAAATGAAAAGTTCCTTCTCGATTGCTTTGGCCCATCTCTCGAGAAAAAAGAGGACATTCTCAAAGCTTTAAATACATTTGCCAAAATAACCTACATGGTTCAGAAAAACACCATGGCACACCTGCAAAGGGTCATCTTTCTCCTAAAACAGACAACTCATCAGTCAAAACTTAATCCTTTTCTCATACAAATAGTCAGTGCCCCCAAAATGAAAAGTCCCTTTGGCATTGTGTAAACACTGCCGGTCAAAATGATTAGATGTTTTGTCAGTATGGCAGTAGACCTTAAAAAATCACTCACCTGCTCATCCTCACGCTCCTGTCTGTCTGGCCACAGATTTCATCGACATCACATCTGATGTTCTCCCTTGCGATGCAACAGGGGAAGAATCATTGTGCATGCCGCAACCATCCCCTACACTGATCTGCTGTGACATCATCACAAGCAGCATCCATTGCCTGGAACAGGGACCTCTGGTTTTGAGCCCAATGCTCATAGACCCTCCACCTACATGCAGAAAAAAACTCCTCGATAGGATTGAGGAATGGGGAGTAAGGTGATAAGAGCACCATAAGCATTCTTGGATGGGCAGTGAACCCTGATGAATGGGCCACAGTGGAAGCTTACATTGTCCCACACAATGACAAATGTAAGCAAGTGAGGCCCTACCAAACCCCTCTCATGTAGAGGGATAAGATCGGAGTGCAGGTGGTCCAAGAACACCAGGTGCTTCTGGGTATTGTATGGGCCAAGACAGGGAATGTGGGTGAATACACCATTCTCTGAAATGGCAGCACACATGGTGATGTTGCCTCCGAGCTGGCCTGGGACAAGCTCTATATATTTGATGGAAGCATTTATACTCCTGGATAGCTCCTGTCAGCTAACTAAACTTACTGTGTGATTGGATGTGTCCCCTTGTTTAGTAAACTTCTAGTTGCACCTGACAATGACTGTAACCAGTTGATCCAAGAGATCCATATTACAGTATATACCATGATGTTTTTCATGGTATTATGTGCCTGAAAGATTTTGACAGTGGAGTGAACTATTGGGCAGGTGATGATGTACACAAGGAAATTATGCCAATATGTTTTGCAGCGAATAACCACTTGACTGAGAAGCAACAGTCAGTTTAGACCAGCAAGATATATTCAATTGGTAATTGGCCTAACTGAAGGCAATGGTACTTAACCATTTCAAAGATGTGCTAAATCATTTGAAATTTGTGCAAACTGTAGGCAATTGCACTTGTCATTTACGAGGATGTGCTAATACAATTGCAATTTGATTAAAGGAATGAAAAATTCCAATAGTTTGTGAACAAGTGCCCAGTGGTTTGGAGGTTTGCACGTGTTGTTTTGAGAATGTCATTTCTGTTTCGTGAAATGATCCAAAGCAATGGGGAAAAACTGTATCTTAAAACGTAACGGGTAAAAAAAATCTAAGACTATGAATGGGGACTTTCGAGTTTCCCCCTTTCTCTCTTTCTCCCTCTTTCCTCCTTTTTCGTCCCCCTCCCTTCTCCCCCCCCCCCCCCCCCCCCCCAAACAGGCGATTGTTCCCCAGCTTTAGCGGAATAGGCTAAAACAGCAGATTCAAATCCAGTCTTTTGGCCTATAATAATTTTGATTATCTGTTTTGTTAAACAGGATTACATCATTCTTAAGTACCACCAATTTCACCTTGATATGTCAAAATGTGTTTGAACTAGAACTTGCTTGCATCGGTTGCAGATGGGTCCGTTTATTAACTGTAATTTTTACAACTGATATTTCTGTATGTTTTATATAAAAATGCCTACTTATTATTTATGAAGATTGCATAGATTTAAAAGCATAGCCTACATTTGTTGCTGCTCATGTACAATTCAAAATACAAAAAGTGATGTGTAGAATTGCCCTGTACTTACTGTGGTAGTCGCTCTGGATAAGGGCGTCTGCTAAATGACAAAATGAAGAATGTATATGACCTATATGACTTAAACGTCACCTTAAGTTTTTCCCTTCTAGTGATATTTTCAAGCATTTAGAGCTAGGCTACTCATATTGCATTCATTCATTAGGAACCCCCTTTGAAACAAGCTGAACCCCCTATTCTAACAACGTGTGCCGCCGCATTTCTGCCTTGGCGTGACCGCTGGGAAAGAGGGAATCAGCATGGATGAGGATAGTGTGCGGGCAGATGTGTCTTTATATAGGGTGAAATGGAATAATAAATGCAATACAAAATGATTGAAAGTCGTGTATTTATGTAAATGTCCACATTGCCTCTATCTTTGTGTTACTAAATGAAACCCGCATCGCTGCTTGCAGCTATATTTTTGGTTGTATTGCAAGTGTGTCTTGATCATAATTAAAGGGCTGATTCTAGCACTGGGCCTTATGCGTGTTTGTATTTGTTTTGTCTTTAATGTTAAATTTTTCATTTTACCTATGTGGTGTGGTGGTAATTTTGTTACTGTTGTGGTCCACCACTTGTAGGAATGTAAAGAAAACACTGTAGTGTTGGCTGTCTCAATGTGTCTGTATGCCAGTTCACCTTATTTGCATGTGGACCATGTATGGCACTAAATATTTTCTTTTAGTAAAGCGCAATGTTTAAGGGGGGGGGGTTAGGGTGCTCACACAAAGAGCAGCCTAGGGGCCCCTGACCACCTTAATCCACCCCTGTATATATACACAGTATTTATGTTTGTATGTGTTTAATACAATGACCTCAGTTTTTGCCTGAAAGTTCACTCCTAATGTGGAGACCACAGATGAGCTCAGTCTGGAGGCTGTAGAGCAGTGTTTCCCAACCTTTTTTCAGTCATGGCACCCTTAGAAAAGTTTACAAATGTTGTGGCACCCCCCACACAATATATTTCTTCTCCCGTTGTTTTGTCAGACATTGATTTACAAAATAAAAGTTTCTCTAATGCTGTCACAATCTACATTTGCCAGGAGCTGAGCGTGCGTGCCCACTAATGTCAGTCGACTCATCCAGCTACAAGGAAAATTCATTGAAGGCAGGGACGGACTGTGAGTAAAGGGTTAAAAGTCCCTGGACTTTTATCCAGACTGGCCCACCAGAGCCGGTCCCCGTATACGCCACTACAGCTACCCTGCCAATGCATCCACATTCTACGTTTGATGTAATGCAAGTTAGGGAGTTTCACAGTTCAACCGAAATTTTGGGGCCTTTATTTGAGCGCAAAATAGTTTTTTGAGCTTTATGTAAAATAAACATAGCTGTTTTTCAATTGGTAGTACGTTGTCTAGTGAAGATGATGTATTTTTTTCTCTTATTTTTCAGCCCCTTACGTTTCTTAGCCTGGTTTTCGATCGTTATATAGTCTCTACTAGCTAGCTTTCGATCTCAGTGTCCCTGTCGAGTGTAAGCGAGACAAAGGGGGTGGGGTAATGGCTGCACAGACGTTCATTTGGAATATACCAACCGGCCTTGGGGAAATGGGGGACAGCCAACCGTGTCGCTCAATCTTCTGCCGACATTTTATTAGTAGTTAAAAAAATAAGGCAAGCGGCTCTCCGGCCCAGACGTGTCTCTTCCCACCGGGAATTCTCCCGGCCAGTGGATGGCCAGTCCGCTACTGGTTGAAGGACTTTTACACGGCACCCCTGCTCTCATCAGACGGCACCCCAGGGTGCCGCGGCACCCTGGTTGCGAAACACTGCTGTAGAGTAGTGCCAGCAGCTGGGGAGCCAGGCAACAAAGGCGTCAGACATTATAGAAGGGCAAGACAAGGACGTGTACCAGGCCATTTGGGAGGGAATCAATAGGGTCAACTCTATGGACACCTCCAATGCCCAGCGCATGCAGAAGTGGACCATACTGCCCAGGGACTTCATTTTAGGAGGAGAGCTTGGTAAATCATGCATTTCAGAGTTCTTTTTATACTGTGGTTGAAATGTAAACCTGGTTGCCGGTGTTTCATTTTATGTATTAATCTTTTAACCCTTGTGCTGCCTTCGGGTCACATGACCCAAAGGTTCATAACGAACCATTGTTGTGTTTACCCAATTTTACCCAACAAAAAACAAATAAAAATAATTTTATTTTAACCTTCGCAATGTGGAGGGTCTGAGACAGCCCGACGGTGGGTAACAATGACTGATGGGTCAGAATGACCCGAAGAGAACACAAGGGTTAATTCCAGGTCCGACAATAAAGCTGTGATTTCCCTTTGTTTGGGATAAGTACCACTGTGAAATGGAGAAGTTCTACAAACACTAGACTTAAGACTGTGTTCTGTATATACTGTCAATGGAACTGTTCCTCTAGTAACTTTGTTAAAAGAAACAGATTTAAAGTTGTAGCAAGGCAAGCTACTTCCATTTCTAAACTTGTAGTATTCTGAAAAAGAACCTTACTTAAAAAAAAAACTTTTTACATCCTGTACAAGGTGTTAGTGGTTATCAGTTTTAATACACTTACTATAGTGTTTTTTTGCATTGTGCAATTTTTGGTGTTGGTTTGTCTAAAATCTATTAGTCACTGCAACTTGAATGGTTGGTCATGCTGTTTACACCTAGGGACTGTCCTCCCAAGAGATGAGTGAGACGTTTTTCTTGGAGTATGTCACCTCTGTAGTCAGTGTATAAAGGCTGTGTACATTATTGATGAGCACTCATGTACCTGTATGTAACGCTGAGATTTCCATCTGTTTGTAATTGTAGAAGGATATGCAATGGTTCACTAACCCATGGTAGTGGGAAGTAAAGAGATGAATAATAATAAAACATAACACAAACTAGACACTTAATTCAAAATATCCACAATTTAATTTAATTGGACTGAACTCCAAAATGTTAACTGTCAATGAACAAAGGTCAACTGCAAATAAAGAATAACATGATGAAATATGTGATCAGAGGCTAGAAGTCAGTCGATGAATAGGAACATCTTAGCAGTTATTCAAAGTGTAAGATACATCTCTCAAACACAGTAAGTATTAGTCAAGAGTTTTAAGGCGGAAAAAGGCTACTGGAGGCCAGGCTCCAAAGTCCTTAGGTTATATTGGTCAACCCTCTACGGACACAATGAAGCTTGAGTCGCCATTGGCTAGTACATTTTTTATTTTACTCGCCAGACTTTTTTTTACATGAAATGCATTAACAATGCAAAAAAAAAGTACATTATCTGTCTAATCAGAAAGAGTGTTACTTTTTTCCATCGTAGCACGACGGCTGCGCATGTTTTGGAGTACGATGGAAAAAAGTGACAGGTGATCCTCGATTTGCCAAAACACTGCCTCATACATGATGTGTCGACACGCTGGAACTCCAGCTACGAAATGGTCGAGCGCTATCTGGAACAGCAAGTTGCCATTTACTCTGCATTAACAGACAAGTCAGTAAAGAACAAGGACGCCTCACATCTGTCAGATCAGGAGGTGAGCTTTGCAGAGAGTGTTGTTAAGATCATCGAAGACCATCACTACAATTTTGAGCACTGAAACAACACCGTCGGTTTCAATGATCCTACCACTCAAAACAATGATAATGAAGTGTATGGAACCAAATTATGACGATGCTCCCATCGTCAGAGAAATGAAGCATGCCATCAGAGAGAACATGCAAATCCGATACATTGACCCAGATCTCCAGGATTTCTTTAATAAATGCACTGCATTGGACCCCAGGTTCAAATAGCTCCCTCACTTGGAACATGCCTGTCACCAGAACGTCTTGGAAGATCTCATCACAGAAATTCTGAGCAGAACAGAGCAGGTATGTATTTAATGTTAAGGTTGTTTTTTATTTGATATGTGATCTGTCATGTCTTAACTGAACATGTCATTACAGTGTTCACTCATAAAACCCAATCATTTACTGTTGTCTTTGCAGACTGAGACCACAGAGACAACACAGGACCGGCCATCAACATCACAGGCTACTTCCTTACCAGAGATGCCACAGTCTGAGACATCATCCTCCCCACCTCCTCCAAAGAAGTCAGCCATGGCAGAAGTCTTTGGCTCCCTCTCTGCAACTGGTCAGAGGAACCATCCTGATTTGAAGCAGAAGGTGAAGGAGGAGGTATATGCCTACGTAGCCAAGGAAAGCACTTCTGTGGAATCCGACCCGCTTGGCTGGTGGAAGTCCAATGAAACAATATTTCCAATATGTTTCATTGGACTTTTTTGTTTTTTCAACGGCAGGTGACAGTCACTGCCACAAGATCTACCCTCACTAGTGAAAGTGTGGACAAACTTGTATTTCTGCAAAAAAAACAAAAAAAACACAATGAAGCTACCTTTAAGAGGTACATTGTCTTGTGATAGACCAGATGCACTGCCTCTATTAAGCACCGATTGTTCTTTTCTTTATACGTTATAGGGGATGATGGACAATATTTTTTATTTAACTTCACCCATCAGAAATATGGACTATGGGACAGTTTATGTTCACCATAGCAAGCTGTGGTATAAATACATTTAACTAATGTGGTAATACAAAAAAGAAATGGACTCCTTAATCTTTATTCAGAAGTTACCAAATTTGCCAGTTGGCAAAGGTATGCCTGTTGCACTATATAGCAAGAATACTTTCCTTGATCTTTTGTGGGGGAAGGTCTCGCCTAAGTAGAATTTTTGTTATTCTATGTAATTTGCACTTTCATAAATAAGAGATGCTGTATTTTCAGTTTTATAACCGTCTTATTTTGTTTACAAGTTACATGGAGTCTGGAGATGATGTGGGGTACTTATTGTTTACTGTTTACTACTTTACACACTTAATGCTGTTGCAGCTAGCTCAGGGGAGAGACTGTATGACTCTAGGTGATACAGCCTGAGACATGCACAATAAAAAAAAATGGTTTCAAGTTCTCAGTGCTCCAGACAGTTTTTGAGACAGTGCAAGCATTTTTTAGTAGTACTCGGCATGTGCGACCTACAAATTTGGAATTTATTGGGTGTGTACAAAGTCAGCACACGTTAGGAACGACTCATAGATACTACGCTCTGGATAAAAGTGTCTGCTAAATAAATGACTAAATGCACGTTCTGGTAAGACAGCGATATCAGCGAGCCCTCAGCATTAGTACCGCAGCTAAAAGTCTAGGAAAGTTTAGGCTATTTTTCGCTATACTTAGACTACAAACATTCATATTTAGCACTAGTGTTGCTGCTACTGTATCCCTGCCTGTGTTTGCGCTGTTGCTCATCTAGTAGCCTATCGTGTCGTGGTGTAGGAGGACTGATCGACAAGCCCATCATACATTTTGCTTTTCCCTCCATTGTACCGAACTCGTACCGAACCGTGATGTCTGAACCGCGTTACGAACCGAACCGTGACTTCAGTGTTCCGTTTCACCCCTACTCTCCACAGTTGATGATGGATCATACTGCTGAAGCTCTGGGCCTTCTGTTGAAATGAAGATCAGGTCTGAAAGGGGTGAGGATGTGAGACTACTGCAGACATCTGATTTTATTCTCTTTTGGGCACTGAAGGCTCTTTCGCAGTTGGCAGAGCAAGAATAATCTGAACAAGGAACAGTAATCTTAAATTGTCTTGATAACAAAAAAATATTAAGCGTTTTCTTCTCAGGCTGGAATTGTAGCTTTTTTGCATCCATCTCTTTGTGCGTGACGAGTGCCGTAAAAAGCAAGTCGATCTTTTTGTGAGAGACAGCGACAGAGGCAGTGTAGTGTTTTACCATCCCTAGCGACAATAAATCTTATCTAGCGCCGAGCGACAAATCTAGCGACTTTCCGTTACTTTGGCAAACTCCGTTTTCGTTGTTGAGCAGCAGTAAAATAATACATTTTACTGTTGTCATAGCAGCCAATGATGTTAACTCGCAGTCAAGCGACTGTGCATCATTGAAATATGCGCTAAACTTATTATTTGCCTCTAACTCAGTCACAGGCCAGTGAAACCGAACAATTTACTATCTATTAGAGCCCGACCAATAAAGGATTTTTAAGGCCGATACCGATACAAATATTTAGTGATTTAAAAATCCGATATTGGCCAATAAAAAAAAATATTTAAAAAATCCAGAAACGCGTAACAAAACAAACTGATTTCCCTAACTGTAGTTATTTGTGGTTTACATTTAGTCACTTTTAGCAGAAGTATTATCCAGAGTGACTAAGTACAGGGACATTCCCCGAGGTATAAGTCCCTTCCCAAGGAAACAACGTCATTTGACATGGCCGGGAATCGAACCAGCAACCTTCTGATTATTAGCCAGATTCCCTAACTGCTCAGCCATCTGACTCCTGTTATTATTTCCTCACTAAAATAATATGTTAATGCAGTTTCTGATAAATAAAAGTATAAAAAGTACAAACTTAAGATATTAAACTTAAAGTCCTTTGAACAAAACACAATAAAAAATAAAATAATAATAATATACATTTATCGGACATTATAAATGCCAATACCGATAGTTTGGATAATAATCAAATAAAATATCGGCCGATAATATCTGGCCGCCGATATATTGGTCGGGCTCTACTATCCTTTGGCTAATAAAAAAAAAATTAGTTGCCAAGCGTGAAATTTGGTCGCATATGCAAGTGATTTACTCGCATTGTAGAGGGTTGTTGGTACACATTATACATTTACAGTACAATTGTGCATGTGGATATGAAAATAATACGAAGTAGTTCGTGATTGTGAGTTTACAGGAAAACTCCTGAATATGTATAACGGATTCATGAACAAGTGTACCCTTAGTTCATATCTTGTACTCTTCTGCATAGATCTCCTGTAAATTCTGAACATTTTGAGTTCCCACCAAGATCTTTGGTCAGCACCTAAAGAGTAAATAAAACAGTTCCTTTTAGTTGATGTATGCTAATTTCACAAAGAGGGGACAGAGTAAGTAAGTAAGACTTTATTTATATAGCACATTTCATACAAGAATTGTAAATCAAGGTGCTTTACATAAAATCAATAAAAACAATAATACAAGTGATAAATAATTCAAACAATAATAAAAATCCCAATAAGATCTCTGTTCAAGAGAGAAAACAACTTTAAAAAGTAGGAAAACCCTTTTGAGATAAAATTACTTAAATGCTTCGGTAAAAAGGTAGGTTTTAAGCTGTCTTTTAAAAATGTCTAGTGTTAGCTTCCCTAATATTTATGGGTAATTTGTTCCATAGTTTTGGGGCGTAATTGACAAAGGCCGAATCACCAATCTTCTTATGACTGCTTCTGGTGACCTCTAATAGGCCTGCATTTGATGATCGCAGTGTTCTAGCTGGTGTGTAGTTTATAAAGGAGTTAGCAATGTAGCTAGGTCCTTGTCCGTGTAGAGCTTTGTATGTGAGGAAAAGGACCTTAAAGTCAATTCTGAAGGTAACAGGGAGCCAGTGTAAAGTAGCTAGGACAGGACTAATGTGTTTTCTCCTTTTAGTTTTGGTTAATAATCTAGCTGCAGAATTTTGAATGAGCTGTAGTCTTTCAGTGGTTTTCTTGGGAAGACCAGTGAAAAGTGCGTTACAGTAGTCCAGCCGGCTGGATATAAAAGCATGAATTAACTTCTCTGCATCATTTTGGTTTATGAATGGTCGTACCTTTGCTATATTCCTCAGGTGAAAGAAAGCTGTTTTGGTCACTTTATTAATGTGAGAGTTGAAATTCAAATCTGAGTCCAGGATTACGCCGAGACTCGTCACCTCTGGTTTAAGACAGGGGGTTAAGCCTCCAAGATTCTTAATAAGCATCTCTCTTTTGGATTTGGGGCCACATAGTAGGACTTCGGTTTTGTCTTCATTTAATTTAAGAAAGTTATCATTCATCCATTTGTTTATTGCCAACAGGCAGTTTGTAATGGAATTGATGGCCGTTGCATCGTTGGGTTCAGTGGATATATATAGTTGTGTGTCATCCGCATAGCTATGGAAATCTATGTTATGTTCTCTGATTATGTCGCCGAGTGGTAACATATAAAGAGAAAAAAGTAATGGACCTAAGCAGCTTCCTTGAGCAACCCCGTAGCAGTTCTCATGTTTCTTGGACCTATGGTCACCTAAACTAACATAAAACTTCCTTCCTGTGATATATGATTTCAGCCAGTTCAATACACTATCCGTGAACCCAATAAGCTTTTCCAGTCTATTGATTAGGATGTCGTGATCAATTGTATCAAATGCTGCACTGAGATCTAACAGGATAAGGATAGAGACTTTATTTGCATCAGAGTTTAGTCTGAGGTCGCTAATTATTTTGGTGAGAGCAGTTTCAGTACTGTGATATTTCCTGAAACCTGACTGCGAGACTTCCAGGATGTTATTTTCTTCAAGAAAAGAATTTAATTGGACTAAAACTATCTTTTCCAGTACTTTACTAATAAATGGGAGGTTTGATATTGGTCTGTAATTTGCAAGTACATTTAGTCATTTTTTTAGCAGACGCTCTTATCCAAGTAGACTGTTATCCAATTTGGGTTTCTTTAATAGGGGCTTTACAACAGCTGTTTTGAAGGCATCTGGGAAGACGCCAGTTCTAAGGGATGTGTTTATAATCTCTAGCACCGGACCTGAGACACTATCAAACACTCGCTTAAAGAATGTTGTGGGTATAGGATCAATATCTGAGGTTGTGGAGTTAGATTCGCTGACAATTTTGGAAAGTTCACTAAGTGTGATACAGGTAAATGTGCTCATGGTTATGTTGCAGAATCTACTGATGTCAGTTTCGACCCCACTATTAATAATACTCGCTCTAATCAAAGTTATTTTGTTCTTGAAGAACAAAGCAAGCTCTTCACATTTAACTGCTGAGGATGGAGGTGGGGCAGGGACAGTGTTTAGCAGCTGGTCAATGGTGGAGAAAAGAACTCTGGAATTTCTGGCATTTTCTGTAATAATGTTGGAGAAATATTCTCTCCTTGCTAGACGGATGGTTTTGTTAAAGGTGGTTAGTGTATCTTTGTAGATATTGTAGTGGATAGTGATCTTTGTTTTCCTCCATTTTCTCTCTGCTGCACGGCATTTTCTTTTCGTTTCACAATTTTTTTTATTTCTCAGCCATGGGGAGGTTCTGCTTGTGCACTTCTTTTTGGTTTTCAGTGGTGCAACTGAGTCTAACACAGATAATAGTGCATCATTGAGGTTCTCTACCATTTCATTCAGAGAGCAATCATGGTAAGTCGGCTCATATAGAGCAAATTGTTCAAAAAATGTCATCATAGCTGTATCGTCTAAATATCTTCTATGGACTAAGAATTCTTTTTTGGTTTTTGTAAGGATAATTTCCACATTAAAAAGTATATAATGATGGTCTGAGAGGGGTAGATCAGTTATTGAAATATTATTGATATTTAGTCCAGTTGTTATCACTAGATCTAGTGTGTTTCCGTGCCGGTGTGTTGGGTCTGTTATGTGTTGAGTTAGATTGAAACTGTCAAGGAGATTTAAGAGCTCAATAGTTCTTGGGTCTGCTTTTTTATTTACTTGGATATTTAAGTCTCCGTTTAAAACTACTTTGTCATATCTAGTGACACATAGTGATAATAGTTCAGAGAATTCTTGTATGAATATTGGCGAGTGCTTGGGTGGCCGATATATAATAACAAAAAGTATTGATTCGGTTTTGAGCTCCATAGCAAGATATTCATATGATGTGAATTCACCTAGCTCAGTGATTTTGAACAACAGTTTAGAGGAGAAAATAGCTGCGACTCCTCCACCTTTTTTTGATGTCCTTGAAACTTGGTGAAAGCTGTAATCAGGCGGACACGCTTCTATCAAAGTTGCTGTTGCCGTGTCATTGTTTAGCCAGGTTTCTGTTAGACAGATGCAGTCTAAGTTGTTTTCTTTGACCAGATCATTAACTAGGAATGTTTTGTTATTTAGTGATCTAACATTTAGAAGGGCCAGTTTCATCTGTGGGGTATTAACAGATAAAACATGGGTAGATAAATCTGTTGGAAGAATATGGATAGTTCTGTGACTTCTAACACTAGTTTCAGGTTTGTAACCATGCATTTTACCATGCCATTTTCTGTTTGTGATGATGACCGGTATGTCCAATGAAATAGCATGGTGGCTGTCCTAGCGTAGCTTTTCTTTGGGAAAGTCTCTGTCACTGAGCTGTTCCATCACAAGGGAATTCATCCGGGGGGTGCAGATCTGTGCAGGGCCCATGTCCTTGCAGGAGGATGTTTGAATGTTCTGTTCTGTTCCATGGGAGGTTGTTTGGGATGCGTCAGTCAGCTTAGACACAACAGGGATAGGGAGAGAACAACAGCAAGAGTCTCTCACCTTCTTGTCTCTGATGGTATCGAAGCAGGCAGCCTCAATCTTCTTGCCATAGCCATGCAAGCCCATGTGACACAGCATCATAACAGCACTGAGGAGCAGAGCGGTGGGGTTGGCCATGTCCTTTCCTGCTATGTCTGGAGCAGTCCCATGAACCTGGCAAGGTTAGGTTTAGGGTCAATACTACTTAGAAACACAGATGTCTAGTAACTAGCAGAAGGTGAATACAGTATTGTATGCATCCATAACATACCGATTCAAAAATGGCAACACCATTAGCGCCAATGTTCCCACTAGGTGTCACTCCAAGACCTCCGATCAGTCCCGCACACAGATCACTGAAAGAACCAAACATTCACTTATCTGTTTCAACATGCATTTGAAAAGTTTTGGAAAATAGCCAAACATTGCTGGAACTGCACCATCAATCACTCTCTAAAGAACTGTCAACGAACGATCAAACCTGGTCTTGCTGAAGACAAGAAAATAGACTGTAAGACACCAATACTAGAACATTTGGCAACTTACCTCAAAATGTCCCCATACAAATTGGGCATCACTAGTACATCAAACTGAGTTGTATCTTGCACCATCTGTAGAAACGATAACATGCAGCATTTCCTGTATGTGTAATAAAGTTATATTAAATGCATTAATAAACCAAGTTAATAATAAACAATAATGGGTACATACATTAAGACATACTGTATCCAAGTAAATCTCTGTGAATTTCACATCTTTGAAGTTTTCTGCCACCTCCTTGCATTTCCTCAGGAACAGACCATCTGACATACGCCTAGGAGAGACACGTTCATCAACTACAGATCACACGTTTACAAGGACCTGTAGTGACAAAAATTACAAGTTAACATTTTGGCCAACGTGACAATTAATGGTCAAAAAAGAGTAGACTTTCTATTGTACCAGGTGAAGATACTTACATAATATTGGCTTTGTGAACAGCAGTGACGCTGGCCCTGTCGTTGTTTCTGGCATATTCAAAGGCTTACTCTGCAATGCGTTTACTAGCGTCCTCTGTGATGAGCTTGATGCTCAGTACAACACCATCAACAATCTGAAACAAACTAAATACAAAACTAAGTACCAAAAAATATATATACACTTTTTTTTAACCCTTGTGTTATCTTCGGGTCATTGTGAGTTGTCCCCCATCGTTGTGTTGCGACAACTTTACCTCATACAAAAATAAAGTGAAGCATTTTCTTTTAACCATCGGGCTGTCTCACACCCCCCACAGCGCGAAGGTTAAAAGAAAATGCTTTTTATTTGTTTTTGTACTGGGTAAAGTTGTCGCAGCACAACGATGGGTCGTTGTAAACCTTCGGGTCATTGTGACCCGTAGGCATCACAAGGGTTAAATATTGAAACAAAACATGAAATATAGCTCCTCAAAATGGCAAAGTATTATAAAAATGTACATTGTATAAGGTCGAGTTGGACAACAAGAGATTGAGACATTGATTCATTCTTGACAAACAACAGGCTGAATGGGGATTCGAACCCAAGAGCATGTAGTTGCAAGTCAGCCTCTCTTATCCTCTCTGTTACACGTCAACTGTTGAAGATCCTCTAAATTGAAAAGTAAATTCCAAGTTTTGCTTCAAAGTACATTATATACGGGTGAAATGAGTTCCTGAAAGCATGTGCAAAGCCCTAAACGTTTGTCACACTGAAATGTGGAGTTAGACCGAAGAACAGTTTCTCTTCCGTTTTCAGATCAGGTTTTAATGGGAGGAGCCAAAAAATGCCCTGTCTACGTCATTTCGCCACATCTTCGTCAGATCAATGAATGGCTCCTCCTGCTGTACTGTTATTGTAGCTTACATCAGCTAGCTAGCTAGCTTCAGGATGTCTCCCACCACCCGCAACTGCATCTTCCCTGGATGCAAGAACTCCAGCTGCGCTGCAACGCCATTTAAGTTCCCTGTTGATAATGAAAGGAAAAATAGGTGGATAGATTTTGTGAAGAGCCACGCTCATGGAAAGCTTCGGATAAACTCCAACAGCCGCCTCTGCGCCACTGACCATTTCACGGCGGACAGTTTTAACATGGACCAGAGACAGACGGGGTTCACCAACACGGCTTCTCTTGCAGCGCGGAGCCGTACCAAGCATCGCCCCCCCAGCCGTTCATCCTCCGGTCGCACCTGGACCATCCACCGCCGCCAGCAGTTCATCACTCAGTTCTGTGTGTTGGTTATAATTATACTAGATAACTTTTCCAGAGGTATCTCTGCTATAATTAGTGCAACCGCTAACTTGATATTAGGCTACTCGGTGTAGAATGATATATGGTATTTTGGTGAAATGGTAGCTAATGTGCTAGAAGTAGTTGGAGAGCTCACTGTCTGCTGTCTTTGCTGTAAATGTTTACTCCTGTGTTACAGCTCAGGGGAATAATTCATTTATATGCATCTGTATGTTTCAGTCATTGAACTAATACATTTTAATTCTATAAAGTTTTGTTCGGCTTGACGTAGCGTCCATTATCTGAGTCGTAGGTAGCTTACTTTGAGAGAGGCGGCGCCTTCCTGCGAGGGGGCCGAGCTTTAGCTCCTTCTGGCGACACGCCCCCCCAGTCTCGAACAGAGAAGACTGATGATTTTCTTACGATTTCGAAGCCAAATTTACATTTACATTTACTCATTTAGCAGACGCTCTTATCCAGAGCGACTTACAGTAAGTACAGGGACATTCCCCCGAGGCAAGTAGGGTGAAGTGCCTTGCCCAAGGACACAACGGGAATCGAACTGGCAACCTTCGGATTACTAGCCCGACTCCCTCACCGCTCAGCCACCTGACTAACATACTTGTCAGTGTTTATTTTTCATTAGAATTTGGATGGGTAGTTAATAACACATTCTGTGGTGAACTTGAAACTCGTTTTTAATTCCACTTTACAGGATCTTTGAGTTTTCGTTAATAGAAAGTGCAGAGTATTAGCTTTGGTCAGCTTTGGACAAAGATTAAGCAGCTGTAAGTCAGTCATCTTTTGACATATCAAGGTGAAATTGTGCATGGTACTTCAGAGTGATGACACCTGGAAGCCTATAAGGTTTGAAAAATCATCAGTCAAAAATACATTTGGGTTATTTACCCAGACAATGTGGACATTGAATTCAGCCATATTGTCTTGTATTCAATTTAGCTAAATATTGCTTTGAAAAGACTGTATCCTACACATCTACAACAAATGTAGGTTTTTTACACACATGATGCAAGAAATCCGATGCGCTGTCTAGATGAAGCATGATGTTATCTACAAAGCACAAGTTAAAAAAAGAGCCAGACCTAGTTCTGGCTCTTCTGGTGTAGTAATCCCCTCAGAATGAAACACATTTACATTTAGTCATTTAGCAGACGCTCTTATCCAGAGCGATAAGTGAACAGCGTTACCATTATGATTGCACAGCTAGACAGCTACTGTGGTGTAACTGGATTCCTGTTTCACTGAATAGATAATCAGTATCATGACAAGCTTGAAGGCTGTGGCTGGATTTGAACCTATGACCTGAATTTCACAGGAGACCGTTTTATCCCAGTGAGCTATTCTCAGTACTTGTGAGTACTAGTGAATTGCTGTGTTCAGTTACTGTATAAAAACAATAAGCTGTTTCTCCTGTGGCAAGCATTTTCAGATTTGGCCCAAGTATAAACAGCTGTAATTCAGTCATATTTTGACATATCAAGGTGATTGTGGTCTGAAGATAATTTGATTACATGTTTATGAAAATAGGAGCAATGGCGAACGAGGAGTTCAAAAAAGTACGTTTTCATTCAAATTCCATGACCGGCACCCAAAATGGCGGACACGGGACAATCTTTCGACTTGGTATGCCACATAGAATCAGAAGAGACCAATCTTGTGATTTATGACAAAACTGTTCAGAAGATATAAGCAAAAATAATATTTTGTTGTATTTCCTGACCAGTAGGTGGCACTGTACTAAAAACTGCAACTACCCTAAAATCATGCTTGTGATGACATTTCCAAAGTTGTCTCCATAGGGTAAACAGCTGCGGAGTAATAACCTCACGTCGACTTTGGCGTGCCCTTTGTCAAAATCGTTTGCGTGTTATTCGTGAACGGTTTGACTCGGGGAGTCAGATGGCTGAGTGGTTAGGGAAACGGGCTACTAATCAGAAGGTTGCCGGTTCGATTCCCGCAAAGATGATGTGTCCATGGGCAAGGCACTTCACCCTACTTGCCTCTGGGGAATGTCCCTGTACTTACTGTAAGTCTCTCTGAATAAGAGCGTCTGCTAAATGACGAAAAAGTAAATGTAAAAAATTACTAATCCATAACATTTTTATAACTTTTTGTCGGCATAGTCTGAAGATGATCTACTACGATTTTCATGAAAATCGGAGCAACGGCCTAGGAGGAGTTCAAAAAAGTAGGCTTTTCAGAATTCTAAATGGCAGAAAAACCTTCATGATGTCATATGGTCCAATTGAATTGTCTAGTTCTAAGGAATCCAATGATACCTCACTGTGAAATTGGTCATACGGTTCAAAAGTTATGTGTGTTCTATGGGCTGCCATAGACTCCTATGGCTAAGTATAATGATAATAATAAAACTAACGAAAACAATAGGTGCCTTAGCAGCTTCGCTGCTTGGCCCCTAAATATAGCTGGAAGCAGCAATGAGGTGGCCAAGCAGGCCAGATGACCCAGAAAAAACTTGACAGGCTTTGAAAATCCAAAAAACATGTGACAGGTTTTGTAAAGCTTGGTCTGAAGATAATGTCTGCCAGATTCGGAAGATTGGACAACATTTGTAGGAGTAGAGAAAAAAGTTTTTCATTCATTCAAAATGGCGGCTGCATCAATTCGGCTGTTATCACAAGTATTCATGTGACAGACACGGGATCTCCCAAGATTTCATGACAAAGGAATCACTTAAAAAAGGCAAACAAATCAACAGTTATTGGCCAAAACACATTTTTGCTTCCTGCAGCCACTCTCAGTGGTTACATGACACCAAATTGTTTGGACATCCTCAGAAGAGGGTTCCGAGTCGAGATACCAAGTTTGGTGTTGATTTCTCAAAGAGTTGTGATGTGACCCAACTTTCTGTTTGGTTGCTTTTTTGCCGATTTTGATTGGCTGTACTGGACAAACGGTTTTGAAAATCTAAAATCCATTGATAATTTGAGTGAGGGTAGCTCTGACGATGACCTGTGCCAATTCTGGGGAAGATTGAGCAAGATTTGTAGGAGGAGTAGCAAAAAAACGTGTTTCCTTACATTTTAAAATGACGGAAAATTTATAGAACCTGAAATTGACACCATGATCCAGGGAATCCAACGGTACCTCATTTTTGAAAATCGGTCATACGGTTCAAAAGTTATGTGTGTAAACACAAGTCCAATTTTGACCCGTTGGTGGCGCTAGAGTGCTCCAATGGGAGGCATGAAACTTGGTGTGAATAAAGAAGGGACTGTCGTTAATGTGTGCCAAATTTCACAACTTTTTACCATACGGTTCTAGGGGCTGCCATAGACACCAATAGCGGAAAAAGATGCGTAATAATAATAATAATAATAATAAGAAAAGGTAGACACACTTACGGTGTATGGAGGACCAAACCTGCCATATTTATCTTCTTTGGCTCCTGACGAAGGCGGTCGCATTTTTCTCTCCTCCCCTCCTTGACCTTCCCTGCTTGGCTGTGTCTTGTTTGTAAATGTTGTTGTGCTTATGTGCTGAGATTTTTGTCTGTTCCCACACTGTACTCCTCTAGGAGCATTGTCTGGGGGTTGCCTTTTTCTCTCCTCCTCTCATGTTATGCTGTAACTTTCTAGTTGGCGCCGAAAATGGCTGCCTAGGTAGGCTCTCCTGCCAAAGTAAATTCCTTGTCTGTGCAAACTTTTATGGCGAATAAACACCAATTCTGATTCTGATTTACAAATGAATGAATAAATAAATGTCCACATCTATGCATTTAGACAGAAATAAATGAATAAGTCTATTAATTAATGCACAATTGTCATCAATAGTTACTTATAATTTACATGTATTTATTTATTTATTCATTGTTCCCAATATCATCAAATCAAATTTATTTGTATAGCCCTTTTTACACGCAAGCATGTCACAGAGGGCTTCACATACGCCCATAGAACTGCCCCTCAACCAACCTAAACCCTCAAGGAAGACAAGGGAAAAACTCCCAAAAAACTCAACAGGAGAAAAAAATGGAAGAAACCTTGGGAGGAGCAATTCAGAGAGGGATCCCCTCCTCCAGAGACGGTTGGTGAGAGAGAGGAGCAGAACACAGGCTAAACATAGTCATACAGTGTTGATGAGTTTTGAAACACCAAAATCCATTGTTCAACTTTATAGATGTAGGACAGGACCGGGAGACTCGTGACCAGGTCCAGCGTTGGCTGACCGACGACCAGGCAGGTGCTGACAACTCAAACCCCCCACACCACAAGGGATGTGTGTGGGGGGGACAGAGAGAGGAGAGCAGGGATTAGAGAATGCCAGGAGCAGCTAACAGTTACAGTCATAATATAATGAGATCCCCACCGGTCAAGTGTGGACTGGTGCAGCAATTGAACAGAGCAAAAAAGGGGAATTTGATGCAACCCCACACACCAAGACAGCGACAGCCCCCCTTGTTTGGAACATGAAATCTGTTCCAGGGGAAGAGAACTCTAAAATAAGTTATACTTATAGAATAAGGATGGAAACAACCCGTCCCCCGTTGCATCCAACTAGTAACATACTTACCTTTAACAGTCGTAGAATTGACTAAACAATAACGTTTTCAACCTAATTTTAAATGTCGAAACAGTATCAGACTTCTTAATTGAGACGGGTAATTTGTTCCAGAGAAGAGGTGCTCTATATGAGAACGCCCTACCTCCCGCTGTTTTTTTCTTAATTTTGGGAACCACCAGATAGCCGGCATCTTGAGATCTAAGTGTCCTTGCGGGGCAATAGGGTGCAAGGAGACCGGAGAGGTACAGTGGTGCCAATCCATGCAGAGATTTGTAGGTTAGTAGTAGAACTTTGAAGTCAGCTCTGGCTTGGATAGGGAGCCAGTGTAGAGAGACAAGAGTAGATGTTATGTGATCAAACTTTCTTGTTCTGGTCAATAGTCTAGCAGCAGCATTTTGCACCCGCTGTAAATTTTTTAGGTGGGTAATTGGGATGCCAGAGAACAACACATTGCAATAGTCCAATCGGGACGTAAAAAATGCATGTATTAGTTTTTCGGCATCATCCTTTGAGAGAAATTTTCGTATTTTGGCAATATTAAGTAGATGGAAAAATGCAGTTCTGGTAATTTGCTTAATATGGTACTCAAACGAAAGGTCTGGGTCCATTGTGACTCCTACATTTTTTACTAGCTGGCTTTGAGAGACTTTGACGCTGTCTAGGTCTAAGGTCAGATTGGAAAAATTATTTCTATATTTTTTAGGACCGAAAATTTGAACCTCGGTTTTATCCGAATTTAGAAGAAGGAAATTTGCAGTCATCCAAGCTCTCAACCTAGAAACACATTTTTCCATAGCATGTGGAAATTCTCCAGACTTTATAGACATATATAGCTGAGTATCATCTGCATAACAGTGAAAATTTACCCCAGAGCTTCTAATTATGTTTCCTAAAGGCAGCATATAGAGTGAAAATAACAGAGGGCCTAGAACTGAACCCTGTGGTACTCCGTATTTTACAGTGGAGCTCCTGGATGAGCAGCCATCATAGTGGACATATTGTGATCTATCAGATAGATACGATCTAAACCACTGAAGTGATGTACCAGAAATCCCAACATAGTTCTCCATACGTTCCAAGAGAATCTCATGATCCACCGTGTCAAAAGCTGCACTTAGGTCTAGAAGAACCAGGACAGAGATAGAACCCGGGTCAGAGGCTAACAGTAAATCATTGACTACCTTGGCTAATGCAGTTTCAGTGCTGTGGTGGAGACTAAATCCAGACTGGAGAGGTTCATAAAGCTGATTTGAAGAGAGGTGCTCAGTGAGCTGTTGTGCCACAGCCTTTTCTAAAATTTTTGAGAGAAATGGCAAATTTGAAATTGGCCTGTAGTTACTAAGACAACCTGGATCCAGGGTTTTTTTTTTTTAAGAAGGGGCTTAATAATAGCTTGTTTGAAATCGTTGGGGACTTGGCCAATTACAATAGATTCATTAATAATACTAAGCATGGGTGGTCCAATAATAGGGAGAAGTTCCCTACAGTTTGGCAGGGAGGGGATTGAGAAGGCAGCTAGTGGGTTTCGAGGAGTCTATCAGCTCGATGAACGCTTCCATAGAAATAGGGTTAAAGTGAGTGAGAGCCTCAACATGCAGCATGCTTGGTATAGGGGAAAGTTCAGTGTTGATGGCCACTTCTCCAGGACTAGTCTGTAGTTTGTCCCTTATTGCATAGATTTAGATTAGATTAGATTTTTTGGTCAAAGAAATCTAAGAAATCATTGGGAGAGAAATCTCCCAATGATTTCTCTCCCAATGATGGGTCGGTATAGAGTAACTATACAAAATGAGGGAGGGGGGCCAGGAGTAGTAGCATTATTCCTTTTTAAAATAGTTGGTGGTTTCATGCAAATTATTTCAAATGATTTAAAGGTATTTACAGATTTTAGGCTGAGGTTGAAGCTAGCTTTATATATCATAGCAACACCACCACCTTTCTTTGATACACGAGGGATGTGTGAGTACGCAAAATCCGAAGGCGATGCTTCATTCAGGGGGGAATATTCATCAGGTTTTAACCAGGTTTCGGTGAGTCCAATCAAGTCCAGGCTGCATTCAGACATTAGATCATTAATCAAAACGGCCTTTGTGGATAGAGATCTGATGTTTAGGAGGCCAACATTCCAGTATGGGTTTTTGGCAGATTTAGACGTAGATAATTCTTCTGAGAAGGTGGCACTGTCATCAGAAAACTTAGTAGGAAGAGCAACGGGGGAGCGAGGCTGAATACATATTAAATTGGTATAATTCCTAATACTTGAAGGCCAAAATTTAGAGAAAGGGCGGGGGACCGACACTGTCTCAATGGGAAAAACGACATCAGCAACCTCACTGACTACACCAATATGATAATGAGAGGAGGCCAGTAGGCGTGGAAACTGACGTTCAGACATTGCAATCAATCCAGGGGCATAGATTCAATCTAGCTAAC
This sequence comes from Osmerus mordax, assembly GCF_038355195.1. Lineage (NCBI taxonomy): Eukaryota > Metazoa > Chordata > Actinopteri > Osmeriformes > Osmeridae > Osmerus > Osmerus mordax. The sequence goes on from NC_090053.1 coordinate 13,482,575, forward strand.
GCCAGGGGCACACTGGCTGCGAAGCGCCCTGAAGGGCCGCAAAGCGCCACAATCGGCTACCAATGGCGCGATTCTGTTCACACTAGACACACATTTCTCCACGCCGGTCACCAAGCCTTTCACCTTCTCTGAGCTTTCCTTTTTTACATGTAAAGCTGACATGGTACATAAACATGGCATAGGCTATATTTAGGCAACTTGTTGCTCCAATAACAGTCGCAACAGCATCCCATTTACATTTACATTTATTCATTTAGCAGACGCTTTTATCCAAAGCGACTTCCAAGAGAGAGCTTTACAAAGTGCATAGGTCACTGATCATAACAACAAGATAGCCAAAAAACATCGTGAGTAGCCAAAACATGAAGCACACATTGTGAACAACCAAAGTAAGTACCAAAGGGAAGAACCATAAGAGCATGTAGTTAAACAAGTTACAATTAAACAACATGAACCGCTATAAGTGCAAGTGTACCTGTGGAAAAAAGCAAGCAACAGTAATAAAAACAATATATCACAGCGAGAACAAAAATTTAAAACAGTTACCACTAACCACAAGAGCAACAAGTCTCTAAGCAAGAGTCATTGTGATCCTTGAGGAAACTAACATCGGGTCAAGCGAACCATTCCTAAATACCGTTGTACTCCCGGAACAAGTGCGTCTTGAGCCTTTTCTTGAAGGTGGAGAGACAGTCAGTATCTCTGATGGAGGTGGGGAGTTGATTCCACCACTGGGGGGCCAGACAGGAGAAGAGCTTGTGTTGGGACCGGGCGGTCTTGAGCGGTTGGACCACCAGGCGGTTGTCTGAAGAAGACCGTAGGTGACGGGTGGGGGTGTAAGGCTGCAGGAGAGACTTGATGTAGACGGGTCCATTCCCAACATAACGTGGCAACATTTGCCTTTTTGTTGTCTTTGTAAAATACGTGCTGCTTGATTGGGGGCTATGGCAGATCGTCTTTCTCGCTCTTAAACACACCGTTTAGAAACAACGGACAAATATGTTGTCAATCAACAATCAGGATTTTTTATTTTAAAATGTTAACATTTTGAAAATTGATCGGATATCGTTTTTATCGGGGTAAACACATGGATGGCCGTTCAGCGTAGTGAAGGTGAGTGTTAAGTGATAGGCTATAGCCCACAACTAACGTAGTAAAATCTTAATAACATGTTTGTTTATCCAAATATCATATATGGTGAATTAAATCTTCAACAAGGTCAGCCAGCCTGGCCAAGTCTCTGGCAATTGCTCGGTTTACATGTATGTCGTCCATGACAGCAAGGATGGATGTAAGGCTAACATAATCAAATACAACGCGTTGAAAACGATTAGCCAATGGTGTGTCAAATACCGCCTACCTATTTTTGAAACATCTCATTAACATATTGAGATGAAGAAATACAGGAATGAATGAATAAATGCAGAAATAAATACATGAATATAGAAATAATAGTGTTAAAGTGAACCAATTATCTATAAGCTTTTTTACATTTCCTCACTCAAATGTATTCCTTACATTACTTAGGTTTAAATTGATGTATGTATTCATTCGCAGCTTCGCTGCTTGGCCACCAATAATAAGAAAAGGTAGAAACAAGTGGCTTCGCAGCTTCGCTGCTTGGCCAGCAAATATACAGTGCCCACCAAAAGTATTGGAACAGTGAGGCCAATTCCTTTATTTTGCTGTAGACTGAAAACATTTGGGCTTGACATCAAAAGATTGTGAGACCACCAGAGATCAACATTTATCAACAACAGCTTTTTTTTCTAGGTATTTACATCTGGATCTGATGCCCACCCATTTTTTATGTGAGCAAAAGTATTGAAACATGTGACTAACAGGTGTTTTGCTGCCCAGGTGTGTCTTATTACATACATTATTCAAACAATAAATAGCACTGAATGTCTACGCTCTGGTTCAGATGCATTCAGAGGTGAAAACAACATGAAAACCAGAGAGCTGTCTATGGGTGAAAAACAAGCAATTGTGAATCTGAGAGAAGATGGAAAATCAATCAGAGCCATTGCACACACATTGGACAACCATGTTGGAATGTCCTGAAGAAGAAAGAAACCACTGGTGTACTAAGTAACAGACATCGAACAGGTAGACCATACGTATCAAACTCAAGGCCCATGGGCCAAATCCGGCCCGGCGCACAATTATATCCGGCCCGCGAGATCATTTTATATATATATATATATATATATTATTTTTGAATGGTCCGGTGATATGAAGCACCAAAAATACGCAAACTACAAATCCTATAATGCAGCACAACAGCTGCCTTATTGAATAGGCTGATGCCTATTCGCCTGATGCGCGCTGATGCGATCGGTCGTTAAAGAGTACAATCTCCGTAGGCATTTGACACAAAATACGGAGATAAATCTGCCAAATTTAACCTCCAAGAAAAACTGCAGATTGTCCAAGAATTTAAAGGCGGAATGCAATCGCAGCAGAATATGTTCACAAAAGCTACAGCTAAAAACGACGTTTTTACATTATAAACATTGTTACATCTGGCCCTTTGAGGGCAACCATAATGCTGATGAGGCGCTCAGGGCAGGGCTCCAGACTAACTTTATTTACTAGGAGCACAGTAGCCCTTGACTGAACATTTTAGTAGCACAAGCAGAAAATTTAGGGGCACACTTTATATTAACCTGCAATGCAATTATTAATGTCACTAGAGAGGGTACAATTCAGTGGCAATTTGAGACCCTTTTTAGGGGTCGCCAAGCACCCCTAAATTTCATCTCAGCACCCCTAAAAATAATAATAAAAGATATATATATATTGCAGTGGCGGCTGATGGTCTTTCAAAGAGGGGAAGCTCATTTTCGGCCTACATCATAAAATGTTTCAATTTATTTGGCTAGCTCACTGGCTAGTTCACCCCTACGACACTAGCATAGCCTACTTGAATGAATGAACGATCTAACGAAACAATATTAAATTCGAAGGAGGAAATGTGGGAATTAGGTTAAACTGACAACGAATGTGGTATATAATTGTATGAAATGTATGATGAAAATTGGCTAGCAATTTCGCCAAGCAAATACCAAGAAATATGTTGCAGCAGTTTGTCTTTCGACTGCACTTGCAAAATCTGCGAGGCGACCGAGCTCGCCTTTTTATAGTACAAATTCGCTGTCAATCAAAAGGAGATGCAGTCTTTCGACAGACCCTCCAATCATCACGCGGAAGCCCAGCGTCCAGGCCAGCCCACTCCTCAATTCACCCCCAGAGACGCTGAGCGTCCAGGGCGGGACATAATTGCAGCATTTATCCAATGACTGTATAGTTTCGAAGCACTGAAAAAAATGCTCAAAGCAGCCCCATTGAAGTCCATGGAAGCTGAGCTTCAACAGGGAAATGCACCGTGGCACTACAGGAAAGTATGAGAAGGAAATCAGTCAGTCGACCTGCTAATATATCTGATTCTGAACGAACTCGTCTTCGATATGAACGTGTTCTAACGCATTTAAAATGTTAACACAATCGTAAATATTTGGCCATTAATATTTTGAAATGTTAGGGGAAACTGAGCTTGAATAGCTTCGGTGACTTTTATAGTACAAAATCACTGTCAATCAAAAGGAGATGCAGTCTTTCGACAGACCCTCCAATCATCACACGGAAGCCAAGCGTCTAGGCCAGCCCACTCCTACATTCAACCCCAGAGACGCTGAGCGTCCAGGGCGGGACATAATCGCAGCACTTATCCAATGACCGTATAGTTTCGAAGCACTGAAGAAACCTGTTCAAAGCAGCCCCATTGAAGTCCATGGAAGCTGAGCTTCAACAGGGAAATTCACTGTCAGTCGACCTGCTAATATATGTAGCTGATTCTAAACGAACTCATCTTCGATATGAACGTGTTGTAACGCATTTAAAATTTTAACACAATAGTACATATTTGACCATAATTTTTTTGAAATGTTAGGGGAAGCTGAGCTTCCCTTGCAGTCTTAAAGAAATTGCCAATGATATATTGTTTATTATCATTTGATGCTGGTAGTTCATGAAGAAAGGGATATCCTTCGTTTTTTCATTCATTCAATATTTTGCATAATAATACATAAATGTACAGTTAGGTCCATAAATATTTGGACATTGACACAATTTTCATCATTTTGGCTCTGTATACCACCACAATGGATTTGAAATGAAACAATCAAGATGTGCTTTAAGTGCAGACTTTCAGCTTTAATTTCAGGGTATTTACATCCAAATCAGGTGAACGGTGTAGGCATTACAACACATTTTATATGTGGCCCCCCCCTTTTTAAGGGACCAAAAATAATTCGACAAACTAACATAATCAAATCTAATTGTCACTTTTAATACTTGGTTGCAAATCCTTTGCAGTCAATGACAGCCTGAAGTCTGGAACCCATAGACATCACCAGACGCTGGGTTTCGTCCCTGGTGATGCTCTGCCAGGCCTCTACTGCAACTGTCTTCAGTTCCTGCTTGTTCTTGGGGCATTTTCCCTTCAGTTTTGTCTTTAGCAAGTGAAATGCATGCTCAATTGGATTTAGGTCAGGTGATTGACTTGGCCATTGCAGAACATTCCACTTCTTTGCCTTAAAAAACTCTTTGGTTGCTTTCGCATGTTTCGGGTCATTGTCCATCTGCACTGTGAAGCGCCGTCCTATGAGTTCTGAAGCATTTGGCTGAATCTGAGCAGATAATATTGCCCGAAACACTTCAGAATTCATCCTACTGCTTTTGTCAGCAGTCACATCATCGATAAATACAAGGGAAACAGTTCCATTGGCAGCCATACATGCCCACGCCATAACACTACCTCCACCATGCTTCACTGATGAGGTGGTATGCTTTGGATCATGAGCAGTTCCTTCACTTCTCCATACTCTTCTCTTCCCATCATTCTGGTACAAGTTGATCTTGGTCTCATCTGTCCATAGGATGTTGTTCCAGAACTGTACAGGCTCTTTTAGATGTTTTTTGGCAAACTCTAATCTGGTCTTCCTGTTTTTGAGACTCACCAATGGTTTACATCTTGTGGTGAACCCTCTCTTAATTGTTGACACAGATACGCCTACCTCCTGGAGAGTGTTCTTGATCTGGCCAACTGTTGTGAAGGGGTTTTTCTTCACCAGGGAAAGAATTCTTCTGTCATCCACCACAGTTGTTTTCCGTGGTCTTTTGGTGTTGCTGAGCTCACCAGTGCGTTCTTTCTTTTTAAGAATGTACCGAATGAACAGTTGATTTGGCCACACCTAATGTTTTTGCTATCTCTCTGATTAGGTTTGTTTTGATTTTTCAGCCTAACGATGGCTTGCTTCACTGATGGTGACAGCTCTTTGGACTTCATATTGAGAGTTGACAGCAACAGATTCCAAACACAAATATCATACTTGAAATGAACTCTAGACCTTTTATCTGCTCCTTGTCAATGAAATAACGAAATCCCATGAGGGAATAACATACACCTGGCCATGGAACAGCTGAGCAGCCAATTGTCCAATTACTTTTGGTCCCTTAAAAAAGGGGGGGCCACATATCAAATGTGTTGTAATTCCTACATCGTTCACCTGATTTGGATGTAAATACCCTGAAATTAAAGCTGAAAATCTGCACTTAAAGCACATCTTGATTGTTTCATTTCAAATCCATTGTGGTGGTATACAGAGCCAAAATGATGAAAATTGTGTCAATGTCCAAATATTTATGGACCTAACTGTATGTACTTTGTACTTTTATATGTTACACTACTGGAAAACCCTGATGCAAAGCCATTGATTGTTTAGTATTTCCCCTAAGATATAGAAGGAAAATTAAGCCCCAAAAGTGTTATTTTGGATGATTGGGGCTGGGTGTGAAAGAAGGCTATAAGATCAGGTTCTCACCATAGAAAACAACAAAACGCCCAGTGTGTCTGGCCATCAAGGTCAGAGTAAGTCTAAAACATAGATGATTTCTCTGTGCACCTGTAATTTGAAGCCTCTACAGAGAGAGACCAATAGAGTGTAAAATGAATTATGCATTTGTAATAAAACAATATTGTACCAATAGCAAATGCACAGAACTGATAAGGTTTTGACATAAAAGGTTATGTCCGGAGAATATTTCTCAGTCTGATTCTGCAGAATTTGGCTCACATTTGAAAGGAATCCCCCTGTTTGTATTGGATTCTGATTAAACACTTTGCATCAAACTCTGGAAGTTTTTGTGCTGTTTTCAAACTTAGAAAAATTAACCCAAGGACTTAGTACTTTGATTTTCTTCATCACTTGCTTTCCATTATAACGTAAAAAATGTTACATACCTGAGGAGTGAGTTTCACAGGTTCACACCCGTTACACATATACAGTTAATGGGCCTGATTCACAAGCTCACTGCAGGGGGGCAGTGAAGGAGGTCTTGGTGTCAGTTATGCAGATACAAATGTCAATTGAAGTCTATCTGCATTGAGGCACAAATGCATAGTAGTAGTAGTGCCTCAAGCCCTACAATAAATACATTTCAACAACCCAGAAATGAAGGATAGGATAATTCTTTGATAATCAAAAGACAAAATACAAAATATTTGGGAAAAGTAGTAGAGAATTGTGAGTATCTGGGAAGTCATTTGAACTCCAATATAAAAAAATATAGCTGCAAGCAGGGATGCGGGTTCCTCCGCAAAATGGCAAAATATTATAAACATGTACACTGTAGAAGATCGAGACTTGGACAACAAGAGAGCAAAACTACTTCATGTTTGGCCACCAAAAATAGGCTGAACGGGGATTTGAACTGGACATTTACATAAGTACATCCCTTTCAGCCATTTTGTATTTGATTCAACTGTCTTAACTAACGTTTTTAGATACATCCATGATACATATCCTTTCAAAATTTCAAGTAAATTAGAGCTTTGGTTCAAGAGAAGAGGAATTTTGAAGGTTTTCCCAAATTATCACTGTACAGGAAAATACATCATGGCGAACCTTATGGGTCCTTGAGGCTTTTTTGTTACTCATGAAAAATGAGCCATGCACACCAAGTTTCAGAAGAATTGGAGCAATGGGGTGGAAATGCCATCACTTTGAAAATCGGACTTTAGGGCGTGGCCTGTGGCGCCCCCTACAGTCGAAGGTGTCCCATATTTGGTGTGGGGGTACCCACTTGGATGTAGTATCAATGTGCCAAATTAGAAAATTTGTTACCAATAACATGTTGAGTTATTGTGGCGCAAGGAGAAGATTAATAATAATAATAATAATAATAAAAAAACTAACGAATACAATAGGTTCCCTCCTACCGGAGGAACCCTAATGAAACAAAAACATAACTGAAGATACCTTGTTTCATGTCATTACATTTAATGTAATGGTACACTGTGCCACATACCACATGTTCAATCCTGCTGTATTCTCCCTCAGTATTCTCACGAATGGTAACCAGATCCACATCAGTGTAGGGAGTCTTATAGCCCTCGATGGACACACAGGGACGCACATTAGCATACAGATCAAAGGTCTTTCTCAGAAGCAGGTTCATGGATGGGTGGCCGGCCGCAATGGGGGTCTTTAGAGGCCCTACATAGGAAGTAATGGTTATGCAACTACCAAACAGACAACAAAAGTGATTTGGTGGGGAAATGAGAATTTTGTACCTTTAAGTCCTATTTTGTTCTTGTCCATTGATTCTTTTGCTTCAAGTGGAATCAGCCACTTGCCCCCTGGTCCCTTTATAGCTGTAACATTTCTCTCTTCCCATTGAATCGGTGCCTTGATTGAAAAGTGTGTATTCAATTAGGCATAATTAACACCTCATTGCTCCATGTAATCTAGGTGAATTAAGGTACAAAGATACATTTACAAAGGTGTGCCAACTATATGTCAATTATAAAATATAGCTGCAAGCAGCGACGCGGGTTCCTCCGCAAAATGGCAAAATATTATAAACATGTACACTGTTGAAGATGGATCGAGACTTGGACAACAAGAGAGCAAAACTACTTCATGTTTGGCCAACAACAATAGGCTGAATGGGGATTTGAACTCATGAGCATAAGGTCACAAGTCAGTCTCTCTATCCTCTCTGCTACACACCAACTGTTGAGATTGTATGAGTAGAAAGGGCAGAGTATGAGCTTTGGGACAAAGGTTAAGAAACGGTTGACATTTCAAGGTAAAATTGCATAAAATTGCACATGGTACATCAGAGATGATGTCACCTTGAAGCCAATAAGGTTTGAAAAACCATCAGTCAAAATTATATTTGATTTATTGACACAAAGATATTGAGGCAATGTGGACACTTACATAAATACACCCCTTTCAAACATTTTGTATTGCATTTCTCATTCCATTTCACCCTATATAAAGACACATCTGCCCGCACACTATCCCCATCCATGCTGTTTCCCTCTCTCCCAGCGCAGGTCATGCCAAAACAGAAATGCTGCAGCAGCCGCATGAGGTTTAGATGTAGTCCAAAAATGATTTCCCACAATCAATACATATCAACCGCAACATCGTTTTCATACTTTCTCAAAGATTGCTTGAGAACCAAGGGTATTCACTTTCTTCTTGAGTAGATCTCAAGAATAGCCTCATAGGCAACTGGCTAGGGTGCAACCCGGGTACAGTCCACGTCCAGTTCCTTACGAGTGTAGCCTCTGATAGTAAAACGGCCGACTCTGTTCCCATTAAACTACACGACATGCACACTCAAGGTGACCAACCAGATTATATTAACTAACAAAAAATAACATTACAAACATCTAACTGAACGAACACAACAACTGAAATCCCTCGCATGTCCGTTGTAACCGAACTATTTTCCACAAGTATTTGCGTTTTTTGACATGCCGCACTGCATGCTGGGTACTCAAGAGCGCTGACAACTGATTATCTATCTGTGTGCCGACTGCGTGATATGATGAGATGCTAGTGACGTGGTAAGGTCTCTGAGTCTCCTGCATTAACAAGTTCTGCTCGATTAGCAAGCTATTTTTACTTTTGTTGGCTATTGAATGGTAATGCAAGCTAGCTAAAAACAATGTTAGTTAGCTTGGCTAAACTGGTTTTCATAGCAACAGAAATCAACAAATCAGATCAGTCGAACTTTATTCCGAAAGGGGGGATCTGTATTTTTTACTCTACTCTTAATGCATGACTATGTTTAACGTAATGTCTGGACCTCTCTGTCACCAACTGTCTCTGGAGTGGAGGGTGGGGGCTTCATATCCAACAATTACACCCCTGAACTTTTAAAACAGCAACAGTAATAAAAAACAATATATCACAGCGAGAACAAAAATTGAAATCAGTTACCACTAACCACAAGAGCAACAAGTCTCTAAGCAAGAGTCATTGTGATCCTTGAGGAAACTAAACTAGTAATGAAAACAATATTTGACCTAATATTAGTTATCAACTGGGGAGGTTTCATGTTGATATGTTATCCCTGGGGTGTCTCCCCTTTTTCTAATCATTTCCATATCAGAAATTTGTGTTTCTTTCAACCAAAACATTTCAAACCAAAAAGAACAATGTGTATGGTACCATACAATGCTCTTCACAAGTTAAATAAATGATCATTTCACTACTTTCATTGAATTTGGATGTTTCATTCACTTTTATAGCATTTTTCAAAAAGAATAAATAGGACATTGAAAGAAAGAAATGGTGAAAAACCCCACAAAAGACTCAAAATGCACAACAAAAAAAGCCACAAAAAGGTATAAAAAGACCAAGTTTAACAAATACATCCTTATGTGTTCTCCCTTCCCTAGGAACACAGAAATGCCAGCCTTATTTTTTTTAATTAAAAGCCTCTTATACTCTATATCGAGCTCCAGGGTTCTTTTATACAGGGCCCTCACATTGTCTGCTCCAACCTGAAACAAAGAACATTGTCCCTTTGCAAGGCACACTTGGAGAAAGTTGAAGGTGTCCATTTGACTACTTTGTTTCAAGGTTCATTGCTTATAATTTGTGTCTTTGTCTTGGCCTTAAAGTGGAGGCCTATAGGCTCAGGGGGAGGAAGACGTTCCTTTAACACCGCAATTTAATAAATGGAGTCATATATTTGAAATGAGCACTGTAAGGACTTGTGTCTCATGTTCAGACCACCACCATTAGCAAGTCATTACAGACACTTCAATCACAGCCACACGTTCACACACTCTCACCATCTGTGTTGCAAGTGGTAAATAAAACTCAAAAGTGTACCCCCAAAATGCTCTCTGAGCAGGCAGTCACAGTTTCCTGATCATCTAGGACCTCCACTTGAGAAAGTAAATGGCATATTTGATCAATATTCAGCAACCACATATGGCATACATACTGGCGTATGACTATTAGTTTCACTGTTACCTCTGTATGGCACAGTGGGACAACAATGGGTGGTGGCAGCAACACCACTGTATTTCCTGTCACTGCAGAGAACAGTAATACATTTCACTCCTACAATATTCATAAATAGTTGTTGAATGAACATGGTCACATAGACCACATAGATAGTCAGATACTTGAAACATACATATACTTGGGTTTCCGAGCTGCTGCCACCAGGGTCTGAAGAAATGCCCCCTTCCACTCCTTCCATCATGGGGCGACCCTGATAGCTGGAGAGGGCCAGCTCCTCAGCAGGAGTGAAGTCCTGTGTAGGAGGGCCCCCCCAGTTTTCATGCCTTATTTTTCTTCCTGTTGGCTGCAAGCAATTTCATTGTTCTATAGGCCCTTTGTAGCTATACCAATATCCTACAAAAGGGACTGACTCAGGCAATTCAGCCTTGTACTTGTTAGCCTTAAAATATGTGCAAGTAGGTATTACCTACGGCTACTTAACGTTTTGAATTATGGTTTTATATTTATTTTTTATTTGCTCCCACGATCGTTTGCCACTGCCAGGTAAAATAATACAGCAACAAAAGTTTAACGTTATGGAATGCACACGTGTAATTATGGTCACATCTTGTGCCTGGTCACATCTTGTGCCTGGGGCACAAGATATCAATAAGTCATGTAGCTTACGCATTTACAGCGTCTGCCATTTTCTGCCAGCTTGGCAGCAGCGACTTTGTTGATTTTTGTCTGTATTATATGTCTGTATTCCTGATATGTTTGTAGTACAATATTTCACGCAGGAGGAGTAGACAAAGTTTGGAAGATTATTGTCGGGTACAGGCCCCAGCTCGACCTTTGCCTGTAAACAGTGATTCTGACTGTCGGAGACCTTTAAATAGCCTGACTTACTGAAATTGGAAAAACTAGCCCAGCTAACGTAGATCGTTTTCTCAGTGCATATGACGAATGAAACAGGCTCGCTTTGAAACATCCGAGATACTGGCTATCTTTAGCAGGCTCTTGTCTACAAAAAACAGTCCTCCCTGATGTTTTTGGAGTAGAATTGAGTGAAATACAAAATTGTTTACACACTGCAAGTGGGCGAGCCAAGTCTGACTCTGAGGCTAACGTCAAAACAATGTACCCCCGGGACGCAGTATCACTCCAATTGCAAGTCCACAAATCACAAAAATAATCGGAGCATCTGGCTAAAAGCACAATTCCCACATCTCCTAAAAGCTGCCCTCCTCGTCCTTTTTCGTGTAGACCTAACTGTAAAATGGTGAACTTATGACCATGACGCGACCAAAACATGGCTGCCGCCTAAGCCTATGAGGTCTCCCTGGCACATAGGCTTATTACAAAGACTGTCACGCCCCAAATTAAAATTCTGAGCCGACAGGTCTGTGGGGAATTGCTTTTTCTCCTAAAGGCTGCCCTCCTCGACCTTTTTGATGACCAATTCGCCGAGATGCAAAATTATTCACTAATTCAAAACACAGAGGAAAAAAGCTAGAGCTAGCTACTTTTCGAGTTCGGTTTTCAGTCACTTCAGACTCACGATCTAAAGGTCTAAAAGTGCTAAAACCTTCACCATAATTCAAGACTAGTGTACTTTCACGAACCCAATCATTGATTCTAGCTTAAAATGTGCAAAAATAGGTGATATGACTTACCGAACGTGGCTGCCTCCAACACTATCAGGCGATTCCAGTTGAAAACAACAATGGCCGCCGAAAAATAATTTATATTCGTAACAGCGAGCTGCGATTGGAAGCGAAATGAAACAGGAGCTAAAAACCGAGGGTGGGGGGTTGGTCAGCACACAATTTCCAGAAAGGATGTGTGTGCGTCTCGCCAAGCTTGCGCGTGTGTAAAGTAGGGTGACCACCTGTCCCGCTTTGCGCTGTATCGCACAGCATTTTCGATATGGGACGTGCGGGACAAGGGGTGAAAATGCTGAGCGACACAACGCAAAGCGGGACAGGTGGTCACCCTAGTGTCAAGGGACAGGATGAGTCTGAGAATTTGGAGCACGCGAGCTATGGAGCAATTCAATTGAATTCAATCATATATTGACATATCAAGGTGAAATTGCGAATGGTACTTCAGAATGATGTCATCTTGAAGGCACAAAGGTTTGAAAAACCATCAGAATCAGAATCAGAAAGGGATTTATTCGCCATGAAAGTTTGCACAGACAAGGAATTTGCTTTGGCAGGAAGGTGCATACAATAAATATTAAATATACCTAAAATTTAAATATGTGGACTAACTATACTAAGGGTACATAAACTAGCAGTACTAAGTGGGATAAATATAAGTTGCCGTAAATTACAATATAAAAATACAAAAATACAAATATTACAAAAAATACAAATGTACAAATGTACAGTCAAAATCATATTTGATTTATTAACACAAAGATATTGTGGCAATGTGGACATTTACATAAATACATTTCTTTCAGCCATTTTGTATTGCATTCCTTATTCAATTTGACCCTATAGAAAGACATGTGTTCTACAAATCTGTAACAATTTTCAAGTCGATTGGATATTTAGTTCATGAGGAGAAGGGTTTTGAAGGTTGTACCAAATTTGGACAGTACAGCAAAATCTATCATGGCGGACCTTATGGGTTCTTGAGTTTTTTTTGTTCCCCATGAGAAATAAGGTATGTATACCAATTTTCAGGCATTTTGGAATAATGGGGTGCTGGGGAAATCACGTAGACTTTGGGCGTGGCTTATAGCGCCACCTATGGGCGTACATGGGCCATTAGCGGTCTGGGAGTAGTGAGTGACCTGTTTTATCATTGGGCCAAATTTGAAAAAATCGGGTCAAGGACTTTTTGACCTATTGAGCCATTTAACGGAGAAATATAATAATAATAGGAATACTAACAAAAACAATAGGTTCCCTCCTACCGGAGGAACAAGACCATCAATTTTGAAAGTGCAAATAGTCCAAACTGCCCACTGGTAGCTAACATTGGTTAGTAAAACACCTGTCTGTTTATACAACACTTCTGGGCTTTTACAGAGTCTTAATAGGGACACAGAGTTCAAAGAGGACAAGAGAATCTAATCTGCAAGTCAATAGTTTACTTCACCTGCATCAAAAATCTTCATAACAGCCGTGGATATCTCTCGACCAATTCCATCTCCCGGGATTAAAGTAACAGTCTGCATCTGTGAGGATAAATAGGAAAACAGAAGATCCAAGAGATGACATGTTTTATATAGCCTAATGAAAACAACCTTTTTAGAAGGATACCGAAAATATCAATAGTATTGTGAAATCACACCACAACTATATACACCCCACAAGTACATAAGTGTTTGCATTGGTGTTCCTCGATTTTTATATACTAGTGCATAGTGCCGTGATAAAATTGGTGGCACACACACACATATTCCTGGAATTATAGATAGTGCAGTGCCTGTGATGCAGCTGGTGATGACATTTCTTCCCAGTGATGTTGGCATCTATACTTCTCAGATCACAATTGAAATTCTCTGTCATCTCTGAAGTACTTGTTCAACCTCCAAATCTATTCTACTCAAATTGCCAATGCTGTGGTAGCCTACATTCATGCAAATGATTATGTAGCCTTAATTTGTCTTCCGTTTCCTACGTTATATATTGCTTATGTTATGTTGATAAAAATTTACTATATTGGTTCTGTTAAAATGTCTTACCAGCACAAACATCTAAACATGTAGTTCATAACAGAAGTCATTACACGCACAATGGTTGACCCAGTTGTCATAATTGTAGGCCTAATTCACCATACAGCTCTTGTAATTTTGCAATGTGCTGGAAGTTGACATCAGTAAACACATTAATTAATGTAACAATTCACTGATATATATCTGAAAGTATATCCACTTTATATTGTCATTCTGTTTGCTAGCCAGCCCCTTTGAAAGCAGCTGAATATCGGTTGTAAAAGCGAATTTCCCTATTTTGCTAATAGGGAATTTAATATTTCTTGCTTAGTTTCATTTAATTGCGAATTATTCGCATTAGTTCAAACGCGGTAGCCTACAGCCTCAAAGGTTAGTTTATTTGAGAAAAATTTGATATTTGAGGTGCAGAAGCTAACATATGCAATTAAATGGACTGCATTTATATAGCTCTTTCTACCTTAGCGGCACTCAATTACAACCTGGGATGCATTAGGGATGTCACGAGAACCAATACTACCGACACCTTCCGGTTCTAAAATGACAAAACACCGACGATGCCCACTTTTTGAAGCACCGTAGGCACCGTTAGCAACGATGCCAGTGTTCGCCTCTTCCGGAACTGATGGGGGCAGGATACGCTTCAGTGTTCCAGTACTTGTTGCACTATGAGCATTAATTGCACTTTATTATGTTGTTTTATGCTATATTGCACATGTTTGATGTCTTGTTATGACATTGTGATACTTTTCAAGTATTTTAGACGTGTGAGTTCTAAATATTTCCGACGGTCCCCACAGCGCAATTTATTTATCGGAAACAGTAGCTAGCTAGCTTTCGTTAGCTTCCTGGCTAAATTAGCTAGCATAATACTCGTAGCAATGCTACTACCATGCTAGTGTTAGTTGTTAGCCTTCTCATTAGTACAATTTGAAGCCATATTAAAGCATTTGTCGCATAGTTTTTGTCTATCGGAAAATATTGAGTTGGAATGTTCGAAATGGCATATGTGAGACGTTACGCTGTGAGACCCGCATTCGAAGGATCACATATGTGCGACGCTACTCCTTTACGGGTTAATAAAGAAGTTCAAGTGCATAGAATCTTAGAAATCTTTTTTTTATGTGGTATCGAAATCGGCATCGAGAATCGTGTTATTTTACTGGTATTGGCACCGACTACTGCATTTTTGGTATTGTGACACCCCTAGGATGCATGGAAACATGCATAAAATAAGCCAAGGAATCATCTGCCAAACTATTACTGACTGCTGCTTCATGTCTGATCCAGTGCACTACAATATCATGGTTGTCTGAGAACGACAAATGACATTGAGCCCAATCCTTATATAAATATTAAGATATTTTACAGAAGAAAACATTTTAAAAGACGCTTCACATGTAGTGCTTGTAGCACAGCTCTTATAATGTTCAACTATTCAAAAGCACTAGACACTGAACAGATAGACTGGTCTATGGTGACAATATGGTAGTAAAAGCAGATCTTACGGTTGAGAAAAAGAGGTGCAAGATCTGCGAGCAAGACATTGACATAAATGTGTTTTTTCATGATTTTGTGATAAGTTGTTCACAATTCTCAGTAGGTCCAGGTACCATTATTCAATGGTACCTGGTATTCAAATATCAATGATAACCTTACTTCCTGAGGCTTGATTTTATTCTTGTCACTGATCCATAAACCATATTTTCCCAGTAGGTTTAGTATCTGCAAAGGTTATAATAGGAATGTTAGCTATGCAAACATTTAGACTAGTTTATATAAGGGTCGCAAACTAACGTTCGTTTTTCAACTATATAGCTCTAGCCTAGCTATAGCTACTGAAGCTAAAACATATTGATTATTATAACAGGCTATAGCTAGCTAGCGCTAAGTACACAACACAGACGTGATGAATCAGGCCAGTGTCCAGACATAACTAAGCAGGCAATGCTGTTTGACAGTTGCTAGCTAGCAAGCATAGTTTGGGTGACAAGCTAATTCGTTGATGTAATGGTTGTATTGGCATTGGCAGGAAAGTGAGATTAATCGTTAAAGTAGTAGGTTACTGTGATAGTTACCTAGTGTACACAAGCTATGGAAAGAGTTTCCTGCTAGTAGTATCGCAACATCGCCGGTTACTGAAGGGCATGGTACTGACAGGCCGCGCGCACGATGCAGATTCCCTCCGCCACAAATTGATTTCAGCAAATTGACAATGTAATTAAACCTATCAGAGTTCAAATGGCATAGAACATGTATTTGATACAACATCCAGTTTACATCTTAAATCTACTTCTCGGCGCTTACCGTTAACCTCCAAGTTTTTCCAGCCATCCTCACCTCAGCAACAACAGTCAGACAGTAGCAGAGGAGGAGCTGCTGCACTGTGTCAAATTCAGATGCTACAGTACAAATGACTGCACCTTCCAATGAAGATAACCGTTTTATATTATGGAACGCCAACTGTGCCAAAACGTCTGAATTCTCGTTCGTGTACAGACGTTACATTTGAACGTGTACAGACGTCAAAAGTTGACGAAACAAATGTTCTGCTACAGGTAGTCACAGGTATTTTCGTGACGTTAGTAACGTCAGTGACTGTGGCTAGCAAATTAGCCACGTTAGCTTCACTTTTCACCACAAAAACGCAATTTCTACTTACACCATGCAACTGAACGTAAATAAAAATACAACCAACGCCATCGCTACCAATACGAAACTATTGACACCTAGGTTGTCTATGTAGTCCAAATATTGACTGATCCTTAGGGGGGCGAAAATAAACTAGAAAAGGCTGTTCCTGCGAAACAGCAGTGATAGCTGACCATGCTAAAAAAGCTGAAAATAGTGAACATTTAGTAGAAAGTTATAAGCTGAAGCTTAAAAGCCCAAAAGGTATTTTTGAAAGGGTCTGGAGCTGGACGAAAGCATAAAACTACAGAAAATAGAAGAAAAATGCTAAAAGATAAATAATTCAGAAGAATTTGAAAATTTAGTAGAAAGTCATTTGCTCAGGATTCAAAAGGTCTGAAATGTATTTTAGAGAGGACCTGGAGCTAACTCTGATTAAAATGCTGCTGCAAAAAAAGCTGAACTATTGTGGATAGTAAATAAGAGCTACATCTACCCAGCGGATCATCTTGCAAGTGTGTCAAAGTGGTATTTTACAGACTGTATTAACACCGTAGGCGTGAATAACGCATGCATCGTGATTGTCGTCCATCTGTAGCCGAAGCAAAGCTAGAGAGAGGATGCAATGGGAGACTTTCTACAGTAAGCCATATCTACTGCTCCAAATTGAAAACGGAGACCATCTTTTGATTTAAGACAAGTTCCTTAACCTATGTTGTCAATATCGCCAATAAAAAGTAAATACTCTTCAGTTACGAAGCATTTGTTTGTAGCTAGGTAACGAATATTATGTCTGGAAAAACGTAACGTCACTGTGTCCAATCCCGACCGCTGTAAACTACTATTGTCCAAACCCGAACGGGGTTTGGACACTCAGTTTCCGGTCTTTTTGCCAGCATTTTCTTTTGCTATCGCCAGCAAAGTGTAAGTAGTATTATTTTAGGCATACCAAACAATCTACGTATAAAATTTCATGAACATATATGGACGTTTACTGTCAATGTCTAAATAACATAGGAAAGTTACTTTGGCCGAAAGACCACTCGGCAACACTCGGGCGGCGCTTGGGCGACAATCTTTACTCTGACAAGTGTGTCTGTGTTGTCATCGTACTGCTACTATGGGTTAGCATATGAGTGTATTTCAATGCTAGCTTAACACTACTTTGTTTTGCTAATGAAAATACACGATCATGTGTGACGTGATGTGTAGTCGAGGGGAGGAAGGGATGGGGGCTAGCAAACTTTGAGAAGAGTTCAACAAAACATCCAGCAGGTGGTGGTATACAGTCAAATTGAGATTTTATCGCATAGTTTGGAAATGTTGAAGCGTGATATCTTATTGTGGAGGACATAACTACGTCCCCGGATATGTTGACAGCATTGATGGTCAGTTTGGTGACCCTGGATCAAGTTAATATCCCCAGAAAAACAGCAGCGGCCAGTGTTTAGAAGTGCGGTCGGGTTTGGACAACGGTAGCGTACGGCTAATTTACCGGCGCCAGCGTCTTTTGACCGGCTCTAGTAAAGGCTAAGCTAACTCAAAATTTTTAAACAATATTTAAAAATCGAAAGGTAAGAAGTTAAAGCTTAACGTGAAATCAGTAAATCAGCTGAAAACGTGATACGATTATTTTTATCAATATTTGAAGTGGCATTTTATCAGAATGTTAGCTAAAAACCGGTCGGGATTGGACACAGTGACGCTAGCTAGCTATGTGACCTGGTTTCGCCGTATGATGACAGTCGTAGTGTCACTAGAATGGCCATAACAAAAGATCATATTTCAAATCTGTCTGCTGTTCTACATTGCCCACACAATTATAAATATATATATAAATATCAACTCTAACATGGCCTGTATCTTGTATCGAAAGTGCTCGAAAATTAGCTTGTCTAATGTATGGTGGACTGAGAAAACATATTTGTTAGTCAAAGCAGAGCGAGCGGATGTCGTGGGAGAATTCCTACTGTGTTAGATTTACTGCTTCAAATTGAAAACTTACTTAACATCAAGACAAGTTACTTAACATCTGTGTTCAATATCGTCAATTAAAAGTAAAAACTTTCCAGTTACGAAGCGTTTGTTCGTAGGATTAACGCCAGCTGCAGCGAACACTTACGAGAGACCCCGGTTTGGCTGTTCGTGACGGTCAGCTATGACAGTCTTGAGCCTCGATTTTTGCAGATTTCTGTGAAACTTGCTAAAATAAAAACGATCTAGCTAGATTATGTACACTTTAAACTCAATCTACATACCTTGTTTGGCCAATTTGGTCGATTGTGGAAAAAAAGTCGAACCGTTTTTAGTTATGGAGAGCCATCGCGCTAGCTCGATTATAAGAGAGAATAACAGAAATGTAACTAGAATCCACACCTCAAGTTAACCTAGACGCAAAACTGTACATCCAATCCAAAAAATAAGGATATTTTCCGAGACCCAAGACTCTGCCGAAACCAGAGATATCCTTTATATGTCTGTGCGGTCAGAAATAGAACTCTACCGGCAGTTTCAAAAACGTGTACCCAATTCTGCTTTCATGGTACGTGTCTGTTTGGTTGCCACAGTGATGGCGCAACTGTGATCGCTAACGAGCTGGGCAGAGAATAACAGAAATGTACCTAGCATCCACACCTCAAACAAGTTAACCTAGACGCAAAACTATACGTCAAATTCAAAAAATAAGGATATTTTCCGAGACCCAAGACTCTGCCGAAACCAGAGATGTCCTTTATATGTCTGTGTGGTCAGAAATACGACTCTATCGGCAGTTTCAAAATCTTGTTCCTTCGGCTTTCTCTGACGAATTTTACCCACCTCACCATTGAAGTTAGTGAGAAAATTTGAAAGGCTGCTCTCGCTTCAAGGCTCATAGCTGAAAATCTGTAAATGTGAGCGCTTTAGTAGTTACATTGGCTGAAAGAGGACACTTTTTCCTACATTTTAAGGTATAACTTGTTTCTGTAAGTTAAACTATATGAACGTTAGAGGAATTTGTTTGACAATTTAGTTGAATATCAGAACTGCTGGCTGCTCATTCAATAAAATCAAGAAGGAGCAAAAGTTTTCATGTAGTATTTTAAACTGTCATAATTCAAAATTGGCTGAATATTTGAAAAAGCTGAATCATTTGGGAATAGCTGAATGTCTTGTGAACAATGGTGTCTCTAGCTGAAAGTATGCTGAAGTAGTTAAGTTTGAAAGAGGAGGAAACCTTTTTAATGATTTGAAATGATTTACCATTACTTTTAAAGGAGACATGACATGCTGTTTTGGATGCCACAAGTTTCCTGGGGTGGTTGCTGGGTAAACGTTTGTGGGAGATACTTCCGGTGGAGTACTTCCGGTGGAGGCTAATCACATCGCTGCTGTTGCTAGCAAATAACTTATATTTCTTCTATACTCTTTGTTGCTAGTTAATATTATGTCTTTAAAAAGCTCGGGAACAACGTGTGCCGTTCGAGGGTGTACTTACAACCGGACAAAACTCAACACTTGGTTTAAATCGGAGTGTTTTGACCACAAGCCAAAGAATAAAAAAGATTAACATGCCCATCACACCTGCCCCTGAGATCTCACTGTCCATTGCAGAGATTACACTGAAAGGTGATAAAGACTGTCTGCTTTACACAGGGATTCCTCTACTAGTGTTCAACACTCTTGTCTCCTGTCTACAAGGTTTTGCGCCCCAGTCATCAACAATACCAGTTCAAAACCAAGTTTTGTTGACACTTATGAAGCTCAGACAGAACTTTGTTCTGGCTGACTTAGCGAGGCAGGTCAGGTCAGTAAAATAGTTACGCATTGGATAGATGTCCTTGCTGAGCACACCAAGGACCTCATTCCATGGCTGCCCCGTGACACAATGAAATCAACAATGCCACAGGTTTTTCAGCAACATTTCCCCGATGTAACTTGTATCATTGACTGCACAGAGTATTCTGCAAAAAGCCAAAAACTTAGACTCACGCTCAGTCTTACAGCCATTACTATGCAAGTAACACTGTGAAGTACCTGGTTGCCATTGCCCCATCAGGGATGGTGATGTTTATTTCACCATTTATCTTACACAACATCTTGTATATTTCTGAATATATTTATTTATTCCTGTTTTTGAATTGTAAAATATACTACAAATGTATTTGAACCATTGTTTGCATTGTTTATGAATTTATGTATTCCTGTTTTAGAATTGTAAAATATACTGCAAATGTATTTGAACCATTGTTTGCATTGTCTATGAATTTATGTATTCCTGTTTTTGAATTGTAAAATATACTACAAATGTATTTGAACCATTGTTTGCATCTCACAGAGTGAGACTTACATTGCCAACTGATATGTGGGTTAATTACAAAACAGTTTGAGGTACTTGGGGCAGAGATGTAGTTTCTTTCCTCCAAAATCATCAGCCAACCTGGGAAGCATATGTAGAAAATAATTTTTTTCCAGTTGCTCTACTTGTTTGTCAGTGTAATCTTTGTCGAATGGAATGTCCAATTCTAAATGTTCCTTTGGTGTCCAGACAACCAGTTTGCAGCTATGTAGACCTAGGCACATCATAGCCTAGTCATAGCCTTTTGTCTGAAAGAATAAAACATACCGTACATTTAATTGGCACCAAATTATGAATATTAGCTCAAATTATCTCTTCTAATAATGCAGCTAGTATATCTTGCCCTTGAAAACAATCCAGCTTACCTGAAGGTAGTATCCAGCTCTTCCATTTGGACAAATGAGGTACTTTCCATCTTCCAAGATTTTGATGTCACCGTTTGGCCGGGTGAGAAGTTCTTCAAGAGACATCTGACTCTTGAAGGGGCACTTGATCTCGAGAAGTTTTGTCCCATCAAGGATCCCATCTGGACTGGCTGCCAACCAGGGGTGGTCAGGATGAACCACAAGGCCTCTGTTGTGCACAGCATGCCCTCTGCTCTAAAGGAGTGTGATGACCCTCACTTCATTTTCAGAGCCATATTTTGTGGCTGCGTTCCCAGTGAAGGTGGGGTACACGTGCTCATTGAGAAATCTTTGGGGGTCTGTGGTGTGTCGTTTGGGGACTTGTTTCACTGTGCTTGCAGTTAGACGCAGTCTCCTAGCATCATGCCACACCTGTGACCTACTCTGGGTCTTTGTTTCTATTTCCAATGTAGATATTTGATTGGGGGATAAAGCAATATAGGATTGGTAAAACACTGAACACTTCCTACATGTCAGACGTGTACTATGATCAGTGTGATTCTCTATTCTCAATTCTGAATTTAGGCTTGGCTCAGTGTTGTTCTCTACATCTGCTCTGTAAGCAAGCTGGATAAGACTATTAGTTTGGAGCTGATAGAGTGTGGCCATTACTGAGGAGTTGATGTGTGTTTTGAAATCCTCATGGTTTCTGAAGAGTCGGGGAGATGGTGTGGAATTGATTTGTTCTCGCCTTGATGGGTGGAGATATGTGTCCTGGGGTCTGTGGCGCCTAAACTTAATATGCTTTGCCTTTACCAGACCTACATTCTTCTTTGCACCACTATTCAATTCCCTTTGCACATCAGTACATGCTGTCCCTGTCTCACCTTGCCTGACTGCATTCTCAACCTACAAGAAGGAATGGTTTCATATTTTGTAATCACATGCTAAACCGACTTCTATGCTTTAAGTAGATTCTCCGGCGTTTACAAACCTGACACTTTTACACACACATCAAGACCATGTTACTCTTGTTAGCACTATCATTACTAACCTTCCACAGTAATGCTGCTGCATGACTACAGGAGCGTCCTAGCCCTGCAATACACGAACAGCCTGCTGTCTGTATCACTCCTGTCTTTGATACCAATACCCAGGCCTTATGATAGGTTGTTTTAAGACTCTGACTTGGCTCTATTTCAGCTTTCAAGTAGACTAGGTCTTCTGTGATCTCTTTTAGCCACACTCGCCCGACTTTATCGCTGTGCAAATACTGGTAAGCTTCAGAGCTTTTTAGGTTCATCATTGCCTGACCATCGCAAGACACAGACTCAACAAAGTACGCAAAAATGCTGCTGTATGTTATCCTAGGCCTTTTTTTTTTTTTTCGTCTTCCCATCCAGTTACTGCAGAGGGCAAAGGTATATTTATATTGCCGTTTTTTAACTCGGTGAGGTTGTGTTCCCACATTGCAGAACGAATGAATGAATGACAGACAGCGATTGTTTACGTCGGTCTTGTAGCAACAGGAAGTTAAGCCCACAATTCGCGCAAAGCACTATGGGGCGGTGGAAACTTGTGGATAGGCTTCTTAGTGGTCCCCTAATACTGTATCATAAGTCTCTTTCCCGAAATTCCGCCCTGGTGCAGAATTACAGCCACTACTAGCAGTCCCACAAGGAGCTTTCCTCAGAAGTTTTGGTGTCTGAAGCTTTAAATGCTAATGAGCAGCGGAGGGGCAGCACCATGCGCTAATGTTTACAATGGATGTATCGCAATGGCTGTAGCCCCGTTGCTGTAAAATGCCTCGAATTTGCCCATTCTCATCTGATAACCCTGGTTTGCAGAGGTACACACTCAGTCATTTCGATGAGGGGAAAGGTGGATATCGCGCGCGCCATAACACCAACAGCAGAACGGTTATCCAAATAACAAACAAGGGTACAACGCTCACGTACACACACATACTCGATGCTATCTACCTTTCCATTAGCGACAGTAACTCAGCTGTTAGCTGCAGAGCTAATGTTACAGCCACATTCTAAGGGTAGCAAGCTAGGTAACCATATACAGTAAAGCTACAAAATGATATAGCGTTAGTTAACTTACTTGTCCGAGGTTAGTAGCTGGACGAAGGAGAGTTAGTACTGATCCAGAATTTAATTTCAGCAAGGCCAGTTTTGTATTAGCTCAAGTTGAGGAAACAGTCGTGGCTGAAGTGTTTGGCGCAGACATACAAAACAAATGCGCCTACACAAGAAGTTGTGTAGGCGCATATCCAGAGAAAATAAAATTAAGATACTGGGTCTTCAGAGGCTCGGATGAAGGAACTGTAAAAAGATTTTTGTTTTCCTTTGTACATCCAAACTGAGCAAATGTAATGCTTTGTTCGTTTGCAAGCCATGATGTCTCTCGAGGATAAAAACACTTGCACGGTCGTAGCTCAGTTTCTTATGGGCGGGCCAGATTATCTGGGCGGGCAAAGCAGAGAGGGGAGGTAACCTTCCTGCTTGTGACGTCACAAAGAGGAGATTTTCAAACAGAGCAATTGAGCTGTCATTTTCTGAAAGGCGGAGAAGAACACCCAGGGCTTGGTTTACACCGATCGAAAATTCTAGCCACTGGGTGACCAAAGGCAGGCTTGGGGAACTAATATTAATGTTAAATAACCTCCTAAAGTGAAGTTTTCATTTCATGTCACCTTTAATAGAATAAAAACGACCGGAAGAGCTGGGTGCCTAACCGTAAATGCAATACCACCTACATCCACCGGGGCCGTTGCTTCTAGCCGAGGGGTGGGGGTCTGCTCCATTCATTCGAGATGGGTATGGCTGCAGCCTGCACAGCCTCCCGTCTCATGCCCTCCCATCTCATGCCCAGGCTGTCCAACGGTAAATTCAGAGGTTCAAAAATACTAAATCTGAATTATTTTACGGATGGAGTTAAAGGTAAATTCGTGAGCACGTTTGTTGCAATAAATTGAAAAACGTTTAAACTGTTAAATTAACAATTTTATCAATAGTTTGCTGATTTCTGTATGTTATTGTTCTGTCCCTAACGTATATTTGATGAAACCTGCGATGACCTTTATTTAAAACTGCATCAGCATTTTATGTTGACATTTGTTAGCAAATATTAGCTAACGTTAGAGAAATGTATGGTTGCAGACTTTGATGGTTTCTTATTGTGATTTTACTTTTTGAAGGTAAACGTCAGCGTTTAAAAAAAAAGAACACACCGCAGGTGACAAAATGCACGGTGTGCTGTACCGACCATCATTGTCCCCCAACCGTCGTGGTTGTGCCTAACCTTAACCTCGAACTCTGCTCTTACTTGACTCTGCTTGCTGACCTTAACCTCTCTCCTCTGCTACGACTCCTGGCCTTAAACTAATCCTAACCTCAACCGTCGTTGTGACGCCTAAACTCAACCGGGCCTCGCAGGCTGCAGCCGTAGAATGGATTTTTAGTTTGTAGTCTAGCTAATAAATAAAAAAACACGTATACCAAAGTAGGAAGGAGAAATAGCGGACCAGACGCGAGCTTTTATTTTGAAAAGTAGAAGCATGAGACGGGAGGGCACGAGACGGGAGGGCACGAGACGGGAGGCTGCCGGCTGCAGCCATACCCTCTTGATTCATTCTGCAGTCGCTCGTTAGTGCCCTCATATGGAACTAGAGTGGAACTGCAACCAGTTCAGAACCCGGACATTTCCCGAGAGTGGCAGTTCTCCCCATATTAGACATTCTCTGATAAAACTGTATTTTACGTAAAAGTACTCCTCTACAGTAACATCAAAGTATTTAAGTGCTCTAGGAACATCTCGAGGCAACCATGTTCTGGTGCTGAAAAAAAGGTTTTGATGTCTGTGTCCATAGTAACGGATAACGATACGATGACGACAGCGTCCGTGGTGTGCGCACCTGATATGACTACAGCTAATCTAACACAGCAAGCTAGCAATTTAGTTCTCCTTTTGGGCGAAACACATTGTAGACGTACGGATTTTACAACTATAATAATAGCTGTAATAGAGTATGTTGGTTTGATCAATAGTCCACTTTTATTATATACATTTAAGCATAATTATAGAATTATGCTTAAATGTTCGCTGTTAACAAACCAGTATGCTACTACTGTAAGTGCTAGCTTAGCTTGCTAACCCCCACCTGCGTGCTGGTCTTTCTCAATTCAGGCTCTCAGCATCACTCTCAGCGTGTCCTATGGCCTATTCTCAAAGACGGATTGCAGTTTCACGCTTCATTCCCAAAGAAACCAGGTGTCAGACATTTTCATTGCATTAACGCTCGGTTGTTAAATTACAGTACCCGTTTTGCTTGAGGATGGACTCTAAACGAGAGAAAGACCAAGGTAAGTTATAGCTTGTTGCTAACAACTGCATAAGTACTGTACGAACAAGGTTGTTGCTTAACTATTGTTAGCTGCTTTGCTAACAGCTACTACCGATGAGCTTTACGTAGAAATATATTTTTACTCCACCACTGCAATTACATTAACTTGACAGGGCTAAAGTTCCGTAAAAAAATCAAATGTGACAGGGTTCGTATCAAAACGTTTACCAGCCAGTCAAACAAAATAATTAATCGCCACGGCTCCTAATCAGCTCGATAAATCGCTTGTTAGTCGCTGCCCAGACTGTAGCCGCACCTGTTGATGAATGTCACTAACTGTATTCTACAGTAACTTGAAGTTTGTCTAAATCGACACAGCTTTCATACAAAGAAAACAAAACATGTTAACCGTCAACTCGGGTGCATACAACAATATTAAATGTAGGTACCTCACAGCGCTTTTAAGAACGGGGCACAGTCACACAGAGCAAATGTATATTATCTTCTCACCACATAGCTGAGAGTCCTCTGGAATTGTTTACAATTATTTGTGCAAAGTCTACGATTCAAAGACATTGCTGTCAACTTTTTCCTCCTCAATCCTTAGTAAGAAGAGACAAGATCCTAATCCCATTGATGCAATAATGACTCATGGCTCTGGAAGCTGGATAGTATAAGAATACACAGGTACATTTGTGCTTTGCTCCAACGTGGTCTTCTCTCATTCCTTCAGATACAGACTTCACTAAGATAACTGCTGTGC
Organism: Osmerus mordax; assembly: GCF_038355195.1. Lineage (NCBI taxonomy): Eukaryota > Metazoa > Chordata > Actinopteri > Osmeriformes > Osmeridae > Osmerus > Osmerus mordax. The sequence continues at coordinate 13,509,010 of NC_090053.1, forward strand.
TGCTTAAGTCTCGGACGGGAGAATTTGATTTAGAGTCCATCCTGTTTCTGAAGCTCAGAGGTCTTGGTAAGATGCAGTGATTATAAAAGCTTTTGAGTTTGCATTTATTTTTTCCACCCTGTAAAATAAATGTGTTTGTTACACAGGAATATGTGATCTTGGATGTATTGGAGAATGTACTAATTTGGAGAGACTGGACCTTTCTGGCAATAACATCACAAAGCTGGTTCCTCTCTCATCCCTTCGACTTCTTATTGTACTCAATGTCTCTGCCAACAGAATTTCTAATTTGGGTGAGAATTCCAATCCATTGGGGAGTGTATTTATTTTTCTGGATAAAACAAAAAGGCATATCTATGTATAATTATATAACCTTTTATTTAGTTAGTGAGGTGCTAACAAAATACATAAAGCTATGCCTAACTCATTTCAGAAGCCATCTCCAGCTGTGACAGTTTACAGAGCCTAAATGTGGCTGGAAATCTAATATCTAGGTAATGGGATCTGTGTCAGTCCTGTTGCACTTCTCTGTCAGGTATATCTAGTGTTGTCATGGTACCAAAATTGCAGTAGTCGGTACCAATACCAGTGGAATTCCATGGTACTCAATACCAAAGCAAAAATAAATAAATAATAGGTTACTGAACAACTCTCATTTGTTGACAGTAACAGTCACCTACAATATCTAAGGCTGTAGCCTACTTATGACAACAGAACATTAATACAATCACAATGCATGTAGGCCTAAATCCAAAAAATTTGTGTAGACTGAGTATAGACATTAAGCAAACTCAGCAGATGACTTAGAGATCATTTGTAGAGCTCAAATATATAAATCTTGACTTGAACATAATGTTTAATAAGTAGAAAGAGTGGATTCAACACGCTTCATTGGGCTCTTTAAATTATGGTCGCGCTACAAGCACAAAATGTATATATACATTATATATATCCTACATCCCAACAATTAATTAGGGTGACCAGACGTCCGGATTTCCAGACCTTTGTCCGGACCGCTGTTGCATGTACTCCTTTTCGCGGTTTTGTCCTTTTTGACTCTTCCTCCCCAGCGTCGCAATTTACCACTCGCGTAGGCTTTCAGATGCCAAAAAGAAAGACCTCCTTCAAACCTAGCCACTAAGAGCAGCAAAGATCAATATTGTGCCTTCTGTAATCTCTGTCGCATTAGGTGCGTTCGACATGACTGCGGCTGCATGAAACGACCGTCGAGAGTAGCCGCTTGCAGTCGGGGAGGAGTTAAAAACGGCTTAGTGTAGTCGGACATTCCAGCTTCTCGTGGTTTGGCCGATCAAGCGTTGTTTGCTTACTTTCCTTTATTTATAATTAAACTTAGTCTTTCCGTTAGTGAAGAGGCGGACTAAAGCCCTTTCTTCAACCAATTTTTTATTCAATTAAACAGTTTGGTCTGGATTTGAGCATTGGCGAAACTGAAGGTGTTAGAATAATTACAATACACACGTAAAAGTTTTTGTGTGTGAGTCTGGCCAATCATGAACTAGCTGTGTCGTCATTAGAACCCGTGCAGTTGCTCTTGAGAAATGCGCTCGGCTACACAGCCGGCAGTTCTCGAATCGATCTCACGGTACCTTGATGGCTACGTCACAGTGACCTAGCCTCGGCACCGTCTCAAATCGGACAAAAAGTCTAACCAGAATTCACTGTTTCAAGTCAGCCGCCTGCAGCCGGCTGCGGCGCTGCAAGAAGTCAGTCCATGTCGAATGCACCTATTGATATAGACGTGAGTAGTAGGGGGAAAGGGGCTTTAGAGCGGCATGCCTGCGCTAGGCAACGGCACAAGGATAATGCTAGTTCTGCCGGGCACTCTTCGTTAACATAATTTTTTGCTCCGAACACAACAACAGCGGATGATGAAACAACCGCTGCTGAGCTGACCAAATTATATATTTGAATTTCTATTACAATTGAAATAGTTTGGGGAATGGTCAAATTACAAATGTTGACTTATGTTATTGTCTTAATTTCATCCTAATGCCCCTTGCTACTTTTTGCCTTACCTATTGTCAAAAATCTAGCGGCAAATCTAGCGACTTTTACCAACTTTTCATAAAGCCACTAGCGACTTCTGGTAATATTTGTTTGGGCAACACTGTGCTTGTCAGCGTCCGACTCTGCAACCCAGTACTTCAGAAATTCTGGTATCGTACAGTTTTTTTTTTTTTGAGTACTGAATTACTTGAGTACAAGAGTACTGTTAATTGTGACAACACTAGGTTTATCAATATGACAAGTCATACATTTGTTGCAGTATTTGTTTCTATTTTTGATATGTGCTTTTTACCCACAGTATTGAGAACCTCCACTGCCTTCAGTCTTTAAGAAAGCTGGAAAACATACGACTGAAAGATAACACTTACAATTTCTCGAACCCAGGTGATTACCTAAATCTTTCATTTTATTTGACTAGTGCACGGTGTCAGTGATGCAGTTGGTGATTAAGATGTTAGTGGAACACAAATACAGATTATTCGAACTATAGATGGTGCACAGTGCCCTTGATATTTGTCTGCTGTTTCCTACATTATCAATTGCTTATGTTTTGTTGTTCTTTTAAAAAACATTTTTTACATTGGTTCTCTGTTAAATTGTCTTGCCACCACAAACATCTAGACATTGAGTTCATAACAGAAGTCATTACATGGTAATGGTTGAGCCGGTTGTCATAATTGTAGGCCTAATTCACCATACAGTGCTTGCATGTACAGTTCTGCCGAACATGGAGGCTAAAAATGGTAGGAATTAGGGCTGCAACAATGAATCAATACAATTTGATTAAGAGTTGGCAACGAATTTCATTATCGATTTGTTGTGTCGCGTGACTATTATGCCACTCAATACATCAGAGACGTTTTTGAGTTATTTTTCAAATGTTGAGTTGTGCGCAGAGCAGAGCAACAAAAAAAAGTAAGAGCAGAGCTGGATTGGAGGAAAGACCAATAGTGCCCATGTCCATGATGCAGCTGGTGATTTATAATGTCATAGTTGATTTGGTATTAAGAGTTTGTGCACATTTGCAATGTGCAGGCAGTTTTAACATGAGTAAACAAATTTTACTTGTAACATTTACTGATCTACTGAAAGTATCCACTTTATATTCTAGTTTTGTTAGCTAGCCAGCATTTTATCCATAGAGAAACCCCTTGGAAAGCAGCTGATTCAATGTTGTGCCAGCAGTCAGCATTAACCTGGCCATATCAGTTGTAAAAGTGTAACAAAACATAATGTCCCTATTTTCCTTACTACGAACTCCGGTGCATTATGCGCTTATTTTCATTTAATTGCGAATGCCTTGTTAATCGCATTAGTTCATTAATATTCACTTAAGTTATCATACAGTCTCTGATACTGTCACGCCCATACCAGGTTCCCCAGTCATTCCACTACAGAGCTCACACTCTCCCGAGTACTAATCACCGTGACTGTTCCTCATCAGCAAGCTCCACCAGTACTTCAGAACTGAGTGGGAAACTCGCTGCCTTAAATACCATTCAAAAAAATACATGCATACATACACACACACACTTCTCTGGCATTATTAGAGAGATAAATATGATTAATTTAAAGACTGTTGACCGGTAAGATAAATTGTGATTTTGTATTATTTTTTAGTTTGCAAAAACACATCATATAGAAGCACTCTCCTGGAGATGTTCCCAAACATCAAAGTACTGGATGGTGAGATTAAAATGAATAGTTTATGGTGCATGTTTATTGCATGCAACATATGCATAACCTTCCTATCAGACGATATATTGATGTGATTTTATTTGTTATTTCAGGTGAAAGAGTGGTTGGACGTGGGAGTGATTTGTATCAGTTATGTAAAGACATTGATGATACAATCAAAGGTAAATCTAGTGAGCCTACCAATACTGACAAATGTATACTGGCGTACACAGTGCCCATGATACAGTCAGTGATTAAGATGTCAGTCAAATACAGATTACTTGAACTATAGTGTATAGTGCCTGTGATAAAATTGGTGGCACACAGATTCCTGGAATTATAGATGCGGCAATATGCAGGGCTGCCTGCATTGGCAATATGCAGGGCTGCCTGCATTGGCAATATGCAGGGCTGCCTGCATTGGCAATATGCAGGGCTGCCTGCATTGGCAATATGCAGGGCTGCCTGCATTGGCAATATGCAGGGCTGCCTGCATTGGCAATATGCAGGGCTGCCTGCATTGGCAATATGCAGGGCTGCCTGCATTGGCAATATGCAGGGCTGCCTGCATTGGCAATATGCAGGCCGTTTTGACATCCGTGAACACATTAGTTTATGTAACTCCGGAGCATTAAGCGCTTAGTTTCATTTAATTGTGAATGCCTTTGTTAATCGCATTAGTAACAAACAAAAATTCACTGAAGTTATCATAGAGCCTCCTAGTGGACGCGCTGGTGAAGCGCATGGTGCGACATGGTTGAAAAAGATCTGGCGCAAATTATTTTTGGGAAATGTCAAAATGCTTATCCAAACAACGTAAATCGCGGCACTGCACTCCATTGGATTATAAAAAGGACACCTGCAAAACATTTTTTATTGCATTTGAGTGCTCGGTTCTTGAGATAATTGTGAGAAACTCGCTGACCTAACAACCCATTCTAAACCTACACAGGCAGACAAATATATACATAGACACACAAATTCCTGGCATTATTAGACAGATGTTGAACTATGGTGTGTTCTTTAATATAGTAGAACATTGTTTGACATCTTATTTACACCCAATGCCCAGCTGGATTATTCAAGAATGGACAACTACCAGAACTACCTGAGCAATGGGTGGAGGATGGCTTCTGGGAAATAAAAAGATCAAACAATGCAATTATTGAAGAAGCCTACAAACAGTTTAATGGTAAGAAGTCAAGCTTTCCTTACATATTTGTGAGACTTATTACGCAACCTTTTTGATAGGGCTTAAGTATAACTTGGGAAACTTAATTTCAATTCTGACTATTGTGTAATGTGTACTTTTTACAGATGTTCTCCACGAATGCAGACTCCTGAACAACAGAGCTGCACATATCATCTCGCAAACTGAGAGATCTCTAAGCCTCAAGAACCAGCCAAAGCAGTATGCTGTGTAAAATTGGCTATTTGGCCAAATGAGAGGATTTTATGTTTGTCGTAGTTAATTTTTTAAATGTATTCCAAGATTTTGTCACTTTTCTGACATGAAAATGTCATTGCTTAATGTACCTTTTTTGTGTTTGTGTTTATATCCAAATGCTTGATCCAGCACCAGTACCAGCATCCTCACATGCTAAGTGTTCAAGCATTATGAGTCTATTGGTGTGAAAAGGTGTTTTCATGAACACCAAAACAGACATTTTACATTTGTGCTGCTGATAGCTATGCTGCTTTTATATGATTGGGTTTTTGGTTTAGCATTTTTACATTCCTTTTCAGGTCTCTCAAGCTTTCCTTGTAACAACGCTTGAATTTTCTAGGACTTTTTTGTCCCATGTTTTATGCTTGCACTAGAAGAGCTACTACTTTGCTTTGATATATTCCAACCAGAATTGTGGTTGCTCAATGATAGTCCAGTGGATATCAATAAGCCTAAACTTAAATTGATTTGAAAAAGAAAGCTATAATAGCATTTGATACTTTGACCCATTAAAGGTAACCTGCATTTGATTATCGAGTCCTTTTTCTAAGTATGCCCTCTGTAGTTGTTAGTTGTGAGCTATTTATTATAATTCAGTTGACACTGCCCACTTACAGATGTCAATCTTGAAAAATGTTACTAAACTTCCCTAGGACATTACTACTATGGTATTTCTTAACCATACAACCCTTGTGCTACCGTCGGGTCACATGACCCGAAGGTTCACAACGAACCATCGTTGTGTTGCGACAACTTTACCCAATACAAAAACAAATAAAAAGCATTTTATTTTAACCTTTGCGATGTGGGGGGTCTGAGACAGCCCGACGGTTAAAAGAAAGTGCTTCACTTTGTTTTTGTATGCGGTAAAGTTGTTGCAATACGACGGTGGGTCACAATGACTGATGGGTCAGAAAGACCCGAAGATAACACAAGGGTTAAAAAAAAATAATCCTAGACACAGTAGCCTAAAGCTTACAAATGTTGACGCTCCCTGGATATAGGAACATAGATCCTGTTTAACCAGTATCTATGCTATTCAATTGGTCACGTTACGCCAAGGTACCGACCACTAGGCCCAGACATTTATTTAAAGGGGTCATTGACTGCGTTTTTTGGGTATTTCACACTGTTCCTTAAGGTCTCCGAATAGGGTATGTAACATTGGTTGGGCTGAAAATGGCCCGGGTGCTGTTCTATGCCCCCTGATGCTTCCTGTGAAAACGCTAGGTGTTCTCCTTTTATGGTATGCTCATGACTATATGATGAGCTGCGCACTGATTGGTTGGTTTACAACGAGTGAAGCTGCGGAGCAAAGACGCAACACGGCCAACAGCACTCACTGCAACAAGAAGGTGGAGACTTGAAATAAAAACCTACAAATAAATCTATTGTGTCTAGACAACGCTGTTTAACAGATTGACTAGATATCATTTGAAACTAGAGGGTACAATTTCTGGGGAAATTGTAGGGTGTGCTTGCTTGCGTCGGTTGCACAGGGGTCCGTTTTTTAATGACATTTTTACAACTAATATTTCTGTATATTTTATATAAAAATGCATAGGGCGTACTTATTATTTATAAAGATTACATAGATTTAAAAGCATCTTTTTTTGGCTGCTCATTTACAACTCAAAATACGAGTTAAGTGTAGAATGAAATATGACGTCTTCTCATTTCCCCTGCAAGAGGCAGCCTCATAGCTGAATCAACGAATAAATTTGGCAGACCGGTGTAAAAATTGACCTAATCTCTATGACTTAAACGTCCTTTTAAGTTTTCCATTCTCTGATATTTTCAGGCATTTAGCCTACTCATATTGCATTCATTCATTAATAAAGAACCCCCTTTGAAGATTATTCTACGACGTTACCGGCAGTAGAAGATGGAATCGCGATTCAAACATTACCATCTGCTAACTGAAAAATGCCCCCAAAAACGTAAATAAGCTTGACATTTATTTAGTGGAAAATCGCTCATTCATAAAAAGCTCACTGGTAGCAATCATTGTCAGTAACAATGCAAAATGCGATATAGCCCTGTGTGGAGAAGCTGCCCCGGTAAATTCTACTACTACAGTACAGTACTAGACTACTGCTGTGTTCGTCTTGGTAGCGATTGCGTTGGTTGAATTCGATTTAACGTTCCGTTGTACGGTTTAGGCTGAAATTAATTATTTTCATGAACAGATTGACAAAGTTTAGGCTGTGGCAATGAAGTTCAGGTTAGTAGTCAGATAGTTTCACCTATTGAAAGACTTTTGATTTAAGTAAGGGGAGTGCTGAACATGTTCTGTCGCCGTTTGACTTCCTCAACAGCTGTGTAAGTTAGATGTTTTTGTCGTGTGTCTCGCGTAGGCTACAGCGTTGCAGTGAGCAACACTGGTTTGAAACCACAGGTAATGATAATTTCACCAACAAATCGTTTACTTGTAATGTAATGTCATAGTAAATCCTACAAAGAAAACAAATGTATTTGTGAGGAATGTTTATTTTAACGATTGAAAACAGATGCATCATAGACCACTGTGGTATGTGTTGCCCGGGCAACAGAGGCTAATGTCATGATGCTAATGCTTCAGTGAAATAGTAGACTACCGTTTCCGAAAGTAGATGTGGGCCTACTTCCTTAATAATATCAGCTAATATTATTGTACATTACATTTCATAATTGTGTTTCACATCTCAAAGTAAAATGAGTAAATAGTTATCACCCTGTTCTCTTTGCTTGTGGCGTTTCTGCAGCTGCCTTGCAGTAAAGCTATAGTTAGCCTAGCTATCCCCGAAGTTAACAGATGCGAAATGAATGTTCTGCTACAGGTAGTCATGCGTGTTTTCTTGACGTTAGTGACGTAGTGACGTTAGTAATGTCAGTGAATGTGGCTAGCAAATTAGCCACCGTTAGCTTCACTTTTCACCACAAAAACGCAATTTCTACTTAAACCATGCAACGGAACGTAAATAAAAATACAACCAACGCAATCGCTAACAAGAGGAACCTTTTGACACCGCCGTTGTGTATGTAGTCCAAATATTGACTGATCCTTAGGGGGGCGAAAATAAATAATAAAAATAAATAAATATATATGTGAGAGAACAAAGGTTGTGCCCTTGCCGAAGGCAAAGCACACCCAAATATAGCTGCAAGCAGCAATGAGGTGGCCAAACCGGTAAAGCAGGTAAAATGAACAAAACAAATGTTGACGCTCCCATTTTAGACATCCTCAGAACAGGGTTCTGAGTAAATGCAGCTTTGAATCCATCAAAGATTTGCTGAGATATGACCCAACTTCCTGTTTGCCGGCCTTGCCGCAGATTTTGATTGGCTGTACCGATCAAACCGTTTCGAAAATATAAAATAATTTTGATAGTTTGTGTGCTAGACATAAAACCAGTGACACCAATTTATCCTAGTGAATTATTCTCAGTGCTGGAAATTACTGTGTTCAGTTACTGTGTAAAAATATAAGCAGTTTTTCAACTGGCAAGCGGTTTGTCCCAAGTTTAAACAGCTGTAATTCAGTCCTATTTTAACATGTCAAGGTGATTGTGGTCTGAATATAATCTGTGCCAAATTTGGTGAATATTGGATACATTTTGTTGGAGGAATAGGGAAAAAACGTTTTATAAATGTGAAATTGGCGGCTGCATCAATTCAGCTGGTATCACAAGTTAACATGTGTCAGACACGGGATCGCCCCTTAGCGGTTAGATGACACAACCTTTTGTGGACCTCTTTGGAACAGGGTTCCGAGCACATGTACTAAGTTTGATGTCAATTCAGCAAATATTTTCTGAGATATGATCTCACTTTCTGTTTTGGCGGCTTCATCGCCGACTCTGATCATTTACCGGAAAAACTATTTTGAAAATCAAAAACCATGTGAAAACGTTTGTGAAGCTTGATCTGAAGATAATTGGTGCCAAATTTGTTGGGTGTGCTCAAGCCTTCGGCGAGAGCTAAACCTTTGTTCTCTCACATATATATTTATTATTATTTATTTTTGCCCCCCTGTATTTTTATTTACACTCTGTTGCACAGTTTAGGAGGATAAAAGTTTTTGTGGCAAAAAGTGTCTTCTGTCAACGAAGGGTACCAGTGCTAGCCTACGTCAGCACACGTTAGCAACGACGCATGGATACAACGTGATAGAGACGTTCTAGCACGCAAATTGGAGCTTGGATTATGAGTGAAAAATGCCATCCACCAAAATTACCAACCATTGGGTTTTGTTGAGAAAGCAATTTCGAGTGGAACTGCCATCTCAGATTTTTATTTTTTATTTAGGTCGTGAAAGTCTTTGTAATTTGAGCGAGGGCGCGTCGCCCGTGAGACTGCCTAGGCGGCAGCCATGCAAGCGTCATAGTAGTTTAGTATCTTCGTAATTTTATAGTTCGGTCAATTCTACACCAAAAAACAGAAGGAGGGCAATGTTATGACGATATGACTATTGTGAAGACAGCCAGGTGGTGAGATTTTAATGTAGGTTGCTGTAAAAACTTTGGTTTGCTACGTGAGAGCCCCGTCAGCCTCCGTTGATGATTGCGTCAGCTGTTGTCGATCTCTGATGAGTATTTTTTTATTTCGTACCAGAGTCAATTCTATATCAAAAATCAGAAGTAGGGCAGTGTTTTAAAGATATGGCGATTGCGAAGATAGCCAGCGGGTCAGCATATTTTTGTGATTTGTGTAAAACTTGGAATTTGAGTACCACCGCGGCTTGTTTTGACATTAGCCTTAGTCAGACTCGGCTTGCCCACTGGCAGTGTGTCGTACTGTCTTCAAAGCCACAGTTAAACTTTGTCAAAAGAAACATGCTCATTTCCGGTGCTTTAAAACAATCAGTGAAATGTGGAGAAACAGCAGCTAGCTTGCCTCTAGCAAACTTATTTTGAATTAGCCATTTCCCCCTACATTAATGTCAAACTTATTTACGTTTTGGGGGGCATATTTTCAGTTGGCAGACGGTACTGTTTGAATCGCGATTCCACACTGCCAGTGACAACGTTGTTACAGTAGCTTGTTTCAAAGGGGGTTCGCAGCTGTTTCAAAGGGTGTTCTTAATGAAATATGCAATATGCAATATGAGTAGGCTAAATGCTTGAAAATATCACTAGAAGGGAAAAACTTAGAGGACGGACCCACCTGCAACCGACGCAAGCAAGCACACCCTACAATTTCCCCAGAAATTGTACCCTCTCTAGTTGTTATTGCAGCGCCACCTAGAGGTGAAATGGCATGACCTATTGGACCTCTTTAGAACAGGGTCCCTAGTCCTTATACCAAGTTTGGTGTCAATGCAGTAAAGAGGTGCTGATATGACCTCACTTCTTTTATGGTGGCTTGGTTGACGACTTTGATTGGCTGTTCCAGTCAAAAGGTTTAGAAAATCAAAAAAACATGTTATGTCTTTTGTGAGGCTTGGTCAGAAGATGATCTGTGCCAAATTTGGTGAAGATTGGACAGGACTTTATAGGAGAGTTAGCGAAATAACTTTATATTCAAAATGGCAGCCACATCAATTTGGCCACATCAATTTGATTGGCTGTAACTAACAAAAGATTTCGAAAATCTAAAATCCATACGATAACTTTTGTGAGGCTTGGTCTGAAGATCATCTGTGGCAATTTTGAAGAATATTCTACAAAAATCGTAGGAGGAGATATGAAAAAACGCTTTTCCTTAACATTCAAAATGGCGGAGAATCTATATAACTGGGTATGACGTCATTGGACTCGTCTTGATCCAGGGAATACAACGATACCTCATTTTCGAAAATGAGACGTGGTTAAAAAGTAAAGTGTGTAAACACACCTTCAACTTTGACCCATTGGTGGCACTAGAGGGTTTAAAATGGAGACATGAAACTTGGTAAAATTTACGAGGGGACTGGCCCCAAAGAGTGTGCCAAATTTCACAACTTCTGACAATACGATTCTAGGGGCTGCCTTAGACTCCAATGGCAGAAGAAGATGTATAACTAGAGAGGGTACAATTTCTGGGGAAATTGTATGGTGTGCTTGCTTGCGTCGGTTGCACAGGGGTCCGTTTTTTAATGACAAATCCCCCAAGTTAACAGATGTGAAACGAATGTTCTGCTACAGGTAGTCACGCGTGTTTTCGTGACGTAAGTAACGTCAGTGACTGTGGCTAGCAAATTAGCCACCGTTAGCTTCACTTTTCTCCACAAAAACTTAACTTGAGCCTAAACCATGCAACGGAACGTAAATAAAAATACAAGCAACTCAATCGCTACCAAGACGAAACTTTTGACACCTAGGTTGTCTATTTAGTCCAAATATTGACGAAGATTTAGGTGTGGGAAAATAAATAATAATAATATATATGTGAGAGAACAAAGGTTGTTAGGTGGCTGAGCGGTTAGGGAAGCGGGCTAGTAATCAGAAGGTTGCCAGTTCGATTCCTGGCCATGCAAAATGACATTGTGTCCTTGGGCAAGGCACTTCACCCTACTTGCCTCGGGGAGAATGTCCCTGTACTTACTGTAAGAGCGTCTGCTAAATGACTAAATGTAAAGGTTGTGCCCTTGCCGAAGGCAAAGCACACCCAAATATAGCTGCAAGCAGCAATGGCGGATTCCTCCAAACATTGCGAAACATTGAAAAATGTATATTCTTCACAAATTGTCACTGTATAGAAAAATCCATGCTGCAGACTTACCAATGGGACACCAAATCTGAAATGCAAGATCCACAAGGGCCTTCGCTTCAAGCCAAGGAATCAGTGGGGGCTTGGTCAGCCCACACTCTCCTGAAATGTTGTGTTTGCGTCTCGCCAAGCTCGCGCGTGTGTCAAGGGAAATGCTGAGTGAGAATGTGGAGCGCGCGCGCTGAGGAGCAGGGGAGACATTTCATTGGAAATATCCCTAGCAATTAGCCAAGCATGCATGTTTCAAATATTCACAAAAAATCGACTTTTCATGTTACAGTCAACTTTTTCTTTTTTTGTCAATTGAATCAGAGTATCAGTTTTGGACCCACGAATGTGTAAAGCGTTATTTTAGCATTAGCGATAAACCCTAAAGATATTAAGTTGCCTTTGCACATGGGAACATGTTGTAGTGTCTTCCACGTGACACACCAAGTTTGGTGTTGATATCTCAAACATTTGCTGAGATTTGACCCAACTTCCTGTTTGGTAGCTTTTTTTGCCAAATCTTATTGGCTGTACCAGACAAACGGCTGTGAAAATCAAAAATGTGTTGAAGAATTGAGTGAGGGTTGCTCTGACGATGATATGTGCCAATTCTGGGGAAGATTGGACAAAAATTGAAGGAGTAGCGAAAAAACTTGTTTCCTGAAGTTTTATTGAACAGAAAAATCCAATATGGCGGCCGTTATAGGTTCTTGAGGCTTTTTTGTTCCTCATGAGAAATAAAGCATAGCTATTGAATTTCAGAATTTTGGGACAAATTGGATGCAAATGGCATCACTTTGTAAATGGACAATTGGGGCGTGGCCGTAGCGCGACCTATGGATAATGGTGCATCATTTGTGGTGTGGTAGTTACTCTTAACCTATACTATCAATGTTTCAGGATTTGGAGAACTTTTTACCATTGCATACAAAATCGGAAATGCAATACCATCAAGATCCACAAGGCCTTTGCTAAAGACCAATGAATGAGTGGGGGCTTGGTCAGCCCATAGAGTTAATATTACTAGAGGAAGCAACTTTTGTCTTCCAAGATGGAAGGGTTAGGGTTAGGGTTAACCCTAGTTCCCTAGTTTAGGGTTAACCCTAGTTCTATGAAAAGTGCTCAGTGGCGCAGTGAGGCAAGCGAGAGCACGAAACTGGACCGCGCCATCTTTCCACTTCCGACTCTTCCGGTCTAGCTTTAAACAGTGGCTCTTTTTTTCCCTAGCTCCGAGACCTCGTGCACGCTTGCAAGTAGCTGTACACGTCATACTTGCGACAACCAGTCGCGAGCATAGATTTATAAGGTTGCGAGCGTGTGAGCTAAGGCATTGCAGTGGCAGAATGGGGTACAAGTCCGATAAGAATCAGAGACATGATGCAAACTTTACGGAAATGTATGCTGTCACTGTATAGTATTCCTTTCACTTGGTTTTAAGAAATAGGCTATAGGGCTAAATATAGGGCTATTCTAGATGGAACTCATCACAAATGTTGTTTTTTTTCTTTGTGATACAAGTATGATTTCCAACGCATTGTATCGGATTAACCCTTGTGTTATCTTCGCGTCATTCTGACCCATCAGTCATTGTGACCCACCGTCGTATTGCGACAACTTTACCGCATACAAAAACAAAGTGAAGCATTTTCTTTTAACCGTTGGGCTGTCTCAGACCCCCCACATTGCGAAAGTTAAAAGAAAATTATTTTCATTTGTTTTTGAATTGGGTAAAATTGGGTAAACACAACGATGGTTCATTATGAACCTTTGGGTCATGTGACCCGAAGGCAGCACAAGGGTTAAATAAACTGTTAACATGAACACTTAGCTCCATCGTTGTTCTCGCCAGGCAAAGAAAGCTTAATAGTTATTTTTATAACAGAAATCTTCCATAATGCAGACTTACCATAGCTTACTGTCAACTTTATATTCAAACGAAATGCCACGAAATTCACACTGCCTTCAATTTAACATCAGTGTAGAAATGTGGCCTGTGTTTTATATGTTCAACCTACAAAACCAAACGCCTATTAATGGATATGACGTGATCTAACAAGACTTGGTAATAATGTAATAAATAAAAGCTTGAGAAGTGTCTAAAATATACTTTATTGAACATTTGACTTTGAAAGGGGCATATTAACAGAACTATATACAAGACATTTCCATCAGATATATGTGGGGGTGAAACAGTCACTGAAGACCTTCATTGTCCCACAAAAGCAGTCTGGCTTGATGACACGATAAAAAAAAGAATAGCCTAATGGGTGTGTTTAACAAAAGCTTCTGAAGGCAAAACTAATATTATTTAAATATATATCATTTCCTATTGTGGTTATTAGTTAAAAGTATTAATCTTCGTCTTTGCTCCAGATAGCCATGTGAAAAATCTATGCTCACGCTTAACATAATATAATATTTGCCATCATGTCATGAACGTAAAAACGTTCATGACATTTAATCTGTATTAAAATAACGGGAATAAACTATATTAACAACATTTCTTGTATGTGTGACAACCATTTGCTAAACTTGCTACATCAGGGCAGGCAACTCAACCCATTTTTCCCTGTGCTCATTCAATATAAGTCTGTCTCATTCAGCTCCAGGTAAATCGGCAATCGGCCAATGTGAACATTTGTGCTCGTGCCCTGTTCGTATCAGCGAGCACATTTGCAGGCAACTTTTATTGACGTAAGCAAATAAATGGGGTGCTACTTTACCCATTTCGGATTGGTTTCAAACTTAGCAAAAATAAGGAAAAATTCTTCTATGAAAAAGCTAGTAGTATGAGCCAGGTTCGAGAATCGAACAAAAATTATTGGGGGAGATAAGTTTTGTAAATGTTGACTGGAGTTAATAGAATAAAAACGATCGGAAGAGCCGGAAGTCTAACAAGAAATGCAATACCACCTACATCCACCGGGGCCGTTGCTTCAAGCCGAGGGGCGAGGGCCTGCATTCACCACTGCAGGAAAATATTGATTATCTTGTTCTGGTCCATGGTTATCCAATTCGCTAGGTGGCGCTGTCAGATAAAACGAGGCTCCTAGAACTGCGGTCCTGAAACTGCGGTCCTGAAACTGCAGCTCTCCGGCTCTGCAGGTACATGCTACTCTTGTATCTTTGTGCATCAGGGCGTAGCCTGTAGCGTCACCTATGGGTGATATTGGGCCATTTGTGGTGTGGTAGTTACTCTTGGCCTATACTATCAATGTTTCAGGATTTGGAGAACTTTTTACCATTGCATCCAAAATCGGAAATGCAATACCATGAAGATCCACATGGGCCTTTGCTAAAGACCAAGGAATGAGTGGGGGCTTGATCAGCCCACAATAGGGGTTATGCGCAACATTCTTCTGGGTTCTACAAAACAGATGTAACTACTTCCGGCCGTCCGCTACTGATGTAAACACAGCGTGGTAATGGCCACCTTCGGTGTTTACAGGAGCTAGCGTTACCCTTAATTACAATTTCCGATGTACACCGTATTGCCAAACGGACGTCCAGAGCCCCGAGTACTCTGTTAGTACTCGGGGCTGATGCCTCCTCATTTATTCATAATTATGAAGGTATGTAATATGTGTAGCTTTTGCTAATGGCATCGGATATAGCGATAGTGTTAGCTAACTATCAGTAGTTAGTTTAGACTTTTATGCTATCAGTAGTTTAGTCTTTTATTTTTGCTCGCAGACGATTAAAACAGTCAAACGAAGACTGCATTTTAGCGATGAGGTTATACTACCAACAGTATAATTACTACGATGTCCTGTGTGTTTATGCTGGTCAACCGTTATGTAATCCATCTGACTGTAGGTCTAATGTGTCGACTGTAGGTCTAATGTAGACTGCTGTTCTGGCAGGTGTTTCAGATTTCTAAAATATTGTTAGAATAATGATAAAAGTACGGAATGGATGAATGCTGTATCTTCTTGTCCACCAGTTTCAAACAAAGACAGGTTGACCGGTACTATCAGTGTCAGAGCAGCTTGTCAAAGGTCCATGCAGAAGAATGAAAAACCACACAGCTTGAGAGTAGGCTAATGTTTAGGGATGGGTTTGGTTATTCTGTTCAATTTTGCAGTCTGTTCCAGTTCAACGATTGCAGCATAGCATGCGTTCATCAAGCCTCTCAGAACGAAAATATTTACATCACAACTGCTTTCATTTGACCATGAACATGTTCTCGACTATGTAAACATTCTTCTGAGACACTTGATAAATGGCTATAGTCTACCTGTTAGTGGAGAAGTAAGGTAATTGGGGCAAAGTTGATTGACAGTAAATCTTTCTATTGCAACATATTTGGTAGTGTATACCTCACCTCGTATTGTAATAGATTTGTAGGAAACCCCTTGTCAACAAACTTACCCCAGCAACTTTACTAGGCCAATTCTTAATTCAGCGGTATCTGAATAGTAGCAAAATTCACTTCAAAAACAATTCAAAGGATACATCAGTATCAATGTTTGTCTAATTGTCTCTTTGTGTACTTTACACAGATAATGCTACGTTATTCAGAACCTGTCGTCATGACCTCCAGTCAGTGTTCGTGCAAAGCTGGCACAGCAGTGTGTAATGACACTGCTGCACTGCTCTTTCAGACAGCTCATTACTCAGAGCTCAATATCCAGGTTGTCCCCCCTGTTCATGCCTGCACAGAAACTGAACAACAATAGCACAAGCCCAGAACTACAGTAAGGGTTGAGGCAAATGTACTGTATATGTATGTAAGAGTTAGGTATGCAGCAATAAAAATTGTAAATTGCTAAAAGAAAGTATTGTGATCTAAGGTCAGAAGCATTTTGAGGTGCAGCGTAATATAGTGGAGATTAGTGGTTTATTTTCCGAGCGGTAAATGGGACTGCACCCGACTACATCAAGTCTCTCCTCCAGCCTTACAGTGCGTGTCCACTGCAGCGACGCGATGCGAGCGACAACATGTTTTCCATTCATTTTCAATGGAGCAAGGCGAATCGCTTGCGTGGTGCATTGTGGGTAGCGACGCGACCGAGTTGAGATTTTCTCAACTTGATGCAAATGAGGAGCGATTTTCGCTAGCGATGGCCAATCGGAGTGTTTTCTTGTTTCTCGTAACGTAGAAACCATGGTGAACATTTCTAGCTTTCTAGGTTTCAAGGTGGAGGAGAAACTAATCGTTTGTGTGGCTGCTTACCCAGTCCTGTACGATACATAGCTGTATTCGTACAGAGATGTTAATAAAAAACGATGCATGGCGCAAGGTTGCCGAAGTTGTTGGTGCTTGTACTTTCAAATTCAGTCTAGTCACATTACGTAACTTCGTTCTGTGGTAACTACAGTAGCTAGCTAGCCCGGCTGGAACTCCCTATCGTATCGACAGATTAGCAGACTTTGAGTAATATAATTTTTAAAAAATTACACATGTCAACGTTTATGTCTGTTAAACAGTTTTGTATTTTGTATACAAGTTGTATTTTGATCGATGTTGTGAGTACGTAAACCCAAGTCTGCACACTTGGCCATGACAACAACAACAGTGACTTTAGAGAACTACATTTTACATTAATCTGTTTGAAACGCCCCCGAGCGTGGTGAACTGTGGGAAGGCGAGCGATGGCAAGCGATTCGCGTCGCTGCAGTGGACACGCACTGTTACACCCCCACCCACCAACTACGGTCTTCTTCTGACAACCGTCTGGTGGTCCCACCGCTCAAGAGCGCCCGGTCCCAACACAAGCTCTTCTCCTGTCTGGCCCCCCAATGGTGGAATCAATTCCCCACCTCCATCAGAGACACTGACTGTCTCCCCACGTTCAAGAAAAGGCTCAAGACGCACTTGTTCCGGTACTTAGGAATGATTGGCTGGACCTGATGTTAGTTTCCTCCAGGATCACAATGACTCTTATTGAGAGACTTGTTGCTCTTGTTGGTTAGTTGTAACTGACTTAAAGTTATTGTACTCGCTGTGAATTATATTATTGTTGCTTGCTTTTTCTACAGGTACACACTTGCACTTCTGAAGTTCATGTTGCTCTTATGGTTCTTCCCTTTGGGACTTATTTGGTTTTTCACAATGTATGCTTCATGTTTTGGCTACCCACAATGTTTAGGGCTATCTCGTTGTTATGATCAGTGACCTATGCACTTTTGTAAAGCTCTCTCTTGGAAGTCGCTTTGGATAAAAGCGTCTGCTAAATGCATAAATGTAACTATCCCTCCAACGTCAACAGCTGCAAAATTCCATAGTCTTTGGGTCTTTTGCCAAATGATGGAGCGGAAAGGGGGAAGTGAACGTATGGACCAAAAGACTGGGGGTGGCATGTTTTGGATGGGAGATTTATGCCAATAATGACCATCAGGTCATTAGCAGAAGGATGATTGGATGAAGATTGGGCCGATGTATTTGTCATATGAATGGTGTTTCTGCCTATTCAAATTAGAGCATATTCAATAAGTGTGGAGCTCATGTGCATATTCAAATTACTTTCAAAAGAAACTTGTAATAAAAAGTTACTTTTCATTTATACTTTACTATGTTAAGTTTTATTGTGGTAGGAGTAAAGGAAAAAATTAAGCCTATTTGGGTGTATTTTGGGCATATTCGATTAGTGTATAGCTCATTTGCATATTAACATTCATTTTTAAAGAAACTTGTAATACAAAAATTTGTACTTGTCATGAGTAGTTTCATTGTGTAAAGTTTCATTTTGATAGGAGTAAAGGAAAAAAATAGCCCCATTGGGGTATAATGTTGCCTGGCCTTATTTGCACACATCTCGGATTGATGAGAATTTAACATATTTCCTCAACTAGGATTTCTTAGGACTTTTAGTATGTTGTTCTGAACACCTCATAGAAATGATCTAAGCTGCAAAAAAAAAACGTTTTACAATTAGTCTGTTGTAAAACGCTACTTTGCCTGGACTAATAGTAATAAAGTTACATACTAGCTAGTTATAACAGTTACACAGAAAGAGACACAATATGACAACGAAGTCCAAGTGGACTCAAAGAACGCAGTGTTCGCAATCAACTGCAACAACTACCAATGTGACAGTATTGCCTTTCATCGCTTTCCCAAAGACCGTGACAGGTAAATTTTGTCAGTAGCGTAATCTTATGCACCGTTTTTTTTGTCTAGTAGTAGGCTAGTAAACTTAATTCCTTCTAGGAACTGCAGGTCCTAGCCATATAAACCAGAATAATGATTTATATGGATATGACAGTAAATTAAAATGAGCTTCTTAAATAAATTTGCTGAATTCGTATATTTCATTGATAACTTATTTGTGTATACTGTAGGCTAACGCTGTAATGTGTACTGTAGAGCTAGTGTTAACGTTACCTCCTGGGAAACGGTCTAACGTTAGGCTATTATAACGTTATATAAACTCATCACTTTATTCTTACCTGTCACACTTAGCCTAATGTAGAGAGTAATATAATTTATAAAATGCTTGAACTTCTCTGTCAATATAAGTTATTTGCATCACCAAGCGCTGCAGATGTGTACGGAAGTGAGAAGCAGAAACGATTACATCTGTTTTCCGGTTCGAACGCTGGGCGCTCCGCATAACCCCCTATCGACTTTTCATGTTACAGTCAACTTTTTCAAGACAGTTCAAGACATTTCATTGGAAATTTCGTTAGCAATTAGCCAAGCGTGCATGTTTCAAATATTCACAAAAAATCGACTTTTCATGTTACAGTCAACTTTTTCTCAGATTTGTGTACTAAACATTCTCAAGAGTCTTCATATGAACTTGTGATTGAATCAGAGTATCAGTTTTTGAATGGCGGATGTGTAAAGCATTATTTTAGCGTTAGCGATAAATTCGATTTGCTTTATATCAATCATTTTTGGAGATATGAAGTTGCCTTTGCACATGGTAACATGTAAATGCGGCAGCCGTATGAGTATTAGAAGTAGCCCAAAAAACATACCATACACAGTGACACTGTTTTCAAAACTGAAACTGGTTAGAAGACCATGGCTATTAGAACTCTACCTGAATTGAGCTCTCTCTAGAGTCTCAGTCAAACAACTGTCAAGAGTCATGTAGGGAATTGGACCAAGGTATAGCTAATGTCCAGCTGTTAGCAAGTGTACCTTATGATGGTGCAGCAGCTTGACAATACTTTATCATGGTCAGACTCTCTGATCCCATTAAACTACACAACATGCACAATCAGAGTGACCAACAGTATTATCTTAATTAAAAAACAATAACATTACACACATTTAAGTGAACGAACACAACAACTGAAATCCCTTGCACAGCTGTTGTAACCAAACTATTTTCCACAACTATTTGCGTTTTTGGTGTGCACTGCATGCTGGGTACACAAGGGCGCTGACGCTACAATGTTTATCTAGCTGTCTTCCAGCTGTGTAATATGACGAGATGCTAGCGATGCAAACATGAAAGCTTGTCTCAGGGGGTCATGCATGTGATCTCACTACAAGCTTTTGATTAAACGTGAGGACTCTGTTAGCAAAGTATTTCTATTCATGTTTTGTTAGTGATTGAATGGTAATGTCAGCTAGCTAAAAACAATGTTAGTTAGCTTGGCTAAAATGGTTTTCATAGCAACAGATATCAACAAATCAGATCAATCTAACTTTATTCAGAAGGGGGGGGGGGGGGGACATATACACTAAAGGTGAAATGGTAGGCAGTGTTCTGCCTTGAAGCTGCGTGCGCATCCTCATTGTTTGTAACCACCAACCCATCTATATGTAAAGATAACATCCAAGCTAGCAATTTCGCCAAATTTGACTGCAGCTTTTTTACACCATATGTACTCTGTTATGGTTTTTGAGTCAAACAACTTGCTAAATGATTAAATGTCTGTTAAATGTCAAATCCAACTTTAAATGTATAAAAGAGAGAATTAAACCTAGAGGTTTAAAAGGCTACGTTTGTCTAAACTGACATGCACAAACTCAGAGCACTGAGTTTTAACATCCATGTACACATTTTGTCTCTATTTTTTACTCTACTCTTTACACATAACTACGCATGACTATGTTTAACTTAATGTCAGCCCCTCTCTGTCATCAATTGTCTCTGGAGTGGGGGCTTCTTATTCAACAAATTACATCCCTAAACTTTTAACCCTTGTGTTATCTTCGGGTCATTCTGACCCATCAGTCATTGTGACCCACCGTCGTATTGCGACAACTTTACCGCATACAAAAACAAAGTTAAGCATTTTCTTTTAACCGTTGGGATGTCTCAGACCCCCCACATTGCGAATGTTAAAAGAAAATTATTTGTATTTGTTTTTGTATTGGGTAAAATTGGGTAAACACAACGATGGTTCGTTATGAACCTTTGGGTCATGTGACCCGAAGGCAGCACAAGGGTTAAAACATATCAATGGCCTACTACAATTGTAAACATCCTTTGGCCTCTTCTGCAATTGGACCTTGATACAATCTAATCTATAATCCAATATTTGTTGCCCATTCTGCACAGTTTTTGGGGACTTTCCACACCAGCACAATTTTCCCAGTTCCTCTATTCTGCACTAGTACACTATTTCTTTGAAACTTAATGTAGGCCCATTCTAGTATAGCAGTTACATACAACACAGATGAAACTCAGGAGAGTGAATTGGAGATAATGGTAGTGGAAGAGTGCTGTACCTTTGTGCTTCTCTTTTTTGCCACCTATAAAACATATCTGGGGCACCACTGCTTTTGCCTGTTAGTGTTTGCAATGCTGGGATGAAAACTATCGTATTCTTTGATTAAACGCCACCCTTAACTAAACACCGCCCTGGAATAAACGCTGCACCAAAAATGAACATTGTGTAATAAACGGCGCCCTCAATTACACGCCTCACCAAAAAAAATCAGAAAAGGGGTTATTTAATTGGTTAAATTAAAACACAGTATTTATTACACAAGTAAATCACAAGTGTAGCCTACTATAATTCCCATGAAGCACTGGCAGACACAACTGGCTTTCTTGCTACAGGTTTATTTGAAGCTTTTTCTCTATTTACCTGAAACTCACACTGTAACGAGAAAATAAAGACCAGATTATCTTAATATGAACATACAATGACATGTGCAGCATGTAAATAACGTTCACCAACGTAAAATACAGATACAAAACAACATACCTAGTTGGCTGCATGCTGTAGCCTACACAAGGGAATAGAGGTTTCCTTAGATCGCTAACAACCGCTATAACAACCTTAAACCTTTATCAGAAAAGCGTCTGCTAAATGAATAAATGCATTCAATTGTCTGTGCTTCGCTTGCTGTTAGCTTAATTGTCGACTCACTCACGAGCGTCCCAAAAGGCCTTCAAAACAAAGGCACTTTACTCTTACCAAAAAAAGTCACTTAATAATACTGAATGCAATTATATAATTCAAAATTAAGACATTGGTTGAAAAGAAAGTATACATTATTATAATTTATAATTATTATTATTATATATTATAATTATTATTATAAAGGCCTATAGGTATAGTTATATATATATATATTGTACACAATATAGCAAGGTAGCTGACTTCACCACTCCTGAATGTGCCTTTCATCAACCCCAAGTTTGCGTGCTACAGGTCTGTTGCTGCTTGTGAGTGCTTTCTGCACAGCTTTCTGTTTGAAAGCTAAAGTATAAGAATGTTTTGGCATGCTACTTCAGATTTCTACACAAAGTAGACACGTGCGGCTTCAATTTTACACTCTGCGTTTGTTTGACCTCCTTGTCTATTTGTTTGTCTATGGCCGCACTGCAGCTACAATTCACTGAATCTCTCTTACTAATTAAACGTTGCCCTCGAATAAACACTGCACCACAAATGATCATTGTGTAATAAACACTGCAGTGTTTAATCCAAGGACACATTTGGAACTCACTATACTAATTAACATTACATCAACAATGACATGTAAAAATAGAACAACCCAACCGCAGTTACGTACAGTATACTAATTTCAAATGCGTCTCACAGAAGCAAGTATAATGCTAAAGGTTTTAATGCTTGCTAGCCTGTAATACTGTCTGTACAAAGAGAAATCCTTAGCTCAGCTAGCCTAGCTAGATTAGCTGCTATCCTGTTTACAATAGTATTAAAGTCTTCCAAGTTATCATACGAATGCAAACGCTAAAATACATGTTTTGTACTGCCGTTGTAGGCTCTTATTACTCACTGTCAAATGTAACAATGAAAATCTCTGAGGGCTGCAGGAGTCTTGTGAGTCGTTGTCTTCAACAATAAAATAAAATGGTCTTCTTCTTATGCATCGTACCAAGCTCGCGTGTGTCAAGGGGCTCTGGCCCCTTGTGTGTGTGAGAGAATGTGGAGCACACGTGCACAGGAGCAGAGGGAGAGAGGATTTGGGGAAACAGCCCTAGAAATTAGCCAAGCATGCATATTTTTAATGTTCATAATAAATATCCTTTTCATCTTACATTCAACTTTTTTTCAGATGTGTAATAAACATTCTCAAGAGTCTTCATATGAACTTGTGATTGTATCAGAGTATCAGTTTTGCACCGGCGAATGTGTAACGCATTATTTTAGCGTTAGCAATAAATTAGATTTCCTTTATTTCAATCATTTTTGAAGATATTAATTTGCCTTCTCACATGGGAACATGATGTAGTGTCTTCCACGTGACACACCAAGTTTGGTGTTGATATTTCAAAGATTTGCTGAAATTTGATCCAACTTCCTGTTTGGTTGCTTTGTTGACGATTTTGATTGGCTGTACCGGAAAAAAGGTTTTGAAATTCAAAAATCTGTTGAAGAATTCAGTGAGGGTTGCTCTGACGATGATACCTGCCAATTCTTGGGAAGATTGGACAAAAATTGTAGGATAAGTAGCGAAAAAACGTGTTTCCTAAATCTTTATTGTACAAAAAAATCCAATATGGCGGCTGTTATAGGTTCTTGAGGCTTTTTTGTTCCTCGTGAGAAATAAGGCATATCTAATGAATTTCAGAATTTTGGGACAAATGGGATGCAAATGGCATCACTTTGTAAATGGACAATTGGGGCGTGGCCGTAGCGCCACCTATGGATAATGGTGCGTCATTTGTGGTGTGGTACTTACTCCTGGCCTATACTATCAATGTTTCAGGATT
The DNA here is from genome assembly GCF_038355195.1 of Osmerus mordax. Lineage (NCBI taxonomy): Eukaryota > Metazoa > Chordata > Actinopteri > Osmeriformes > Osmeridae > Osmerus > Osmerus mordax. Next base: position 13,532,914 of record NC_090053.1, read on the forward strand.
TTGAAAACTTTTTCTAAAATGCATTACCATCAAGATCCACAAGGGCCTTCAATTCAAGCCAAGGAATGAGTGGGGGCTTGGTCAGCCCACAATTGCCTGAAATGTTGTGTATGCGTCTCGCCAAGCTTGGGCGTGTGTCAAGGGAAAGGCTGAGTGTGTGAGAATGTGGAGCGCGCGCGCTGAGGAGCAGGGGAGACATTTCATTGGAAATTTCGTTAGCAATTAGCCAAGCGTGCATGTTTCAAATATTCACAAAAAATCGACTTTTCATGTTACAGTCAACTTTCTCAGATTTGTGTACTCAACATTCTCAAGAGTCTTCATATGAACTTGTGATTGAATCAGAGTATCAGTTTTGCACCGGCGAATGTGTAACGCATTATTTTAGCGTTAGCAATAAATTAGATTTCCTTTATTTCAATCATTTTTGAAGATATTAATTTGCCTTCTCACATGGGAACATGATGTAGTGTCTTCAACGTGACACACCAAGTTTGGTGTTGATATTTCAAAGATTTGCTGAAATTTGATCCAACTTCCTGTTTGGTTGCTTTTTTGACGATTTTGATTGGCTGTACCGGAAAAAAGGTTTTGAAATTCAAAAATCTGTTGAAGAATTCAGTGAGGGTTGCTCTGACGATGATACCTGCCAATTCTTGGGAAGATTGGACAAAAATTGTAGGATAAGTAGCGAAAAAACGTGTTTCCTAAATCTTTATTGTACAAAAAAATCCAATATGGCGGCTGTTATAGGTTCTTGAGGCTTTTTTGTTCCTCGTGAGAAATAAGGCATATCTATTGAATTTCAGAATTTTGGAACAAATGGGATGCAAATGGCATCACTTTGTAAATGGACAATTGGGGCGTGGCCGTAGCGCCACCTATGGATAATGGTGCGTCATTTGTGGTGTGGTACTTACTCCTGGCCTATACTATCAATGTTTCAGGATTTTGAAAACTTTTTCTAAAATGCATTACCATCAAGATCCACAAGGGCCTTCAATTCAAGCCAAGGAATGAGTGGGGGCTTGGTCAGCCCACAATTGCCTGAAATGTTGTGTATGCGTCTCGCCAAGCTTGCGCATGTGTCAAGGGAAAGGCTGAGTGTGTGAAAATGTGGAGCGCGCGTGCTGAGGAGCAGGGGAGACATTTCATTGGAAATTTCGTTAGCAATTAGCCAAGCGTGCATGTTTCAAATATTCACAAAAAATCGACTTTTCATGTTACAGTCAACTTTCTCAGATTTGTGTACTCAACATTCTCAAGAGTCTTCATATGAACTTGTGATTGAATCAGAGTATCAGTTTTTGGCCGGCGGATGTGTAAAGCATTATTTTAGCATTAGCTATAAATTCGATTTGCTTTATATCAATCATTTTTGGAGGTATGAAGTTGCCTTTGCACATGGTAACATGTTGTAGTGTCTTCCACCGATATACCAAGTTTAGTGTTGACGTCTCAAAGATTTGCTGAGATTTGATCCAACTTCCTGTTTGGTTGCTTTGTTGCCAATTTTGATTGGCTGTACCAGACAAACGGTTTTGAAAATCAAATATATAAATATGTTTTGAGTGAGGGTTGCTCTGACGATGATGGTTGCCAATTCTGGGGAAGATTGGGAAAAAATTGTAGGAGGAGTAGGCTTTCAAAGGTTTTTGATAAAACCGGAAATGGAGGAAAATCTATATAACCGGAAATTGACGTCATAGTGGTGCGTTGAACTCGTCTTGATCCAGAGAATTCAATGGTACCTCATTTTTTTAAATCAGTCATACGGTTCAAAAGTTGCATGTGTAAACACAAGTCAAACTTTGACCCATTGGTGGCGCTAGAGTGGTCTAATGGGATACATGAAACTTGGTGTAGGTATAGAAGGAACTGTCCTTAATGAGTGTGCCACATTTCACAAAAAGTTATCCAAGGGTTCTAGGGGCTGCCATTGACTCCCATGGAACTAGAATAATAATAATAATAATAAATATAACTGCAAGCAGCAATGGCGGATTCCTCCAAACATTGCAAACCACTGAAAAATGTATATTCTTTACAAATTGTCATTGTAAAATTCCATGCTGCAGACTTACCAATGGGATACCAAATCTGAAATGCAATACCATCAAGATCCACAAGGGCCTTCGCTTCAAGCCAAGGAATGAGTGGGGGCTTGGTCAGCCCACACTCTCCTGAAATGTTATGTTTGCATCTCGCCAAGCTTGCGCGTGTGTCAAGGGAAAGGCTGAGTGTGTGAGAATGTGGAGAGCGCGCGCTGAGGAGCAAAGGGAGACTTTTCATTGGAAATATCCCTAGCAATTAGCCAAGCATGCATGTTTCAAATATTCACAATAAATCTATATTTCATCTTACAGTCAACTTTTTCTGAGATTTGTGTATTAAACATTCTCAAGAGTCTTCATGAACTTGTGATTGAATCAGAGTTTTTTGACTGGCGGATGTGTAAAGCATTATTTTAGCGTTCGAAATAAATTACATTTCCTTCATGATAAGATGTAAATTCTGGAGAAGGCAAGCCGGAAGGAGTTACAAAAAAGGAAAGGAGTGGACTTGGGTTTATTAGTCGATCAAACAATCAGTTCAAGACGAGCTGATGGCATGAGTGAGAACTCTGTCTCTCAGTCGTGCTTAAATACATGAGTTGGACAGTACAGACATTGAATGCACAGAATTGCTTACTTAACGGGTCTTCAGTGGTCAGTACACTGATACACTAGAACGTTCAGCAGGTGAAGTGGTCGTTAATCACATAAGCCCTATTTGTACATAATTTTCCTTACTGTCTCCCCACTGTCTGGACTGCATGCTATATTATGCTCATAGGGGGCCTCACTGCATGACCTCTTGACCTTACCGAGACACAAGCTGTACATGTACCCAGAAACTCTGCCTTACACTTTATTTGAATCATTTTTGAAGATATTAATTTGCCTTCTCACATGGGAACATGATGTAGTGTCTTCCACGTGACACACCAAGTTTGGTGTTGATATTTCAAAGATTTGCTGAGATTTGATCCAACTTCCTGTTTGGTTGCTTTGTTGACGATTTTGATTGGCTGTACCGGACAAACGGTTTTGAAATTCAAAAATCTGTTGAAGAATTCAGTGAGGGTTGCTCTGACGATGATACCTGCCAATTCTGGGGAAGATTGGACAAAAATTGTAGGAGATGTAACGAAAAAACGTGTTTCCTAAATCTTTATTGTACAGAAAAATCCAATATGGCGGCCGTTATAGGTTATTGAGGCTTTTTTGTTCCTCATGAGAAATAAGGCATATCTAATGAATTTTGGGACAAATGGGATGCGAATGGCATCACTTTGTAAATGGACATTTGGGGCTTGGCCGTAGCGCTACCTATGGATAATGGTGCGTCATTTGTGGTGTGGTAGTTACTCCTGGCCTATACTATCAAAGTTTCAGGAGATTTTGAGAACTTTTTCTAAAATGCATTACCATCAAGATCCACAAGGGCCTTCACTTCAAGCCAAGGAATGAGTGGGGGCTTGGTCAGCCCACAATTGCCTGAAATGTTGTGTATGCGTCTCGCCAAGCCCGCGCGTGTGTCAAGGGAAAGGCTGAGTGTGTGAGAATGTGGAGCACGCGCGCGCTGAAGAGCAGGGGAGACATTTCATTGAAAATTTCGTTAGCAATTAGCCAAGCATGCATGTTTCAAATATTCACATAAAATCGACTTTTCATGTTACAGTCAACTTTTCCTCAGATTTGTGTACTAAACATTCTCAAGAGTCTTCATATGAACTTGTGATTGAATCAAAGTATCAGTTTTTGACCGGCGGATGTGTAAAGCATTATTTTAGCGTTAGCGATAAATTCGATTTGCTTTATATCAATCATTTTTTGAGATATGAAGTTGCCTTTGCACATGGTATCATGTTGTAGTGTCGTCCTCCGATATACCAAGTTTAGTGTTGATATCTCAAAGATTTGCTGAGATTTGACCCAAGTTCCTGTTTGGTTACTTTTTTGCTGATTTTGATTGGCTGTGCCGGACAAACGGTTTATAAAATCAAAATGCCATGGGATAACTTTTGTGAGGCTTGGTCTGAAGATCATCTCTGGTCATTTTGAAGAAGATATGACAAATATTGTAGGAGGAGTAGGCTTTCAAAGGTTTTTGATACAACCGGAAATAGCGGAAAATCTATATAACCGGAAATTGACGTCATAGGGTGCGTTGAACTCGTCTTGATCCAGGGAATCCAATGGTACCTCATTTTTGAAAATCAGTCATACGGTTCAAAAGTTGCGTGTGTAAACACAAGTCCAACTTTGACCCATTGGTGGCGCTAGAGTGGTCTGATGGGATACATGAAACTTGGTGTAGGTATAGAAGGAACTGTCCTTAATGAGTGTGCCAAATTTAACAAAAAGTTATCCAAGGGTTCTAGGGGCTGCCATTGACTCCCATGGAACTAGAATAATAATAAATATAACTGCAAGCAGCAATGGCGGATTCCTCCAAACATTGCAAACCACTGAAAAATGTATATTCTTTACAAATAGTCACTGTAAAATTCCATGCCGCAGACTTACCAATGGGATACCAAATATGAAATGCAATACCATCAAGATCCACAAGGGCTTTTATTTCAAGCCAAGGAGTGAAGGGAGGGGGCTTGGTTGAGCCTACCCATTCCAGAAAGCCTTGTATCTTTGTGTATCAGGGTGTGGCCTGTAGCGTCACTTATGGGTGATATTGGGCCATTTGTGGTGTGGTAGTTACTCTTGGCCTATACTATCAATGTTTCAGGATTTTGAGAACTTTTTACCGTTGCATACAAAATCGGAAATGCAATACCATCAAGATCCACATGGGCCTTTGCTAAAGACCAAGCAATGAGTGGGGGCTTGGTCAGCCCACAATTGCCTGAAATGTTGTGTATGCGTCTCGTCAAGCTTGCGCGTGTGTCAAGGGAAAGGCTGAGTGTGTGAGAATGTGGAGCGACCGCGCTGAGGAGCAGGGGAGACATTTCATTGGAAATTTCCTTAACAAGCCAAGCATGCATTTTTCAAATATTCACCAAATTTCAACTTTTCATGTTACAGTCAACTTTTTCTGAGATTTGTGTACTAAACATTCTCAAGAGTCTTTATGAACATGTGATTGAATCAGAGTTTTTTGACTGGTGGATGTGTAAAGCATTATTTTAGCGTTAGATAGAAATAAATTAGATTTCCTTTATTTCAATCATTTTTTAAGATATTAATTTGCCTTCTCACATGGGAACATGATGTAGTGTCTTTCACGTGACACACCAAGTTTGGTGGTGATATTTCAAAGATTTGCTGAGATTTGATCCAACTTCCTGTTTGGTTGCTTTGTTGACGATTTTGATTGGCTGTACCGGACAAACGGTTTTGAAATTCAAAACTCTGTTGAAGAATTCAGTGAGGGTTGCTCTGACGATGATACCTGCCAATTCTGGGGAAGATTGGACAAAAATTGTAGGAGAAGTAGCGAAAAAACGTGTTTCCTAAATCTTTATTGTACAAAAAAATCCAATATGGCGGCCGTTATAGGTTATTGAGGATTTTTTGTTCCTCATGAGAAATAAGGCATATCTAATGAATTTCAGAATTTTGGGACAAAATGGATGCGAATGGCATCACTTTGTAAATGGACAATTGGGGCTTGGCCGTAGCGCCACCTATGGATAATGGTGTGTCATTTGTGGTGTGGTAGTTACTCCTGGCCTATACTATCAATGTTTCAGGATTTTGAGAACTTTTTCTAAAATGCATTACCATCAAGATCCACAAGGGCCTTCACTTCAAGCCAAGGAATGAGTGGGGGCTTGGTCAGCCCACAATTGCCTGAAATGTTGTGTATGCGTCTCGCCAAGCCCGCGCGTGTGTCAAGGGAAAGACTGAGTGTGTGAGAATGTGGAGCTCGCGCGCGCTGAAGAGCAGGGGAGACATTTCATTGAAAATTTCGTTAGCAATTAGCCAAGCATGCATGTTTCAAATATTCACATAAAATCGACTTTTCATGTTACAGTCAACTTTTCCTCAGATTTGTGTACTAAACATTCTCAAGAGTCTTCATATGAACTTGTGATTGAATCAAAGTATCAGTTTTTGACCGGCGGATGTGTAAAGCATTATTTTAGCGTTAGCGATAAATTCGATTTGCTTTATATCAATCATTTTTTGAGATATGAAGTTGCCTTTGCACATGGTATCATGTTGTAGTGTCGTCCTCCGATATACCAAGTTTAGTGTTGATATCTCAAAGATTTGCTGAGATTTGACCCAAGTTCCTGTTTGGTTACTTTTTTGCTGATTTTGATTGGCTGTGCCGGACAAACGGTTTATAAAATCAAAATGCCATGGGATAACTTTTGTGAGGCTTGGTCTGAAGATCATCTCTGGTCATTTTGAAGAAGATATGACAAATATTGTAGGAGGAGTAGGCTTTCAAAGGTTTTTGATACAACCGGAAATAGCGGAAAATCTATATAACCGGAAATTGACGTCATAGGGTGCGTTGAACTCGTCTTGATCCAGGGAATCCAATGGTACCTCATTTTTGAAAATCAGTCATACGGTTCAAAAGTTGCGTGTGTAAACACAAGTCCAACTTTGACCCATTGGTGGCGCTAGAGTGGTCTGATGGGATACATGAAACTTGGTGTAGGTATAGAAGGAACTGTCCTTAATGAGTGTGCCAAATTTAACAAAAAGTTATCCAAGGGTTCTAGGGGCTGCCATTGACTCCCATGGAACTAGAATAATAATAATAAATATAGCTGCAAGCAGCAATGGCGGATTCCTCCTAAGATTGCGAACCATTGAAAAATGTATATTCTTCACAAATTGTCACTGTATAGAAAAATCCATGCTGTAGACTTACCAATGGGATACCAAATCTGAAATGCAATACCATCAAGATCCACAAGGGCTTTTATTTCAAGCCAAGGAGTGAAGGGAGGGGGCTTGGTGAGCTAGACCCCGAAGCCATTTGTTTTGAGAATAATGGCTGGCTGATGAAGTTATTGGCTGGCTAGCCAGCTCAGCCAAAACCTAAATGGCTGCTGCAGCCGCCAAAATGTTAATAGCTACAAATGCCTGAAGCTGCCACTTCATGTCTACAGATGTTTATGTTATACTGATTTACTAGATCTCAATATTTCCAAGTTTTAAAAGAGTACAAAAATATCGACAAAACCCTAGTCCTGACAAAACGGCATTCTTACTTCCAAAAACGGAAGATTTAACAAACGTCTGAGTATGCAACATAGAAATTAAGAAAGTATGTGAGAACAACACAATTACCTTTTCTAGTTGTTTCCGCCATTTCAGCTCAGCGTGAGAGAAAAACGCATTGCTTCTTTTACTGTCTATGTCTATGATCATCACTATCGGAAAACGCACAATTTTAATTGGTCATCAATTCACTGTGAGTCCTGTGTATCATAGCAACGAGCACAAGACTGTGGCGAATCCGGTGTGCAAAATTGATTTAGTTTATCATTGATTTTTTGTGTGTGTATGTCTCTATGTGATAGATATAATTATTGTTTGACGCAAATAATTTCATCTTGCTAAGCCAAAAAATATCAGATGGTGGCTCAATTTGGCTTACAAAATATTAGCTGGCTTTGGCTGAAACTCAAATGGCACCGCTTGGTGGCACTTGGCGTCGGCTTCAGGGTCTATGGTGAGCCTACCCATTCCAGAAAGCCTTGTATCTTTGTGCATCAGGGTGTGGCCTGTAGCGTCAACTATTGGTGATATTGGGCCATTTGTGGTGTGGTAGTTACTCTTGGCCTATACTATCAATGTTTTAGGGTTTTGAGAACTTTTTACCATTGCATACAAAATCGGAAATGCAATACCATCAAGATCCACATGGGCCTTTGCTAAAGACCAAGCAATGAGTGGGGGCTTGGTCAGCCCACAATTGCCTGAAATGTTGTGTATGCGTCTCGCTAAGCTTGCGCGTGTGTCAAGGGAAAGGCTGAGTGTGTGAGAATGTGGAGCGCGCGCACTGAGGAGCAGGGGAGACATTTAATTAGAAATTTCCTTAACAATTAGCCAAGCATGCATTTTTCAAATATTCACCAAAATTCAACTTTTCACCTTACAGTCAACTTTTTCTGAGATTTGTGTACTAAACATTCTCAAGAGTCTTCATGAACTTGTGATTGTATCAGAGTATCAGTTTTGCACCGGGGAATGTGTAAAGCATTATTTTAGCGTTAGAAATAAATTAGATTTCCTTTATTTCAATCATTTTTGAAGATATTAATTTGCCTTCTCACATGGGAACATGATGTAGTGTCTTTCACGTGACACACCAAGTTTGGTGGTGATATTTCAAAGATTTGCTGAGATTTGATCCAACTTCCTGTTTGGTTGCTTTGTTGACGATTTTGATTGGCTGTACCGGACAAACGGTTTTGAAATTCAAAAATCTGTTGAAGAATTCAGTGAGGGTTGCTCTGACGATGATACCTGCCAAATCTGGGGAAGATTGGACAAAAATTGTAGGAGAAGTAGCAAAAGAACGTGTTTCCTAAATCTTTATTGTACAAAAAAATCCAATATGGCGGCCGTTATAGGTTATTGAGGCTTTTTTGTTCCTCATGAGACACAAGGTATATCTAATGAATTTCAGAATTTTGGGACAAATGGGATGCGAATGGCATCACTTTGTAAATGGAAAATTGGGGCTTGGCCGTAGCGCCACCTATGGATAATGGTGCGTCATTTGTGGTGTGGTAGTTACTCCTGGCCTATACTATCAATGTTTCAGGATTTTGAGAACTTTTTCTAAAATGCATTACTATCAAGATCCACAAGGGCCTTCACTTCAAGCCAAGGAATGAGTGGGGGCTTGGTCAGTCCACAATTTCCTGAAATGTTGTGTATGCGTCTCGCCAAGCCCGCGCGTGTGTCAAGGGAAAGGCTGAGTGTGTGAGAATGTGGAGCACGCGCGCGCTGAAGAGCAGGGGAGACATTTCATTGAAAATTTCGTTAGCAATTTGAAAAGCATGCATGTTTCAAATATTCACCACAAATCGACTTTTCATGTTACAGTCAACTTTTCCTCAGATTTGTGTACTAAACATTCTCAAGAGTCTTCATATGAACTTGTGATTGAATCAAAGTATCAGTTTTTGACCGGCGGATGTGTAAAGCATTATTTTAGCGTTAGCGATAAATTCGATTTGCTTTATATCAATCATTTTTTGAGATATGAAGTTGCCTTTGCACATGGTAACATGTTGTAGTGTCGTCCACCGATATACCAAGTTTAGTGTTGATATCTCAAAGATTTGCTGAGATTTGACCCAAGTTCCTGTTTGGTTACTTTTTTGCTGATTTTGATTGGCTGTGCCGGACAAACGGTTTAGAAAATCAAAACGCCATGGGATAACTTTTGTGAGGCTTGGTCTGAAGATCATCTCTGGTCATTTTGAAGAAGATATGACAAAAATTGTAGGAGGAGTAGGCTTTCAAAGGTTTTTGATACAACCGGAAATAGCGGAAAATCTATATAACCGGAAATTTACGTCATAGGGTGCGTTGAACTCGTCTTGATCCAGGGAATCCAATGGTACCTAATTTTTGAAAATAAGGCATACGGTTCAAAAGTTGCGTGTGTAAACACAAGTCCAACTTTGACCCATTGGTGGCGCTAGAGTGGTCTGATGGGATACATGAAACTTGGTGTAGGTATAGAAGGAACTGTCCTTAATGAGTGTGCCAAATTTCACAAAAAGTTATCCAAGGGTTCTAGGGGCTGCCATTGACTCCCATGGAACTAGAATAATAATAATAAATATAACTGCAAGCAGCAATGGCGGATTCCTCCAAACATTGCAAACCACTGAAAATTTTATATTCTTCACAAATTGTCACTGTAAAAATCCATGCTGCAGACTTACCAATGGGATACCAAATCTGAAATGCAATACCATCAAGAGCCACAAGGGCTTTTATTTCAAGCCAAGGAGTGAAGGGAGGGGGCTTGGTGAGCCTACCCATTCCAGAAAGCCTTGTATCTTTGTGTACCAGGGCGTGGCCTGTAGCGTCACTTATGGGTGATATTGGGCCATTTGTGGTGTGGTAGTTACTCTTGGCCTATACTATCAATGTTTCAGGATTTTGAGAACTTTTTACCATTGCATACAAAATCGGAAATGCAATACCATCAAGATCCACATGGTCCTTTGCTAAAGACCAAGCAATGAGTGGGGCTTGGTCAGCCCACAATTGCCTGAAATGTTGTGTATGCGTCTCGCCAAGCTTGTGCGTGTGTCAAGGGAAAGGCTGAGTGTGTGAGAATGTGGAGCGCGCGTGCTGAGGAGCAGGGGAGACATTTCATTGGAAATTTCCTTAACAATTAGCCAAGCATGCATTTTTCAAATATTCACCTAAATTCAACTTTTCATCTTACAGTCAACTTTTTCTGAGATTTGTGTACTAAACATTCTCAAAAGTCTTCATGAACTTGTGATTGAATCAGAGTTTTTTGACTGGCGGATGTGTAAAGCATTATTTTAGCGTTAGAAATAAATTTGATTTCCTTCATTTCAATCATTTTTGAAGATATTAATTTGCCTTCCTACATGGGAACATGACGTAGTGTCTTTCACGTGACACACCAAGTTTGGTGTTGATATTTCAAAGATTTGCTGAGATTTGATCCAACTTCCTGTTTGGTTGCTTTGTTGACGATTTTGATTGGCTGTACCGGACAAACGGTTTTGAAATTCAAAAATCTGTTAAAGAATTCAGTGAGGGTTGCTCTGACGATGATACCTGCCAATTCTGGGGAAGATTGGACAAGAATTGTAGGAGAAGTAGCAAAAAAACGTGTTTCCTAAATCTTTATTGTACAAAAACATCCAATATGGCGGCCGTTATAGGTTATTGAGGCTTTTTTGTTCCTCATGAGAAATAAGGCATATCTAATGAATTTCAGAATTTTGGGACAAATGGGATGCGAATGGCATCACTTTGTAAATGGAAAATTGGGGCTTGGCCGTAGCGCCACCTATGGATAATGGTGCGTCATTTGTGGTGTGGTAGTTACTCCTGGCCTATACTATCAATGTTTCAGGATTTTGAGAACTTTTTCTAAAATGCATTACCATCAAGATCCACAAGGGCCTTCACTTCAAGCCAAGGAATGAGTGGGGGCTTGGTCAGCCCACAATTGCCTGAAATGTTGTGTATGCGTCTCGCCAAGCCCGCGCGTGTGTCAAGGGAAAGGCTGAGTGTGTGAGAATGTGGAGCACGCGCGCGCTGAAGAGCAGGGGAGACATTTCATTGAAATTTCGTTAGCAATTAGCCAAGCATGCATGTTTCAAATATTCACATAAAATCGACTTTTCATGTTACAGTCAACTTTTCCTCAGATTTGTGTACTAAACATTCTCAAGAGTCTTCATATGAACTTGTGATTGAATCAAAGTATCAGTTTTTGACCGGCGGATGTGTAAAGCATTAATTTAGCGTTAGCGATAAATTCGATTTGCTTTATATCAATCATCTTTTGAGATATGAAGTTGCCTTTGCACATGGTAACATGTTGTAGTGTCGTCCACCGATATACCAAGTTTAGTGTTGATATCTCAAAGATTTGCTGAGATTTGACCCAAGTTCCTGTTTGGTTACTTTTTTGCTGATTTTGATTGGTTGTGCCGGACAAACGGTTTAGAAAATCAAAACGCCATGGGATAACTTTTGTGAGGCTTGGTCTGAAGATCATCTATGGTCATTTTGAAGAAGATATGACAATAATTGTAGGAGGAGTAGGCTTTCAAAGGTTTTTGATACAACCGGAAATAGCGGAAAATCTATACAACCGGAAATTGACGTCATAGGGTGCGTTGAACTCGTCTTCATCCAGGGAATCCAATGGTACCTCATTTTTGTAAATCAGTCATACGGTTCAAAAGTTGCGTGTGTAAACACAAGTCCAACTTTGACCCATTGGTGGCGCTAGAGTGGTCTGATGGGATACATGAAACTTGGTGTAGGTATAGAAGGAACTGTCCTTAATGAGTGTGCCAAATTTAACAAAAAGTTATCCAAGGGTTCTAGGGGCTGCCATTGACTCCCATGGAACTAGAATAATAATAATAATAATAATAATAATAATAATAATAATAAAACTAACAATAACAATAGGTTTCCTCCTTACGGAGGAATCCTAATAATAATAATAATAAAACTAACAATAACAATAGGTTTCCTCCTTACGGAGGAATCCTAAATATAGCTGCAAGCAGCAATGGTGGATTCCTCCTAAGATTGCGAACCATTGAAAAATGTATATTCTTCACAAATTGTCACTGTATAGAAACATCCATGCTGCAGACTTACCAATGGGATAACAAATCTGAAATGCAATACCATCAAGATCCACAAGGGCTTTTATTTCAAGCCAAGGAGTGAAGGGAGGGGGGGCTTGGTGAGCTTACCCATTCCAGAAAGCCTTGTATCTTTGTGTATCAGGGCGTGGCCTGTAGCGTCACTTATGGGTGATATTGGGCCATTTGTGGTGTGGTAGTTACTCTTGGCCTATACTATCAATGTTTCAGGATTTTGTGAACTTTTTACCATTGCATACATAATCGGAAATGCAATACCACCAAGATCCACATGGGCCTTTGCTAAAGACCAAGCAATGAGTGGGGGCTTGGTCAACCCACAATTGCCTGAAATGTTGTGTATGCGTCTCGCCAAGCTTGCGCGTGTGTCAAGGGAAAGGCTGAGTGTGTGAGAATGTGGAGCGCGCGCGCTGAGGAGCAGGGGAGAAAATTCATTGGAAATTACCTTAAGAATTAGCCAAGCATGCATTTTTCAAATATTCACCAAAATGCAACTTTTCATGTTACAGTCAACTTTTTCTGAGATTTGTGTACTAAACATTCTCAAGAGTCTTTATGAACATGTGATTGAATCAGAGTTTTTTGACTGGCGGATGTGTAAAGCATTATTTTAGCGTTAGATAGAAATAAATTAGATTTCCTTTATTTCAATCATTTTTTAAGATATTAATTTGCCTTCTCACATGCGAACATGATGTAGTGTCTTTCACGTGACACACCAAGTTTGGTGGTGATATTTCAAAGATTTGCTGAGATTTGATCCAACTTCCTGTTTGGTTGCTTTGTTGACGATTTTGATTGGCTGTACCGGACAAACGGTTTCGAAATTCAAAAATCTGTTGAAGAATTCAGTGAGGGTTGCTCTGACGATGATACCTGCCAATTCTGGGGAAGATTGGACAAAAATTGTAGGAGAAGTAGCAAAAAAACGTGTTTCCTAAATCTTTATTGTACAAAAAAATCCAATATGGCGGCCGTTATAGGTTATTGAGGCTTTTTTGTTCTTCATGAGAAATAAGGCATATCTAATGAATTTCACAATTTTGGGACAAATGGGATGCGAATGGCATCACTTTGTAAATGGAAAATTGGGGCTTGGCCGTAGCGCCACCTATGGATAATGGTGCGTCATTTGTGGTGTGGTAGTTACTCCTGGCCTATACTATCAATGTTTCAGGATTTTGAGAACTTTTTCTAAAATGCATTACCATCAAGATCCACAAGGGCCTTCACTTCAAGCCAAGGAATGAGTGGGGGCTTGGTCAGCCCACAATTGCCTGAAATGTTGTGTATGCGTCTCGCCAAGCCCGCGCGCGTGTCAAGGGAAAGGCTGAGTGTGTGAGAATGTGGAGCACGCGCGCGCTGAAGAGCAGGGGAGACATTTCATTGAAATTTTCGTTAGCAATTAGCCAAGCATGCATGTTTCAAATATTCACATAAAATCGACTTTTCATGTTACAGTCAACTTTTCCTCAGATTTGTGTACTAAACATTCTCAAGAGTCTTCATATGAACTTGTGATTGAATCAAAGTATCAGTTTTTGACCGGCGGATGTGTAAAGCATTATTTTAGCGTTAGCGATAAATTCGATTTGCTTTATATCAATCATTTTTTGAGATATGAAGTTGCCTTTGCACATGGTAACATGTTGTAGTGTCGTCCACCGATATACCAAGTTTAGTGTTGATATCTCAAAGATTTGCTGAGATTTGACCCAAGTTCCTGTTTGGTTACTTTTTTGCTGATTTTGATTGGCTGTGCCGGACAAACGGTTTAGAAAATCAAAACGCCATGGGATAACTTTTGTGAGGCTTGGTCTGAAGATCATCTCTGGTCATTTTGAAGAAGATATGACAAAAATTGTAGGAGGAGTAGGCTTTCAAAGGTTTTTGATACAACCGGAAATAGCGGAAAATCTATATAACCGGAAATTTACGTCATAGGGTGCGTTGAACTCGTCTTGATCCAGGGAATCCAATGGTACCTCATTTTTGAAAATAAGGCATACGGTTCAAAAGTTGCGTGTGTAAACACAAGTCCAACTTTGACCCATTGGTGGCGCTAGAGTGGTCTGATGGGATACATGAAACTTGGTGTAGGTATAGAAGGAACTGTCCTTAATGAGTGTGCCAAATTTCACAAAAAGTTATCCAAGGGTTCTAGGGGCTGCCATTGACTCCCATGGAACTAGAATAATAATAATAATAAATATAACTGCAAGCAGCAATGGCGGATTCCTCCAAACATTGCAAACCACTGAAAAATGTATATTCTTTACAAATTGTCACTGTAAAATTCCATGCTGCAGACTTACCAATGGGATACCAAATCTGAAATGCAATACCATCAAGATCCACAAGGGCTTTTATTTCAAGCCAAGGAGTGAAGGGAGGGGGCTTGGTGAGCCTACCCATTCCAGAAAGCCTTGTATCTTTGTGTATCAGGGCGTGGCCTGTAGCGTCACTTATGGGTGATATTGGGCCATTTGTGGTGTGGTAGTTACTCTTGGCCTATACTATCAATGTTTCAGGATTTGGAGAACTTTTTACCATTGCATCCAAAATCGGAAATGCAATACCATGAAGATCCACATGGGCCTTTGCTAAAGACCAAGGAATGAGTGGGGGCTTGGTCAGCCCACAATAGGCTCTGTGCACAATCGTACTGACAAACTTCCAAATTCGGCAAATCAGTTTCCGGTTTACTTCCTGTCCTCATCCGAATTAGTGAACGAACAACAAGATGAGTGGTGCAGTTGTACGGAAAAAAGAAAGTAAAAAGAAATATAATGTACGTGATACATTCAAGTTCCAAGGTACTGTGCGTGGGTCTAAGGAACACTGTTGTGTGCCACTTTGCTCGGCTTCAGGCCGTTATAACAACCATTTGAGCTTCCACTGCTTCCCGAAGGACACCTGCCTTCGTGCGCGGTGGCTGCACAAAATAAGGAGGGTGGAATATTCGGTGACCCAACACACCAAGGTTTGCAGTCGACTTTTCGAAGACCATGAAATCGTCACTACTGCTAAGGGTAGACGGGTTTTGGCAGCAGGCTCTGTTCCTTCTTTATTTGAGTGGAACAAATACACCAGTAAGTCACGGGCTGGTGTTTGGGAGCGCCGATCTCGACCACCAAGTCCGGAACCTGACCCGGCAGAGCCAGAGGAGGACAGCGAGCAACCCGCCATGGTCCCGATGGTCGTGGACCACGACTATGGGGCCAGCGGTACCGTATGTGTGGACAGGGAGCAGTATGGAGATATGTTGAGGGAACTCGAGGCGCTGAGAGAGCAGGTCCAAACGTATCATCTTTCCAACTTTGGACTGAAACTGTTTGCTTCGTCTCCTGAAGACATCAGATTTTACACCAGGTAAGCTAGTTATTAGATCAACATCTTCTCTTAACTTGATTATTTCCTCTTTTTTTCTTAAAGGTCTCATGACATGAAATGTTCACTTTAGGAGGTTATTGAACATTAATGAGTTCCAAGGCTGAATTTCGGGAAAGAGACTTCAGATATTAGGGGACCATTAAGGCCTATATAAAAGCATACAAAAACAGCATGTCATGGGATATTTAATGTTATTCTTAAGCTTGTATGACAAGACAACTGATTTCAATTGTAATGCTGTATTTTAGATTCCCCTCACACGAGCATCTGATGGCGTTTTGGAACCTGATCGAACAGCCAAAATAATTAGGGTCACCAGAGCACAACAACTGAAAGCCCTTTAACCAGACCAACTGTAAGTACCCATTCACCCAAAAAACACACAGACACAGATCCCTAAGCATTAAAAGGGTGGTTTTGAACTAACACTCATTAAACACTTCTCCCCACAGAAACTGCTGCCAATAGATGAGCTCTTCCTGACATACCTGTCCACTGGCTGTACCCAGAGGGAGTTGGGTCATAGATTTAACATCCACCGAGCAACCGTCAGCCGAATCATCGTGACCTGGGCCAACTTCCTCTACAGCTTACTGGGCTCAGTCTGTATATGGATGTCTCCAGCAGCTGTGAAGGCCCATCTTCCACGCGACTTTGATGGCAGCTACAGTGACACACAGGTGGTCCTCGACTGTACAGAGCTACGGTGTCAAACACCGTCATCCATGCTCCTTCAGAGCGAAGTTTTCTCGACCTACAAGTCCCACTGCACCTTTAAGGCCATGGTGGGCATGTCCCCTCACGGAGCCCTGAGTTTTGTTTCAGCACTCTTTGAGGGTTCCATGAGTGACAAGGAGGTGTTTCGTCAGTCAGGGATTGCACCACTCTTAACGCCTGACATGGCCATCATGGTTGACAAGGGATTCTTGGTGGATGACCTTGTACCTGGGACTGTTCATCGTCCTGTTCCTCTCCAAGAGGGCCCAAATGCCAGAGGTGGATGTTCTGAAGACGCAGTCCATCGCCCGTTTGAGGGTGCATGTCGAGAGGATGATCAGAAGAGTTAAAGAAAATAAACTCTTTGATACCACCATCCCTCTCTCCATTGCAGGGAGCATAAACCAACTCTTCACTGTCGCTTGTCTCCTCTCAAATTACCAAAATGGACCTCTTGTCAAGAAATGGAGATATGAAGTTTGATATTGTAGCTTAATCTTTTTCTGAGGAATTTGATAACTATTGTTCTGTTAAACATACAGAATTCATGAAATGAAATCATTTTAATTGCCTTTAATATCAAGATAATAAATATTTCTTGGCGTGCTCACAGCACACACACATTTTATTGTGTTTACTTTTTGGGAAGGCAAGGTTAATCATGGAAAACATCTGCCATTGAAAGTTAAAGATGCACAAACATTAACATAAAATAATCTCAATCATAAAACGTACCATTAAAAGTGAAAATTAAAGAACAGATCTTAGAATATTTTATCTCAATCCTGAAGCATTACACATTTCTGCAAGTAGACATAAAAATAAAACCTGTCTACTTTCTCTCTGATTATATCCAAAACATCATTGTCTCTGTAAATTCTTTGGATGAGTACATCTTCCTCAGCTGAGACTACAAAATCACACCAACTCATTCCCGTTATTAGCATCTGCCCCTGTACTTGCCAGTAGTAAGCATGCTTTTCTTTTAGCTCCAATTTGCCTGACTTCATTTTGAGATACGGGCAGTCCACATAGCTTTTAACATTTGGGCACTTCATCTCAATCAGCCCAAACTGACATGGCTCTGAAGGGTCAAAGATTAACCCGTCTGGAGACGCCCCCAGCCAAGGAGCGTCAGGGTGAATTACCAATCCACAGGGGTAGTGGTTGACCCTTTTCATTTGGCAATATTCCCAAATAGCATCTGCCTCTAATTCGAGCCCCCTCTTCATAGCTGCCGTCTGACGTGTCCCTTGCAGTATCCGGTTAGCCAGACCTTCTTCAGAGTTCCCTCCAACCTGGCAGATCTCCCTGAAACGTGACGCCGTCAATCTATGCCTCCTTAGCTGATGCCATTCAGTACATGAACTTTGTGCTCTGGTAGCACATTCAAATTTGTGCACCATGTCCCAGGTGACCTCCAGACTCCTATGGTGTAGCTGTTGTGGTTCAGTACAGACAAACATGCAACTTGATGGCTGTAGGCAGTAATTCTGAAGAGGCATAGATGGACGTGGTGGGGCAGCATGGAAGGACAGATCTCTCTTTGCTGTTGCTGGTTGTTGGTAGGACAATGGACTTCCGGCTTGAACCTTGCCAAGGGCAGAGTCAACCAGGGGAATTTCACAGCTAATGCCCATGCTGCAGATCATCGGCGCCTCCGCTGTAGAAAAATCTTTATACGCCTCTGTCACCTAGGGATGTAATAATATAATGATTAGCAATATCAAACAAAATGATTATACCATACATTTTCATGGCCACAATATGTTGCGCATCATGCACAACGCCAGACACCATTACAAATAAGTTCATAATAAAGAACCCTTGTGTAAACATTTATTTTGTTTCAGTTCAATCAATTCTTTCTTCAAAAGCAGAATACTTGTTTGTATAATTGATGGGTCATAGTACATTTAATCAAAAGGAGAGGAAAAAGAAAATCATGAAATACTAGTATATTGTTTGATATGAAATCCCTACTAACCCGAAGGACAGTAAGATCAGGCAATTCCCCACTGAGGCCTTTGTAGAGTGTGCTCCTGTGTGGAACATAACACTTTCATGAGTGGAAAGTGGCATATCCACACAGGTATTTTAATTCAAACAGGCAACATATTGGAATACATCGACAACATTGAGGGAGTCAGTTGGCTGAGCGGTGAGGGAGTCGGGTTAGTAATCCGAAGGTTGCCAGTTCGATTCCCAGTCATGCCAACTGACGTTGTGTCCTTGGTCAAGGCACTTCACCCTACTTGCCTCGGGGGAATGTCCCTGTACTTACTGTAAGTCGCTCTGGATAAGAGCGTCTGCTAAATGTAAATGTAAAATGCAATATTCAGGTTTTACCTTACACCATCTTTGGTTGCTCTACACTTTGGTTTAGCAGAAAGCACAGCCATCTTATCCACAGGGCCTGGCTTTACACCCTATCAAGTTAAGCACAATACAGTTAGAAGTTAAATATAGTTAGAAAATATATCCAACAGCTCTGTAATTACAGTGCAAACTTACCAACGTTCTGGGCTTGTGCCACTGCTGTTCTCCTTCAGTACAGCTTAGCACAGGAGGGACCACTGGCACCTTCAGCTGAGAGTAATGTGCTGACTGGAACAGCAAAGCGACACAGTGGTTGCATAAAGCTGCTCCAGCAACACATGTACAGCTGTGATGAAGCAGCTCCACAGGACTGGAATCTTTCAGTACCACCTGCATAAGTAAAATGTCATAGTAAATACTTATCTTAGCTTGGTCACTGTTTAACCATTCTTTTAGGACACAATCTTGTTTTTACAATATTTTCTATATCTAATATTCTAGAATCAGAGATCAAATGTCATGTATTTCTATATGTTGGATTAGAGTATGTTGTATAATATGCCAACTGCATTAAATCAACATCCATAATCGTTTTTCTTTGAAACATGATAGCCTAATACCTTAAACACAAGATTGCATCTTAAATGAATGACAGTTGGGGGAAACTTGAATAAGAACACATTTAACAGTCAACTTTTTCTGAGATTTGTGTACTAAACATTCTCAAGAGTCTTCATGATTTTGTGATTGAATTAGAGTATCAGTTTTTGACTGGCGGATGTGTAAAGCATTATTTTAGCATTAGAAATAAATTTGATTTCCTTTATTTCAATCATTTTTTAAGACATTAATTTGCCTTCTCACATGGGAACATGATGTAGTGTCTTTCACGTGACACACCAAGTTTGGTGGTGATATTTCAAAGATTTGCTGAGATTTGATCCAACTTCCTGTTTGGTTGCTTTGTTGCAGATTTTGATTGGCTCTACCGGACAAACGGTTTTGAAATTCAAAAATCTGTTGAAGGATTCAGTGAGGGTTGCTCTGACGATGATACCTGCCAATTCTGGGGAAGATTGGACAAAAATTGTAGGAGAAGTAGCGAAAAAACGTGTTTCCTAAATCTTTATTGTACAAAAAAATCCAATATGGCGGCCGTTATAGGTTATTGAGGCTTTTTTGTTCCTCATGAGAAATAAGGCATATCTAATGAATTTCAGAATTTTGGGACAAATGGGATGCGAATGGCATCACTTTGTAAATGGACAATTGGGGCTTGGCCGTAGCGCCACCTATGGATAATGGTGTGTCATTTGTGGTGTGGTAGTTACTCCTGGCCTATACTATCAATGTTTCAGGATTTTGAGAACTTTTTCTAAAATGCATTACCATCAAGATCCACAAGGGCCTTCACTTCAAGCCAAGGAATGAGTGGGGGCTTGGTCAGCCCACAATTGCCTGAAATGTTGTGTATGCGTCTTGCCAAGCCCGCGCGTGTGTCAAGGGAAAGGCTGAGTGTGTGAGAATGTGGAGCACGCGCGCGCTGAAGAGCAGGGGAGACATTTCATTGAAAATTTTGTTAGCAATTAGCCAAGCATGCATGTTTCAAATATTCACATAAAATCGACTTTTCATGTTACAGTCAACTTTTCCTCAGATTTGGTACTAAACATTCTCAAGAGTCTTCATATGAACTTGTGATTGAATCAAAGTATCAGTTTTTGACCGGCGGATGTGTAAAGCATTATTTTAGCGTTAGCGATAAATTCGATTTGCTTTATATCAATCATTTTTGGAGATATGAAGTTGCCTTTGCACATGGTAACATGTTGTAGTGTCGTCCACCGATATACCAAGTTTAGTGTTGATATCTCAAAGATTTGCTGAGATTTGACCCAAGTTCCTGTTTGGTTACTTTTTTGCTGATTTTGATTGGCTGTGCCGGACAAACGGTTTAGAAAATCAAAACGCCATGGGATAACTTTTGTGAGGCTTGGTCTGAAGATCATCTCTGGTCATTTTGAAGAAGATATGACAAAAATTGTAGGAGGAGTAGACTTTCAAAGGTTTTTGATACAACCGGAAATAGCGGAAAATCTATATAACCGGAAATTGACGTCATAGGGTGCGTTGAACTCGTCTTGATCCAGGGAATCCAATGGTACCTCATTTTTGAAAATCAGTCATACGGTTCAAAAGTTGCGTGTGTAAACACAAGTCCAACTTTGACCCATTGGTGGCGCTAGAGTGGTCTGATGGGATACATGAAACTTGGTGTAGGTATAGAAGGAACTGTCCTTAATGAGTGTGCCAAATTTCACAAAAAGTTATCCAAGGGTTCTAGGGGCTGCCATTGACTCCCATGGAACTAGAATAATAATAATAATAAATATAACTGCAAGCAGCAATGGCGGATTCCTCCAAACATTGCAAACCACTGAAAAATGTATATTCTTTACAAATAGTCACTGTAAAATTCCATGCCGCAGACTTACCAATGGGATACCAAATATGAAATGCAATACCATCAAGATCCACAAGGGCTTTTATTTAAAGCCAAGGAGTGAAGGGAGGGGGCTTGGTTGAGCCTACCCATTCCAGAAAGCCTTGTATCTTTGTGTATCAGGGCGTGGCCTGTAGCGTCACTTATGGGTGATATTGGGCCATTTGTGGTGTGGTAGTTACTCTTGGCCTATACTATAAATGTTTCAGGATTTTGAGAACTTTTACCATTGCATACAAAATCGGAAATGCAATACCATCAAGATCCACATGGGCCTTTGCTAAAGACCAAGCAATGAGTGGGGGCTTGGTCAGCCCACAATTGCCTGAAATGTTGTGTATGCGTCTCGTCAAGCTTGCGCGTGTGTCAAGGGAAAGGCTGAGTGTGTGAGAATGTGTAGCGCGCGCGCTGAGGAGCAGAGGGAGACGTTTCATTGGAAATTTCCTTAACAATTAGCCAAGCATGCATTTTTCAAATATTCACCAAAATTCAACTTTTCATCTTACAGTCAACTTTTTCTGAGATTTGTGTACTAAACATTCTCAAGAGTTTTCATGAACTAAAGGCAAACAAATCAACAGTTATTGGCCAAAAAACATTTTTGGTTCCTGCGGCCACGCCGATCACATGACACGATCACATGACACCAAATTGATTGGACATCCTCAGAAGACGGTTCCGAGTCATCTTACCAAGTTTGGTGTTGATATTTCAAAGATTTGCTGAGATTTGATCCAACTTCCTGTTTGGTTGCTTTGTTGACGATTTTGATTGGCTGTACCGGACAAACGGTTTTGAAATTCAAAAATCTGTTAAAGAATTCAGTGAGGGTTGCTCTGACGATGATACCTGCCAATTCTGGGGAAGATTGGACAAGAATTGTAGGAGAAGTAGCAAAAAAACGTGTTTCCTAAATCTTTATTGTACAAAAACATCCAATATGGCGGCCGTTATAGGTTATTGAGGCTTTTTTGTTCCTCATGAGAAATAAGGCATATCTAATGAATTTCAGAATTTTGGGACAAATGGGATGCGAATGGCATCACTTTGTAAATGGAAAATTGGGGCTTGGCCGTAGCGCCACCTATGGATAATGGTGCGTCATTTGTGGTGTGGTAGTTACTCCTGGCCTATACTATCAATGTTTCAGGATTTTGAGAACTTTTTCTAAAATGCATTACCATCAAGATCCACAAGGGCCTTCACTTCAAGCCAAGGAATGAGTGGGGGCTTGGTCAGCCCACAATTGCCTGAAATGTTGTGTATGCGTCTCGCCAAGCCCGCGCGTGTGTCAAGGGAAAGGCTGAGTGTGTGAGAATGTGGAGCACGCGCGCGCTGAAGAGCAGGGGAGACATTTCATTGAAAATTTCGTTAGCAATTAGCCAAGCATGCATGTTTCAAATATTCACATAAAATCGACTTTTCATGTTACAGTCAACTTTTCCTCAGATTTGTGTACTAAACATTCTCAAGAGTCTTCATATGAACTTGTGATTGAATCAAAGTATCAGTTTTTGACCGGCGGATGTGTAAAGCATTATTTTAGCGTTAGCGATAAATTCGATTTGCTTTATATCAATCATCTTTTGAGATATGAAGTTGCCTTTGCACATGGTAACATGTTGTAGTGTCGTCCACCGATATACCAAGTTTAGTGTTGATATCTCAAAGATTTGCTGAGATTTGACCCAAGTTCCTGTTTGGTTACTTTTTTGCTGATTTTGATTGGTTGTGCCGGACAAACGGTTTAGAAAATCAAAACGCCATGGGATAACTTTTGTGAGGCTTGGTCTGAAGATCATCTATGGTCATTTTGAAGAAGATATGACAATAATTGTAGGAGGAGTAGGCTTTCAAAGGTTTTTGATACAACCGGAAATAGCGGAAAATCTATACAACCGGAAATTGACGTCATAGGGTGCGTTGAACTCGTCTTCATCCAGGGAATCCAATGGTACCTCATTTTTGTAAATCAGTCATACGGTTCAAAAGTTGCGTGTGTAAACACAAGTCCAACTTTGACCCATTGGTGGCGCTAGAGTGGTCTGATGGGATACATGAAACTTGGTGTAGGTATAGAAGGAACTGTCCTTAATGAGTGTGCCAAATTTAACAAAAAGTTATCCAAGGGTTCTAGGGGCTGCCATTGACTCCCATGGAACTAGAATAATAATAATAATAAATATAACTGCAAGCAGCAATGGCGGATTCCTCCAAACATTGCAAACCACTGAAAAATGTATATTCTTTACAAATAGTCACTGTAAAATTCCATGCCGCAGACTTACCAATGGGATACCAAATATGAAATGCAATACCATCAAGATCCACAAGGGCTTTTATTTAAAGCCAAGGAGTGAAGGGAGGGGGCTTGGTTGAGCCTACCCATTCCAGAAAGCCTTGTATCTTTGTGTATCAGGGCGTGGCCTGTAGCGTCACTTATGGGTGATATTGGGCCATTTGTGGTGTGGTAGTTACTCTTGGCCTATACTATAAATGTTTCAGGATTTTGAGAACTTTTACCATTGCATACAAAATCGGAAATGCAATACCATCAAGATCCACATGGGCCTTTGCTAAAGACCAAGCAATGAGTGGGGGCTTGGTCAGCCCACAATTGCCTGAAATGTTGTGTATGCGTCTCGTCAAGCTTGCGCGTGTGTCAAGGGAAAGGCTGAGTGTGTGAGAATGTGTAGCGCGCGCGCTGAGGAGCAGAGGGAGACGTTTCATTGGAAATTTCCTTAACAATTAGCCAAGCATGCATTTTTCAAATATTCACCAAAATTCAACTTTTCATCTTACAGTCAACTTTTTCTGAGATTTGTGTACTAAACATTCTCAAGAGTTTTCATGAACTAAAGGCAAACAAATCAACAGTTATTGGCCAAAAAACATTTTTGGTTCCTGCGGCCACGCCGATCACATGACACGATCACATGACACCAAATTGATTGGACATCCTCAGAAGACGGTTCCGAGTCATCTTACCAAGTTTGGTGTTGATATTTCAAAGATTTGCTGAGATTTGATCCAACTTCCTGTTTGGTTGCTTTGTTGACGATTTTGATTGGCTGTACCGGACAAACGGTTTTGAAATTCAAAAATCTGTTAAAGAATTCAGTGAGGGTTGCTCTGACGATGATACCTGCCAATTCTGGGGAAGATTGGACAAGAATTGTAGGAGAAGTAGCAAAAAAACGTGTTTCCTAAATCTTTATTGTACAAAAACATCCAATATGGCGGCCGTTATAGGTTATTGAGGCTTTTTTGTTCCTCATGAGAAATAAGGCATATCTAATGAATTTCAGAATTTTGGGACAAATGGGATGCGAATGGCATCACTTTGTAAATGGAAAATTGGGGCTTGGCCATAGCGCCACCTATGGATAATGGTGCGTCATTTGTGGTGTGGTAGTTACTCCTGGCCTATACTATCAATGTTTCAGGATTTTGAGAACTTTTTCTAAAATGCATTACCATCAAGATCCACAAGGGCCTTCACTTCAAGCCAAGGAATGAGTGGGGGCTTGGTCAGCCCACAATTGCCTGAAATGTTGTGTATGCGTCTCGTCAAGCTTGCGCGTGTGTCAAGGGAAAGGCTGAGTGTGTGAGAATGTGGAGCGCGCGCGCGCTGAGGAGCAGGGGAGACATTTCATTGGAAATTTCCTTAACAATTAGCCAAGCATGCATTTTTCAAATATTCACCAAATTTCAACTTTTCATGTTACAGTCAACTTTTTCTGAGATTTGTGTACTAAACATTCTCAAGAGTCTTTATGAACATGTGATTTAATCAGAGTTTTTTGACTGGCGGATGTGTAAAGCATTATTTTAGCGTTAGATAGAAATAAATTAGATTTCCTTTATTTCAATCATTTTTTAAGATATTAATTTGCCTTCTCACATGGGAACATGATGTAGTGTCTTTCACGTGACACACCAAGTTTGGTGGTGATATTTCAAAGATTTGCTGAGATTTGATACAACTTCCTGTTTGGTTGCTTTGTTGACGATTTTGATTGGCTGTACCGGACAAACGGTTTTGAAATTCAAAAATCTGTTGAAGAATTCAGTGAGGGTTGCTCTGACGATGATACCTGCCAATTCTGGGGAAGATTGGACAAAAATTGTAGGAGAAGTAGCAAAAAAACGTGTTTCCTAAATCTTTATTGTACAAAAAAATCCAATATGGCGGCCGTTATAGGTTATTGAGGCTTTTTTGTTCCTCATGAGAAATAAGGCATATCTAATGAATTTCAGAATTTTGGGACAAATGGGATGCGAATGGCATCACTTTGTAAATGGAAAATTGGGGCTTGGCCGTAGCGCCACCTATGGATAATGGTGCGTCATTTGTGGTGTGGTAGTTACTCCTGGCCTATACTATCAATGTTTCAGGATTTTGAGAACTTTTTCTAAAATGCATTACCATCAAGATCCACAAGGGCCTTCACTTCAAGCTAAGGAATGAGTGGCGGCTTGGTCAGCCCACAATTGCCTGAAATGTTGTGTATGCGTCTCGCCAAGCCCGCGCGTGTGTCAAGGGAAAGGCTGAGTGTGTGAGAATGTGGAGCACGCGCGCGCTGAAGAGCAGGGGAGACATTTCATTGAAAATTTCGTTAGCAATTAGCCAAGCATGCATGTTTCAAATATTCACATAAAATCGACTTTTCATGTTACAGTCAACTTTTCCTCAGATTTGTGTACTAAACATTCTCAAGAGTCTTCATATGAACTTGTGATTGAATCAAAGTATCAGTTTTTGACCGGCGGATGTGTAAAGCATTATTTTAGCGTGAGCAATAAATTCGATTTGCTTTATATCAATCATTTTTTGAGATATGAAGTTGCCTTTGCACATGGTAACATGTTGTAGTGTCGTCTACCGATATACCAAGTTTAGTGTTGATATCTCAAAGATCTGCAGAGATTTGACCCAAGTTCCTGTTTGGTTACTTTTTTGCTGATTTTGATTGGCTGTGCAGGACAAACGGTTTAGAAAATCAAAACGCCATGGGATAACTTTTGTGAGGCTTGGTCTGAAGATCATCTCTGGTCATTTTGAAGAAGATATGACAAAAATTGTAGGAGGAGTAGGCTTTCAAAGGTTTTTGATACAACCGGAAATAGCGGAAAATCCATATAACCGGAAATTGACGTCATAGGGTGCGTTGAACTCGGCTTGATCCAGGGAATCCAATGGTACCTCATTTTTGAGAATCAGTCATACGGTTCAAAAGTTGCGTGTGTAAACACAAGTCCAACTTTGACCCATTGGTGGCGCTAGAGTGGTCTGATGGGATACATGAAACTTGGTGTAGGTATAGAAGGAACTGTCCTTAATGAGTGTGCCAAATTTAACAAAAAGTTATCCAAGGGGTCTAGGGGCTGCCATTGACTCCCATGGAACTAGAATAATAATAATAATAATAATAATAATAATAATAAAACTAACAATAACAATAGGTTTCCTCCTTACGGAGGAATCCTAAATATAACTGCAAGCAGCAATGGCGGATTCCTCCAAACATTGCAAACCACTGAAAAATTTATATTCTTCACAAATTGTCACTGTAAAAATCCATGCTGCAGACTTACCAATGGGATACCAAATCTGAAATGCAATACCATCAAGATCCACAAGGGCTTTTATTTCAAGCCAAGGAGTGAAGGGAGGGGGCTTGGTGAGCCTACCCATTCCAGAAAGCCTTGTATCTTTGTGTACCAGGGCGTGGCCTGTAGCGTCACTTATGGGTGATATTGGGCCATTTGTGGTGTGGTAGTTACTCTTGGCCTATACTATCAATGTTTCAGGATTTTGAGAACTTTTTACCATTGCATACAAAATCGGAAATGCAATACCATCAAGATCCACATGGTCCTTTGCTAAAGACCAAGCAATGAGTGGGGCTTGGTCAGCCCACAATTGCCTGAAATGTTGTGTATGCGTCTCGCCAAGCTTGTGCGTGTGTCAAGGGAAAGGCTGAGTGTGTGAGAATGTGGAGCGCGCGTGCTGAGGAGCAGGGGAGACATTTCATTGGAAATTTCCTTAACAATTAGCCAAGCATGCATTTTTCAAATATTCACCTAAATTCAACTTTTCATCTTACAGTCAACTTTTTCTGAGATTTGTGTACTAAACATTCTCAAAAGTCTTCATGAACTTGTGATTGAATCAGAGTTTTTTGACTGGCGGATGTGTAAAGCATTATTTTAGCGTTAGAAATAAATTTGATTTCCTTCATTTCAATCATTTTTGAAGATATTAATTTGCCTTCCTACATGGGAACATGACGTAGTGTCTTTCACGTGACACACCAAGTTTGGTGTTGATATTTCAAAGATTTGCTGAGATTTGATCCAACTTCCTGTTTGGTTGCTTTGTTGACGATTTTGATTGGCTGTACCGGACAAACGGTTTTGAAATTCAAAAATCTGTTAAAGAATTCAGTGAGGGTTGCTCTGACGATGATACCTGCCAATTCTGGGGAAGATTGGACAAGAATTGTAGGAGAAGTAGCAAAAAAACGTGTTTCCTAAATCTTTATTGTACAAAAACATCCAATATGGCGGCCGTTATAGGTTATTGAGGCTTTTTTGTTCCTCATGAGAAATAAGGCATATCTAATGAATTTCAGAATTTTGGGACAAATGGGATGCGAATGGCATCACTTTGTAAATGGAAAATTGGGGCTTGGCCGTAGCGCCACCTATGGATAATGGTGCGTCATTTGTGGTGTGGTAGTTACTCCTGGCCTATACTATCAATGTTTCAGGATTTTGAGAACTTTTTCTAAAATGCATTACCATCAAGATCCACAAGGGCCTTCACTTCAAGCCAAGGAATGAGTGGGGGCTTGGTCAGCCCACAATTGCCTGAAATGTTGTGTATGCGTCTCGCCAAGCCCGCGCGTGTGTCAAGGGAAAGGCTGAGTGTGTGAGAATGTGGAGCACGCGCGCGCTGAAGAGCAGGGGAGACATTTCATTGAAAATTTCGTTAGCAATTAGCCAAGCATGCATGTTTCAAATATTCACATAAAATCGACTTTTCATGTTACTGTCAACTTTTCCTCAGATTTGTGTACTAAACATTCTCAAGAGTCTTCATATGAACTTGTGATTGAATCAAAGTATCAGTTTTTGACCGGCGGATGTGTAAAGCATTATTTTAGCGTTAGCGATAAATTCGATTTGCTTTATATCAATCATCTTTTGAGATATGAAGTTGCCTTTGCACATGGTAACATGTTGTAGTGTCGTCCACCGATATACCAAGTTTAGTGTTGATATCTCAAAGATTTGCTGAGATTTGACCCAAGTTCCTGTTTGGTTACTTTTTTGCTGATTTTGATTGGTTGTGCCGGACAAACGGTTTAGAAAATCAAAACGCCATGGGATAACTTTTGTGAGGCTTGGTCTGAAGATCATCTATGGTCATTTTGAAGAAGATATGACAATAATTGTAGGAGGAGTAGGCTTTCA
Source organism: Osmerus mordax (assembly GCF_038355195.1). NCBI lineage: Eukaryota > Metazoa > Chordata > Actinopteri > Osmeriformes > Osmeridae > Osmerus > Osmerus mordax. The sequence goes on from NC_090053.1 coordinate 13,561,713, forward strand.
AAGGTTTTTGATACAACCGGAAATAGCGGAAAATCTATACAACCGGAAATTGACGTCATAGGGTGCGTTGAACTCGTCTTCATCCAGGGAATCCAATGGTACCTCATTTTTGAAAATCAGTCATACGGTTCAAAAGTTGCGTGTGTAAACACAAGTCCAACTTTGACCCATTGGTGGCGCTAGAGTGGTCTGATGGGATACATGAAACTTGGTGTAGGTATAGAAGGAACTGTCCTTAATGAGTGTGCCAAATTTAACAAAAAGTTATCCAAGGGTTCTAGGGGCTGCCATTGACTCCCATGGAACTAGAATAATAATAATAATAATAATAAAACTAACAATAACAATAGGTTTCCTCCTTACGGAGGAATCCTAAATATAACTGCAAGCAGCAATGGCGGATTCCTCCAAACATTGCAAACCACTGAAAAATTTATATTCTTCACAAATTGTCACTGTAAAAATCCATGCTGCAGACTTACCAATGGGATACCAAATCTGAAATGCAATACCATCAAGATCCACAAGGGCTTTTATTTCAAGCCAAGGAGTGAAGGGAGGGGGCTTGGTGAGCCTACCCATTCCAGAAAGCCTTGTATCTTTGTGTACCAGGGCGTGGCCTGTAGCGTCACTTATGGGTGATATTGGGCCATTTGTGGTGTGGTAGTTACTCTTGGCCTATACTATCAATGTTTCAGGATTTTGAGAACTTTTTACCATTGCATACAAAATCGGAAATGCAATACCATCAAGATCCACATGGTCCTTTGCTAAAGACCAAGCAATGAGTGGGGCTTGGTCAGCCCACAATTGCCTGAAATGTTGTGTATGCGTCTCGCCAAGCTTGTGCGTGTGTCAAGGGAAAGGCTGAGTGTGTGAGAATGTGGAGCGCGCGTGCTGAGGAGCAGGGGAGACATTTCATTGGAAATTTCCTTAACAATTAGCCAAGCATGCATTTTTCAAATATTCACCTAAATTCAACTTTTCATCTTACAGTCAACTTTTTCTGAGATTTGTGTACTAAACATTCTCAAAAGTCTTCATGAACTTGTGATTGAATCAGAGTTTTTTGACTGGCGGATGTGTAAAGCATTATTTTAGCGTTAGAAATAAATTTGATTTCCTTCATTTCAATCATTTTTGAAGATATTAATTTGCCTTCCTACATGGGAACATGACGTAGTGTCTTTCACGTGACACACCAAGTTTGGTGTTGATATTTCAAAGATTTGCTGAGATTTGATCCAACTTCCTGTTTGGTTGCTTTGTTGACGATTTTGATTGGCTGTACCGGACAAACGGTTTTGAAATTCAAAAATCTGTTAAAGAATTCAGTGAGGGTTGCTCTGACGATGATACCTGCCAATTCTGGGGAAGATTGGACAAGAATTGTAGGAGAAGTAGCAAAAAAACGTGTTTCCTAAATCTTTATTGTACAAAAACATCCAATATGGCGGCCGTTATAGGTTATTGAGGCTTTTTTGTTCCTCATGAGAAATAAGGCATATCTAATGAATTTCAGAATTTTGGGACAAATGGGATGCGAATGGCATCACTTTGTAAATGGAAAATTGGGGCTTGGCCGTAGCGCCACCTATGGATAATGGTGCGTCATTTGTGGTGTGGTAGTTACTCCTGGCCTATACTATCAATGTTTCAGGATTTTGAGAACTTTTTCTAAAATGCATTACCATCAAGATCCACAAGGGCCTTCACTTCAAGCCAAGGAATGAGTGGGGGCTTGGTCAGCCCACAATTGCCTGAAATGTTGTGTATGCGTCTCGCCAAGCCCGCGCGTGTGTCAAGGGAAAGGCTGAGTGTGTGAGAATGTGGAGCACGCGCGCGCTGAAGAGCAGGGGAGACATTTCATTGAAAATTTCGTTAGCAATTAGCCAAGCATGCATGTTTCAAATATTCACATAAAATCGACTTTTCATGTTACAGTCAACTTTTCCTCAGATTTGTGTACTAAACATTCTCAAGAGTCTTCATATGAACTTGTGATTGAATCAAAGTATCAGTTTTTGACCGGCGGATGTGTAAAGCATTATTTTAGCGTTAGCGATAAATTCGATTTGCTTTATATCAATCATCTTTTGAGATATGAAGTTGCCTTTGCACATGGTAACATGTTGTAGTGTCGTCCACCGATATACCAAGTTTAGTGTTGATATCTCAAAGATTTGCTGAGATTTGACCCAAGTTCCTGTTTGGTTACTTTTTTGCTGATTTTGATTGGTTGTGCCGGACAAACGGTTTAGAAAATCAAAACGCCATGGGATAACTTTTGTGAGGCTTGGTCTGAAGATCATCTATGGTCATTTTGAAGAAGATATGACAATAATTGTAGGAGGAGTAGGCTTTCAAAGGTTTTTGATACAACCGGAAATAGCGGAAAATCTATACAACCGGAAATTGACGTCATAGGGTGCGTTGAACTCGTCTTCATCCAGGGAATCCAATGGTACCTCATTTTTGTAAATCAGTCATACGGTTCAAAAGTTGCGTGTGTAAACACAAGTCCAACTTTGACCCATTGGTGGCGCTAGAGTGGTCTGATGGGATACATGAAACTTGGTGTAGGTATAGAAGGAACTGTCCTTAATGAGTGTGCCAAATTTAACAAAAAGTTATCCAAGGGTTCTAGGGGCTGCCATTGACTCCCATGGAACTAGAATAATAATAATAATAATAAAACTAACAATAACAATAGGTTTCCTCCTTACGGAGGAATCCTAATAATAATAATAATAATAAAACTAACAATAACAATAGGTTTCCTCCTTACGGAGGAATCCTAATAATAAATATAACTGCAAGCAGCAATGGCGGATTCCTCCAAACATTGCAAACCACTGAAAAATGTATATTCTTTACAAATAGTCACTGTAAAATTCCATGCCGCAGACTTACCAATGGGATACCAAATATGAAATGCAATACCATCAAGATCCACAAGGGCTTTTATTTCAAGCCAAGGAGTGAAGGGAGGGGGCTTGGTTGAGCCTACCCATTCCAGAAAGCCTTGTATCTTTGTGTATCAGGGTGTGGCCTGTAGCGTCACTTATGGGTGATATTGGGCCATTTGTGGTGTGGTAGTTACTCTTGGCCTATACTATCAATGTTTCAGGATTTTGAGAACTTTTTACCGTTGCATACAAAATCGGAAATGCAATACCATCAAGATCCACATGGGCCTTTGCTAAAGACCAAGCAATGAGTGGGGGCTTGGTCAGCCCACAATTGCCTGAAATGTTGTGTATGCGTCTCGTCAAGCTTGCGCGTGTGTCAAGGGAAAGGCTGAGTGTGTGAGAATGTGGAGCGCGCGCGCTGAGGAGCAGGGGAGACATTTCATTGGAAATTTCCTTAACAAGCCAAGCATGCATTTTTCAAATATTCACCAAATTTCAACTTTTCATGTTACAGTCAACTTTTTCTGAGATTTGTGTACTAAACATTCTCAAGAGTCTTTATGAACATGTGATTGAATCAGAGTTTTTTGACTGGTGGATGTGTAAAGCATTATTTTAGCGTTAGATAGAAATAAATTAGATTTCCTTTATTTCAATCATTTTTTAAGATATTAATTTGCCTTCTCACATGGGAACATGATGTAGTGTCTTTCACGTGACACACCAAGTTTGGTGGTGATATTTCAAAGATTTGCTGAGATTTGATCCAACTTCCTGTTTGGTTGCTTTGTTGACGATTTTGATTGGCTGTACCGGACAAACGGTTTTGAAATTCAAAACTCTGTTGAAGAATTCAGTGAGGGTTGCTCTGACGATGATACCTGCCAATTCTGGGGAAGATTGGACAAAAATTGTAGGAGAAGTAGCGAAAAAACGTGTTTCCTAAATCTTTATTGTACAAAAAAATCCAATATGGCGGCCGTTATAGGTTATTGAGGATTTTTTGTTCCTCATGAGAAATAAGGCATATCTAATGAATTTCAGAATTTTGGGACAAAATGGATGCGAATGGCATCACTTTGTAAATGGACAATTGGGGCTTGGCCGTAGCGCCACCTATGGATAATGGTGTGTCATTTGTGGTGTGGTAGTTACTCCTCGCCTATACTATCAATGTTTCAGGATTTTGAGAACTTTTTCTAAAATGCATTACCATCAAGATCCACAAGGGCCTTCACTTCAAGCCAAGGAATGAGTGGGGGCTTGGTCAGCCCACAATTGCCTGAAATGTTGTGTATGCGTCTCGCCAAGCCCGCGCGTGTGTCAAGGGAAAGACTGAGTGTGTGAGAATGTGGAGCTCGCGCGCGCTGAAGAGCAGGGGAGACATTTCATTGAAAATTTCGTTAGCAATTAGCCAAGCATGCATGTTTCAAATATTCACATAAAATCGACTTTTCATGTTACAGTCAACTTTTCCTCAGATTTGTGTACTAAACATTCTCAAGAGTCTTCATATGAACTTGTGATTGAATCAAAGTATCAGTTTTTGACCGGCGGATGTGTAAAGCATTATTTTAGCGTTAGCGATAAATTCGATTTGCTTTATATCAATCATTTTTTGAGATATGAAGTTGCCTTTGCACATGGTAACATGTTGTAGTGTCTTTCTTGTGACATATCAAGTTACGTGTTGATATCTCAAAGATTTGCTGAGATTTGACCCAAGTTCCTGTTTGGTTGCTTTTTTGCTGAATTTGATTGGCTGTGCCGGACAAACGGTTTAGAAAATCAAAACGCCATGGGATAACTTTTGTGAGGCTTGGTCTGAAGATCATCTATGGTCATTTTGAAGAAGATATGACAAAAATTGTAGGAGGAGTAGGCTTTCAAAGGTTTTTGATAAAACCGGAAATGGTGGAAAATCTATATAACCGGAAATTGACGTCATAGGGTGCGTTGAACTCGTCTTGATCCAGGGAATCCAACGGTACCTCATTTTTGAAAATAAGTCATACGGTTCAAAAGTTGCGTGTGTAAACACAAGTCCAACTTTGACCCATTGGTGGCGCTAGAGTGGTCTGATGGGATACATGAAACTTGGTGTAGGTATAGAAGGAACTGTCCTTAATGAGTGTGCCAAATTTAACAAAAAGTTATCCAAGGGTTCTAGGGGCTGCCATTGACTCCCATGGAACTAGAATAATAATAATAAATATAGCTGCAAGCAGCAATGGCGGATTCCTCCAAACATTGCAAACCATTGAAAAATGTATATTCTTTACAAATGGTCACTGTATATAAAAATCTATGCTCTAGACTTACCAATGGGATAGCAAATCTGAAATGCAATACCATCAAGATCCAAAAGGGCTTTTATTTCAAGCCAAGGAGTGAAGGGAGGGGGCTTGGTGAGCCTACCCATTCCAGAAAGCCTTGTATCTTTGTGTATCAGGGCGTGGCCTGTAGCGTCACTTATGGGTGATATTGAGCCATTTGTGGTGTGGTAGTTACTCTTGGCCTATACCATCAATGTTTCAGGATTTTGAGAACTTTTTACCATTGTATACAAAATCGGAAATGCAATACCATCAAGATCCACAAGGGCCTTCACTTGAATTCAAGGAATGAGTGGGGGCTTAGTCAGCCCACAATTGCCTGAAATGTTGTGTATGCGTCTCGCCAAGCTTGCGCGTGTGTCAAGGGAAAGGCTGAGTGTGTGAGAATGTGGAGCGCGCGCGCTGAGGGTCAGGGGAGACATTTCATTGGAAATTTCCTTAACAATTAGCCAAGCATGCATTTTTCAAATATTCCCCAAAATTCAACTTTTCATGTTACAGTCAACTTTTTCTGAGATTTGTGTACTAAACATTCTCAAGAGTCTTTATGAACATGTGATTGAATCAGAGTTTTTTGACTGGCGGATGTGTAAAGCATTATTTTAGCATTAGAATTAAATTAGATTTCCTTTATTTCAATCCTTTTTTAAGATATTAATTTGCCTTCTCACATGGGAACATGATGTAGTGTCTTTCGCGTGACACACCAAGTTTGGTGGTGATATTTCAAAGATTTGCTGAGATTTGATCCAACTTCCTGTTTGGTTGCTTTGTTGACGATTTTGATTGGCTGTACCGGACAAACGCTTTTGAAATTCAAAAATCTGTTGAAGAATTCAGTCAGGGTTGCTCTGACGATGATATCTGCCAATTCTGGGGAAGATTGGACAAAAATTGTAGGAGAAGTAGCAAAAAAACGTGTTTCCTAAATCTTTATTGTACAAAAAAATCCAATATGGCGGCCGTTATAGGTTATTGAGGCTTTTTTGTTCCTCAAGAGAAATAAGGCATATCTAATGAATTTCAGAATTTTGGGACAAATGGGATGCGAATGGCATCACTTTGTAAATGGAAAATTGGGGCTTGGCCGTAGCGCCACCTATGGATAATGGTGCGTCATTTGTGGTGTGGTAGTTACTCCTGGCCTATACTGTCAATGTTTCAGGATTTGGAGAACTTTTTCTAAAATGCATTACCATCAAGATCCACAAGGGCCTTCACTTCAAGCCAAGGAATGAGTGGGGGCTTGGTCAGCCCACAATTGCCTGAAATGTTGTTTATGCGTCTCACCAAGCCCGCGCGTGTGTCAAGGGAAAGGCTGAGTGTGTGAGAATGTGGAGCACGCGCTCGCTGAAGAGCAGGGGAGACTTTTCATTGGAAATTTCGTTAGCAATTAGCCAAGCATGCATGTTTCAAATATTCACCAAAAATCTACTTTTCATCTCACAGTCAACCTTTTCTCAGATTTGTGTACTAAACATTCTCAAGAGTCTTCATATGAACTTGTGATTGAATCAGAGTATCAGTTTTTTACTGGCGGATGTGTAAAGTATTATTTTAGCGTGAGCGATAAATTCGATTTGCTTTATATCAACCATTTTTGGAGATATGAAATAGCCTTTGCATATGGTAACATGTTGTAGTGTCTTCCTTGTGACATACCAAGTTACGTGTTGATATCTCAAAGATTTGCTGAGATTTGACCCAACTTCCTGTTTGGTTTCTTTTATTGCTGATTTTGATTGGCTGTGCCGGACAAACGGTTTAGAAAATCAAAACGCCATGGGATAACTTTTGTGAGGCTTGGTCTGAAGATCATCTCTGGTCATTTTGAAGAAGATATGACAAAAATTGTAGGAGGAGTAGGCTTTCAAAGGTTTTTGATACAACCGGAAATAGCGGAAAATCTATATAACCGGAAATTGACGTCATAGGGTGCGTTGAACTCGTCTTGATCCAGGGAATCCAACGGTACCTCATTTTTGAAAATCAGTCATACGGTTCAAAAGTTGCGTGTGTAAACACAAGTCCAACTTTGACCCATTGGTGGCGCTAGAGTGGTCTGATGGGATACATGAAACTTGGTGTAGGTATAGAAGGAACTGTCCTTAATGAGTGTGCCAAATTTAACAAAAAGTTATCCAAGGGTTCTAGGGGCTGCCATTGACTCCCATGGAACTAGAATAATAATAATAAAACTAACAATAACAATAGGTTTCCTCCTTACGGAGGAATCCTAATAAAACTAACAATAACAATAGGTTTCCTCCTTATGGAGGAATCCTAAATATAGCTGCAGGCAGCAATGGCGGGTTCCTCCTCAGCATTGCAAACCATTACAAAATTGACATGACACAGACATGTATTTCATACATGTACACAACATTTCAAGACAATTGGATCAATGGCTGATTTGAAGTCATTTTTTGAAATTCTTCACAAATTGTCACTGTAGAGAAATATCCATGCTGCCAACATTATGGTTTCTTGAGACTTCTTTGTTCCCCATTGGCAATAAGGCATGCGTATCAACTTTTAGACATTTTGGACTGACAGGGTTAAAATGCCACACTTTTGAAAGTGTCAACTTTGAAGCGTGTTCTGTCAGGCCACCTGTGCTCTGGTCAGGCCCATCATGCAGAGATCCATTCTTTAAAAGCTTTGATTACAACAATAACTTTATGAAAGTCAGAATACACTTTAGTAAAGGACGTATGTAGTTTATGTACTACTACTGCTTGCTCTGCCCACACACTTTCCCCATCCATGCTGTTTCCCTCTTTCCCAGTGCAGGTGGTGCGGTGGCCGCATGAGGTTTAGGTGTAGTCCAAAAGTTGCCTCCCACAATCAAAACATATTAACCGCAACATTGTTTTCAAACTTTCTCAAAGATGGCTTGAAAACCACAGATATTGACTCTCTTCTTGAGTAGATCTCTTTCCAGAATCTCAGTCAATCCAGAATCAAGATTAGCCTCATAGGCAATTGGTCTGGTCTAGGGCACAGCCCACGTTCAGCTCTTTGCAAGTATAGCCTGTGATAGTAAAATGGCTGACTCTCTGTTCCCATTAAACTACACAGCATGCACACTCAAGGTGACCAACAAGATTATATTAACTAACAAACAATAACATTACAAACATCTAACTGAACGAACACAACAACTGAAATCCCTTGCGTAGCTGTTGTTTTTTTAAATGCCGCACTGCATGCTGGGTACCCAAGAGCGCTGACGCTGATTATCTAGCTGTGCTCCAACTGCGTGATATGACGAGATGCTAGTGGCGCGCTGAGGTCTCAGAGTCTCCTGCCCGAGTTCAAGTTCTGCCCGATTAGCAAGCTATTTTTACTAATGTTTTGTTAGCAATTGAATGGTAATGCAAGCTAGCTAAAAACAATGTTAGATAGCTTGGCTAAACTGGTTTTCATAGCAACAGAAATCAACAAATCAGATTAGTCGAACTTTATTCAGAAATGGGGGGATGGCGGGAACATTAAAGGTGTAGGTACAGTAAAAGTGAAATGGAACGCGTCTTTCTGCCTTGAAGCTGCGTGCGCATCAACAAGACCCCATCTATAGACAAGTTTACGCGCCAAATCCCAGGGGGCCGCCATAACTCTACACAAATGCATTTAATTTCCGCCAGAAGTGGTTTGCAAAGCGTCTGCCGGTGTAAACACAGCGATGTTGATGCTAGCTTGGGATCACGGTTCTACTACTTTGACATACTTGTCGTTTGACATTTACTACGGGATAAGTTGCCAACGTCGTCGCCATACTTTTAAGTACATTTTAGAGTAGATTTATAGTTATAAAGCTTTTGCCAGTCCATCATTTTGTAGCTTTTAACGTGGAGAAAAGGCAATGTCAGAAGATGACTTTACTATCCTCTCCCAGGACCTCAAGTGGGAACTGAACATCAGCTCCCTCATCAAGAAAGCACAACAGAGGATGTACTTCCTTCGGCAGCTGAAGAAGTTCAACCTGCCAAAGACAATGATGGTGCACTTCTACTCAGCCATCATTGAGTCCATCCTCACCTCCTCCATCACCGTCTGGTACGCTGCTGCCACTGCCAAGGACAAGAGCAGACTGCAGCGTATCATCCGTACTGCTGAGAAGGTGATTGGCTGCAATCTGCCTACCCTCGAGGACCTGCACACCTCGAGGACCCTGAGGCGAGCGAGGAAGATTGTGGCCGACTCCTCCCACCCTGGACACTCCCTGTTTCAGTCACTCCCCTCCGGCAGAAGGCTGCGGTCCATCAGGACCAATACCTCACGCCACAAAAACAGTTTCTTCCCTTCCGCTGTTGGCCTCTTCAACAAGGCCAAGGGACCACACTGACTCAAATGACTTATTGCTTAAAACACACTGCTTTTGCACTGCACCACAACATGGTATCTTGTACATTTGTATTTTTTGTAATATTTGTATTTTTGTATTTTTATATTGTAATTTACGGCAACTTATATTTATCCCACTTAGTACTGCTAGTTTATGTACCCTTAGTATAGTTAGTCCACATATTTAAATTTTAGGTATATGTTTATTGTATGCACCTTCCTGCCAAAGCAAATTCCTTGTCTGTGCAAACTTTCATGGCGAATAAATCCCTTTCTGATTCTGATTCTAGTCGGTGATTCATTAGAACATTTGTTGTGTAGCTCTTCAATCTCTCAGCAAAATGTAGGCTAATTATTTGGCTAAAGGATGCCACACGTATCAGACAGAAGTTGTTCTATAAATTCGTAGCCCGGCATTAAAAACATTTATAGTCGGTTGACTGATCGCGTTGTTGTACCCAGTCAAAGGAATAAACACACAGGAACATCATGAACATTCAATGGTCTTGCCAGTTATCCTGGCAAAACATGTAGCATAATGTTCTTTATTTATTGCCAGGACACGGTCCGAGTAGCCTAGGTATACATAACATTGAAAGCTAATTCGTTTGGAATTTCTAGGCTATTGATGTTACATGTTGATGTTCAGCCTATTAACAACTTCAGAAGGACAAGACAGGCAGTACACTGTTATCCTTATTTAAGTGGCTTGTCACTGCCTGAAGTGCCTACTTATCTATCTATTCTTCCTATGAACCCGGTTATGACTGCTTTAAACAAGCACCGGTTGGCTACACACCTCATGCCGGGCTTTTACAGATGTGTGTATTGGCACTTTGAAAGGTTTGAATTATTATATCCACATATCAATGTATAATTATTAAATCCACTACAAAGGAACACCAACAAAATGTGAATAGCCTACAAACAATAACCATACTACTGTAGTATAACTGTAACAGGCTAGAGGCGATTCTAGGTTTTAAAACTGGTGGTCGTAGCACTCTATCTAACCACTCGTTCAGGTGCTTTCTCGAGTGTTTGCAACCAACTACCGCACACGTCGTTCCCGAACCACTTTTCTTCATGTTGTAAATTGTATATCCTCTTTGTCACTGCGATATCAGTGCTTTGTCGACACAACGGAGCTAGCTAGCAAAACAAACCCAGCTCGCCAGAACGGAAGTGAATTGCATCGAAGGGAGGAGTTTAGGAAGTAGAGCGGAAACGGCTCATAAACTTGTCTATATGTAAAGATAACATCCAAGCTAACAATTTCGCCAAATCTGACTGCAGCTTTGTATACCATATGTACCGTGTCATGGTTGTTTGAGTTAAACAACTCGCTAAATGAATTAAATGTCTGTTAAATGTCAAATCCAACTATAAATGTATAAAAGAGAGAGTTCCAATCAAATCTGAATTTGTTTTAAACCTAGAGGTTTAAAAGGCTACCTTTGCCTAAACTGACATGCACCAACTCAGAGAACTGAGTTTCAACAGCCATTTACACATTTAGTCTCTATTTGTTACTCTACTCTTAAGGCATGTTTAACTTAATGTCTGCACCTCTCTGTCACCAACTGTCTCTGGAGTGGGGGGTGGGGGCTTCACAGGGTGTCTACAGGTATAAACAAGTTAAATGTAAGACCTTTTAATACCACTTCCAAATGAAATTAAAGACCAAACTTACGATGGAAATACAAATCAAAAGGAAATGGAAATATACAGTCATCTTTCCAAGTAAACACTGATGTCTGTTCAATATGAACAGTATGGTAAAATGACAATAATCGGTTGAGTTTAAGAACATTGACTAAATGTGTGTAATGCGAAAGGATAACACAAAAATGTAATTGCTTTCCTAAATTATACTTATTATTACACTAGGGTGGAAATGGTGGAGCAGAAACTAACAATTCCATGAATCCCATGGAAACAAAGGCAAATGTGTGAGATGTACTGATGTGGAGCACAAATGATCCAAGAAGCAGTACTTCTCTTGAGTGGTTTTTATTCAGATGAATAATCATTGGATTCAGGTCAAAAGTCTATCACTTGAACTAGTTTCATCACTTAAGACACAAAGTCAGCAGCTTGGCATACTGGCACATGGAAAGGATTAAACATTTAGACTTTCATCAAAGTAATGCTGGCTTGTCCTTTTTCATCAATGTCCTCAAAAAAGCAGGCTGCAGAGCTACTGTGTCTGTGGGGTGACTGTCTCTGGAGTGCTGGCAGGCAGGGGCAAGCAGGGCCTGCAGGCAGGCAGGCAGGCAGGCCAGCTGGATGAAGCTGTCCTGGGGTCAGGTCTGAAGAGAAGCTGTCCAGCTAGAGAGGGGTAGTCCAGCAAGGGGTCTGTGTGGATCTCACCATCCTTGAGTCTGTTGCATCCTCTGTTGAACTCTGTTGAGCAGGCCTCTGCATGACCCTCCAGACCTGTCAAAGTGAAGAAAGGGTCCATGTCAGTTGTGAAAAATGAAGCTTTTCCCATCTACACTTGATACAGACTTCAGTTTTGACTGTGAAATGCAGTGTCATTACTTGAACCTGAATCCAAATGTGTTGACCTCATGGAGACCCATGCAGTCACTCAAAACACGGGTTCGATTCCAGGCTCTGGCAAGAGTATTTACCTCTAAACTGGTCAATATATACACATCTGACAAAACACCAGCTCGACCTTTGCTTGTAAACAGTGATTCTGACTGTCAGAGACCTTTAAATAGCCTGACTTACCGAAATTGGCTAAACTAGCCTGGCTAACGTAGGTCGCTTTCTCAGGGCATATGACGAATGAAACAGGCTCGCCTTGAAAAATCAGATATACTGACTATCTTTAGCAGGCCCTTGTCTACAAAAAGCAGTCCTCCCTGACGTTTTTGGAGTAGAATTGAGTGAAATACAAAATAGTTTACACACTGCCAGTGGGCGAGCCGAGCCTGACTCTGAGGCTAACGTCAAAACAATGTAAGCGCCTATGCGGTCTCCCTGTCGCATAGGCTTATTACAAAGACTTTCACGCCCCAAATCACAATTATGAGCCGACAGGTCTGTGGGGAATTGCTTTTTCTCCTAAAGGCTGCTCTCCTCGACCTTTTTGATGAACAATTCGCCGAGATGCAAAATGACTCACTAATTAAAAACAGAGAGGAAAAAAGCTAGAGCTACAGTAGCTACTTTTCGAGTTCGGTTTTCCGTCACTTCAGAATCACGATCTAAAAGGTCTAAAAGTGCTAAACCTTCACCATAATTCAAGAGTAGTGTACTTTCACAAACCCAATCATTAATTCTAGCTTAAAATGTGTAAAAACAGGACTTACCGAAAGTGGCTGCCTCAAACACGGCTATAACGGGACTCCAGTTGAAAACAACAATGGTCGCCGAAAAAGAATTTATATTCGTAACGGCGAGCTGCAATTGGAAGCGAAATGAAACAGGGGCTAAAAAACGAGGGTGGGGGCTTGGTCAGCACACAATTTCAAGAAAGCGTGTGTGTCAAGGGAAGGCTGAGCCTGAGTGTGTGAGAATTTGGAGCAGGCGAGGGGAGCAATTAGCCAAGCATGCATGTTTCAAATATTCACTAAAAATCGACTTTTCATCTTACAGTCAACTTTTTCTCAGATTTGTATACTAAACATTCTCAAGAGTCTTCATATGAACTTGTGATTGGATCAGAGTATCAGTTTTTGGCCGGCAGATGTGTAAAGCATTATTTTAGCGTTAGCGATAAATTCGATTTGCTTTATATAAATAATTTTTAGAGGTATGAAGTTGCCTTTGCACATGGTAACATGTTGTTGTGTCTTCCACGTGACATACCAAGTTTGGTGTTGATATCTCAAAGATTTGCTGATATTTGACCCAACTTCCTGTTTGGTTGCTTTTTTGCTGATTTTGATTGGCTGTGCCGGACAAACGGTTTAGAAAATCAAAACGCCATGGGATAACTTTTGTGAGGCTTGGTCTGAAGATCATCTCTGGTCATTTTGAAGAATATATGACAAACATTGTAGGAGGAGTAGGCTTTCAAAGGTTTTTGATAAAACCGGAAATGGCGGAAAATCTATATAACCGGAATGTGACGTCAAAGGGTGCGTTGAACTCGTCTTGATCCAGGGAATCCAATGGTACCTCATGTTTGAAAATCGGTCATACGGTTCAAACGTTGCGTGTGTAAACACAAGTCCAACTTTGACCCATTGGTGGCTCTAGAGTGGTCTAATGGGATACATGAAACTTGGTGTATGTATAGAAGGAACTGTCCTTAATGAGTGTGCCAAATTTAACAAAAAGTTATCCAAGGGTTCTAGGGGCTGCCATTGACTCCCATGGAACTAGAATAATAATAATAATAATAATAATAATAAAACTAACAATAACAATAGGTTTCCTCCTTACGGAGGAATCCTAATAATAATAATAAAACTAACAATAACAATAGGTTTCCTCCTTACGGAGGAATCCTAATAAAACTAACAATAACAATAGGTTTCCTCCTTACGGAGGAATCCTATCCACAAGGGCTTTTATTTCAAGCCACGGAGTGAAGGGAGGGGGCTTGGTGAGCCTACCCATTCCAGAAAGCCTTGTATCTTTGTGTATCAGGGCGTGGCCTGTAGCGTCACTTATGGGTGATATTGGGCCATTTGTGGTGTGGTAGTTACTCTTGGCCTATACTATCAATGTTTCAGGATTTGGAGAACTTTTTACCATTGCATCCAAAATCGGAAATGCAATACCATGAAGATCCACATGGGCCTTTGCTAAAGACCAAGGAATGAGTGGGGGCTTGGTCAGCCCACAATAGGCTCTGTGCACAATCGTACTGACGAACTTCCGCCGTAGCCCAAATTCGGCAAATCAGTTTCCGGTTTACTTCCTGTCCTCATCCGAATTAGTGAACGAACAACAAGATGAGTGGTGCAGTTGTACGGAAAAAAGAAAGTAAAAAGAAATATAATGTACGTAATACATTCAAGTTCCAAGGTACTGTGCGTGGGTCTAAGGAACACTGTTGTGTGCCACTTTGCTCGGCTTCAGGCCGTTATAACAACCATTTGAGCTTCCACTGCTTCCCGAAGGACACCTGCCTTCGTGCGCGGTGGCTGCACAAAATAAGGAGGGTGGAATATTCGGTGACCCAACACACCAAGGTTTGCAGTCGACTTTTCGAACACCATGAAATCGTCACTACTGCTAAGGGTAGACGGGTTTTGGCAGCAGGCTCTGTTCCTTCTTTATTTGAGTGGAACAAATACACCAGTAAGTCACGGGCTGGTGTTTGGGAGCGCCGATCTCGACCACCAAGTCCGGAACCTGACCCGGCGAGCCAGAGGAGGACAGCGAGCAACCCGCCGTGGTCCCGATGGTCGTGGACCACGACTATGGGGCCAGCGGTACCGTATGTGTGGACAGGGAGCAGTATGGAGATATGTTGAGGGAACTCGAGGCGCTGAGAGAGCAGGTCCAAACGTATCATCTTTCCAACTTTGGACTGAAACGGTTTGCTTCGTCTCCTGAAGACATCAGATTTTACACCAGGTAAGCTAGTTATTAGATCAACATCTTCTCTTAACTTGATTATTTCCTCTTTTTTTCTTAAAGGTCTCATTACATGAAATGTTCACTTTAGGAGGTTATTGAACATTAATGAGTTCCAAGGCTGAATTTCGGGAAAGAGACTTCAGATTTTAGGGGACCATTAAGGCCTATATAAAAGCATACAAAAACAGCATGTCATGGGATATTTAATGTTATTCTTAAGCTTGTATGACAAGACAACTGATTTCAATTGTAATGCTGTATTTTAGATTCCCCTCATACGAGCATCTGATGGCGTTTTGGAACCTGATCGAACAGCCAAAATAATTAGGGTCACCAGAGCAAAGAAAACCTACGCCACTAGCACAACAACTGAAAGCCCTTTAACCAGACCAACTGTAAGTACCCATTCACCCAAAAAACACACAGACACAGATCCCTAAGCATTAAAAGGGTGGTTTTGAACTAACACTCATTAAACACTTCTCCCCACAGAAACTGCTGCCAATAGATGAGCTCTTCCTGACATACCTGTTTTCTACTGGCTGTACCCAGAGGGAGTTGGGTCATAGATTTAACATCCACCGAGCAACCGTCAGCCGAATCATCGTGACCTGGGCCAACTTCCTCTACAGCTTACTGGGCTCAGTCTGTATATGGATGTCTCCAGCAGCTGTGAAGGCCCATCTTCCACGCGACTTTGATGGCAGCTACAGTGACACACTGGTGGTCCTCGACTGTACAGAGCTACGGTGTCAAACACCGTCATCCATGCTCCTTCAGAGCGAAGTTTTCTCGACCTACAAGTCCCACTGCACCTTTAAGGCCATGTCCCCTCACGGAGCCCTGAGTTTTGTTTCAGCACTCTTTGAGGGTTCCATGAGTGACAAGGAGTTGTTTCGTCAGTCAGGGATTGCACCACTCTTAACGCCTGACATGGCCTTCATGGTTGACAAGGGATTCTTGGTGGATGACCTTGTACCTGGGACTGTTCATCGTCCTGCCTTCCTCTCCAAGAGGGCCCAAATGCCAGAGGTGGATGTTCTGAAGACGCAGTCCATCGCCCGTTTGAGGGTGCATGTCGAGAGGATGATCAGAAGAGTTAAAGAAAATAAACTCTTTGATACCACCATCCCTCTCTCCATTGCAGGGAGCATAAACCAACTCTTCACTGTCGCTTGTCTCCTCTCAAATTACCAAAATGGACCTCTTGTCAAGAAATGGAGATATGAAGTTTGATATTGTAGCTTAATCTTTTTCTGAGGAATTTGATAACTATTGTTCTGTTAAACATACAGAATTCATGAAATGAAATCATTTTAATTGCCTTTAATATCAAGATAATAAATATTTCTTGGCGTGCTCACAGCACACACACATTTTATTGTGTTTACTTTTTGGGAAGGCAAGGTTAATCATGGAAAACATCTGCCATTGAAAGTTAAAGATGCACAAACATTAACATAAAATAATCTCAATCATAAAACGTACCATTAAAAGTGAAAATTAAAGAACAGATCTTAGAATATTTTATCTCAATCCTGAAGCATTACACATTTCTGCAAGTAGACATAAAAATAAAACCTGTCTACTTTCTCTCTGATTATATCCAAAACATCATTGTCTCTGTAAATTCTTTGGATGAGTACATCTTCCTCAGCTGAGACTACAAAATCACACCAACTCATTCCCGTTATTAGCATCTGCCCCTGTACTTGCCAGTAGTAAGCATGCTTTTCTTTTAGCTCCAATTTGCCTGACTTCATTTTGAGATACGAGCAGTTCACATAGCTTTTAACATTTGGGCACTTCATCTCAATCAGCCCAAACTGACATGGCTCTGAAGGGTCAAAGATTAACCCGTCTGGAGACGCCCCCAGCCAAGGAGCGTCAGGGTGAATTACCAATCCACAGGGGTAGTGGTTGACCCTTTTCATTTGGCAATATTCCCAAATAGCATTTGCCTCTAATTCGAGCCCCCTCTTCATAGCTGCCGTCTGACGTGTCCCTTGCAGTATCCGGTTAGCCAGACCTTCTTCAGAGTTCTCTCCAACCTGGCAGATCTCCCTGAAACGTGACGCCGTCAATCTATGCCTCCTTAGCTGATGCCATTCAGTACATGAACTTTGTGCTCTGGTAGCACATTCAAATATGTGCACCATGTCCCAGGTGACCTCCAGACTCCTATGGTGTAGCTGTTGTGGTTCAGTACAGACAAACATGCAACTTGATGGCTGTAGGCAGTAATTCTGAAGAGGCATAGATGGACGTGGTGGGGCAGCATGGAAGGACAGATCTCTCTTTGCTGTTGCTGGTTGTTGGTAGGACAATGGACTTCCGGCTTGAACCTTGCCAAAGGCAGAGTCAACCAGGGGAATTTCACAGCTAATGCCCATGCTGCAGATCATCGGCGCCTCCGCTGTAGAAAAATCTTTATACGCCTCTGTCACCTAGGGATGTAATAATATAATGATTAGCAATATCAAACAAAATGATTATACCATACATTTTCATGGCCACAATATGTTGCGCATCATGCACAACGCCAGACACCATTACAAATAAGTTCATAATAAAGAACCCTTGTGTAAACATTTATTTTGTTTCAGTTCAATCAATTCTTTCTTCAAAAGCAGAATACTTGTTTGTATAATTGATGGGTCATAGTACATTTAATCAAAAGGAGAGGAAAAAGAAAATCATGAAATACTAGTATATTGTTTGATATGAAATCCCTACTAACCCGAAGGACAGTAAGATCAGGCAATTCCCCACTGAGGCCTTTGTAGAGTGTGCTCCTGTGTGGAACATAACACTTTCATGAGTGGAAAGTGGCATATCCACACAGGTATTTTAATTCAAACAGGCAACATATTGGAATACATCGACAATATCGAGGGAGTCAGTTGGCTGAGCGGTGAGGGAGTCGGGTTAGTAATCCGAAGGTTGCCAGTTCGATTCCCGGTCATGCCAACTGACGTTGTGTCCTTGGTCAAGGCACTTCACCCTACTTACCTGGGGGCAATGTCCCTGTACTTACTGTAAGTCGCTCTGGATAAGAGTGTCTGCTAAATGACTAAATGTAAATGTAAAATGCAATATTCAGGTTTTACCTTACACCATCTTCGGTTGCTCTACACTTTGGTTTAGCAGAAATCACAGCCATCTTATCCACAGGGCCTGGCTTTACACCCTATCAAGTTAAGCACAATACAGTTAGAAGTTAAATATAGTTAGAAAATATATCCAACAGCTCTGTAATTACAGTGCAAACTTACCAACGTTCTGGGCTTGTGCCACTGCTGTTCTCCTTCAGTACAGCTTAGCACAGGAGGGACCACTGGCACCTTCAGCTGAGAGTAATGTGCTGACTGGAACAGCAAAGCGACACAGTGGTTGCATAAAGCTGCTCCAGCAACACATGTGCAGCTGTGATGAAGCAGCTCCACAGGACTGGAATCTTTCAGTACCACCTGCATAAGTAAAATGTCATAGTAAATACTTATCTTAGCTTGGTCACTGTTTAACCATTCTTTTAGGACACAATCTTGTTTTTACAATATTTTCTATATCTAATATTCTAGAATCACAGATCAAATGTCATGTATTTCTATATGTTGGATTAGAGTATGTTGTATAATATGCCAACTGCATTAAATCAACATCCATAATCGTTTTTCTTTGAAACATGATAGCCTAATACCTTAAACACAAGATTGCATCTTAAATGAATGACAGTTGGGGGAAACTTGAATAAGAACACATTTAACAGTCAACTTTTTCTGAGATTTGTGTACTAAACATTCTCAAGAGTCTTCATGATTTTGTGATTGAATTAGAGTATCAGTTTTTGACTGGCGGATGTGTAAAGCATTATTTTAGCATTAGAAATAAATTAGATTTCCTTTATTTCAATCATTTTTTAAGACATTAATTTGCCTTCTCACATGGGAACATGATGTAGTGTCTTTCACGTGACACACCAAGTTTGGTGGTGATATTTCAAAGATTTGCTGAGATTTGATCCAACTTCCTGTTTGGTTGCTTTGTTGACGATTTTGATTGGCTGTACCGGACAAACGGTTTTGAAATTCAAAAATCTGTTGAAGAATTCAGTGAGGGTTGCTCTGACAATGATACCTGCCAATTCTGGGGAAGATTGGACAAAAATTGTAGGAGAAGTAGCAAAAAAACGTGTTTCCTAAATCTGTATTGTACAAAAAAATCCAATATGGCGGCCGTTATAGGTTATTGAGGCTTTTTTGTTCCTCATGAGAAATAAGGCATATCTAATGAATTTCAGAATTTTGGGACAAATGGGATGCGAATGGCATCACTTTGTAAATGGACAATTGGGGCTTGGCCGTAGCGCCACCTATGGATAATGGTGCGTCATTTGTGGTGTGGTAGTTACTCCTGGCCTATACTATCAATGTTTCAGGATTTTGAGAACTTTTTCTAAAATGCATTACCATCAAGATCCACAAGGGCCTTCACTTCAAGCCAAGGAATGAGTGGGGGCTTGGTCAGCCCACAATTGCCTAAAATGTTGTGTATGCGTCTCGCCAAGCTTGCGCGTGTGTCAAGGGAAAGGCTGAGTGTGTGAGAATGTGGAGCGCGCGCGCTGAGGAGCAGGGGAGACATTTCATTGGAAATTTCCTTAACAATTAGCCAAGCATGCATTTTTCAAATATTCACCAAAAATCAACTTTTCATCTTAGAGTCAACTTTTTCTGAGATTTGTGTACTAAGCATTCTCAAGAGTCTTCATGATTTTGTGATTGAATTAGAGTATCAGTTTTTGACTGGCGGATGTGTAAAGCATTATTTTAGCATTAGAAATAAATTAGATTTCCTTTATTTCAATCATTTTTTAAGATATTAATTTGCCTTTTCACATGGGAACATGATGTAGTGTCTTCCTTGTGACATACCAAGTTACGTGTTGATATCTCAAAGATTTGCTGAGATTTGACCCAACTTCCTGTTTGGTTTCTTTTATTGCTGATTTTGATTGGCTGTGCCGGACAAACGGTTTAGAAAATCAAAACGCCATGGGATAACTTTTGTGAGGCTTGGTCTGATGATCATCTCTGGTCATTTTGAAGAAGATATGACAAACATTGTAGGAGGAGTAGGCTTTCAAAGGTTTTTGATACAACCGGAAATAGCGGAAAATCTATATAACCGGAAATTGACGTCATAGGGTGCGTTGAACTCGTCTTGATCCAGGGAATCCAATGGTACCTAATTTTTGAAAATCGGTCATACGGTTCAAAAGTTGCGTGTGTAAACACAAGTCCAACTTTGACCCATTGGTGGCGCTAGAGTGGTCTGATGGGATACATGAAACTTGGTGTAGGTATAGAAGGAACTGTCCTTAATGAGTGTGCCAAATTTAACAAAAAGTTATCCAAGGGTTCTAGGGGCTGCCATTGACTCCCATGGAACTAGAATAATAATAATAATAAAACTAACAATAACAATAGGTTTCCTCCTTACGGAGGAATCCTAAATATAACTGCAAGCAGCAATGGCGGATTCCTCCAAACATTGCAAACCACTGAAAAATGTATATTCTTTACAAATTGTCACTGTAAAATTCCATGCTGCAGGCTTACCAATGGGATACCAAATCTGAAATGCAATACCATCAAGATCCACAAGGGCTTTTATTTCAAGCCAAGGAGTGAAGGGAGGGGGCTTGGTGAGCCTACCCATTCCAGAAAGCCTTGTATCTTTGTCTATCAGGGCTTGGCCTGTAGCATCACTTATGGGTGATATTGGGCCATTTGTGGTGTGGTAGTTACTCTTGGCCTATACTATCAATGTTTCAGGATTTTGAGAAATTTTTACCATTGCATACAAAATCGGAAATGCAATACCATCAAGATCCACATGGGCCTTTGCTAAAGACCAAGCAATGAGTGGGGGCTTGGTCAGCCCACAATTGCCTGAAATGTTGTGCATGCGTCTCGCCAAGCTTGCGCGTGTGTAAAGGGAAAGGCTGAGTGTGTGAGAATGTGGAGCGCGCGCGCTGAGGGTCAGGGGAGACATTTCATTGGAAATGTCCTTAACAATTAGCCAAGCATTCATTTTTCAAATATTCACCAAAATTCAACTTTTCATCTTACAGTCAACTTTTTCTGAGATTTGTGTACTAAACATTCTCAAGAGTTTTCATGAACTAAAGGCAAACAAATCAACAGTTATTGGCCAAAACACATTTTTGGTTCCTGCGGCCACGCCAATCACATGACACGATCACATGACACCAAATTGATTGGACATCCTCAGAAGAGGGTTCCGAGTCATCTTACCAAGTTTGGTGTTGATATTACAAAGATTTGCTCAGATTTGATCCAACTTCCTGTTTGGTTGCTTTGTTGACGATTTTGATTGGCTGTACCGGACAAACGGTTTTGAAATTCAAAAATCTGTTGAAGAATTCAGTGAGGGTTGCTCTGACGATGATACCTGCCAATTCTGGGGAAGATTGGACAACAATTGTAGGAGAAGTAGCAAAAAAACGTGTTTCCTAAATCTTTATTGTCCAAAAAAATCAAATATGGCGGCCGTTAGAGGTTATTGAGGCTTTTTTGTTCCTCATGAGAAATAAGTCATATCTAATGAATTTCGGAATTTTGGGACAAATGGGATGCGAATGGCATCACTTTGTAAATGGAAAATTGGGGCTTGGCCGTAGCGCCACCTATGGATAATGGTGCGTCATTTGTGGTGTGGTAGTTACTCCTGGCCTATACTATCAATGTTTCAGGATTTTGAGAACTTTTTCTAAAATGCATTACCATCAAGATCCACAAGGGCCTTCACTTCAAGCCAAGGAATGAGTGGGGGCTTGGTCAGCCCACAATTGCCTGAAATTTTGTGTATGCGTCTCGCCAAGCCCGCGCGTGTGTCAAGGGAAAGGCTGAGTGTGTGAGAATGTGGAGCGCGCGCGCTGAGGAGCAGAGGGAGACATTACATTGAAAATTTCGTTAGCAATTAGCCAAGCATGCATGTTTCAAATATTCACCAAAAATCGACTTTTCATGTTACAGTCAACTTTTCCTCAGATTTGTGTACTAAACATTCTCAAGAGTCTTCATATGAACTTGTGATTGAATCAGAGTATCAGTTTTTTACTGGCGGATGTGTAAAGCATTATTTTAGCGTTAGCGATAAATTCGATTTGCTTTATATCAACCACTTTTGGAGATATGAAATAGCCTTTGCATATGGTAACATGTTGTAGTGTCGTCCACCGATATACCAAGTTTAGTGTTGATATCTCAAAGATTTGCTGAGATTTGACCCAAGTTCCTGTTTGGTTTCTTTTATTGCTGATTTTGATTGGCTGTGCCGGACAAACGGTTTATAAAATCAAAACGCCATGGGATAACTTTTGTGAGGCTTGGTCTGAAGCTCCTCTCTGGTCATTTTGAAGAAGATATGACAAAAATTGTAGGAGGAGTAGGCTTTCAAAGGTTTTTGATACAACCGGAAATAGCGGAAAATCTATATAAACGGAAATTGACGTCATAGGGTGCGTTGAACTCGTCTTGATCCAGGGAATCCAATGGTACCTCATTTTTGAAAATCAGTTATACGGTTCAAAAGTTGCATGTGTAAACACAAGTCCAACTTTGACCCATTGGTGGCGCTAGAGTGGTCTGATGGGATACATGAAACTTGGTGTAGGTATAGAAGGAACTGTCCTTAATGAGTGTGCCAAATTTAAAAAAAAGTTATCCAAGGGTTCTAGGGGCTGCCATTGACTCCCATGGAACTAGAATAATAATAATAAATATAACTGCAAGCAGCAATGGCGGATTCCTCCAAACATTGCAAACCACTGAAAAAATGTATATTCTTTACAAATTGTCACTGTAAAATTCCATGCTGCAGACTAACCAATGGGATACCAAATCTGAAATGCAATACCATCAAGATCCACAAGGGCTTTTATTTCAAGCCAGTGAAGGGAGGGGGCTTGGTGAGCCTGCCCATTCCAGAAAGCCTTGTATCTTTGTGTATCAGGGCGTGGCCTGTAGCGTCACTTATGGGTGATATTGGGCCATTTGTGGTGTGGTAGTTACTCTTGGCCTATAATATCAATGTTTCAGGATTTTCAGAACTTTTTACCATTGCATACAAAATCGGAAATGCAATACCATCAAGATCCACATGGGCCTTTGCTAAAGACCAAGCAATGAATGGGGGCTTGGTCTGCCCACAATTGCCTGAAATGTTGTGTATGCGTCTCGCCAAGCTTGCGCGTGTGTCAAGGGAAAGGCTGAGTGTGTGAGAATGTGGAGCGCGCGCGCTGAGGAGCAGGGGAGACATTTCATTGGAAATTTCCTTAACAATTAGCCAAGCATGCATTTTTCAAATATTCACCAAAAATCAACTTTTCATCTTACAGTCAACTTTTTCTGAGATTTGTGTACTAAACATTCTCAAGAGTCTTCATGAACTTCTGATTGAATCAGAGTTTTTTGACTGGCGGATGTGTAAAGCATTATTTGAGCGTTAGAAATAAATTAGATTTCCTTTATTTCAATCATTTTTTAAGATATTAATTTGCCTTCTCACATGGGAACATGATGTAGTGTCTTTCACGTGACACACAAAGTTTGGTGTTGATATTTCAAAGATTTGCTGAGTTTTGATCCAACTTCCTGTTTGGTTGCTTTGTTGGCTATACCGGACAAACTGTTTTAAAATTCAAAAATCTGTTGAAGAATTCAGTGAGGGTTGCTCTGACGATGATACCTGCCAATTCTGGGGAAGATTGGACACAAATTGTAGGAGATGTTGCGAAAAAACGTGTTTCCTAAATCTTTATTGTACAGAAAAATCCAATATGGTGGCCGTTAAAGGTTATTGAGGCTTTTTTGTTCCTCATGAGAAATAAGGCATATCTAATGAATTTCAGAATTTTGGGACAAATGGGATGCGAATGGCATCACTTTGTAAATGGACAATTGGGGCTTGGCCGTAGCGCCACCTATGGATAATGGTGCGTCATTTGTGGTGTGGTAGTTACTCCTGGCCTATACTATCGGAAACACACTAGATCTAGTGATAACAACTGGACTAAATATCAATAATATTTCAATAACTGATCTACCCCTCTCAGACCATCATTATATACTTTTCAATGTGGAAATTATCCTAACAAAAACCAAAAAAGAATTCTTAGTCCATAGAAGATATTTAGACGATACAGCTATGATGACATTTTCTGAACAATTTGCTCTACATGAGCCGACTTACCATGATTGCTCTCTGAATGAAATGGTAGAGAACCTCAATTATGCACTATTATCTGTGTTAGACTCTGTTGCACCACTGAAAACCAAAAAGAAGTGCACAAGCAGAACCTCCCCATGGCTGAGAAATAAAAATGTTAGTGAAACGAAAAGAAAATGCCGTGCAGCAGAGAGAAAATGGAGGAAAACAAAGATCACTATCCACTACAATATCTACAAAGATACACTAACCACCTTTAACAAAACCATCCGTCTAGCAAGGAGAGAATATTTCTCCAACATTATTACAGAAAATGCCAGAAATTCCAGAGTTCTTTTCTCCACCATTGACCAGCTGCTAAACACTGTCCCTGCCCCACCTCCATCCTCAGCAGTTAAATGTGAAGAGCTTGCTTTGTTCTTCAAGAACAAAATAACTTTGATTAGAGCGAGTATTATTAATAGTGGGGTCGAAACTGACATCAGTAGATTCTGCAACATAACCATGAGCACATTTACCTGTATCACACTTAGTGAACTTTCCAAAATTGTCAGCGAATCTAACTCCACAACCTCAGATATTGATCCTATACCCACAACATTCTTTAAGCGAGTGTTTGATAGTGTCTCAGGTCCGGTGCTAGAGATTATAAACACATCCCTTAGAACTGGCGTCTTCCCAGATGCCTTCAAAACAGCTGTTGTAAAGCCCCTATTAAAGAAACCCAAATTGGATAACAGTTTACTTGCAAATTACAGACCAATATCAAACCTCCCATTTATTAGTAAAGTACTGGAAAAGATAGTTTTAGTCCAATTAAATTCTTTTCTTGAAGAAAATAACATCCTGGAAGTCTCGCAGTCAGGTTTCAGGAAATATCACAGTACTGAAACTGCTCTCACCAAAATAATTAGCGACCTCAGACTAAACTCTGATGCAAATAAAGTCTCTATCCTTATCCTGTTAGATCTCAGTGCAGCATTTGATACAATTGATCACGACATCCTAATCAATAGACTGGAAAAGCTTATTGGGTTCACGGATAGTGTATTGAACTGGCTGAAATCATATATCACAGGAAGGAAGTTTTATGTTAGTTTAGGTGACCATAGGTCCAAGAAACATCAGAACTGCTACGGGGTTGCTCAAGGAAGCTGCTTAGGTCCATTACTTTTTTCTCTTTATATGTTACCACTCGGCGACATAATCAGAGAACATAACATAGATTTCCATAGCTATGCGGATGACACACAACTATATATATCCACTGAACCCAACGATGCAACGGCCATCAATTCCATTACAAACTGCCTGTTGGCAATAAACAAATGGATGAATGATAACTTTCTTAAATTAAATGAAGACAAAACCGAAGTCCTACTATGTGGCCCCAAATCCAAAAGAGAGATGCTTATTAAGAATCTTGGAGGCTTAACCCCCTGTCTTAAACCAGAGGTGACGAGTCTCTGCGTAATCCTGGACTCAGATTTGAATTTCAACTCTCACATTAATAAAGTGACCAAAACAGCTTTCTTTCACCTGAGGAATATAGCAAAGGTACGACCATTCATAAACCAAAATGATGCAGAGAAGTTAATTCATGCTTTTATATCCAGCCGGCTGGACTACTGTAACGCACTTTTCACTGGTCTTCCCAAGAAAACCACTGAAAGACTACAGCTCATTCAAAATTCTGCAGCTAGATTATTAACCAAAACTAAAAGGAGAAAACACATTAGTCCTGTCCTAGCTACTTTACACTGGCTCCCTGTTACCTTCAGAATTGACTTTAAGGTCCTTTTTCTCACATACAAAGCTCTACACGGACAAGGACCTAGCTACATTGCTAACTCCTTTATAAACTACACACCAGCTAGAACACTGCGATCATCAAATGCAGGCCTATTAGAGGTCACCAGAAGCAGTCATAAGAAGATTGGTGATTCGGCCTTTGTCAATTACGCCCCAAAACTATGGAACAAATTACCCATAAATATTAGGGAAGCTAACACTCTAGACATTTTTAAAAGACAGCTTAAAACCTACCTTTTTACCGAAGCATTTAAGTAATTTTATCTCAAAAGGGTTTTCCTACTTTTTAAAGTTGTTTTCTCTCTTGAACAGAGATCTTATTGGGATTTTTATTATTGTTTGAATTATTTATCACTTGTATTATTGTTTTTATTGATTTTATGTAAAGCACCTTGAGCTACAATTCTTGTATGAAATGTGCTATATAAATAAAGTCTTACTTACTTACTTACTTACTATCAATGTTTCAGGATTTTGAGAACATTTTCTAAAATGCATTACCATCAAGATCCACAAGGGCCTTCACTTCAAGCCAAGGAATGAGTGGGGGCTTGGTCAGCCCACAATTGCCTGAAATGTTGTGTATGCGTCTCGCCAAGCCCGCGCGTGTGTAAAGGGAAAGGCTGAGTGTGTGAGAATGTGGAGCACGCGCGCGCTGAAGAGCAGGGGAGACATTTCATTGAAAATTTCGTTAGCAATTAGCCAAGCATGCATGTTTCAAATATTCACATAAAATCGACTTTTCATGTTACAGTCAACTTTTCCTCAGATTTGTGTACTAAACATTCTCAAGAGTCTTCATATGAACTTGTGATTGAATCAAAGTATCAGTTTTTGACCGGCGGATGTGTAAAGCATTATTTTAGCGTTAGCGATAAATTCGATTTGCTTTATATCAATCATTTTTTGAGATATGAAGTTGCCTTTGCACATGGTATCATGTTGTAGTGTCGTCCACCGATATACCAAGTTTAGTGTTGATATCTCAAAGATTTGCTGAGATTTGACCCAAGTTCCTGTTTGGTTACTTTTTTGCTGATTTTGATTGGCTGTGCCGGACAAACGGTTTAGAAAATCAAAACGCCATGGGATAACTTTTGTGAGGCTTGGTCTGAAGATCATCTCTGGTCATTTTGAAGAAGATATAACAAAAATTGTAGGAGGAGTAGGCTTTCAAAGGTTTTTGATACAACCGGAAATAGCGGAAAATCTATATAACCGGAAATTGACGTCATAGGGTGCGTTGAACTCGTCTTGATCCAGGGAATCCAATGGTACCTCATTTTTGAAAATCAGTCATACGGTTCAAAAGTTGCGTGTGTAAACACAAGTCCAACTTTGACCCATTGGTGGCGCTAGAGTGGTCTGATGGGATACATGAAACTTGGTGTAGGTATAGAAGGAACTGTCCTTAATGAGTGTGCCAAATTTAACAAAAAGTTATCCAAGGGTTCTAGGGGCTGCCATTGACTCCCATGGAACTAGAATAATAATAATAATAATAATAAATATAACTGCAAGCAGCAATGGCGGATTCCTCCAAACATTGCAAACCACTGAAAAATTTATATTCTTCACAAATTGTCACTGTAAAAATCCATGCTGCAGACTTACCAATGGGATACCAAATCTGAAATGCAATACCATCAAGATCCACAAGGGCTTTTATTTCAAGCCAAGGAGTGAAGGGAGGGGGCTTGGTGAGCCTACCCATTCCAGAAAGCCTTGTATCTTTGTGTACCAGGGCGTGGCCTGTAGCGTCACTTATGGGTGATATTGGGCCATTTGTGGTGTGGTAGTTACTCTTGGCCTATACTATCAATGTTTCAGGATTTTGAGAACTTTTTACCATTGCATACAAAATCGGAAATGCAATACCATCAAGATCCACATGGTCCTTTGCTAAAGACCAAGCAATGAGTGGGGCTTGGTCAGCCCACAATTGCCTGAAATGTTGTGTATGCGTCTCGCCAAGCTTGTGCGTGTGTCAAGGGAAAGGCTGAGTGTGTGAGAATGTGGAGCGCGCGTGCTGAGGAGCAGGGGAGACATTTCATTGGAAATTTCCTTAACAATTAGCCAAGCATGCATTTTTCAAATATTCACCTAAATTCAACTTTTCATCTTACAGTCAACTTTTTCTGAGATTTGTGTACTAAACATTCTCAAAAGTCTTCATGAACTTGTGATTGAATCAGAGTTTTTTGACTGGCGGATGTGTAAAGCATTATTTTAGCGTTAGAAATAAATTTGATTTCCTTCATTTCAATCATTTTTGAAGATATTAATTTGCCTTCCTACATGGGAACATGACGTAGTGTCTTTCACGTGACACACCAAGTTTGGTGTTGATATTTCAAAGATTTGCTGAGATTTGATCCAACTTCCTGTTTGGTTGCTTTGTTGACGATTTTGATTGGCTGTACCGGACAAACGGTTTTGAAATTCAAAAATCTGTTAAAGAATTCAGTGAGGGTTGCTCTGACGATGATACCTGCCAATTCTGGGGAAGATTGGACAAGAATTGTAGGAGAAGTAGCAAAAAAACGTGTTTCCTAAATCTTTATTGTACAAAAACATCCAATATGGCGGCCGTTATAGGTTATTGAGGCTTTTTTGTTCCTCATGAGAAATAAGGCATATCTAATGAATTTCAGAATTTTGGGACAAATGGGATGCGAATGGCATCACTTTGTAAATGGAAAATTGGGGCTTGGCCGTAGCGCCACCTATGGATAATGGTGCGTCATTTGTGGTGTGGTAGTTACTCCTGGCCTATACTATCAATGTTTCAGGATTTTGAGAACTTTTTCTAAAATGCATTACCATCAAGATCCACAAGGGCCTTCACTTCAAGCCAAGGAATGAGTGGGGGCTTGGTCAGCCCACAATTGCCTGAAATGTTGTGTATGCGTCTCGCCAAGCCCGCGCGTGTGTCAAGGGAAAGGCTGAGTGTGTGAGAATGTGGAGCACGCGCGCGCTGAAGAGCAGGGGAGACATTTCATTGAAAATTTCGTTAGCAATTAGCCAAGCATGCATGTTTCAAATATTCACATAAAATCGACTTTTCATGTTACAGTCAACTTTTCCTCAGATTTGTGTACTAAACATTCTCAAGAGTCTTCATATGAACTTGTGATTGAATCAAAGTATCAGTTTTTGACCGGCGGATGTGTAAAGCATTATTTTAGCGTTAGCGATAAATTCGATTTGCTTTATATCAATCATCTTTTGAGATATGAAGTTGCCTTTGCACATGGTAACATGTTGTAGTGTCGTCCACCGATATACCAAGTTTAGTGTTGATATCTCAAAGATTTGCTGAGATTTGACCCAAGTTCCTGTTTGGTTACTTTTTTGCTGATTTTGATTGGTTGTGCCGGACAAACGGTTTAGAAAATCAAAACGCCATGGGATAACTTTTGTGAGGCTTGGTCTGAAGATCATCTATGGTCATTTTGAAGAAGATATGACAATAATTGTAGGAGGAGTAGGCTTTCAAAGGTTTTTGATACAACCGGAAATAGCGGAAAATCTATACAACCGGAAATTGACGTCATAGGGTGCGTTGAACTCGTCTTCATCCAGGGAATCCAATGGTACCTCATTTATGTAAATCAGTCATACGGTTCAAAAGTTGCGTGTGTAAACACAAGTCCAACTTTGACCCATTGGTGGCGCTAGAGTGGTCTGATGGGATACATGAAACTTGGTGTAGGTATAGAAGGAACTGTCCTTAATGAGTGTGCCAAATTTAACAAAAAGTTATCCAAGGGTTCTAGGGGCTGCCATTGACTCCCATGGAACTAGAATAATAATAATAATAATAATAATAATAAAACTAACAATAACAATAGGTTTCCTCCTTACGGAGGAATCCTAAATATAACTGCAAGCAGCAATGGCGGATTCCTCCAAACATTGCAAACCACTGAAAAATGTATATTCTTTACAAATAGTCACTGTAAAATTCCATGCCGCAGACTTACCAATGGGATACCAAATATGAAATGCAATACCATCAAGATCCACAAGGGCTTTTATTTAAAGCCAAGGAGTGAAGGGAGGGGGCTTGGTTGAGCCTACCCATTCCAGAAAGCCTTGTATCTTTGTGTATCAGGGCGTGGCCTGTAGCGTCACTTATGGGTGATATTGGGCCATTTGTGGTGTGGTAGTTACTCTTGGCCTATACTATAAATGTTTCAGGATTTTGAGAACTTTTACCATTGCATACAAAATCGGAAATGCAATACCATCAAGATCCACATGGGCCTTTGCTAAAGACCAAGCAATGAGTGGGGGCTTGGTCAGCCCACAATTGCCTGAAATGTTGTGTATGCGTCTCGTCAAGCTTGCGCGTGTGTCAAGGGAAAGGCTGAGTGTGTGAGAATGTGTAGCGCGCGCGCTGAGGAGCAGAGGGAGACGTTTCATTGGAAATTTCCTTAACAATTAGCCAAGCATGCATTTTTCAAATATTCACCAAAATTCAACTTTTCATCTTACAGTCAACTTTTTCTGAGATTTGTGTACTAAACATTCTCAAGAGTTTTCATGAACTAAAGGCAAACAAATCAACAGTTATTGGCCAAAAAACATTTTTGGTTCCTGCGGCCACGCCGATCACATGACACGATCACATGACACCAAATTGATTGGACATCCTCAGAAGACGGTTCCGAGTCATCTTACCAAGTTTGGTGTTGATATTTCAAAGATTTGCTGAGATTTGATCCAACTTCCTGTTTGGTTGCTTTGTTGACGATTTTGATTGGCTGTACCGGACAAACGGTTTTGAAATTCAAAAATCTGTTAAAGAATTCAGTGAGGGTTGCTCTGACGATGATACCTGCCAATTCTGGGGAAGATTGGACAAGAATTGTAGGAGAAGTAGCAAAAAAACGTGTTTCCTAAATCTTTATTGTACAAAAACATCCAATATGGCGGCCGTTATAGGTTATTGAGGCTTTTTTGTTCCTCATGAGAAATAAGGCATATCTAATGAATTTCAGAATTTTGGGACAAATGGGATGCGAATGGCATCACTTTGTAAATGGAAAATTGGGGCTTGGCCGTAGCGCCACCTATGGATAATGGTGCGTCATTTGTGGTGTGGTAGTTACTCCTGGCCTATACTATCAATGTTTCAGGATTTTGAGAACTTTTTCTAAAATGCATTACCATCAAGATCCACAAGGGCCTTCACTTCAAGCCAAGGAATGAGTGGGGGCTTGGTCAGCCCACAATTGCCTGAAATGTTGTGTATGCGTCTCGCCAAGCCCGCGCGTGTGTCAAGGGAAAGGCTGAGTGTGTGAGAATGTGGAGCACGCGCGCGCTGAAGAGCAGGGGAGACATTTCATTGAAAATTTCGTTAGCAATTAGCCAAGCATGCATGTTTCAAATATTCACATAAAATCGACTTTTCATGTTACAGTCAACTTTTCCTCAGATTTGTGTACTAAACATTCTCAAGAGTCTTCATATGAACTTGTGATTGAATCAAAGTATCAGTTTTTGACCGGCGGATGTGTAAAGCATTATTTTAGCGTTAGCGATAAATTCGATTTGCTTTATATCAATCATCTTTTGAGATATGAAGTTGCCTTTGCACATGGTAACATGTTGTAGTGTCGTCCACCGATATACCAAGTTTAGTGTTGATATCTCAAAGATTTGCTGAGATTTGACCCAAGTTCCTGTTTGGTTACTTTTTTGCTGATTTTGATTGGTTGTGCCGGACAAACGGTTTAGAAAATCAAAACGCCATGGGATAACTTTTGTGAGGCTTGGTCTGAAGATCATCTATGGTCATTTTGAAGAAGATATGACAATAATTGTAGGAGGAGTAGGCTTTCAAAGGTTTTTGATACAACCGGAAATAGCGGAAAATCTATACAACCGGAAATTGACGTCATAGGGTGCGTTGAACTCGTCTTCATCCAGGGAATCCAATGGTACCTCATTTTTGTAAATCAGTCATACGGTTCAAAAGTTGCGTGTGTAAACACAAGTCCAACTTTGACCCATTGGTGGCGCTAGAGTGGTCTGATGGGATACATGAAACTTGGTGTAGGTATAGAAGGAACTGTCCTTAATGAGTGTGCCAAATTTAACAAAAAGTTATCCAAGGGTTCTAGGGGCTGCCATTGACTCCCATGGAACTAGAATAATAATAATAATAATAATAATAATAATAATAAAACTAACAATAACAATAGGTTTCCTCCTTACGGAGGAATCCTAAAAAACTAACAATAACAATAGGTTTCCTCCTTACGGAGGAATCCTAATAATAATAATAATAAAACTAACAATAACAATAGGTTTCCTCCTTACGGAGGAACCCTAAATATAGCTGCAAGCAGCAATGGCGGATTCCTCCTAAGATTGCGAACCATTGAAAAATGTATATTCTTCACAAATTGTCACTGTATAGAAAAATCCATGCTGTAGACTTACCAATGGGATACCAAATCTGAAATGCAATACCATCAAGATCCACAAGGGCTTTTATTTCAAGCCAAGGAGTGAAGGGAGGGGGCTTGGTGAGCTAGACCCCGAAGCCATTTGTTTTGAGAATAATGGCTGGCTGATGAAGTTATTGGCTGGCTAGCCAGCTCAGCCAAAACCTAAATGGCTGCTGCAGCCGCCAAAATGTTAATAGCTACAAATGCCTGAAGCTGCCACTTCATGTCTACAGATGTTTATGTTATACTGATTTACTAGATCTCAATATTTCCAAGTTTTAAAAGAGTACAAAAATATCGACAAAACCCTAGTCCTGACAAAACGGCATTCTTACTTCCAAAAACGGAAGATCTAACAAACGTCTGAGTATGCAACATAGAAATTAAGAAAGTATGTGAGAACAACACAATTACCTTTTCTAGTTGTTTCCGCCATTTCAGCTCAGCGTGAGAGAAAAACGCATTGCTTCTTTTACTGTCTATGTCTATGATCATCACTATCGGAAAACGCACAATTTTAATTGGTCATCAATTCACTGTGAGTCCTGTGTATCATAGCAACGAGCACAAGACTGTGGCGAATCCGGTGTGCAAAATTGATTTAGTTTATCATTGATTTTTTGTGTGTGTATGTCTCTATGTGATAGATATAATTATTGTTTGACGCAAATAATTTCATCTTGCTAAGCCAAAAAATATCAGATGGTGGCTCAATTTGGCTTACAAAATATTAGCTGGCTTTGGCTGAAACTCAAATGGCACCGCTTGGTGGCACTTGGCGTCGGCTTCAGGGTCTATGGTGAGCCTACCCATTCCAGAAAGCCTTGTATCTTTGTGCATCAGGGTGTGGCCTGTAGCGTCAACTATTGGTGATATTGGGCCATTTGTGGTGTGGTAGTTACTCTTGGCCTATACTATCAATGTTTTAGGGTTTTGAGAACTTTTTACCATTGCATACAAAATCGGAAATGCAATACCATCAAGATCCACATGGGCCTTTGCTAAAGACCAAGCAATGAGTGGGGGCTTGGTCAGCCCACAATTGCCTGAAATGTTGTGTATGCGTCTCGCTAAGCTTGCGCGTGTGTCAAGGGAAAGGCTGAGTGTGTGAGAATGTGGAGCGCGCGCACTGAGGAGCAGGGGAGACATTTAATTAGAAATTTCCTTAACAATTAGCCAAGCATGCATTTTTCAAATATTCACCAAAATTCAACTTTTCACCTTACAGTCAACTTTTTCTGAGATTTGTGTACTAAACATTCTCAAGAGTCTTCATGAACTTGTGATTGTATCAGAGTATCAGTTTTGCACCGGGGAATGTGTAAAGCATTATTTTAGCGTTAGAAATAAATTAGATTTCCTTTATTTCAATCATTTTTGAAGATATTAATTTGCCTTCTCACATGGGAACATGATGTAGTGTCTTTCACGTGACACACCAAGTTTGGTGGTGATATTTCAAAGATTTGCTGAGATTTGATCCAACTTCCTGTTTGGTTGCTTTGTTGACGATTTTGATTGGCTGTACCGGACAAACGCTTTTGAAATTCAAAAATCTGTTGAAGAATTCAGTGAGGGTTGCTCTGACGATGATACCTGCCAAATCTGGGGAAGATTGGACAAAAATTGTAGGAGAAGTAGCAAAAAAACGTGTTTCCTAAATCTTTATTGTACAAAAAAATCCAATATGGCGGCCGTTATAGGTTATTGAGGCTTTTTTGTTCCTCATGAGACACAAGGTATATCTAATGAATTTCAGAATTTTGGGACAAATGGGATGCGAATGGCATCACTTTGTAAATGGAAAATTGGGGCTTGGCCGTAGCGCCACCTATGGATAATGGTGCGTCATTTGTGGTGTGGTAGTTACTCCTGGCCTATACTATCAATGTTTCAGGATTTTGAGAACTTTTTCTAAAATGCATTACTATCAAGATCCACAAGGGCCTTCACTTCAAGCCAAGGAATGAGTGGGGGCTTGGTCAGTCCACAATTTCCTGAAATGTTGTGTATGCGTCTCGCCAAGCCCGCGCGTGTGTCAAGGGACAGGCTGAGTGTGTGAGAATGTGGAGCACGCGCGCGCTGAAGAGCAGGGGAGACATTTCATTGAAAATTTCGTTAGCAATTTGAAAAGCATGCATGTTTCAAATATTCACCACAAATCGACTTTTCATGTTACAGTCAACTTTTCCTCAGATTTGTGTACTAAACATTCTCAAGAGTCTTCATATGAACTTGTGATTGAATCAAAGTATCAGTTTTTGACCGGCGGATGTGTAAAGCATTATTTTAGCGTTAGCGATAAATTCGATTTGCTTTATATCAATCATTTTTTGAGATATGAAGTTGCCTTTGCACATGGTAACATGTTGTAGTGTCGTCCACCGATATACCAAGTTTAGTGTTGATATCTCAAAGATTTGCTGAGATTTGACCCAAGTTCCTGTTTGGTTACTTTTTTGCTGATTTTGATTGGCTGTGCCGGACAAACGGTTTAGAAAATCAAAACGCCATGGGATAACTTTTGTGAGGCTTGGTCTGAAGATCATCTCTGGTCATTTTGAAGAAGATATGACAAAAATTGTAGGAGGAGTAGGCTTTCAAAGGTTTTTGATACAACCGGAAATAGCGGAAAATCTATATAACCGGAAATTTACGTCATAGGGTGCGTTGAACTCGTCTTGATCCAGGGAATCCAATGGTACCTAATTTTTGAAAATAAGGCATACGGTTCAAAAGTTGCGTGTGTAAACACAAGTCCAACTTTGACCCATTGGTGGCGCTAGAGTGGTCTGATGGGATACATGAAACTTGGTGTAGGTATAGAAGGAACTGTCCTTAATGAGTGTGCCAAATTTAACAAAAAGTTATCCAAGGGTTCTAGGGGCTGCCATTGACTCCCATGGAACTAGAATAATAATAATAATAATAATAATAAAACTAACAATAACAATAGGTTTCCTCCTTACGGAGGAATCCTAATAATAATAAAACTAACAATAACAATAGGTTTCCTCCTTACGGAGGAACCCTAAATATAGCTGCAAGCAGCAATGGCGGATTCCTCCTAAGATTGCGAACCATTGAAAAATGTATATTCTTCACAAATTGTCACTGTATAGAAAAATCCATGCTGTAGACTTACCAATGGGATACCAAATCTGAAATGCAATACCATCAAGATCCACAAGGGCTTTTATTTCAAGCCAAGGAGTGAAGGGAGGGGGCTTGGTGAGCTAGACCCCGAAGCCATTTGTTTTGAGAATAATGGCTGGCTGATGAAGTTATTGGCTGGCTAGCCAGCTCAGCCAAAACCTAAATGGCTGCTGCAGCCGCCAAAATGTTAATAGCTACAAATGCCTGAAGCTGCCACTTCATGTCTACAGATGTTTATGTTATACTGATTTACTAGATCTCAATATTTCCAAGTTTTAAAAGAGTACAAAAATATCGACAAAACCCTAGTCCTGACAAAACGGCATTCTTACTTCCAAAAACGGAAGATCTAACAAACGTCTGAGTATGCAACATAGAAATTAAGAAAGTATGTGAGAACAACACAATTACCTTTTCTAGTTGTTTCCGCCATTTCAGCTCAGCGTGAGAGAAAAACGCATTGCTTCTTTTACTGTCTATGTCTATGATCATCACTATCGGAAAACGCACAATTTTAATTGGTCATCAATTCACTGTGAGTCCTGTGTATCATAGCAACGAGCACAAGACTGTGGCGAATCCGGTGTGCAAAATTGATTTAGTTTATCATTGATTTTTTGTGTGTGTATGTCTCTATGTGATAGATATAATTATTGTTTGACGCAAATAATTTCATCTTGCTAAGCCAAAAAATATCAGATGGTGGCTCAATTTGGCTTACAAAATATTAGCTGGCTTTGGCTGAAACTCAAATGGCACCGCTTGGTGGCACTTGGCGTCGGCTTCAGGGTCTATGGTGAGCCTACCCATTCCAGAAAGCCTTGTATCTTTGTGCATCAGGGTGTGGCCTGTAGCGTCAACTATTGGTGATATTGGGCCATTTGTGGTGTGGTAGTTACTCTTGGCCTATACTATCAATGTTTTAGGGTTTTGAGAACTTTTTACCATTGCATACAAAATCGGAAATGCAATACCATCAAGATCCACATGGGCCTTTGCTAAAGACCAAGCAATGAGTGGGGGCTTGGTCAGCCCACAATTGCCTGAAATGTTGTGTATGCGTCTCGCTAAGCTTGCGCGTGTGTCAAGGGAAAGGCTGAGTGTGTGAGAATGTGGAGCGCGCGCACTGAGGAGCAGGGGAGACATTTAATTAGAAATTTCCTTAACAATTAGCCAAGCATGCATTTTTCAAATATTCACCAAAATTCAACTTTTCACCTTACAGTCAACTTTTTCTGAGATTTGTGTACTAAACATTCTCAAGAGTCTTCATGAACTTGTGATTGTATCAGAGTATCAGTTTTGCACCGGGGAATGTGTAAAGCATTATTTTAGCGTTAGAAATAAATTAGATTTCCTTTATTTCAATCATTTTTGAAGATATTAATTTGCCTTCTCACATGGGAACATGATGTAGTGTCTTTCACGTGACACACCAAGTTTGGTGGTGATATTTCAAAGATTTGCTGAGATTTGATCCAACTTCCTGTTTGGTTGCTTTGTTGACGATTTTGATTGGCTGTACCGGACAAACGGTTTTGAAATTCAAAAATCTGTTGAAGAATTCAGTGAGGGTTGCTCTGACGATGATACCTGCCAAATCTGGGGAAGATTGGACAAAAATTGTAGGAGAAGTAGCAAAAAAACGTGTTTCCTAAATCTTTATTGTACAAAAAAATCCAATATGGCGGCCGTTATAGGTTATTGAGGCTTTTTTGTTCCTCATGAGACACAAGGTATATCTAATGAATTTCAGAATTTTGGGACAAATGGGATGCGAATGGCATCACTTTGTAAATGGAAAATTGGGGCTTGGCCGTAGCGCCACCTATGGATAATGGTGCGTCATTTGTGGTGTGGTAGTTACTCCTGGCCTATACTATCAATGTTTCAGGATTTTGAGAACTTTTTCTAAAATGCATTACTATCAAGATCCACAAGGGCCTTCACTTCAAGCCAAGGAATGAGTGGGGGCTTGGTCAGTCCACAATTTCCTGAAATGTTGTGTATGCGTCTCGCCAAGCCCGCGCGTGTGTCAAGGGACAGGCTGAGTGTGTGAGAATGTGGAGCACGCGCGCGCTGAAGAGCAGGGGAGACATTTCATTGAAAATTTCGTTAGCAATTTGAAAAGCATGCATGTTTCAAATATTCACCACAAATCGACTTTTCATGTTACAGTCAACTTTTCCTCAGATTTGTGTACTAAACATTCTCAAGAGTCTTCATATGAACTTGTGATTGAATCAAAGTATCAGTTTTTGACCGGCGGATGTGTAAAGCATTATTTTAGCGTTAGCGATAAATTCGATTTGCTTTATATCAATCATTTTTTGAGATATGAAGTTGCCTTTGCACATGGTAACATGTTGTAGTGTCGTCCACCGATATACCAAGTTTAGTGTTGATATCTCAAAGATTTGCTGAGATTTGACCCAAGTTCCTGTTTGGTTACTTTTTTGCTGATTTTGATTGGCTGTGCCGGACAAACGGTTTAGAAAATCAAAACGCCATGGGATAACTTTTGTGAGGCTTGGTCTGAAGATCATCTCTGGTCATTTTGAAGAAGATATGACAAAAATTGTAGGAGGAGTAGGCTTTCAAAGGTTTTTGATACAACCGGAAATAGCGGAAAATCTATATAACCGGAAATTTACGTCATAGGGTGCGTTGAACTCGTCTTGATCCAGGGAATCCAATGGTACCTAATTTTTGAAAATAAGGCATACGGTTCAAAAGTTGCGTGTGTAAACACAAGTCCAACTTTGACCCATTGGTGGCGCTAGAGTGGTCTGATGGGATACATGAAACTTGGTGTAGGTATAGAAGGAACTGTCCTTAATGAGTGTGCCAAATTTCACAAAAAGTTATCCAAGGGTTCTAGGGGCTGCCATTGACTCCCATGGAACTAGAATAATAATAATAATAATAAATATAACTGCAAGCAGCAATGGCGGATTCCTCCAAACATTGCAAACCACTGAAAAATGTATATTCTTTACAAATTGTCACTGTAAAATTCCATGCTGCAGACTTACCAATGGGATACCAAATCTGAAATGCAATACCATCAAGATCCACAAGGGCTTTTATTTCAAGCCAAGGAGTGAAGGGAGAGGGCTTGGTGAGCCTACCCATTCCAGAAAGCCTTGTATCTTTGTGTATCAGGGCGTGGCCTGTAGCGTCACTTATGGGTGATATTGGGCCATTTGTGGTGTGGTAGTTACTCTTGGCCTATACTATCAATGTTTCAGGATTTTGAGAACTTTTTACCATTGTATACAAAATCGGAAATGCAATACCATCAAGATCCACATGGGCCTTTGCTAAAGACCAAGCAATGAGTGGGGGCTTGGTCAGCCCACAATTGCCTGAAATGTTGTGTATGCGTCTCGCCAAGCTTGCGCGTGTGTCAAGGGAAAGGCTGAGTGTGTGAGAATGTGGAGCACGCGCGCGCTGAGGAGCTGTACCAGACAAACGGTTGTGAAAATAAAAAATCTGTTCAATACATGAGTGAGGGTTGCTCTGACGATGATGTGTGCCAATTCTGGGGAAGATTGCACCAGAATTGAAGGAGGAGTAGCGAAAAAACGTGTTTCCTTAATCTTTATTGTACAGAAAAATCCAATATGGCGCCCGTTATAGGTTCTTGAGGCTTTTTTGTTCCTCATGAGAAATAAGGCATATCTAATGAATTTCAGAATTTTGGGACAAATGGGATGCAAATGGCATCACTTTGAATATAGGCAAATTGGGGCATGGCTGTAGAGGTTTAAAAAGCTACCTCTGCCTAAACTGACATGCACCAACTCAGAGTATTGCGTTTCAATAACCTCCTCATTGCATTCACTCTTATTCCCATAGCTATTGTGGTAGCAAACAAGCATAACTACGTGTGGCCTACACATCAAACAAAATTTCTAGTCAATTGGAGTCATGGTTCATAAGAAGATATTTGTACGTTTTCAAAATGTTCACCGTACATGGTGGACTGTATGGGTCACCACTGTATAGTTTCCCATTATAAATAAGTCATGTATAGTTTCCGACGTTTTAGAATGATGGTGTGGAAATGCCATCACTTTGAAAATGGACAATTGGGGCGTGGCCGTAGCGCCACCTATGGGTAATGGTGGGTCATTTGTGGTGTGGTAGTTTCTCATGGCCTATACTATCAATGTTTCAGGATTTTGAGAACTTTTTACCATTGCATACAAAATCGGAAATGCAATACCATCAAGATCCACATGGGCCTTTGCTAAAGACCAAGCTATGAGTGGGGGCTTGGTCAGCCCACAATTGCCTGAAATGTTGTGTATGCGTCTCGTCAAGCTTGCGCGTGTGTCAAGGGAAAGGCTGAGTGTGTGAGAATGTGGAGCGCGCGCGCTGAGGTGCAGGGGAGACATTTCATTGGAAATTTCCTTAACAATTAGCCAAGCATGCATTTTTTTAATATTCACCAAAAATCAACTTTTCATTTTACAGTCAACTTTTTCTGAGATTTGTGTACTAAACATTCTCAAGAGTCTTCATGAACTTGTGATTGAATCAGAGTATCAGTTTTTGACTGGCGGATGTGTAAAGCATTATTTTAGCGTTAGAAATAAAAAATATTTCCTTTATTTCAATAATTTTTTAAGATATTAATTTGCCTTCTCACATGGGAACATGATGTAGTGTCTTTCACGTGACACACCAAGTTTGGTGGTGATATTTCAAAGATTTGCTGAGATTTGATCAAACTTCCTGTTTGGTTGCTTTGTTGACGATTTTGATTGGCTGTACCGGACAAACGGTTTTGAAATTCAAAAATCTGTTGAAGAATTCAGTGAGGGTTGCTCTGACGATGATACCTGCCAATTCTGGGGAAGATTGGACAAAAATTGTAGGAGAAGTAGCAAAAAAAACGTGTTTCCTAAATCTTTATTGTCCAAAAAAATCCAATATGGCGGCCGTTATAGGTTATTGAGGCTTTTTTGTTCCTCATGAGAAATAAGGCATTTCAGAATTTTGGGACAAATGGGATGCGAATGGCATCACTTTGTAAGTGGAAAATTGGGGCTTGGCCGTAGCGCCACCTATGGATAATGGTGCATCATTTGTGGTGTGGTAGTTACTCCTGGCCTATACTATCAATGTTTCAGGATTTTGAGAACTTTTTCTAAAATGCATTACCATCAAGATCCACAAGGGCCTTCACTTCAAGCCAAGGAATGAGTGGGGGCTTGGTCAGCCCACAATTGCCTGAAATGTTGTGTATGCGTCTCGCCAAGCCCGCGTGTGTGTCAAGGGAAAGGCTGAGTGTGTGAGAATGTGGAGCACGCGCGCGCTGAAGAGCAGGGGAGACATTGCATTGAAAATTTCGTCATCAATTAGCCAAGCATGCATGTTTCAAATATTCACCACAAATCGACTTTTCATGTTACAGTCAACTTTTCCTCATATTTGTGTACTAAACATTCTCAAGAATCTTCATATGAACTTGTGATTGAATCAAAGTATCAGTTTTTGACCGGCGGATGTGTAAAGCATTATTTTAGCGTTAGCGATAAATTCGATTTGCTTTATATCAATCATTTTTTGAGATATGAAGTTGCCTTTGCACATGGTAACATGTTGTAGTGTCGTCCACCGATATACCAAGTTTAGTGTTGATATCTCAAAGATTTGCTGAGATTTGACCCAAGTTCCTGTTTGGTTACTTTTTTGCTGATTTTGATTGGCTGTGCCGGACAAACGGTTTAGAAAATCAAAACGCCATGGGATAACTTTTGTGAGGCTTGGTCTGAAAATCATCTCTGGTCATTTTGAAGAAGATATGACAAAAATTGTAGGAGGAGTAGGCTTTCAAAGGTTTTTGATACAACCGGAAATAGCGGAAAATCTATACAACCGGAAATTGACGTCATAGGGTGCGTTGAACTCGTCTTGATCCAGGGAATCCAATGGTACCTCATTTTTGAAAATCAGTCATACGGTTCAAAAGTTGCGTGTGTAAAC
Source organism: Osmerus mordax (assembly GCF_038355195.1). Taxonomy (NCBI): domain Eukaryota; kingdom Metazoa; phylum Chordata; class Actinopteri; order Osmeriformes; family Osmeridae; genus Osmerus; species Osmerus mordax. Next base: position 13,603,533 of record NC_090053.1, read on the forward strand.
ACAAGTCCAACTTTGACCCATTGGTGGCGCTAGAGTGGTCTGATGGGATACATGAAACTTGGTGTAGGTATAGAAGGAACTGTCCTTAATGAGTGTGCCAAATTTAACAAAAAGTTATCCAAGGGTTCTAGGGGCTGCCATTGACTCCCATGGAACTAGAATAATAATAATAAATATAGCTGCAAGCAGCAATGGCGGATTCCTCCAAAACATTGCGAACCATTGAAAAATGTATTTTCTTCACAAATTGTCACTGTATAGAAACATCAATGCTGTAGACTTACCAATGGGATACCAAATCTGAAATGCAATACCATCAAGATCCACAAGGGCTTTTATTTCAAGCCAAGGAGTAAAGGGAGGGGGCTTGGTGAGCCTACCCATTCCAGAAAGCCTTGTATCTTTGTGTATCAGGGCGTGGCCTGTAGCGTCACTTATGGGTGATATTGGGCCATTTGTGGTGTGGTAGTTACTCTTGGCCTATACTATCAATCTTTCAGGATTTTGAGAACTTTTTACCATTGCATACAAAATCGGAAATGCAATACCACCAAGATCCACATGGGCCTTTGCTAAAGACCAAGCAATGAGTGGGGGCTTGGTCAGCCCACAATTGCCTGAAATGTTGTGTATGCGTCTCGCCAAGCTTGCGCGTGTGTCAAGGGAAAGGCTGAGTGTGTGAGAATGTGGAGTGCGCGTGCTGAGGATCAGGGGAGACATTTCATTCGAAATGTCCTTAACAATTAGCCAAGCATGCATTTTTCAAATATTCACAAAAATTCAACTTTTCATCTTACAGTCAACTTTGTGTAAAGCATTATTTTAGCGTTAGAAATAAATTAGATTTACTTTATTTCAATCATTTTTTAAGATATTAATTTGCCTTCTCACATGGGAACATGAGGTAGTGTCTTTCACGTGACACACCAAGTTTGGTGGTGATATTTCAAAGATTTGCTGAGATTTGATCCAACTTCCTGTTTGGTTGCTTTGTTGACGATTTTGATTGGCTGTACCGGACAAACGGTTTTGAAATTCAAAAATCTGTTGAAGAATTCAGTGAGGGTTGCTCTGACAATGATACCTGCCAATTCTGGGGAAGATTGGACAAAAATTGTAGGAGAAGTAGCAAAAAAACTTGTTTCCTAAATCTTTATTGTACAAAAAAATCCAATATGACGGCCGTTATAGGTTATTGAGGCTTTTTTGTTCCTCATGAGACATAAGGTATATCTAATGAATTTCAGAATTTTGGGACAAATGGGATGCGAATGGCATCACTTTGTAAATGGAAAATTGGGGCTTGGCCGTAGCGCCACCTATGGATAATGGTGCGTCATTTGTGGTGTGGTAGTTACTCCTGGCCTATACTATCAATGTTTCAGGATTTTGAGAACTTTTTCTAAAATGCATTACCATCAAGATCCACAAGGGCCTTCACTTCAAGCCAAGGAATGAGTGGGGGCTTGGTCAGCCCACAATTGCCTGAAATGTTGTGTATGCGTCTCGCCAAGCCCGCGCGTGTGTCAAGGGAAAGGCTGAGTGTGTGAGAATGTGGAGCACGCGCGCGCTGAAGAGCAGGTGAGACATTTCATTGGAAATTTCCTTAACAATTAGCCAAGCATGCATTTTTCAAATATTCACCTAAATTCAACTTTTCATGTTACAGTCAACTTTTTCTGAGATTTGTGTACTAAACATTCTCAAGAGTCTTCATGAACTTGTTATTGAATCAGAGTTTTTTGACTGGCGGATGTGTAAAGCATTATTTTTGCGTTAGAAATAAATTAGATTTACTTTATTTCAATCATTTTTTGAGATATGAAGTTGCCTTTGCACATGGTAACATGTTGTAGTGTCGTCCACCGATATACCAAGTTTAGTGTTGATATCTCAAAGATTTGCTGAGATTTGACCCAAGTTCCTGTTTGGTTACTTTTTTGCTGATTTTGATTGGCTGTGCCGGACAAACGGTTTTGAAATTCAAAAATCTGTTGAAGAATTCAGTGAGGGTTGCTCTGACGATGATACCTGCCAATTCTGGGGAAGATTGGACAAAAATTGTAGGAGAAGTAGCAAAAAAACGTTTTTCCTAAATCTTTATTGTACAAAAAAATCCAATATGGCGGCCGTTATAGGTTATTGAGGCTTTTTTGTTCCTCATGAGACATAAGGTATATCTAATGAATTTCAGAATTTTGGGACAAATGGGATGCGAATGGCATCACTTTGTAAATGGAAAATTGGGGCTTGGCCGTAGCGCCACCTATGGATAATGGTGCGTCATTTGTGGTGTGGTAGTTACTCCTGGCCTATACTATCAATGTTTCAGGATTTTGAGAACATTTTCTAAAATGCATTACCATCAAGATCCACAAGGGCCTTCACTTCAAGCCAAGGAATGAGTGGGGGCTTGGTCAGCCCACAATTGCCTGAAATGTTGTGTATGCGTCTCGCCAAGCCCGCGCGTGTGTCAAGGGAAAGGCTGAGTGTGTGAGAATGTGGAGCACGCGCGCGCTGAAGAGCAGGGGAGACATTTCATTGAAAATTTCGTTAGCAATTAGCCAAGCATGCATGTTTCAAATATTCACATAAAATCGACTTTTCATGTTACAGTCAACTTTTCCTCAGATTTTTGTACTAAACATTCTCAAGAGTCTTCATATGAACTTGTGATTGAATCAAAGTATCAGTTTTTGACCGGCGGATGTGTAAAGCATTATTTTAGCGTTAGCGATAAATTCGATTTGCTTTATATCAATAATTTTTTGAGATATGAAGTTGCCTTTGCACATGGTAACATGTTGTAGTGTCGTCCACCGATATACCAAGTTTAGTGTTGATATCTCAAAGATTTGCTGAGATTTGACCCAAGTTCCTGTTTGGTTACTTTTTTGCTGATTTTGATTGGCTGTGCCGGACAAACGGTTTATAAAATCAAAACGCCATGGGATAACTTTTGTGAGGCTTGGTCTGAAGATCATCTCTGGTCATTTTGAAGAAGATATGACAAAAATTGTAGGAGGAGTAGGCTTTCAAAGGTTTTTAATACAACCGGAAATAGCGGAAAATCTATATAACCGGAAATTGACGTCATAGGGTGCGTTGAACTCGTCTTGATCCAGGGAATCCAATGGTACCTCATTTTTGAAAATCAGTCATACGGTTCAAAAGTTGCGTGTGTAAACACAAGTCCAACTTTGACCCATTGGTGGCGCTAGAGTGGTCTGATGGGATACATGAAACTTGGTGTAGGTATAGAAGGAACTGTCCTTAATGAGTGTGCCAAATTTAACAAAAAGTTATCCAAGGGTTCTAGGGGCTGCCATTGACTCCCATGGAACTAGAATAATAATAATAATAAATATAACTGCAAGCAGCAATGGCGGATTCCTCCAAACATTGCAAACCACTGAAAAATGTATATTCTTTACAAATAGTCACTGTAAAATTCCATGCCGCAGACTTACCAATGGGATACCAAATATGAAATGCAATACCATCAAGATCCACAAGGGCTTTTATTTAAAGCCAAGGAGTGAAGGGAGGGGGCTTGGTTGAGCCTACCCATTCCAGAAAGCCTTGTATCTTTGTGTATCAGGGCGTGGCCTGTAGCGTCACTTATGGGTGATATTGGGCCATTTGTGGTGTGGTAGTTACTCTTGGCCTATACTATAAATGTTTCAGGATTTTGAGAACTTTTACCATTGCATACAAAATCGGAAATGCAATACCATCAAGATCCACATGGGCCTTTGCTAAAGACCAAGCAATGAGTGGGGGCTTGGTCAGCCCACAATTGCCTGAAATGTTGTGTATGCGTCTCGTCAAGCTTGCGCGTGTGTCAAGGGAAAGGCTGAGTGTGTGAGAATGTGTAGCGCGCGCGTTGAGGAGCAGAGGGAGACGTTTCATTGGAAATTTCCTTAACAATTAGCCAAGCATGCATTTTTCAAATATTCACCAAAATTCAACTTTTCATCTTACAGTCAACTTTTTCTGAGATTTGTGTACTAAACATTCTCAAGAGTTTTCATGAACTAAAGGCAAACAAATCAACAGTTATTGGCCAAAAAACATTTTTGGTTCCTGCGGCCACGCCGATCACATGACACGATCACATGACACCAAATTGATTGGACATCCTCAGAAGACGGTTCCGAGTCATCTTACCAAGTTTGGTGTTGATATTTCAAAGATTTGCTGAGATTTGATCCAACTTCCTGTTTGGTTGCTTTGTTGACGATTTTGATTGGCTGTACCGGACAAACGGTTTTGAAATTCAAAAATCTGTTAAAGAATTCAGTGAGGGTTGCTCTGACGATGATACCTGCCAATTCTGGGGAAGATTGGACAAGAATTGTAGGAGAAGTAGCAAAAAAACGTGTTTCCTAAATCTTTATTGTACAAAAACATCCAATATGGCGGCCGTTATAGGTTATTGAGGCTTTTTTGTTCCTCATGAGAAATAAGGCATATCTAATGAATTTCAGAATTTTGGGACAAATGGGATGCGAATGGCATCACTTTGTAAATGGAAAATTGGGGCTTGGCCGTAGCGCCACCTATGGATAATGGTGCGTCATTTGTGGTGTGGTAGTTACTCCTGGCCTATACTATCAATGTTTCAGGATTTTGAGAACTTTTTCTAAAATGCATTACCATCAAGATCCACAAGGGCCTTCACTTCAAGCCAAGGAATGAGTGGGGGCTTGGTCAGCCCACAATTGCCTGAAATGTTGTGTATGCGTCTCGCCAAGCCCGCGCGTGTGTCAAGGGAAAGGCTGAGTGTGTGAGAATGTGGAGCACGCGCGCGCTGAAGAGCAGGGGAGACATTTCATTGAAAATTTCGTTAGCAATTAGCCAAGCATGCATGTTTCAAATATTCACATAAAATCGACTTTTCATGTTACAGTCAACTTTTCCTCAGATTTGTGTACTAAACATTCTCAAGAGTCTTCATATGAACTTGTGATTGAATCAAAGTATCAGTTTTTGACCGGCGGATGTGTAAAGCATTATTTTAGCGTTAGCGATAAATTCGATTTGCTTTATATCAATCATCTTTTGAGATATGAAGTTGCCTTTGCACATGGTAACATGTTGTAGTGTCGTCCACCGATATACCAAGTTTAGTGTTGATATCTCAAAGATTTGCTGAGATTTGACCCAAGTTCCTGTTTGGTTACTTTTTTGCTGATTTTGATTGGTTGTGCCGGACAAACGGTTTAGAAAATCAAAACGCCATGGGATAACTTTTGTGAGGCTTGGTCTGAAGATCATCTATGGTCATTTTGAAGAAGATATGACAATAATTGTAGGAGGAGTAGGCTTTCAAAGGTTTTTGATACAACCGGAAATAGCGGAAAATCTATACAACCGGAAATTGACGTCATAGGGTGCGTTGAACTCGTCTTCATCCAGGGAATCCAATGGTACCTCATTTTTGTAAATCAGTCATACGGTTCAAAAGTTGCGTGTGTAAACACAAGTCCAACTTTGACCCATTGGTGGCGCTAGAGTGGTCTGATGGGATACATGAAACTTGGTGTAGGTATAGAAGGAACTGTCCTTAATGAGTGTGCCAAATTTAACAAAAAGTTATCCAAGGGTTCTAGGGGCTGCCATTGACTCCCATGGAACTAGAATAATAATAATAATAATAATAATAATAATAATAAAACTAACAATAACAATAGGTTTCCTCCTTACGGAGGAATCCTAATAAAACTAACAATAACAATAGGTTTCCTCCTTACGGAGGAATCCTAATAATAATAATAATAAAACTAACAATAACAATAGGTTTCCTCCTTACGGAGGAATCCTAATAAATATAACTGCAAGCAGCAATGGCGGATTCCTCCAAACATTGCAAACCACTGAAAAATGTATATTCTTTACAAATAGTCACTGTAAAATTCCATGCCGCAGACTTACCAATGGGATACCAAATATGAAATGCAATACCATCAAGATCCACAAGGGCTTTTATTTAAAGCCAAGGAGTGAAGGGAGGGGGCTTGGTTGAGCCTACCCATTCCAGAAAGCCTTGTATCTTTGTGTATCAGGGCGTGGCCTGTAGCGTCACTTATGGGTGATATTGGGCCATTTGTGGTGTGGTAGTTACTCTTGGCCTATACTATAAATGTTTCAGGATTTTGAGAACTTTTACCATTGCATACAAAATCGGAAATGCAATACCATCAAGATCCACATGGGCCTTTGCTAAAGACCAAGCAATGAGTGGGGGCTTGGTCAGCCCACAATTGCCTGAAATGTTGTGTATGCGTCTCGTCAAGCTTGCGCGTGTGTCAAGGGAAAGGCTGAGTGTGTGAGAATGTGTAGCGCGCGCGCTGAGGAGCAGAGGGAGACGTTTCATTGGAAATTTCCTTAACAATTAGCCAAGCATGCATTTTTCAAATATTCACCAAAATTCAACTTTTCATCTTACAGTCAACTTTTTCTGAGATTTGTGTACTAAACATTCTCAAGAGTTTTCATGAACTAAAGGCAAACAAATCAACAGTTATTGGCCAAAAAACATTTTTGGTTCCTGCGGCCACGCCGATCACATGACACGATCACATGACACCAAATTGATTGGACATCCTCAGAAGACGGTTCCGAGTCATCTTACCAAGTTTAGTGTTGATATCTCAAAGATTTGCTGAGATTTGACCCAAGTTCCTGTTTGGTTACTTTTTTGCTGATTTTGATTGGCTGTGCCGGACGAACGGTTTTGAAATTCAAAAATCTGTTGAAGAATTCAGTGAGGGTTGCTCTGACGATGATACCTGCCAATTCTGGGGAAGATTGGACAAAAATTGTAGGAGAAGTAGCAAAAAAACGTTTTTCCTAAATCTTTATTGTACAAAAAAATCCAATATGGCGGCCGTTATAGGTTATTGAGGCTTTTTTGTTCCTCATGAGACATAAGGTATATCTAATGAATTTCAGAATTTTGGGACAAATGGGATGCGAATGGCATCACTTTGTAAATGGAAAATTGGGGCTTGGCCGTAGCGCCACCTATGGATAATGGTGCGTCATTTGTGGTGTGGTAGTTACTCCTGGCCTATACTATGAATGTTTCAGGATTTTGAGAACATTTTCTAAAATGCATTACCATCAAGATCCACAAGGGCCTTCACTTCAAGCCAAGGAATGAGTGGGGGCTTGGTCAGCCCACAATTGCCTGAAATGTTGTGTATGCGTCTCGCCAAGCCCGCGCGTGTGTCAAGGGAAAGGCTGAGTGTGTGAGAATGTGGAGCACGCGCGCGCTGAAGAGCAGGGGAGACATTTCATTGAAAATTTCGTTAGCAATTAGCCAAGCATGCATGTTTCAAATATTCACATAAAATCGACTTTTCATGTTACAGTCAACTTTTCCTCAGATTTGTGTACTAAACATTCTCAAGAGTCTTCATATGAACTTGTGATTGAATCAAAGTATCAGTTTTTGACCGGCGGATGTGTAAAGCATTATTTTAGCGTTAGCGATAAATTCGATTTGCTTTATATCAATCATCTTTTGAGATATGAAGTTGCCTTTGCACATGGTAACATGTTGTAGTGTCGTCCACCGATATACCAAGTTTAGTGTTGATATCTCAAAGATTTGCTGAGATTTGACCCAAGTTCCTGTTTGGTTACTTTTTTGCTGATTTTGATTGGTTGTGCCGGACAAACGGTTTAGAAAATCAAAACGCCATGGGATAACTTTTGTGAGGCTTGGTCTGAAGATCATCTATGGTCATTTTGAAGAAGATATGACAATAATTGTAGGAGGAGTAGGCTTTCAAAGGTTTTTGATACAACCGGAAATAGCGGAAAATCTATACAACCGGAAATTGACGTCATAGGGTGCGTTGAACTCGTCTTCATCCAGGGAATCCAATGGTACCTCATTTTTGTAAATCAGTCATACGGTTCAAAAGTTGCGTGTGTAAACACAAGTCCAACTTTGACCCATTGGTGGCGCTAGAGTGGTCTGATGGGATACATGAAACTTGGTGTAGGTATAGAAGGAACTGTCCTTAATGAGTGTGCCAAATTTAACAAAAAGTTATCCAAGGGTTCTAGGGGCTGCCATTGACTCCCATGGAACTAGAATAATAATAATAATAATAATAATAATAATAATAATAATAAAACTAACAATAACAATAGGTTTCCTCCTTACGGAGGAATCCTAATAATAAATATAACTGCAAGCAGCAATGGCGGATTCCTCCAAACATTGCAAACCATTGAAAAACGTATATTCTTACCATACCATCAAGATCCACAAGGGCTTTTATTTCAAGCCAAGGAGTGAAGGGAGGGGGCTTGGTGAGCCTACCCATTCCAGAAAGCCTTGTATCTTTGTGTATCAGGGCGTGGCCTGTAGCGTCACCTATGGGTGATATTGGGCCATTTGTGGTGTGGTAGTTACTCTTGGCCTATACTATCAACGTTTCAGGATTTTGAGAACTTTTTACCATTGCACACAAAATCGGAAATGCAATACCATCAAGATCCACAAGGGCCTTCACTTCAAGCCAAGGAATGAGTGGGGGCTTGGTCAGCCCACAATTGCCTGAAATCTTGTGTATGCGTCTCGCCAAGCTTGCGCGTGTGTCAAGGGAAAGGCTGAGTGTGTGAGAATGTGGAGCACGCGCGCGCTGAAGAGCAGGGGAGACATTTCATTGGAAATTTCGTTAGCAATTAGCCAAGCATGCATGTTTCAAATATTCACAAGAAATCGACTTTTCATGTTACAGTCAACCTTTTCTCTGATTTGTGTACTAAACATTCTCAAGAGTCTTCATATGAACTTGTGATTGAATCAGAGTATCAGTTTTTTACTGGCGGATGTGTAAAGCATTATTTTAGCGTGAGTGATAAATTCGATTTGCTTTATATCAATCATTTTTTGAGATATGAAGTTGCCTTTGCACATGGTAACATGTTGTAGTGTCGTCCACCGATATACCAAGTTTAGTGTTGATATCTCAAAGATTTGCTGAGAATTGACCCAAGTTCCTGTTTGGTTACTTTTTTGCTGATTTTGATTGGCTGTGCCGGACAAACGGTTTAGAAAATCAAAACGCCATGGGATAACTTTTGTGAGGCTTGGTCTGAAGATCATCTCTGGTCATTTTGAAGAAGATATGACAAAAATTGTAGGAGGAGTAGGCTTTCAAAGGTTTTTGATACAACCGGAAATAGCGGAAAATCTATATAACCGGAAATTGACGTCATAGTCAGACGTGATAGTTGAACTCGTCTTGATCCAGGGAATCCAATGGTACTTCATTTTTGAAAATCAGTCATACGGTTCAAAAGTTGCGTGTGTAAACACAAGTCCAACTTTGCAAACCACTGAAAAATGTATATTCTTTAAAAATTATCACTGTAAAATTCCATGCAGCAGACTTACCAATGGGATACCAAATCTGAAATGCAATACCATCAAGATCCACAAGGGCTTTTATTTCAAGCCAAGGGGTGAAGGGAGGGGGCTTGGTGAGCCGACCCATTCCAGAAAGCCTTGTATCTTTGTGTATCAGGGCGTGGCCTGTAGCGTCACTTATGGGTGATATTGGGCCATTTATGGTGTGGTAGTTACTCTTGGCCTATACTATCAATGTTTCAGGATTTTGAGAACTTTTTACCATTGCATACAAAATCGGAAATGCAATACCATCAAGATCCACATGGGCCTTTGCTAAAGACCAAGCAATGAGTGGGGGCTTGGTCAGCCCACAATTGCCTGAAATGTTGTGTATGCGTCTCGTCAAGCTTGCGCGTGTGTCAAGGGAAAGGCTGAGTGTGTGAGAATGTGGAGCGCGCGCGCTGAGGAGCAGGGGAGACATTTCATTGGAAATTTCCTTAACAATTAGCCAAGCATGCATTTTTTTAATATTCACCAAAAATCAACTTTTCATTTTACAGTCAACTTTTTCTGAGATTTGTGTACTAAACATTCTCAAGAGTCGTCATGAACTTGTGATTGAATCAGAGTATCAGTTTTTGACTGGCGGATGTGTAAAGCATTATTTTAGCGTTAGAAATAAAAAAGATTTCCTTTATTTCAATCATTTTTTAAGATATTAATTTGCCTTCTCACATGGGAACATGATGTAGTGTCTTTCACGTGACACACCAAGTTTGGTGTTGATATTTCAAAGATTTGCTGAGATTTGATCCAACTTCCTGTTTGGTTGCTTTGTTGACGATTTTGATTGGCTGTACCGGACAAATGGTTTTGAAATTCAAAAATCTGTTGAAGAATTCAGTGAGGGTTGCTCTGACGATGATACCTGCCAATTCTGGGGAAGATTGGACAAAAATTGTAGGAGAAGTACCAAAAAAACGTGTTTCATAAATCTTTATTGTACAAAAAAATCCAATATGGCGGCCGTTATAGGTTATTGAGGCTTTTTTGTTCCTCATGAGACATAAGGTATATCTAATGAATTTCAGAATTTTGGGACAAATGGGATGCGAATGGCATCACTTTGTAAATGGAAAATTGGGGCTTGGCCGTAGCGCCACCTATGGATAATGGTGCGTCATTTGTGGTGTGGTAGTTACTCCTGGCCTCTACTATCAATGTTTCAGGATTTTGAGAACTTTTTCTAAAATGCATTACCATCAAGATCCACAAGGGCCTTCACTTCAAGCCAAGGAATGAGTGGGGGCTTGGTCAGCCCACAATTGCCTGAAATGTTGTGTATGCGTCTCGCCAAGCCCGCGCGTGTGTCAAGGGAAAGGCTGAGTGTGTGAGAATGTGGAGCACGCGCGCGCTGAAGAGCAGGGGAGACATTTCATTGAAAATTTCGTTAGCAATTAGCCAAGCATGCATGTTTCAAATATTCACATAAAATCGACTTTTCATGTTACAGTCAACTTTTCCTCAGATTTGTGTACTAAACATTCTCAAGAGTCTTCATATGAACTTGTGATTGAATCAAAGTATCAGTTTTTGACCGGCGGATGTGTAAAGCATTATTTTAGCGTTAGCGATAAATTCGATTTGCTTTATATCAATCATTTTTTGAGATATGAAGTTGCCTTTGCACATGGTAACATGTTGTAGTGTCGTCCACCGATATACCAAGTTTAGTGTTGATATCTCAAAGATTTGCTGAGATTTGACCCAAGTTCCTGTTTGGTTACTTTTTTGCTGATTTTGATTGGCTGTGCCGGACAAACGGTTTAGAAAATCAAAACGCCATGGGATAACTTTTGTGAGGCTTGGTCTGAAGATCATCTCTGGTCATTTTGAAGAAGATATGACAAAAACTGTAGGAGGAGTAGGCTTTCAAAGGTTTTTGATACAACCGGAAATAGCGGAAAATCTATATAACCTGAAATTGACGTCATAGGGTGCGTTGAACTCGTCTTGATCCAGGGAATCCAATGATACCTCCTTTTTGAAAATCAGTCATACGGTTAAAAAGTTGCGTGTGTAAACACAAGTCCAACTTTGACCCATTGGTGGCGCTAGAGTGGTCTGATGGGATACATGAAACTTGGTGTAGGTATAGAAGGAACTGTCCTTAATGAGTGTGCCAAATTTAACAAAAAGTTATCCAAGGGTTCTAGGGGCTGCCATTGACTCCCATGGAACTAGAATAATAATAATAATAATAATAATAATAAAACTAACAATAACAATAGGTTTCCTCCTTACGGAGGAATCCTAATAATAATAATAAAACTAACAATAACAATAGGTTTCCTCCTTACGGAGGAATCCTAATAAAACTAACAATAACAATAGGTTTCCTCCTTACGGAGGAATCCTATCCACAAGGGCTTTTATTTCAAGCCACGGAGTGAAGGGAGGGGGCTTGGTGAGCCTACCCATTCCAGAAAGCCTTGTATCTTTGTGTATCAGGGCGTGGCCTGTAGCGTCACTTATGGGTGATATTGGGCCATTTGTGGTGTGGTAGTTACTCTTGGCCTATACTATCAATGTTTCAGGATTTGGAGAACTTTTTACCATTGCATCCAAAATCGGAAATGCAATACCATGAAGATCCACATGGGCCTTTGCTAAAGACCAAGGAATGAGTGGGGGCTTGGTCAGCCCACAATAGGCTCTGTGCACAATCGTACTGACGAACTTCCGCCGTAGCCCAAATTCGGCAAATCAGTTTCCGGTTTACTTCCTGTCCTCATCCGAATTAGTGAACGAACAACAAGATGAGTGGTGCAGTTGTACGGAAAAAAGAAAGTAAAAAGAAATATAATGTACGTAATACATTCAAGTTCCAAGGTACTGTGCGTGGGTCTAAGGAACACTGTTGTGTGCCACTTTGCTCGGCTTCAGGCCGTTATAACAACCATTTGAGCTTCCACTGCTTCCCGAAGGACACCTGCCTTCGTGCGCGGTGGCTGCACAAAATAAGGAGGGTGGAATATTCGGTGACCCAACACACCAAGGTTTGCAGTCGACTTTTCGAACACCATGAAATCGTCACTACTGCTAAGGGTAGACGGGTTTTGGCAGCAGGCTCTGTTCCTTCTTTATTTGAGTGGAACAAATACACCAGTAAGTCACGGGCTGGTGTTTGGGAGCGCCGATCTCGACCACCAAGTCCGGAACCTGACCCGGCGAGCCAGAGGAGGACAGCGAGCAACCCGCCGTGGTCCCGATGGTCGTGGACCACGACTATGGGGCCAGCGGTACCGTATGTGTGGACAGGGAGCAGTATGGAGATATGTTGAGGGAACTCGAGGCGCTGAGAGAGCAGGTCCAAACGTATCATCTTTCCAACTTTGGACTGAAACGGTTTGCTTCGTCTCCTGAAGACATCAGATTTTACACCAGGTAAGCTAGTTATTAGATCAACATCTTCTCTTAACTTGATTATTTCCTCTTTTTTTCTTAAAGGTCTCATTACATGAAATGTTCACTTTAGGAGGTTATTGAACATTAATGAGTTCCAAGGCTGAATTTCGGGAAAGAGACTTCAGATTTTAGGGGACCATTAAGGCCTATATAAAAGCATACAAAAACAGCATGTCATGGGATATTTAATGTTATTCTTAAGCTTGTATGACAAGACAACTGATTTCAATTGTAATGCTGTATTTTAGATTCCCCTCATACGAGCATCTGATGGCGTTTTGGAACCTGATCGAACAGCCAAAATAATTAGGGTCACCAGAGCAAAGAAAACCTACGCCACTAGCACAACAACTGAAAGCCCTTTAACCAGACCAACTGTAAGTACCCATTCACCCAAAAAACACACAGACACAGATCCCTAAGCATTAAAAGGGTGGTTTTGAACTAACACTCATTAAACACTTCTCCCCACAGAAACTGCTGCCAATAGATGAGCTCTTCCTGACATACCTGTTTTCTACTGGCTGTACCCAGAGGGAGTTGGGTCATAGATTTAACATCCACCGAGCAACCGTCAGCCGAATCATCGTGACCTGGGCCAACTTCCTCTACAGCTTACTGGGCTCAGTCTGTATATGGATGTCTCCAGCAGCTGTGAAGGCCCATCTTCCACGCGACTTTGATGGCAGCTACAGTGACACACTGGTGGTCCTCGACTGTACAGAGCTACGGTGTCAAACACCGTCATCCATGCTCCTTCAGAGCGAAGTTTTCTCGACCTACAAGTCCCACTGCACCTTTAAGGCCATGTCCCCTCACGGAGCCCTGAGTTTTGTTTCAGCACTCTTTGAGGGTTCCATGAGTGACAAGGAGTTGTTTCGTCAGTCAGGGATTGCACCACTCTTAACGCCTGACATGGCCATCATGGTTGACAAGGGATTCTTGGTGGATGACCTTGTACCTGGGACTGTTCATCGTCCTGCCTTCCTCTCCAAGAGGGCCCAAATGCCAGAGGTGGATGTTCTGAAGACGCAGTCCATCGCCCGTTTGAGGGTGCATGTCGAGAGGATGATCAGAAGAGTTAAAGAAAATAAACTCTTTGATACCACCATCCCTCTCTCCATTGCAGGGAGCATAAACCAACTCTTCACTGTCGCTTGTCTCCTCTCAAATTACCAAAATGGACCTCTTGTCAAGAAATGGAGATATGAAGTTTGATATTGTAGCTTAATCTTTTTCTGAGGAATTTGATAACTATTGTTCTGTTAAACATACAGAATTCATGAAATGAAATCATTTTAATTGCCTTTAATATCAAGATAATAAATATTTCTTGGCGTGCTCACAGCACACACACATTTTATTGTGTTTACTTTTTGGGAAGGCAAGGTTAATCATGGAAAACATCTGCCATTGAAAGTTAAAGATGCACAAACATTAACATAAAATAATCTCAATCATAAAACGTACCATTAAAAGTGAAAATTAAAGAACAGATCTTAGAATATTTTATCTCAATCCTGAAGCATTACACATTTCTGCAAGTAGACATAAAAATAAAACCTGTCTACTTTCTCTCTGATTATATCCAAAACATCATTGTCTCTGTAAATTCTTTGGATGAGTACATCTTCCTCAGCTGAGACTACAAAATCACACCAACTCATTCCCGTTATTAGCATCTGCCCCTGTACTTGCCAGTAGTAAGCATGCTTTTCTTTTAGCTCCAATTTGCCTGACTTCATTTTGAGATACGAGCAGTTCACATAGCTTTTAACATTTGGGCACTTCATCTCAATCAGCCCAAACTGACATGGCTCTGAAGGGTCAAAGATTAACCCGTCTGGAGACGCCCCCAGCCAAGGAGCGTCAGGGTGAATTACCAATCCACAGGGGTAGTGGTTGACCCTTTTCATTTGGCAATATTCCCAAATAGCATTTGCCTCTAATTCGAGCCCCCTCTTCATAGCTGCCGTCTGACGTGTCCCTTGCAGTATCCGGTTAGCCAGACCTTCTTCAGAGTTCTCTCCAACCTGGCAGATCTCCCTGAAACGTGACGCCGTCAATCTATGCCTCCTTAGCTGATGCCATTCAGTACATGAACTTTGTGCTCTGGTAGCACATTCAAATATGTGCACCATGTCCCAGGTGACCTCCAGACTCCTATGGTGTAGCTGTTGTGGTTCAGTACAGACAAACATGCAACTTGATGGCTGTAGGCAGTAATTCTGAAGAGGCATAGATGGACGTGGTGGGGCAGCATGGAAGGACAGATCTCTCTTTGCTGTTGCTGGTTGTTGGTAGGACAATGGACTTCCGGCTTGAACCTTGCCAAAGGCAGAGTCAACCAGGGGAATTTCACAGCTAATGCCCATGCTGCAGATCATCGGCGCCTCCGCTGTAGAAAAATCTTTATACGCCTCTGTCACCTAGGGATGTAATAATATAATGATTAGCAATATCAAACAAAATGATTATACCATACATTTTCATGGCCACAATATGTTGCGCATCATGCACAACGCCAGACACCATTACAAATAAGTTCATAATAAAGAACCCTTGTGTAAACATTTATTTTGTTTCAGTTCAATCAATTCTTTCTTCAAAAGCAGAATACTTGTTTGTATAATTGATGGGTCATAGTACATTTAATCAAAAGGAGAGGAAAAAGAAAATCATGAAATACTAGTATATTGTTTGATATGAAATCCCTACTAACCCGAAGGACAGTAAGATCAGGCAATTCCCCACTGAGGCCTTTGTAGAGTGTGCTCCTGTGTGGAACATAACACTTTCATGAGTGGAAAGTGGCATATCCACACAGGTATTTTAATTCAAACAGGCAACATATTGGAATACATCGACAATATCGAGGGAGTCAGTTGGCTGAGCGGTGAGGGAGTCGGGTTAGTAATCCGAAGGTTGCCAGTTCGATTCCCGGTCATGCCAACTGACGTTGTGTCCTTGGTCAAGGCACTTCACCCTACTTACCTGGGGGCAATGTCCCTGTACTTACTGTAAGTCGCTCTGGATAAGAGTGTCTGCTAAATGACTAAATGTAAATGTAAAATGCAATATTCAGGTTTTACCTTACACCATCTTCGGTTGCTCTACACTTTGGTTTAGCAGAAATCACAGCCATCTTATCCACAGGGCCTGGCTTTACACCCTATCAAGTTAAGCACAATACAGTTAGAAGTTAAATATAGTTAGAAAATATATCCAACAGCTCTGTAATTACAGTGCAAACTTACCAACGTTCTGGGCTTGTGCCACTGCTGTTCTCCTTCAGTACAGCTTAGCACAGGAGGGACCACTGGCACCTTCAGCTGAGAGTAATGTGCTGACTGGAACAGCAAAGCGACACAGTGGTTGCATAAAGCTGCTCCAGCAACACATGTGCAGCTGTGATGAAGCAGCTCCACAGGACTGGAATCTTTCAGTACCACCTGCATAAGTAAAATGTCATAGTAAATACTTATCTTAGCTTGGTCACTGTTTAACCATTCTTTTAGGACACAATCTTGTTTTTACAATATTTTCTATATCTAATATTCTAGAATCACAGATCAAATGTCATGTATTTCTATATGTTGGATTAGAGTATGTTGTATAATATGCCAACTGCATTAAATCAACATCCATAATCGTTTTTCTTTGAAACATGATAGCCTAATACCTTAAACACAAGATTGCATCTTAAATGAATGACAGTTGGGGGAAACTTGAATAAGAACACATTTAACAGTCAACTTTTTCTGAGATTTGTGTACTAAACATTCTCAAGAGTCTTCATGATTTTGTGATTGAATTAGAGTATCAGTTTTTGACTGGCGGATGTGTAAAGCATTATTTTAGCATTAGAAATAAATTAGATTTCCTTTATTTCAATCATTTTTTAAGACATTAATTTGCCTTCTCACATGGGAACATGATGTAGTGTCTTTCACGTGACACACCAAGTTTGGTGGTGATATTTCAAAGATTTGCTGAGATTTGATCCAACTTCCTGTTTGGTTGCTTTGTTGACGATTTTGATTGGCTGTACCGGACAAACGGTTTTGAAATTCAAAAATCTGTTGAAGAATTCAGTGAGGGTTGCTCTGACAATGATACCTGCCAATTCTGGGGAAGATTGGACAAAAATTGTAGGAGAAGTAGCAAAAAAACGTGTTTCCTAAATCTGTATTGTACAAAAAAATCCAATATGGCGGCCGTTATAGGTTATTGAGGCTTTTTTGTTCCTCATGAGAAATAAGGCATATCTAATGAATTTCAGAATTTTGGGACAAATGGGATGCGAATGGCATCACTTTGTAAATGGACAATTGGGGCTTGGCCGTAGCGCCACCTATGGATAATGGTGCGTCATTTGTGGTGTGGTAGTTACTCCTGGCCTATACTATCAATGTTTCAGGATTTTGAGAACTTTTTCTAAAATGCATTACCATCAAGATCCACAAGGGCCTTCACTTCAAGCCAAGGAATGAGTGGGGGCTTGGTCAGCCCACAATTGCCTAAAATGTTGTGTATGCGTCTCGCCAAGCTTGCGCGTGTGTCAAGGGAAAGGCTGAGTGTGTGAGAATGTGGAGCGCGCGCGCTGAGGAGCAGGGGAGACATTTCATTGGAAATTTCCTTAACAATTAGCCAAGCATGCATTTTTCAAATATTCACCAAAAATCAACTTTTCATCTTAGAGTCAACTTTTTCTGAGATTTGTGTACTAAGCATTCTCAAGAGTCTTCATGATTTTGTGATTGAATTAGAGTATCAGTTTTTGACTGGCGGATGTGTAAAGCATTATTTTAGCATTAGAAATAAATTAGATTTCCTTTATTTCAATCATTTTTTAAGATATTAATTTGCCTTTTCACATGGGAACATGATGTAGTGTCTTCCTTGTGACATACCAAGTTACGTGTTGATATCTCAAAGATTTGCTGAGATTTGACCCAACTTCCTGTTTGGTTTCTTTTATTGCTGATTTTGATTGGCTGTGCCGGACAAACGGTTTAGAAAATCAAAACGCCATGGGATAACTTTTGTGAGGCTTGGTCTGATGATCATCTCTGGTCATTTTGAAGAAGATATGACAAACATTGTAGGAGGAGTAGGCTTTCAAAGGTTTTTGATACAACCGGAAATAGCGGAAAATCTATATAACCGGAAATTGACGTCATAGGGTGCGTTGAACTCGTCTTGATCCAGGGAATCCAATGGTACCTAATTTTTGAAAATCGGTCATACGGTTCAAAAGTTGCGTGTGTAAACACAAGTCCAACTTTGACCCATTGGTGGCGCTAGAGTGGTCTGATGGGATACATGAAACTTGGTGTAGGTATAGAAGGAACTGTCCTTAATGAGTGTGCCAAATTTAACAAAAAGTTATCCAAGGGTTCTAGGGGCTGCCATTGACTCCCATGGAACTAGAATAATAATAATAATAAAACTAACAATAACAATAGGTTTCCTCCTTACGGAGGAATCCTAAATATAACTGCAAGCAGCAATGGCGGATTCCTCCAAACATTGCAAACCACTGAAAAATGTATATTCTTTACAAATTGTCACTGTAAAATTCCATGCTGCAGGCTTACCAATGGGATACCAAATCTGAAATGCAATACCATCAAGATCCACAAGGGCTTTTATTTCAAGCCAAGGAGTGAAGGGAGGGGGCTTGGTGAGCCTACCCATTCCAGAAAGCCTTGTATCTTTGTCTATCAGGGCTTGGCCTGTAGCATCACTTATGGGTGATATTGGGCCATTTGTGGTGTGGTAGTTACTCTTGGCCTATACTATCAATGTTTCAGGATTTTGAGAAATTTTTACCATTGCATACAAAATCGGAAATGCAATACCATCAAGATCCACATGGGCCTTTGCTAAAGACCAAGCAATGAGTGGGGGCTTGGTCAGCCCACAATTGCCTGAAATGTTGTGCATGCGTCTCGCCAAGCTTGCGCGTGTGTAAAGGGAAAGGCTGAGTGTGTGAGAATGTGGAGCGCGCGCGCTGAGGGTCAGGGGAGACATTTCATTGGAAATGTCCTTAACAATTAGCCAAGCATTCATTTTTCAAATATTCACCAAAATTCAACTTTTCATCTTACAGTCAACTTTTTCTGAGATTTGTGTACTAAACATTCTCAAGAGTTTTCATGAACTAAAGGCAAACAAATCAACAGTTATTGGCCAAAACACATTTTTGGTTCCTGCGGCCACGCCAATCACATGACACGATCACATGACACCAAATTGATTGGACATCCTCAGAAGAGGGTTCCGAGTCATCTTACCAAGTTTGGTGTTGATATTACAAAGATTTGCTCAGATTTGATCCAACTTCCTGTTTGGTTGCTTTGTTGACGATTTTGATTGGCTGTACCGGACAAACGGTTTTGAAATTCAAAAATCTGTTGAAGAATTCAGTGAGGGTTGCTCTGACGATGATACCTGCCAATTCTGGGGAAGATTGGACAACAATTGTAGGAGAAGTAGCAAAAAAACGTGTTTCCTAAATCTTTATTGTCCAAAAAAATCAAATATGGCGGCCGTTAGAGGTTATTGAGGCTTTTTTGTTCCTCATGAGAAATAAGTCATATCTAATGAATTTCGGAATTTTGGGACAAATGGGATGCGAATGGCATCACTTTGTAAATGGAAAATTGGGGCTTGGCCGTAGCGCCACCTATGGATAATGGTGCGTCATTTGTGGTGTGGTAGTTACTCCTGGCCTATACTATCAATGTTTCAGGATTTTGAGAACTTTTTCTAAAATGCATTACCATCAAGATCCACAAGGGCCTTCACTTCAAGCCAAGGAATGAGTGGGGGCTTGGTCAGCCCACAATTGCCTGAAATTTTGTGTATGCGTCTCGCCAAGCCCGCGCGTGTGTCAAGGGAAAGGCTGAGTGTGTGAGAATGTGGAGCGCGCGCGCTGAGGAGCAGAGGGAGACATTACATTGAAAATTTCGTTAGCAATTAGCCAAGCATGCATGTTTCAAATATTCACCAAAAATCGACTTTTCATGTTACAGTCAACTTTTCCTCAGATTTGTGTACTAAACATTCTCAAGAGTCTTCATATGAACTTGTGATTGAATCAGAGTATCAGTTTTTTACTGGCGGATGTGTAAAGCATTATTTTAGCGTTAGCGATAAATTCGATTTGCTTTATATCAACCACTTTTGGAGATATGAAATAGCCTTTGCATATGGTAACATGTTGTAGTGTCGTCCACCGATATACCAAGTTTAGTGTTGATATCTCAAAGATTTGCTGAGATTTGACCCAAGTTCCTGTTTGGTTTCTTTTATTGCTGATTTTGATTGGCTTTGCCGGACAAACGGTTTATAAAATCAAAACGCCATGGGATAACTTTTGTGAGGCTTGGTCTGAAGCTCCTCTCTGGTCATTTTGAAGAAGATATGACAAAAATTGTAGGAGGAGTAGGCTTTCAAAGGTTTTTGATACAACCGGAAATAGCGGAAAATCTATATAAACGGAAATTGACGTCATAGGGTGCGTTGAACTCGTCTTGATCCAGGGAATCCAATGGTACCTCATTTTTGAAAATCAGTTATACGGTTCAAAAGTTGCATGTGTAAACACAAGTCCAACTTTGACCCATTGGTGGCGCTAGAGTGGTCTGATGGGATACATGAAACTTGGTGTAGGTATAGAAGGAACTGTCCTTAATGAGTGTGCCAAATTTAAAAAAAAGTTATCCAAGGGTTCTAGGGGCTGCCATTGACTCCCATGGAACTAGAATAATAATAATAAATATAACTGCAAGCAGCAATGGCGGATTCCTCCAAACATTGCAAACCACTGAAAAAATGTATATTCTTTACAAATTGTCACTGTAAAATTCCATGCTGCAGACTAACCAATGGGATACCAAATCTGAAATGCAATACCATCAAGATCCACAAGGGCTTTTATTTCAAGCCAGTGAAGGGAGGGGGCTTGGTGAGCCTGCCCATTCCAGAAAGCCTTGTATCTTTGTGTATCAGGGCGTGGCCTGTAGCGTCACTTATGGGTGATATTGGGCCATTTGTGGTGTGGTAGTTACTCTTGGCCTATAATATCAATGTTTCAGGATTTTCAGAACTTTTTACCATTGCATACAAAATCGGAAATGCAATACCATCAAGATCCACATGGGCCTTTGCTAAAGACCAAGCAATGAATGGGGGCTTGGTCTGCCCACAATTGCCTGAAATGTTGTGTATGCGTCTCGCCAAGCTTGCGCGTGTGTCAAGGGAAAGGCTGAGTGTGTGAGAATGTGGAGCGCGCGCGCTGAGGAGCAGGGGAGACATTTCATTGGAAATTTCCTTAACAATTAGCCAAGCATGCATTTTTCAAATATTCACCAAAAATCAACTTTTCATCTTACAGTCAACTTTTTCTGAGATTTGTGTACTAAACATTCTCAAGAGTCTTCATGAACTTCTGATTGAATCAGAGTTTTTTGACTGGCGGATGTGTAAAGCATTATTTGAGCGTTAGAAATAAATTAGATTTCCTTTATTTCAATCATTTTTTAAGATATTAATTTGCCTTCTCACATGGGAACATGATGTAGTGTCTTTCACGTGACACACAAAGTTTGGTGTTGATATTTCAAAGATTTGCTGAGTTTTGATCCAACTTCCTGTTTGGTTGCTTTGTTGGCTATACCGGACAAACTGTTTTAAAATTCAAAAATCTGTTGAAGAATTCAGTGAGGGTTGCTCTGACGATGATACCTGCCAATTCTGGGGAAGATTGGACACAAATTGTAGGAGATGTTGCGAAAAAACGTGTTTCCTAAATCTTTATTGTACAGAAAAATCCAATATGGTGGCCGTTAAAGGTTATTGAGGCTTTTTTGTTCCTCATGAGAAATAAGGCATATCTAATGAATTTCAGAATTTTGGGACAAATGGGATGCGAATGGCATCACTTTGTAAATGGACAATTGGGGCTTGGCCGTAGCGCCACCTATGGATAATGGTGCGTCATTTGTGGTGTGGTAGTTACTCCTGGCCTATACTATCGGAAACACACTAGATCTAGTGATAACAACTGGACTAAATATCAATAATATTTCAATAACTGATCTACCCCTCTCAGACCATCATTATATACTTTTCAATGTGGAAATTATCCTAACAAAAACCAAAAAAGAATTCTTAGTCCATAGAAGATATTTAGACGATACAGCTATGATGACATTTTCTGAACAATTTGCTCTACATGAGCCGACTTACCATGATTGCTCTCTGAATGAAATGGTAGAGAACCTCAATTATGCACTATTATCTGTGTTAGACTCTGTTGCACCACTGAAAACCAAAAAGAAGTGCACAAGCAGAACCTCCCCATGGCTGAGAAATAAAAATGTTAGTGAAACGAAAAGAAAATGCCGTGCAGCAGAGAGAAAATGGAGGAAAACAAAGATCACTATCCACTACAATATCTACAAAGATACACTAACCACCTTTAACAAAACCATCCGTCTAGCAAGGAGAGAATATTTCTCCAACATTATTACAGAAAATGCCAGAAATTCCAGAGTTCTTTTCTCCACCATTGACCAGCTGCTAAACACTGTCCCTGCCCCACCTCCATCCTCAGCAGTTAAATGTGAAGAGCTTGCTTTGTTCTTCAAGAACAAAATAACTTTGATTAGAGCGAGTATTATTAATAGTGGGGTCGAAACTGACATCAGTAGATTCTGCAACATAACCATGAGCACATTTACCTGTATCACACTTAGTGAACTTTCCAAAATTGTCAGCGAATCTAACTCCACAACCTCAGATATTGATCCTATACCCACAACATTCTTTAAGCGAGTGTTTGATAGTGTCTCAGGTCCGGTGCTAGAGATTATAAACACATCCCTTAGAACTGGCGTCTTCCCAGATGCCTTCAAAACAGCTGTTGTAAAGCCCCTATTAAAGAAACCCAAATTGGATAACAGTTTACTTGCAAATTACAGACCAATATCAAACCTCCCATTTATTAGTAAAGTACTGGAAAAGATAGTTTTAGTCCAATTAAATTATTTTCTTGAAGAAAATAACATCCTGGAAGTCTCGCAGTCAGGTTTCAGGAAATATCACAGTACTGAAACTGCTCTCACCAAAATAATTAGCGACCTCAGACTAAACTCTGATGCAAATAAAGTCTCTATCCTTATCCTGTTAGATCTCAGTGCAGCATTTGATACAATTGATCACGACATCCTAATCAATAGACTGGAAAAGCTTATTGGGTTCACGGATAGTGTATTGAACTGGCTGAAATCATATATCACAGGAAGGAAGTTTTATGTTAGTTTAGGTGACCATAGGTCCAAGAAACATCAGAACTGCTACGGGGTTGCTCAAGGAAGCTGCTTAGGTCCATTACTTTTTTCTCTTTATATGTTACCACTCGGCGACATAATCAGAGAACATAACATAGATTTCCATAGCTATGCGGATGACACACAACTATATATATCCACTGAACCCAACGATGCAACGGCCATCAATTCCATTACAAACTGCCTGTTGGCAATAAACAAATGGATGAATGATAACTTTCTTAAATTAGATGAAGACAAAACCGAAGTCCTACTATGTGGCCCCAAATCCAAAAGAGAGATGCTTATTAAGAATCTTGGAGGCTTAACCCCCTGTCTTAAACCAGAGGTGACGAGTCTCTGCGTAATCCTGGACTCAGATTTGAATTTCAACTCTCACATTAATAAAGTGACCAAAACAGCTTTCTTTCACCTGAGGAATATAGCAAAGGTACGACCATTCATAAACCAAAATGATGCAGAGAAGTTAATTCATGCTTTTATATCCAGCCGGCTGGACTACTGTAACGCACTTTTCACTGGTCTTCCCAAGAAAACCACTGAAAGACTACAGCTCATTCAAAATTCTGCAGCTAGATTATTAACCAAAACTAAAAGGAGAAAACACATTAGTCCTGTCCTAGCTACTTTACACTGGCTCCCTGTTACCTTCAGAATTGACTTTAAGGTCCTTTTTCTCACATACAAAGCTCTACACGGACAAGGACCTAGCTACATTGCTAACTCCTTTATAAACTACACACCAGCTAGAACACTGCGATCATCAAATGCAGGCCTATTAGAGGTCACCAGAAGCAGTCATAAGAAGATTGGTGATTCGGCCTTTGTCAATTACGCCCCAAAACTATGGAACAAATTACCCATAAATATTAGGGAAGCTAACACTCTAGACATTTTTAAAAGACAGCTTAAAACCTACCTTTTTACCGAAGCATTTAAGTAATTTTATCTCAAAAGGGTTTTCCTACTTTTTAAAGTTGTTTTCTCTCTTGAACAGAGATCTTATTGGGATTTTTATTATTGTTTGAATTATTTATCACTTGTATTATTGTTTTTATTGATTTTATGTAAAGCACCTTGAGCTACAATTCTTGTATGAAATGTGCTATATAAATAAAGTCTTACTTACTTACTTACTTACTATCAATGTTTCAGGATTTTGAGAACATTTTCTAAAATGCATTACCATCAAGATCCACAAGGGCCTTCACTTCAAGCCAAGGAATGAGTGGGGGCTTGGTCAGCCCACAATTGCCTGAAATGTTGTGTATGCGTCTCGCCAAGCCCGCGCGTGTGTCAAGGGAAAGGCTGAGTGTGTGAGAATGTGGAGCACGCGCGCGCTGAAGAGCAGGGGAGACATTTCATTGAAAATTTCGTTAGCAATTAGCCAAGCATGCACGTTTCAAATATTCACATAAAATCGACTTTTCATGTTACAGTCAACTTTTCCTCAGATTTGTGTACTAAACATTCTCAAGAGTCTTCATATGAACTTGTGATTGAATCAAAGTATCAGTTTTTGACCGGCGGATGTGTAAAGCATTATTTTAGCGTTAGCGATAAATTCGATTTGCTTTATATCAATCATTTTTTGAGATATGAAGTTGCCTTTGCACATGGTAACATGTTGTAGTGTCGTCCACCGATATACCAAGTTTAGTGTTGATATCTCAAAGATTTGCTGAGATTTGACCCAAGTTCCTGTTTGGTTACTTTTTTGCTGATTTTGATTGGCTGTGCCGGACAAACGGTTTAGAAAATCAAAACGCCATGGGATAACTTTTGTGATGCTTGGTCTGAAGATCATCTCTGGTCATTTTGAAGAAGATATGACAAAAATTGTAGGAGGAGTAGGCTTTCAAAGGTTTTTGATACAACCGGAAATAGCGGAAAATCTATATAACCGGAAATTGACGTCATAGGTTGCGTTGAACTCGTCTTGATTCATGGAATCCAATGGTACCTCATTTTTGAAAATCAGTCATACGGGTCAAAAGTTGCGTGTGTAAACACAAGTCCAACTTTGACCCATTGGTGGCGCTAGAGTGGTCTGATGGGATACATGAAACTTGGTGTAGGTATAGAAGGAACTGTCCTTAATGAGTGTGCCAAATTTAACAAAAAGTTATCCAAGGGTTCTAGGGGCTGCCATTGACTCCCATGGAACTAGAATAATAATAATAAATATAACTGCAAGCAGCAATGGCGGATTCCTCCAAACATTGCAAACCATTGAAAAATTTATATTCTTTACAAATTGTCACTGTAAAAATCCATGCTGCAGACTTACCGATGGGACACCAAATCTGAAATGCAAAACCATCAAGATCCACAAGAGCTTTTATTCCGAGCCAAGGAGTGAAGGGAGGGGGCTTGGTGAGCCTACCCATTCCAGAAAGCCTTGTATCTTTGTGCATCAGGGTGTGGCCAGTAGCGTCACCTATGGGTGATGTTGGGCCATTTGTGGTGTGGTAGTTACTGTTAACCTATACTATCAATGTCTCAGGATTTTTAGAACTTTTTACCATTGCATACAAAATCGGAAATGCAATACCATCAAGATCCACATGGGCCTTTGCTAAAGACCAAGCAATGAGTGGGGGCTTGGTCAGCCCACAATTGTCTGAAATGTTGTGTATGCGTCTCGCCAAGCTTGCGCGTGTCAAGGGAAAGGCTGAGTGTGTGAGAATGTGGAGCGCGCGCGCTGAGGGTCAGGGGAGACATTTCATTGGAAATTTCCTTAACAATTAGCAGAGCATGCATTTTTCAAATATTCACCAAAAATCAACTTTTCATCTTAGAGTCAACTTTTTCTGAGATTTGTGTACTAAACATTCTCAAGAGTCTTTATGAACATGTGATTGAATCAGAGGTTTTTGACTGGCGGGTGTGTAAAGCATTATTTTAGCGTTAGATAGAAATAAATTAGATTTCCTTTATTTCAATCATTTTTTAAGATATTAATTTGCCTTCTCACATGGGAACATGATGTAATGTCTTTGAAATTCAAAAATCTGTTGAAGAATTCAGTGAGGGTTGCTCTGACGATGATACCTGCCAATTCTGGGGACGATTGGACAAAAATTGTAGGAGAAGTAAAGAAAAAACGTGTTTCCTAAATCTTTATTGTACAAAAAAATCCAATATGGCGGCCGTTATAGGTTATTGAGGCTTTTTTGTTCCTCATGAGAAATAAGGCATATCTAATGAATTTCAGAATTTTGGGACAAATGGGATGCGAATGGCATCACTTTGTAAATGGAAAATTGGGGCTTGGCCGTAGCGCCACCTATGGATAATGGTGCGTCATTTGTGGTGTGGTAGTTACTCCTGGCCTATACTATCAATGTTTCAGGATTTTGAGAACTTTTTCTAAAATGCATTACCATCAAGATCCACAAGGGCCTTCACTTCAAGCCAAGGAGTGAAGGGAGGGGGCTTGGTGAGCCTACCCATTCCAGAAAGCCTTGTATCTTTGTGTATCAGGTCGTGGCCTGTAGCGTC
The DNA here is from genome assembly GCF_038355195.1 of Osmerus mordax. Taxonomy (NCBI): domain Eukaryota; kingdom Metazoa; phylum Chordata; class Actinopteri; order Osmeriformes; family Osmeridae; genus Osmerus; species Osmerus mordax. The sequence continues at coordinate 13,630,242 of NC_090053.1, forward strand.
ACTTATGGGTGATATTGGGCCATTTGTGGTGTGGTAGTTACTCTTGGCCTATACTATCAATGTTTCAGGATTTTGAGAACTTTTTACCATTGCATACAAAATCGGAAATGCAATACCATCAAGATCCACATGGGCCTTTGCTAAAGACCAAGCAATGAGTGGGGCTTGGTCAGCCCACAATTGCCTGAAATGTTGTGTATGCGTCTCGTCAAGCTTGCGCGTGTGTCAGGGAAAGGCTGAGTGTGTGAGAATGTGGAGCGCGCGCGCTGAGGAGCAGGGGAGACATTTCATTGGAAATTTCCTTAACAATTAGCCAAGCAAGCATTTTTCAAATATTCACCTAAATTCAACTTTTCATCTTACAGTCAACTTTTTCTGAGATTTGTGTACTAAACATTCTCAAGAGTCTTCATGAACTTCTGATTGAATCAGAGTTTTTTGACTGGCGGATGTGTAAAGCATTATTTGAGCGTTAGAAATAAATTAGATTTCCTTTATTTCAATCATTTTTTAAGATATTAATTTGCCTTCTCACATGGGAACATGATGTAGTGTCTTTCACGTGACACACAAAGTTTGGTGTTGATATTTCAAAGATTTGCTGAGTTTTGATCCAACTTCCTGTTTGGTTGCTTTGTTGGCTATACCGGACAAACTGTTTTAAAATTCAAAAATCTGTTGAAGAATTCAGTGAGGGTTGCTCTGACGATGATACCTGCCAATTCTGGGGAAGATTGGACACAAATTGTAGGAGATGTTGCGAAAAAACGTGTTTCCTAAATCTTTATTGTACAGAAAAATCCAATATGGTGGCCGTTAAAGGTTATTGAGGCTTTTTTGTTCCTCATGAGAAATAAGGCATATCTAATGAATTTCAGAATTTTGGGACAAATGGGATGCGAATGGCATCACTTTGTAAATGGACAATTGGGGCTTGGCCGTAGCGCCACCTATGGATAATGGTGCGTCATTTGTGGTGTGGTAGTTACTCCTGGCCTATACTATCGGAAACACACTAGATCTAGTGATAACAACTGGACTAAATATCAATAATATTTCAATAACTGATCTACCCCTCTCAGACCATCATTATATACTTTTCAATGTGGAAATTATCCTAACAAAAACCAAAAAAGAATTCTTAGTCCATAGAAGATATTTAGACGATACAGCTATGATGACATTTTCTGAACAATTTGCTCTACATGAGCCGACTTACCATGATTGCTCTCTGAATGAAATGGTAGAGAACCTCAATTATGCACTATTATCTGTGTTAGACTCTGTTGCACCACTGAAAACCAAAAAGAAGTGCACAAGCAGAACCTCCCCATGGCTGAGAAATAAAAATGTTAGTGAAACGAAAAGAAAATGCCGTGCAGCAGAGAGAAAATGGAGGAAAACAAAGATCACTATCCACTACAATATCTACAAAGATACACTAACCACCTTTAACAAAACCATCCGTCTAGCAAGGAGAGAATATTTCTCCAACATTATTACAGAAAATGCCAGAAATTCCAGAGTTCTTTTCTCCACCATTGACCAGCTGCTAAACACTGTCCCTGCCCCACCTCCATCCTCAGCAGTTAAATGTGAAGAGCTTGCTTTGTTCTTCAAGAACAAAATAACTTTGATTAGAGCGAGTATTATTAATAGTGGGGTCGAAACTGACATCAGTAGATTCTGCAACATAACCATGAGCACATTTACCTGTATCACACTTAGTGAACTTTCCAAAATTGTCAGCGAATCTAACTCCACAACCTCAGATATTGATCCTATACCCACAACATTCTTTAAGCGAGTGTTTGATAGTGTCTCAGGTCCGGTGCTAGAGATTATAAACACATCCCTTAGAACTGGCGTCTTCCCAGATGCCTTCAAAACAGCTGTTGTAAAGCCCCTATTAAAGAAACCCAAATTGGATAACAGTTTACTTGCAAATTACAGACCAATATCAAACCTCCCATTTATTAGTAAAGTACTGGAAAAGATAGTTTTAGTCCAATTAAATTATTTTCTTGAAGAAAATAACATCCTGGAAGTCTCGCAGTCAGGTTTCAGGAAATATCACAGTACTGAAACTGCTCTCACCAAAATAATTAGCGACCTCAGACTAAACTCTGATGCAAATAAAGTCTCTATCCTTATCCTGTTAGATCTCAGTGCAGCATTTGATACAATTGATCACGACATCCTAATCAATAGACTGGAAAAGCTTATTGGGTTCACGGATAGTGTATTGAACTGGCTGAAATCATATATCACAGGAAGGAAGTTTTATGTTAGTTTAGGTGACCATAGGTCCAAGAAACATCAGAACTGCTACGGGGTTGCTCAAGGAAGCTGCTTAGGTCCATTACTTTTTTCTCTTTATATGTTACCACTCGGCGACATAATCAGAGAACATAACATAGATTTCCATAGCTATGCGGATGACACACAACTATATATATCCACTGAACCCAACGATGCAACGGCCATCAATTCCATTACAAACTGCCTGTTGGCAATAAACAAATGGATGAATGATAACTTTCTTAAATTAGATGAAGACAAAACCGAAGTCCTACTATGTGGCCCCAAATCCAAAAGAGAGATGCTTATTAAGAATCTTGGAGGCTTAACCCCCTGTCTTAAACCAGAGGTGACGAGTCTCTGCGTAATCCTGGACTCAGATTTGAATTTCAACTCTCACATTAATAAAGTGACCAAAACAGCTTTCTTTCACCTGAGGAATATAGCAAAGGTACGACCATTCATAAACCAAAATGATGCAGAGAAGTTAATTCATGCTTTTATATCCAGCCGGCTGGACTACTGTAACGCACTTTTCACTGGTCTTCCCAAGAAAACCACTGAAAGACTACAGCTCATTCAAAATTCTGCAGCTAGATTATTAACCAAAACTAAAAGGAGAAAACACATTAGTCCTGTCCTAGCTACTTTACACTGGCTCCCTGTTACCTTCAGAATTGACTTTAAGGTCCTTTTTCTCACATACAAAGCTCTACACGGACAAGGACCTAGCTACATTGCTAACTCCTTTATAAACTACACACCAGCTAGAACACTGCGATCATCAAATGCAGGCCTATTAGAGGTCACCAGAAGCAGTCATAAGAAGATTGGTGATTCGGCCTTTGTCAATTACGCCCCAAAACTATGGAACAAATTACCCATAAATATTAGGGAAGCTAACACTCTAGACATTTTTAAAAGACAGCTTAAAACCTACCTTTTTACCGAAGCATTTAAGTAATTTTATCTCAAAAGGGTTTTCCTACTTTTTAAAGTTGTTTTCTCTCTTGAACAGAGATCTTATTGGGATTTTTATTATTGTTTGAATTATTTATCACTTGTATTATTGTTTTTATTGATTTTATGTAAAGCACCTTGAGCTACAATTCTTGTATGAAATGTGCTATATAAATAAAGTCTTACTTACTTACTTACTTACTATCAATGTTTCAGGATTTTGAGAACATTTTCTAAAATGCATTACCATCAAGATCCACAAGGGCCTTCACTTCAAGCCAAGGAATGAGTGGGGGCTTGGTCAGCCCACAATTGCCTGAAATGTTGTGTATGCGTCTCGCCAAGCCCGCGCGTGTGTCAAGGGAAAGGCTGAGTGTGTGAGAATGTGGAGCACGCGCGCGCTGAAGAGCAGGGGAGACATTTCATTGAAAATTTCGTTAGCAATTAGCCAAGCATGCACGTTTCAAATATTCACATAAAATCGACTTTTCATGTTACAGTCAACTTTTCCTCAGATTTGTGTACTAAACATTCTCAAGAGTCTTCATATGAACTTGTGATTGAATCAAAGTATCAGTTTTTGACCGGCGGATGTGTAAAGCATTATTTTAGCGTTAGCGATAAATTCGATTTGCTTTATATCAATCATTTTTTGAGATATGAAGTTGCCTTTGCACATGGTAACATGTTGTAGTGTCGTCCACCGATATACCAAGTTTAGTGTTGATATCTCAAAGATTTGCTGAGATTTGACCCAAGTTCCTGTTTGGTTACTTTTTTGCTGATTTTGATTGGCTGTGCCGGACAAACGGTTTAGAAAATCAAAACGCCATGGGATAACTTTTGTGATGCTTGGTCTGAAGATCATCTCTGGTCATTTTGAAGAAGATATGACAAAAATTGTAGGAGGAGTAGGCTTTCAAAGGTTTTTGATACAACCGGAAATAGCGGAAAATCTATATAACCGGAAATTGACGTCATAGGTTGCGTTGAACTCGTCTTGATTCATGGAATCCAATGGTACCTCATTTTTGAAAATCAGTCATACGGGTCAAAAGTTGCGTGTGTAAACACAAGTCCAACTTTGACCCATTGGTGGCGCTAGAGTGGTCTGATGGGATACATGAAACTTGGTGTAGGTATAGAAGGAACTGTCCTTAATGAGTGTGCCAAATTTAACAAAAAGTTATCCAAGGGTTCTAGGGGCTGCCATTGACTCCCATGGAACTAGAATAATAATAATAAATATAACTGCAAGCAGCAATGGCGGATTCCTCCAAACATTGCAAACCATTGAAAAATTTATATTCTTTACAAATTGTCACTGTAAAAATCCATGCTGCAGACTTACCGATGGGACACCAAATCTGAAATGCAAAACCATCAAGATCCACAAGAGCTTTTATTCCGAGCCAAGGAGTGAAGGGAGGGGGCTTGGTGAGCCTACCCATTCCAGAAAGCCTTGTATCTTTGTGCATCAGGGTGTGGCCAGTAGCGTCACCTATGGGTGATGTTGGGCCATTTGTGGTGTGGTAGTTACTGTTAACCTATACTATCAATGTCTCAGGATTTTTAGAACTTTTTACCATTGCATACAAAATCGGAAATGCAATACCATCAAGATCCACATGGGCCTTTGCTAAAGACCAAGCAATGAGTGGGGGCTTGGTCAGCCCACAATTGTCTGAAATGTTGTGTATGCGTCTCGCCAAGCTTGCGCGTGTCAAGGGAAAGGCTGAGTGTGTGAGAATGTGGAGCGCGCGCGCTGAGGGTCAGGGGAGACATTTCATTGGAAATTTCCTTAACAATTAGCAGAGCATGCATTTTTCAAATATTCACCAAAAATCAACTTTTCATCTTAGAGTCAACTTTTTCTGAGATTTGTGTACTAAACATTCTCAAGAGTCTTTATGAACATGTGATTGAATCAGAGGTTTTTGACTGGCGGGTGTGTAAAGCATTATTTTAGCGTTAGATAGAAATAAATTAGATTTCCTTTATTTCAATCATTTTTTAAGATATTAATTTGCCTTCTCACATGGGAACATGATGTAATGTCTTTGAAATTCAAAAATCTGTTGAAGAATTCAGTGAGGGTTGCTCTGACGATGATACCTGCCAATTCTGGGGACGATTGGACAAAAATTGTAGGAGAAGTAAAGAAAAAACGTGTTTCCTAAATCTTTATTGTACAAAAAAATCCAATATGGCGGCCGTTATAGGTTATTGAGGCTTTTTTGTTCCTCATGAGAAATAAGGCATATCTAATGAATTTCAGAATTTTGGGACAAATGGGATGCGAATGGCATCACTTTGTAAATGGAAAATTGGGGCTTGGCCGTAGCGCCACCTATGGATAATGGTGCGTCATTTGTGGTGTGGTAGTTACTCCTGGCCTATACTATCAATGTTTCAGGATTTTGAGAACTTTTTCTAAAATGCATTACCATCAAGATCCACAAGGGCCTTCACTTCAAGCCAAGGAGTGAAGGGAGGGGGCTTGGTGAGCCTACCCATTCCAGAAAGCCTTGTATCTTTGTGTATCAGGTCGTGGCCTGTAGCGTCACTTATGGGTGATATTGGGCCATTTGTGGTGTGGTAGTTACTCTTGGCCTATACTATCAATGTTTCAGGATTTTGAGAACTTTTTACCATTGCATACAAAATCGGAAATGCAATACCATCAAGATCCACATGGGCCTTTGCTAAAGACCAAGCAATGAGTGGGGCTTGGTCAGCCCACAATTGCCTGAAATGTTGTGTATGCGTCTCGTCAAGCTTGCGCGTGTGTCAGGGAAAGGCTGAGTGTGTGAGAATGTGGAGCGCGCGCGCTGAGGAGCAGGGGAGACATTTCATTGGAAATTTCCTTAACAATTAGCCAAGCAAGCATTTTTCAAATATTCACCTAAATTCAACTTTTCATCTTACAGTCAACTTTTTCTGAGATTTGTGTACTAAACATTCTCAAGAGTCTTCATGAACTTGTGATTGAATCAGAGTTTTTTGACTGCCGTATGTGTAAAGCATTATTTTAGCGTTAGAAATAAATTAGATTTCCTTTATTTCAATCATTTTTTAAGATATTAATTTGCCTTCTCACATGGGAACATGACGTAGTGTCTTTCACGTGACACACCAAGTTTGGTGTTGATATTTCAAAGATTTGCTGAGATTTGATCCAACTTCCTGTTTGGTTGCTCTGTTGACGATTTTGATTGGCTGTACCGGACAAACGGTTTTGAAATTCAAAAATCTGTTGAAGATTTCAGTGAGGGTTAATCTGACGATGATACCTGGCAATTCTGGGGAAGATTGGACAAAAATTGTAATAGAAGTAGCGAAAAAACGTGTTTCCTAAATCTTTATTGTACAAAAAAATCCAATATGGCGGCCGTTATAGGTTATTGAGGCTTTTTTGTTCCTCGTGAGAAATAAGGCATATCTAATTGAATTTCAGAATTTTGGGACAAATGGGATGAGAATGGCATCACTTTGTAAATAGACAATTGGGGCTTGGCCGTAGCGCCACCTATGGATAATGGTGCGTCATTTGTGGTGTGGTAGTTACTCCTGGCCAATACTATCAATGTTTCAGGATTTTGAGAACTTTTTCTAAAATGCATTACCATCAAGATCCACAAGGGCCTTCACTTCAAGCCAAGGAATGAGTGGGGGCTTTGTCAGCCCACAATTGCCTGAAATGTTGTGTATGCGTCTCGCCAAGCCCGCGTGTGTGTCAAGGGAAAGGCTGAGTGTGTGAGAATGTGGAGCACGCGCGCGCTGAAGAGCAGGGGAGACATTTCATTGAAAATTTCGTTAGCAATTAGCCAAGCATGCATTTTTCAAATATTCACCACAAATCGACTTTTCATGTTACAGTCAACTTTTCCTCAGATTTGTGTACTAAACATTCTCAAGAGTCTTCATATGAACTTGTGATTGAATCAAAGTATCAGTTTTTGACCGGCGGATGTGTAAAGCATTATTTTTGCGTTAGCGATAAATTCAATTTGCTTTAAATCAACCATTTCTGGAGATATGAAATAGCCTTTGCACATGGTAACATGTTGTAGTGTCTTCCTTGTGACATACCAAGTTACGTGTTGATATCTCAAAGATTTGCTGAGATTTGACCCAAGTTCCTGTTTGGTTACTTTTTTGCTGATTTTGATTGGCTGTGCCGGACAAACGGTTTAGAAAATCAAAACGCCATGGGATAACTTTTGTGAGGCTTGGTCTGAAGATCATCTCTGGTCATTTTGAAGAAGATATGACAAAAATTGTAGGAGGAGTAGGCTTTCAAAGGTTTTTGATACAACCGGAAATAGCGGAAAATCTATATAACCGGAAATTGACGTCATATGGTGCGTTGAACTCGTCTTGATCCAGGGAATCCAATGGTACCTCATGTTTGAAAATCAGTCATACGGTTCAAAAGTTGCGTGTGTAAACACAAGTCCAACTTTGACCCATTGGTGGCGCTAGAGTGGTCTGATGGGATACATGAAACTTGGTGTAGGTATAGAAGGAACTGTCCTTAATGAGTGTGCCAAATTTGTCAAAAAGTTATCCAAGGGGTCTAGGGGCTGCCATTGACTCCCATGGAACTAGAATAATAATAATAATAATAATAATAATAATAATAAAACTAACAATAACAATAGGTTTCCTCCTTACGGAGGAATCCTACATATAACTGCAAGCAGCAATGGCGGATTCCTCCAAACATTGCAAACCACTGAAAAATGTATATTCTTTACAAATTGTCACTGTAAAATTCCATGCTGCAGACTTACCAATGGGATACCAAATCTGAAATGCAATACCATCAAGATCCACAAGGGCTTTTATTTCAAGCCAAGGAGTGAAGGGAGAGGGCTTGGTGAGCCTACCCATTCCAGAAAGCCTTGTGTCTTTGTGTATCAGGGCGTGGCCTGTAGCGTCACTTATGGGTGATATTGGGCCATTTGTGGTGTGGTAGTTACTCTTGGCCTATACTATCAATGTTTCAGGATTTTGAGAACTTTTTACCATTGTATACAAAATCGGAAATGCAATACCATCAAGATCCACATGGGCCTTTGCTAAAGACCAAGCAATGAGTGGGGGCTTGGTCAGCCCACAATTGCCTGAAATGTTGTGTATGCGTCTCGTCAAGCTTGCGAGTGTGTCAAGGGAAAGGCTGAGTGTGTGAGAATGTGGAGCGCGCGCGCTGAGGAGCAGAGGGAGACATTACATTGGAAATTTCATTAGCAATTAGCCAAGCATGCATTTTTCAAATATTCACCAAAATTCAACTTTTCACCTTACAGTCAACTTTTTCTGAGATTTGTGTACTAAACATTCTCAAGAGTCTTCATGAACTTGTGATTGTATCAGAGTATCAGTTTTGCACCGGCGAATATGTAAAGCATTATTTTAGCGTTAGAAATAAATTAGATTTCCTTTATTTCAATCATTTTTGAAGATATTAATTTGCCTTCTCACATGGGAACATGACGTAGTGTCTTTCACGTGACACACCAAGTTTGGTGTTGATATTTCAAAGATTTGCTGAGATTTGATCCAACTTCCTGTTTGGTTGCTTTGTAGACGATTTTGATTGGCTGTACCGGACAAATGCTTTTGAAATTCAAAAATCTGTTGAAGAATTCAGTGAGGGTTGCTCTGACGATGATACCTGCCAATTCTGGAGAAGATTGGACAAAAAGTGTAGGACAAGTAGCGAAAAAACTTGTTTCCTAAATCTTTATTGTACAAAAAAATCCAATATGGCGGCCGTTATAGGTTATTGAGGCTTTTTTGTTCCTCATGAGAAATAAGGCATATCTACATTTACATTTATTCATTTAGCAGACGCTTTTATCCAAAGCGACTTCCAAGAGAGAGCTTTACAAAGTGCATAGGTCACTGATCATAACAACAAGATAGCCAAAAAACATCGCGAGTAGCCAAAACATGAAGCACACATTGTGAACAACCAGAGTAAGTGCCAAAGGGAAGAACCATAAGAGCATGTAGTTAAACAAGTTACAATTAAACAACATGAACCGCTATAAGTGCAAGTGTACCTGTGGAAAAAAGCAAGCAACAGTAATAAAAACAATATATCACAGCGAGAACAAAAATTTACAACAGTTACCACTAACCACAAGAGCAACAAGTCTCTAAGCAAGAGTCATTGTGATCCTTGAGGAACCTAACATCGGGTCAAGCGAACAATTCCTAAGTACCGTTGTACTCCCGGAACAAGTGCATCTTGAGCCTTTTATTGAAGGTGGAGAGACAGTCAGTATCTCTGATGGAGGTGGGGAGTTGATTCCACCACTGGGGGGCTAGACAGGAGAAGAGAATATCTAATGAATTTCAGAATTTTGGGACAAATGGGATGCGAATGGCATCACTTTGTAAATGGACAATTGGGGCTTGGCCGTAGCGCCACCTATGGATAATGGTGCGTCATTTGTGGTGTGGTAGTTACTCCTGGCCTATACTATCAATGTTTCAGGATTTTGAGAACTTTTTCTAAAATGCATTACCATCAAGATCCACAAGGGCCTTCACTTCAAGCCAAGGAATGAGTGGGGGCTTGGTCAGCCCACAATTGCCTGAAATGTTGTGTATGCGTCTCGCCAAGCACGCGAGTGTGTCAAGGGAAAGGCTGAGTGTGTGAGAATGTGGAGCGCGCGCGCTGAGGAGCAGAGGGAGACATTACATTGGAAATGTCATTAGCAATTAGCCAAGCATGCATGTTTCAAATATTCACCAAAATTCAACTTTTCATCTTACAGTCAACTTTGTGTAAAGCATTATTTTAGCGTTAGAAATAAATTAGATTTACTTTATTTCAATCATTTTTTAAGATATTAATTTGCCTTCTCACATGGGAACATGATGTAGTGTCTTTCACGTGACACACCAAGTTTGGTGTTGATATTTCAAAGATTTGCTGAGATTTGATCCAACTTCCTGTTTGGTTGCTTTGTTGACGATTTTGATTGGCTGTACCAGACAAACGGTTTTGAAATTCAAAAATCTGTTGAAGAATTCAGTGAGGGTTGCTCTGACGATGATACCTGCCAATTCTGGGGAAGATTGGACAAAAATTGTAGGAGAAGTAGCGAAAAAACGTGTTTCCTAAATCTTTATTATACAAAAAAATCCAATATGGCGGCCGTTATAGGTTATTGAGGCTTTTTTGTTCCTCATGAGAAATAAGGCATATCTAATGAATTTCAGAATTTTGGGACAAAAGGGATGCGAATGGCATCACTTTGTAAATGGACAATTGGGGCTTGGCCGTAGCGCCACCTATGGATAATGGTGTGTCATTTGTGGTGTGGTAGTTACTCCTGGCCTATACTATCAATGTTTCATGATTTTGAGAACTTTTTCTAAAATGCATTACCATCAAGATCCACAAGGGCCTTCACTTCAAGCCAAGGAATGAGTGGGGGCTTGGTCAGCCCACAATTGCCTGAAATGTTGTGTATGCGTCTCGCCAAGCCCGCGCGTGTGTCAAGGGAAAGGCTGAGTGTGTGAGAATGTGGAGCACGCGCGCGCTTAAGAGCAGGGGAGACATTTCATTGAAAATTTCGTTAGCAATTAGCCAAGCATGCATGTTTCAAATATTCACATAAAATCGACTTTTCATGTTACAGTCAACCTTTCCTCAGATTTGTGTACTAAACATTCTCAAGAGTCTTCATATGAACTTGTGATTGAATCAAAGTATCAGTTTTTGACCGGCGGATGTGTAAAGCATTATTTTAGCGTTAGCGATAAATTCGATTTGCTTTATATCAATAATCTTTTGAGATATGAAGTTGCCTTTGCACATGGTAACATGTTGTAGTGTCGTCCACCGATATACCAAGTTTAGTGTTGATATCTCAAAGATTTGCTGAGATTTGACCCAAGTTCCTGTTTGGTTACTTTTTTGCTGATTTTGATTGGCTGTGCCGGACAAACGGTTTAGAAAATCAAAACGCCATGGGATAACTTTTGTGAGGCTTGGTCTAAAGATCATCTCTCGTCATTTTGAAGAAGATATGACAAAAATTGTAGGAGGAGTAGGCTTTCATAGGTTTTTGATACAACCGGAAATAGCGGAAAATCTATATAACCGGAAATTGACGTCATAGGGTGCGTTGAACTCGTCTTGATCCAGGGAATCCAATGGTACCTCATTTTTGAAAATCAGTCATACGGTTCAAAAGTTGCGTGTGTAAACACAAGTCCAACTTTGACCCATTGGTGGCGCTAGAGTGGTCTGATGGGATACATGAAACTTGGTGTAGGTATAGAAGGAACTGTCCTTAATGAGTGTGCCAAATTTAACAAAAAGTTATCCAAGGGTTCTAGGGGCTGCCATTGACTCCCATGGAACTAGAATAATAATAATAATAATAAAACTAACAATAACAATAGGTTTCCTCCTTACGGAGGAATCCTAATAATAAAACTAACAATAACAATAGGTTTCCTCCTTACGGAGGAATCCTAATAATAATAATAAAACTAACAATAACAATAGGTTTCCTCCTTACGGAGGAATCCTAATAATAAATATAACTGCAAGCAGCAATGGCGGATTCCTCCAAACATTGCAAACCATTGAAAAATTTATATTCTTTACAAATTGTCACTGTAAAAATCCATGCTGCAGACTTACCGATGGGACACCAAATCTGAAATGCAATACCATCAAGATCCACAAGAGCTTTTATTCCGAGCCAAGGAGTGAAGGGAGGGGGCTTGGTGAGCCTACCCATTCCAGAAAGCCTTGTATCTTTGTGCATCAGGGCGTGGCCAGTAGCGTCACCTATGGGTGATGTTGGGCCATTTGTGGTGTGGTAGTTACTGTTAACCTATACTATCAATGTCTCAGGATTTTTAGAACTTTTTACCATTGCATACAAAATCGGAAATGCAATACCATCAAGATCCACATGGGCCTTTGCTAAAGACCAAGCAATGAGTGGGGGCTTGGTCAGCCCACAATTGTCTGAAATGTTGTGTATGCGTCTCGCCAAGCTTGCGCGTGTCAAGGGAAAGGCTGAGTGTGTGAGAATGTGGAGCGCGCGCGCTGAGGGTCAGGGGAGACATTTCATTGGAAATTTCCTTAACAATTAGCAGAGCATGCATTTTTCAAATATTCACCAAAAATCAACTTTTCATCTTAGAGTCAACTTTTTCTGAGATTTGTGTACTAAACATTCTCAAGAGTCTTTATGAACATGTGATTGAATCAGAGGTTTTTGACTGGCGGGTGTGTAAAGCATTATTTTAGCGTTAGATAGAAATAAATTAGATTTCCTTTATTTCAATCATTTTTTAAGATATTAATTTGCCTTCTCACATGGGAACATGATGTAATGTCTTTGAAATTCAAAAATCTGTTGAAGAATTCAGTGAGGGTTGCTCTGACGATGATACCTGCCAATTCTGGGGACGATTGGACAAAAATTGTAGGAGAAGTAAAGAAAAAACGTGTTTCCTAAATCTTTATTGTACAAAAAAATCCAATATGGCGGCCATTATAGGTTATTGAGGCTTTTTTGTTCCTCATGAGAAATAAGGCATATCTAATGAATTTCAGAATTTTGGGACAAATGGGATGCGAATGGCATCACTTTGTAAATGGAAAATTGGGGCTTGGCCGTAGCGCCACCTATGGATAATGGTGCGTCATTTGTGGTGTGGTAGTTACTCCTGGCCTATACTATCAATGTTTCAGGATTTTGAGAACTTTTTCTAAAATGCATTACCATCAAGATCCACAAGGGCCTTCACTTCAAGCCAAGGAGTGAAGGGAGGGGGCTTGGTGAGCCTACCCATTCCAGAAAGCCTTGTATCTTTGTGTATCAGGTCGTGGCCTGTAGCGTCACTTATGGGTGATATTGGGCCATTTGTGGTGTGGTAGTTACTCTTGGCCTATACTATCAATGTTTCAGGATTTTGAGAACTTTTTACCATTGCATACAAAATCGGAAATGCAATACCATCAAGATCCACATGGGCCTTTGCTAAAGACCAAGCAATGAGTGGGGCTTGGTCAGCCCACAATTGCCTGAAATGTTGTGTATGCGTCTCGTCAAGCTTGCGCGTGTGTCAGGGAAAGGCTGAGTGTGTGAGAATGTGGAGCGCGCGCGCTGAGGAGCAGGGGAGACATTTCATTGGAAATTTCCTTAACAATTAGCCAAGCAAGCATTTTTCAAATATTCACCTAAATTCAACTTTTCATCTTACAGTCAACTTTTTCTGAGATTTGTGTACTAAACATTCTCAAGAGTCTTCATGAACTTGTGATTGAATCAGAGTTTTTTGACTGCCGTATGTGTAAAGCATTATTTTAGCGTTAGAAATAAATTAGATTTCCTTTATTTCAATCATTTTTTAAGATATTAATTTGCCTTCTCACATGGGAACATGACGTAGTGTCTTTCACGTGACACACCAAGTTTGGTGTTGATATTTCAAAGATTTGCTGAGATTTGATCCAACTTCCTGTTTGGTTGCTCTGTTGACGATTTTGATTGGCTGTACCGGACAAACGGTTTTGAAATTCAAAAATCTGTTGAAGATTTCAGTGAGGGTTAATCTGACGATGATACCTGGCAATTCTGGGGAAGATTGGACAAAAATTGTAATAGAAGTAGCGAAAAAACGTGTTTCCTAAATCTTTATTGTACAAAAAAATCCAATATGGCGGCCGTTATAGGTTATTGAGGCTTTTTTGTTCCTCGTGAGAAATAAGGCATATCTAATTGAATTTCAGAATTTTGGGACAAATGGGATGAGAATGGCATCACTTTGTAAATAGACAAATGGGGCTTGGCCGTAGCGCCACCTATGGATAATGGTGCGTCATTTGTGGTGTGGTAGTTACTCCTGGCCAATACTATCAATGTTTCAGGATTTTGAGAACTTTTTCTAAAATGCATTACCATCAAGATCCACAAGGGCCTTCACTTCAAGCCAAGGAATGAGTGGGGGCTTTGTCAGCCCACAATTGCCTGAAATGTTGTGTATGCGTCTCGCCAAGCCCGCGTGTGTGTCAAGGGAAAGGTTGAGTGTGTGAGAATGTGGAGCACGCGCGCGCTGAAGAGCAGGGGAGACATTTCATTGAAAATTTCGTTAGCAATTAGCCAAGCATGCATTTTTCAAATATTCACCACAAATCGACTTTTCATGTTACAGTCAACTTTTCCTCAGATTTGTGTACTAAACATTCTCAAGAGTCTTCATATGAACTTGTGATTGAATCAAAGTATCAGTTTTTGACCGGCGGATGTGTAAAGCATTATTTTTGCGTTAGCGATAAATTCAATTTGCTTTAAATCAACCATTTCTGGAGATATGAAATAGCCTTTGCACATGGTAACATGTTGTAGTGTCTTCCTTGTGACATACCAAGTTACGTGTTGATATCTCAAAGATTTGCTGAGATTTGACCAAAGTTCCTGTTTGGTTACTTTTTTGCTGATTTTGATTGGCTGTGCCGGACAAACGGTTTAGAAAATCAAAACGCCATGGGATAACTTTTGTGAGGCTTGGTCTGAAGATCATCTCTGGTCATTTTGAAGAAGATATGACAAAAATTGTAGGAGGAGTAGGCTTTCAAAGGTTTTTGATACAACCGGAAATAGCGGAAAATCTATATAACCGGAAATTGACGTCATATGGTGCGTTGAACTCGTCTTGATCCAGGGAATCCAATGGTACCTCATTTTTGAAAATCAGTCATACGGTTCAAAAGTTGCGTGTGTAAACACAAGTCCAACTTTGACCCATTGGTGGCGCTAGAGTGGTCTGATGGGATACATGAAACTTGGTGTAGGTATAGAAGGAACTGTCCTTAATGAGTGTGCCAAATTTGTCAAAAAGTTATCCAAGGGGTCTAGGGGCTGCCATTGACTCCCATGGAACTAGAATAATAATAATAATAATAATAAAACTAACAATAACAATAGGTTTCCTCCTTACGGAGGAATCCTAATAATAATAATAAAACTAACAATAACAATAGGTTTCCTCCTTACGGAGGAATCCTAAATATAACTGCAAGCAGCAATGGCGGATTCCTCCAAACATTGCAAACCACTGAAAAATTTATATTCTTCACAAATTGTCACTGTAAAAATCCATGCTGCAGACTTACCAATGGGATACCAAATCTGAAATGCAATACCATCAAGATCCACAAGGGCTTTTATTTCAAGCCAAGGAGTGAAGGGAGGGGGCTTGGTGAGCCTACCCATTCCAGAAAGCCTTGTATCTTTGTGTACCAGGGCGTGGCCTGTAGCGTCACTTATGGGTGATATTGGGCCATTTGTGGTGTGGTAGTTACTCTTGGCCTATACTATCAATGTTTCAGGATTTTGAGAACTTTTTACCATTGCATACAAAATCGGAAATGCAATACCATCAAGATCCACATGGTCCTTTGCTAAAGACCAAGCAATGAGTGGGGCTTGGTCAGCCCACAATTGCCTGAAATGTTGTGTATGCGTCTCGCCAAGCTTGTGCGTGTGTCAAGGGAAAGGCTGAGTGTGTGAGAATGTGGAGCGCGCGTGCTGAGGAGCAGGGGAGACATTTCATTGGAAATTTCCTTAACAATTAGCCAAGCATGCATTTTTCAAATATTCACCTAAATTCAACTTTTCATCTTACAGTCAACTTTTTCTGAGATTTGTGTACTAAACATTCTCAAAAGTCTTCATGAACTTGTGATTGAATCAGAGTTTTTTGACTGGCGGATGTGTAAAGCATTATTTTAGCGTTAGAAATAAATTTGATTTCCTTCATTTCAATCATTTTTGAAGATATTAATTTGCCTTCCTACATGGGAACATGACGTAGTGTCTTTCACGTGACACACCAAGTTTGGTGTTGATATTTCAAAGATTTGCTGAGATTTGATCCAACTTCCTGTTTGGTTGCTTTGTTGACGATTTTGATTGGCTGTACCGGACAAACGGTTTTGAAATTCAAAAATCTGTTAAAGAATTCAGTGAGGGTTGCTCTGACGATGATACCTGCCAATTCTGGGGAAGATTGGACAAGAATTGTAGGAGAAGTAGCAAAAAAACGTGTTTCCTAAATCTTTATTGTACAAAAACATCCAATATGGCGGCCGTTATAGGTTATTGAGGCTTTTTTGTTCCTCATGAGAAATAAGGCATATCTAATGAATTTCAGAATTTTGGGACAAATGGGATGCGAATGGCATCACTTTGTAAATGGAAAATTGGGGCTTGGCCGTAGCGCCACCTATGGATAATGGTGCGTCATTTGTGGTGTGGTAGTTACTCCTGGCCTATACTATCAATGTTTCAGGATTTTGAGAACTTTTTCTAAAATGCATTACCATCAAGATCCACAAGGGCCTTCACTTCAAGCCAAGGAATGAGTGGGGGCTTGGTCAGCCCACAATTGCCTGAAATGTTGTGTATGCGTCTCGCCAAGCCCGCGCGTGTGTCAAGGGAAAGGCTGAGTGTGTGAGAATGTGGAGCACGCGCGCGCTGAAGAGCAGGGGAGACATTTCATTGAAAATTTCGTTAGCAATTAGCCAAGCATGCATGTTTCAAATATTCACATAAAATCGACTTTTCATGTTACAGTCAACTTTTCCTCAGATTTGTGTATTAAACATTCTCAAGAGTCTTCATATGAACTTGTGATTGAATCAAAGTATCAGTTTTTGACCGGCGGATGTGTAAAGCATTATTTTAGCGTTAGCGATAAATTCGATTTGCTTTATATCAATCATCTTTTGAGATATGAAGTTGCCTTTGCACATGGTAACATGTTGTAGTGTCGTCCACCGATATACCAAGTTTAGTGTTGATATCTCAAAGATTTGCTGAGATTTGACCCAAGTTCCTGTTTGGTTACTTTTTTGCTGATTTTGATTGGTTGTGCCGGACAAACGGTTTAGAAAATCAAAACGCCATGGGATAACTTTTGTGAGGCTTGGTCTGAAGATCATCTATGGTCATTTTGAAGAAGATATGACAATAATTGTAGGAGGAGTAGGCTTTCAAAGGTTTTTGATACAACCGGAAATAGCGGAAAATCTATACAACCGGAAATTGACGTCATAGGGTGCGTTGAACTCGTCTTCATCCAGGGAATCCAATGGTACCTCATTTTTGAAAATCAGTCATACGGTTCAAAAGTTGCGTGTGTAAACACAAGTCCAACTTTGACCCATTGGTGGCGCTAGAGTGGTCTGATGGGATACATGAAACTTGGTGTAGGTATAGAAGGAACTGTCCTTAATGAGTGTGCCAAATTTAACAAAAAGTTATCCAAGGGTTCTAGGGGCTGCCATTGACTCCCATGGAACTAGAATAATAATAATAATAATAAATATAACTGCAAGCAGCAATGGCGGATTCCTCCTAACATTGCGAACCATTGAAAAATGTATATTCTTCACAAATTGTCACTGTATAGAAACATCCATGCTGTAGACTTACCAATGGGATACCAAATCTGAAATGCAATACCATCAAGATCCACAAGGGCCTTTGCTAAAGACCAAGCAATGAGTGGGGGCTTGGTCAGCCCACAATTGCCTGAAATGTTGTGTTTGCGTCTCGCCATGCTTGCGCGTGTGTCAAGGGAAAGGCTGAGTGTGTGAGAATGTGGAGCGCGCGCGCTGAGGAGCAGGGGAGACATTTCATTGGAAATTTCCTTAACAATTAGCCAAGCATGCATTTTTTTAATATTCACCAAAAATCAACTTTTCATTTTACAGTCAACTTTTTCTGAGATTTGTGTACTAAACATTCTCAAGAGTCTTCATGAACTTGTGATTGAATCAGAGTATCAGTTTTTGACTGGCGGATGTGTAAAGCATTATTTTAGCGTTAGAAATAAAAATGATTTCCTTTATTTCAATCATTTTTTAAGATATTAATTTGCCTTCTCACATGGGAACATGATGTAGTGTCTTTCACGTGACACACCAAGTTTGGTGTTGATATTTCAAAGATTTGCTGAGATTTGATCCAACTTCCTGTTTGGTTGCTTTGTTGACGATTTTGATTGGCTGTACCGGACAAACGGTTTTGAAATTCAAAAATCTGTTGAAGAGTTCAGTGAGGGTTGCTCTGACGATGATACCTGCCAATTCTGGGGAAGATTGGACAAAAATTGTAGGAGAAGTAGCGAAAAAACGTGTTTCCTAAATCTTTATTGTACAAAAAAATCCAATATGGCGGCCGTTATAGGTTATTGAGGCTTTTTTGTTCCTCATGAGAAATAAGGCATATATAATGAATTTCAGAATTTTGGGACAAAAGGGATGCGAATGGCATCACTTTGTAAATGAACAATTGGGGCTTGGCCATAGCGCCATCTATGGATAATGGTGCGTCATTTGTTGTGTGGTAGTTACTCCTGGCCTATACTATCAATGTTTCAGGATTTTGAGAACTTTTTCTAAAATGCATTACCATCAAGATCCACAAGGGCCTTCACTTCAAGCCAAGGAATGAGTGGGGGCTTGGTCAGCCCACAATTGCCTGAAATGTTGTGTATGCGTCTCGCCAAGCTTGCGCGTGTGTCAAGGGAAAGGCTGAGTGTGTGAGAATGTGGAGCACGCCCGCGCTGAAGAGCAGGGGAGACATTTCATTGAAAATTTCGTTAGCAATTAGCCAAGCATGCATGTTTCAAATATTCACATAAAATCGAATTTTCATGTTACAGTCAACTTTTCCTCAGATTTGTGTACTAAACATTCTCAAGAGTCTTCATATGAACTTGTGATTGAATCAAAGTATCAGTTTCTGACCGGCGGATGTGTAAAGCATTATTTTAGCGTTAGCGATAAATTCGATTTTCTTTATATCAATCATTTTTTGAGATGTGAAGTTGCCTTTGCACATGGTAACATGTTGTAGTGTCGTCCACCGATATACCAAGTTTAGTGTTGATATCTCAAAGATTTGCTGAGATTTGACCCAAGTTCCTGTTTGGTTACTTTTTTGCTGATTTTGATTGGCTGTGCCGGACAAAAGGTTTAGAAAATCCAAACGCCATGGGATAACTTTTGTGAGGCTTGGTCTGAAGATCATCTCTGGTCATTTTGAAGAAGATATGACAAAAATTGTAGGAGGAGTAGGCTTTCAAAGGTTTTTGATACAACCGGAAATAGCGGAAAATCTATATAACCGGAAATTGACGTCATAGGGTGCGTTGAACTCGTCTTGATCCAGGGAATCCAATGGTACCTCATTTTTGAAAATAAGGCATACGGTTCAAAAGTTGCGTGTGTAAACACAAGTCCAACTTTGACCCATTGGTGGCGCTAGAGTGGTCTGATGGGATACATGAAACTTGGTGTGGATATAGAAGGAACTGTCCTTAATGTGTGTGCCAAATTTAACAAAAAGTTATCCAAGGGTTCTAGGGGCTGCCATTGACTCCCATGGAACTAGAATAATAATAATAATAAATATAACTGCAAGCAGCAATGGCGGATTCCTCCAAACATTGCAAACCACTGAAAAATTTATATTCTTCACAAATTGTCACTGTAAAAATCCATGCTGCAGACTTACCAATGGGATACCAAATCTGAAATGCAATACCATCAAGATCCACAAGGGCTTTTATTTCAAGCCAAGGAGTGAAGGGAGGGGGCTTGGTGAGCCTACCCATTCCAGAAAGCCTTGTATCTTTGTGTACCAGGGCGTGGCCTGTAGCGTCACTTATGGGTGATATTGGGCCATTTGTGGTGTGGTAGTTACTCTTGGCCTATACTATCAATGTTTCAGGATTTTGAGAACTTTTTACCATTGCATACAAAATCGGAAATGCAATACCATCAAGATCCACATGGTCCTTTGCTAAAGACCAAGCAATGAGTGGGGCTTGGTCAGCCCACAATTGCCTGAAATGTTGTGTATGCGTCTCGCCAAGCTTGTGCGTGTGTCAAGGGAAAGGCTGAGTGTGTGAGAATGTGGAGCGCGCGTGCTGAGGAGCAGGGGAGACATTTCATTGGAAATTTCCTTAACAATTAGCCAAGCATGCATTTTTCAAATATTCACCTAAATTCAACTTTTCATCTTACAGTCAACTTTTTCTGAGATTTGTGTACTAAACATTCTCAAAAGTCTTCATGAACTTGTGATTGAATCAGAGTTTTTTGACTGGCGGATGTGTAAAGCATTATTTTAGCGTTAGAAATAAATTTGATTTCCTTCATTTCAATCATTTTTGAAGATATTAATTTGCCTTCCTACATGGGAACATGACGTAGTGTCTTTCACGTGACACACCAAGTTTGGTGTTGATATTTCAAAGATTTGCTGAGATTTGATCCAACTTCCTGTTTGGTTGCTTTGTTGACGATTTTGATTGGCTGTACCGGACAAACGGTTTTGAAATTCAAAAATCTGTTAAAGAATTCAGTGAGGGTTGCTCTGACGATGATACCTGCCAATTCTGGGGAAGATTGGACAAGAATTGTAGGAGAAGTAGCAAAAAAACGTGTTTCCTAAATCTTTATTGTACAAAAACATCCAATATGGCGGCCGTTATAGGTTATTGAGGCTTTTTTGTTCCTCATGAGAAATAAGGCATATCTAATGAATTTCAGAATTTTGGGACAAATGGGATGCGAATGGCATCACTTTGTAAATGGAAAATTGGGGCTTGGCCGTAGCGCCACCTATGGATAATGGTGCGTCATTTGTGGTGTGGTAGTTACTCCTGGCCTATACTATCAATGTTTCAGGATTTTGAGAACTTTTTCTAAAATGCATTACCATCAAGATCCACAAGGGCCTTCACTTCAAGCCAAGGAATGAGTGGGGGCTTGGTCAGCCCACAATTGCCTGAAATGTTGTGTATGCGTCTCGCCAAGCCCGCGCGTGTGTCAAGGGAAAGGCTGAGTGTGTGAGAATGTGGAGCACGCGCGCGCTGAAGAGCAGGGGAGACATTTCATTGAAAATTTCGTTAGCAATTAGCCAAGCATGCATGTTTCAAATATTCACATAAAATCGACTTTTCATGTTACAGTCAACTTTTCCTCAGATTTGTGTACTAAACATTCTCAAGAGTCTTCATATGAACTTGTGATTGAATCAAAGTATCAGTTTTTGACCGGCGGATGTGTAAAGCATTATTTTAGCGTTAGCGATAAATTCGATTTGCTTTATATCAATCATCTTTTGAGATATGAAGTTGCCTTTGCACATGGTAACATGTTGTAGTGTCGTCCACCGATATACCAAGTTTAGTGTTGATATCTCAAAGATTTGCTGAGATTTGACCCAAGTTCCTGTTTGGTTACTTTTTTGCTGATTTTGATTGGTTGTGCCGGACAAACGGTTTAGAAAATCAAAACGCCATGGGATAACTTTTGTGAGGCTTGGTCTGAAGATCATCTATGGTCATTTTGAAGAAGATATGACAATAATTGTAGGAGGAGTAGGCTTTCAAAGGTTTTTGATACAACCGGAAATAGCGGAAAATCTATACAACCGGAAATTGACGTCATAGGGTGCGTTGAACTCGTCTTCATCCAGGGAATCCAATGGTACCTCATTTTTGTAAATCAGTCATACGGTTCAAAAGTTGCGTGTGTAAACACAAGTCCAACTTTGACCCATTGGTGGCGCTAGAGTGGTCTGATGGGATACATGAAACTTGGTGTAGGTATAGAAGGAACTGTCCTTAATGAGTGTGCCAAATTTAACAAAAAGTTATCCAAGGGTTCTAGGGGCTGCCATTGACTCCCATGGAACTAGAATAATAATAATAATAATAATAATAAAACTAACAATAACAATAGGTTTCCTCCTTACGGAGGAATCCTAATAAAACTAACAATAACAATAGGTTTCCTCCTTACGGAGGAATCCTAATAATAATAAAACTAACAATAACAATAGGTTTCCTCCTTACGGAGGAATCCTAATAAAACTAACAATAACAATAGGTTTCCTCCTTACGGAGGAATCCTAAATATAACTGCAAGCAGCAATGGCGGATTCCTCCAAACATTGCAAACCATTGAAAAACGTATATTCTTACCATACCATCAAGATCCACAAGGGCTTTTATTTCAAGCCAAGGAGTGAAGGGAGGGGGCTTGGTGAGCCTACCCATTCCAGAAAGCCTTGTATCTTTGTGTATCAGGGCGTGGCCTGTAGCGTCACCTATGGGTGATATTGGGCCATTTGTGGTGTGGTAGTTACTCTTGGCCTATACTATCAACGTTTCAGGATTTTGAGAACTTTTTACCATTGCACACAAAATCGGAAATGCAATACCATCAAGATCCACAAGGGCCTTCACTTCAAGCCAAGGAATGAGTGGGGGCTTGGTCAGCCCACAATTGCCTGAAATCTTGTGTATGCGTCTCGCCAAGCTTGCGCGTGTGTCAAGGGAAAGGCTGAGTGTGTGAGAATGTGGAGCACGCGCGCGCTGAAGAGCAGGGGAGACATTTCATTGGAAATTTCGTTAGCAATTAGCCAAGCATGCATGTTTCAAATATTCACAAGAAATCGACTTTTCATGTTACAGTCAACCTTTTCTCTGATTTGTGTACTAAACATTCTCAAGAGTCTTCATATGAACTTGTGATTGAATCAGAGTATCAGTTTTTTACTGGCGGATGTGTAAAGCATTATTTTAGCGTGAGTGATAAATTCGATTTGCTTTATATCAATCATTTTTTGAGATATGAAGTTGCCTTTGCACATGGTAACATGTTGTAGTGTCGTCCACCGATATACCAAGTTTAGTGTTGATATCTCAAAGATTTGCTGAGAATTGACCCAAGTTCCTGTTTGGTTACTTTTTTGCTGATTTTGATTGGCTGTGCCGGACAAACGGTTTAGAAAATCAAAACGCCATGGGATAACTTTTGTGAGGCTTGGTCTGAAGATCATCTCTGGTCATTTTGAAGAAGATATGACAAAAATTGTAGGAGGAGTAGGCTTTCAAAGGTTTTTGATACAACCGGAAATAGCGGAAAATCTATATAACCGGAAATTGACGTCATAGTCAGACGTGATAGTTGAACTCGTCTTGATCCAGGGAATCCAATGGTACTTCATTTTTGAAAATCAGTCATACGGTTCAAAAGTTGCGTGTGTAAACACAAGTCCAACTTTGCAAACCACTGAAAAATGTATATTCTTTAAAAATTATCACTGTAAAATTCCATGCAGCAGACTTACCAATGGGATACCAAATCTGAAATGCAATACCATCAAGATCCACAAGGGCTTTTATTTCAAGCCAAGGGGTGAAGGGAGGGGGCTTGGTGAGCCGACCCATTCCAGAAAGCCTTGTATCTTTGTGTATCAGGGCGTGGCCTGTAGCGTCACTTATGGGTGATATTGGGCCATTTATGGTGTGGTAGTTACTCTTGGCCTATACTATCAATGTTTCAGGATTTTGAGAACTTTTTACCATTGCATACAAAATCGGAAATGCAATACCATCAAGATCCACATGGGCCTTTGCTAAAGACCAAGCAATGAGTGGGGGCTTGGTCAGCCCACAATTGCCTGAAATGTTGTGTATGCGTCTCGTCAAGCTTGCGCGTGTGTCAAGGGAAAGGCTGAGTGTGTGAGAATGTGGAGCGCGCGCGCTGAGGAGCAGGGGAGACATTTCATTGGAAATTTCCTTAACAATTAGCCAAGCATGCATTTTTTTAATATTCACCAAAAATCAACTTTTCATTTTACAGTCAACTTTTTCTGAGATTTGTGTACTAAACATTCTCAAGAGTCGTCATGAACTTGTGATTGAATCAGAGTATCAGTTTTTGACTGGCGGATGTGTAAAGCATTATTTTAGCGTTAGAAATAAAAAAGATTTCCTTTATTTCAATCATTTTTTAAGATATTAATTTGCCTTCTCACATGGGAACATGATGTAGTGTCTTTCACGTGACACACCAAGTTTGGTGTTGATATTTCAAAGATTTGCTGAGATTTGATCCAACTTCCTGTTTGGTTGCTTTGTTGACGATTTTGATTGGCTGTACCGGACAAATGGTTTTGAAATTCAAAAATCTGTTGAAGAATTCAGTGAGGGTTGCTCTGACGATGATACCTGCCAATTCTGGGGAAGATTGGACAAAAATTGTAGGAGAAGTACCAAAAAAACGTGTTTCCTAAATCTTTATTGTACAAAAACATCCAATATGGCGGCCGTTATAGGTTATTGAGGCTTTTTTGTTCCTCATGAGAAATAAGGCATATCTAATGAATTTCAGAATTTTGGGACAAATGGGATGCGAATGGCATCACTTTGTAAATGGAAAATTGGGGCTTGGCCGTAGCGCCACCTATGGATAATGGTGCGTCATTTGTGGTGTGGTAGTTACTCCTGGCCTATACTATCAATGTTTCAGGATTTTGAGAACTTTTTCTAAAATGCATTACCATCAAGATCCACAAGGGCCTTCACTTCAAGCCAAGGAATGAGTGGGGGCTTGGTCAGCCCACAATTGCCTGAAATGTTGTGTATGCGTCTCGCCAAGCCCGCGCGTGTGTCAAGGGAAAGGCTGAGTGTGTGAGAATGTGGAGCACGCGCGCGCTGAAGAGCAGGGGAGACATTTCATTGAAAATTTCGTTAGCAATTAGCCAAGCATGCATGTTTCAAATATTCACATAAAATCGACTTTTCATGTTACAGTCAACTTTTCCTCAGATTTGTGTACTAAACATTCTCAAGAGTCTTCATATGAACTTGTGATTGAATCAAAGTATCAGTTTTTGACCGGCGGATGTGTAAAGCATTATTTTAGCGTTAGCGATAAATTCGATTTGCTTTATATCAATCATCTTTTGAGATATGAAGTTGCCTTTGCACATGGTAACATGTTGTAGTGTCGTCCACCGATATACCAAGTTTAGTGTTGATATCTCAAAGATTTGCTGAGATTTGACCCAAGTTCCTGTTTGGTTACTTTTTTGCTGATTTTGATTGGTTGTGCCGGACAAACGGTTTAGAAAATCAAAACGCCATGGGATAACTTTTGTGAGGCTTGGTCTGAAGATCATCTATGGTCATTTTGAAGAAGATATGACAATAATTGTAGGAGGAGTAGGCTTTCAAAGGTTTTTGATACAACCGGAAATAGCGGAAAATGTATTGAAAAAGGTATTCAGGTGGCTGAGCGGTAAGGGAGTCGGACTAGTAATCCGAAGGTTGCCAGTTCGATTCCCGGTCATGCCAACTGACGTTGTGTCCTTGGGCAAGGCACTTCACCCTACTTGCCTCGGGGGAATGTCCCTGTACTTACTGTAAGTCGCTCTGGATAAGAGCGTCTGCTAAATGACTAAATGTAATGTAAATGTAAAATCTATACAACCGGAAATTGACGTCATAGGGTGCGTTGAACTCGTCTTCATCCAGGGAATCCAATGGTACCTCATTTTTGTAAATCAGTCATACGGTTCAAAAGTTGCGTGTGTAAACACAAGTCCAACTTTGACCCATTGGTGGCGCTAGAGTGGTCTGATGGGATACATGAAACTTGGTGTGGATATAGAAGGAACTGTCCTTAATGAGTGTGCCAAATTTAACAAAAAGTTATCCAAGGGTTCTAGGGGCTGCCATTGACTCCCATGGAACTAGAATAATAATAATAATAAATATAACTGCAAGCAGCAATGGCGGATTCCTCCAAACATTGCAAACCACTGAAAAATGTATATTCTTCACAAATTGTCACTGTAAAAATCCATGCTGCAGACTTACCAATGGGATACCAAATCTGAAATGCAATACCATCAAGATCCACAAGGGCTTTTATTTCAAGCCAAGGAGTGAAGGGAGGGGGCTTGGTGAGCCTACCCATTCCAGAAAGCCTTGTATCTTTGTGTACCAGGGCGTGGCCTGTAGCGTCACTTATGGGTGATATTGGGCCATTTGTGGTGTGGTAGTTACTCTTGGCCTATACTATCAATGTTTCAGGATTTTGAGAACTTTTTACCATTGCATACAAAATCGGAAATGCAATACCATCAAGATCCACATGGTCCTTTGCTAAAGACCAAGCAATGAGTGGGGCTTGGTCAGCCCACAATTGCCTGAAATGTTGTGTATGCGTCTCGCCAAGCTTGTGCGTGTGTCAAGGGAAAGGCTGAGTGTGTGAGAATGTGGAGCGCGCGTGCTGAGGAGCAGGGGAGACATTTCATTGGAAATTTCCTTAACAATTAGCCAAGCATGCATTTTTCAAATATTCACCTAAATTCAACTTTTCATCTTACAGTCAACTTTTTCTGAGATTTGTGTACTAAACATTCTCAAAAGTCTTCATGAACTTGTGATTGAATCAGAGTTTTTTGACTGGCGGATGTGTAAAGCATTATTTTAGCGTTAGAAATAAATTTGATTTCCTTCATTTCAATCATTTTTGAAGATATTAATTTGCCTTCCTACATGGGAACATGACGTAGTGTCTTTCACGTGACACACCAAGTTTGGTGTTGATATTTCAAAGATTTGCTGAGATTTGATCCAACTTCCTGTTTGGTTGCTTTGTTGACGATTTTGATTGGCTGTACCGGACAAACGGTTTTGAAATTCAAAAATCTGTTAAAGAATTCAGTGAGGGTTGCTCTGACGATGATACCTGCCAATTCTGGGGAAGATTGGACAAGAATTGTAGGAGAAGTAGCAAAAAAACGTGTTTCCTAAATCTTTATTGTACAAAAACATCCAATATGGCGGCCGTTATAGGTTATTGAGGCTTTTTTGTTCCTCATGAGAAATAAGGCATATCTAATGAATTTCAGAATTTTGGGACAAATGGGATGCGAATGGCATCACTTTGTAAATGGAAAATTGGGGCTTGGCCGTAGCGCCACCTATGGATAATGGTGCGTCATTTGTGGTGTGGTAGTTACTCCTGGCCTATACTATCAATGTTTCAGGATTTTGAGAACTTTTTCTAAAATGCATTACCATCAAGATCCACAAGGGCCTTCACTTCAAGCCAAGGAATGAGTGGGGGCTTGGTCAGCCCACAATTGCCTGAAATGTTGTGTATGCGTCTCGCCAAGCCCGCGCGTGTGTCAAGGGAAAGGCTGAGTGTGTGAGAATGTGGAGCACGCGCGCGCTGAAGAGCAGGGGAGACATTTCATTGAAAATTTCGTTAGCAATTAGCCAAGCATGCATGTTTCAAATATTCACATAAAATCGACTTTTCATGTTACAGTCAACTTTTCCTCAGATTTGTGTACTAAACATTCTCAAGAGTCTTCATATGAACTTGTGATTGAATCAAAGTATCAGTTTTTGACCGGCGGATGTGTAAAGCATTATTTTAGCGTTAGCGATAAATTCGATTTGCTTTATATCAATCATCTTTTGAGATATGAAGTTGCCTTTGCACATGGTAACATGTTGTAGTGTCGTCCACCGATATACCAAGTTTAGTGTTGATATCTCAAAGATTTGCTGAGATTTGACCCAAGTTCCTGTTTGGTTACTTTTTTGCTGATTTTGATTGGTTGTGCCGGACAAACGGTTTAGAAAATCAAAACGCCATGGGATAACTTTTGTGAGGCTTGGTCTGAAGATCATCTATGGTCATTTTGAAGAAGATATGACAATAATTGTAGGAGGAGTAGGCTTTCAAAGGTTTTTGATACAACCGGAAATAGCGGAAAATCTATACAACCGGAAATTGACGTCATAGGGTGCGTTGAACTCGTCTTCATCCAGGGAATCCAATGGTACCTCATTTTTGTAAATCAGTCATACGGTTCAAAAGTTGCGTGTGTAAACACAAGTCCAACTTTGACCCATTGGTGGCGCTAGAGTGGTCTGATGGGATACATGAAACTTGGTGTAGGTATAGAAGGAACTGTCCTTAATGAGTGTGCCAAATTTAACAAAAAGTTATCCAAGGGTTCTAGGGGCTGCCATTGACTCCCATGGAACTAGAATAATAATAATAATAATAATAATAATAATAATAAAACTAACAATAACAATAGGTTTCCTCCTTACGGAGGAATCCTAATAAAACTAACAATAACAATAGGTTTCCTCCTTACGGAGGAATCCTAATAATAATAAAACTAACAATAACAATAGGTTTCCTCCTTACGGAGGAATCCTAATAAAACTAACAATAACAATAGGTTTCCTCCTTACGGAGGAATCCTAAATATAACTGCAAGCAGCAATGGCGGATTCCTCCAAACATTGCAAACCATTGAAAAACGTATATTCTTACCATACCATCAAGATCCACAAGGGCTTTTATTTCAAGCCAAGGAGTGAAGGGAGGGGGCTTGGTGAGCCTACCCATTCCAGAAAGCCTTGTATCTTTGTGTATCAGGGCGTGGCCTGTAGCGTCACCTATGGGTGATATTGGGCCATTTGTGGTGTGGTAGTTACTCTTGGCCTATACTATCAACGTTTCAGGATTTTGAGAACTTTTTACCATTGCACACAAAATCGGAAATGCAATACCATCAAGATCCACAAGGGCCTTCACTTCAAGCCAAGGAATGAGTGGGGGCTTGGTCAGCCCACAATTGCCTGAAATCTTGTGTATGCGTCTCGCCAAGCTTGCGCGTGTGTCAAGGGAAAGGCTGAGTGTGTGAGAATGTGGAGCACGCGCGCGCTGAAGAGCAGGGGAGACATTTCATTGGAAATTTCGTTAGCAATTAGCCAAGCATGCATGTTTCAAATATTCACAAGAAATCGACTTTTCATGTTACAGTCAACCTTTTCTCTGATTTGTGTACTAAACATTCTCAAGAGTCTTCATATGAACTTGTGATTGAATCAGAGTATCAGTTTTTTACTGGCGGATGTGTAAAGCATTATTTTAGCGTGAGTGATAAATTCGATTTGCTTTATATCAATCATTTTTTGAGATATGAAGTTGCCTTTGCACATGGTAACATGTTGTAGTGTCGTCCACCGATATACCAAGTTTAGTGTTGATATCTCAAAGATTTGCTGAGAATTGACCCAAGTTCCTGTTTGGTTACTTTTTTGCTGATTTTGATTGGCTGTGCCGGACAAACGGTTTAGAAAATCAAAACGCCATGGGATAACTTTTGTGAGGCTTGGTCTGAAGATCATCTCTGGTCATTTTGAAGAAGATATGACAAAAATTGTAGGAGGAGTAGGCTTTCAAAGGTTTTTGATACAACCGGAAATAGCGGAAAATCTATATAACCGGAAATTGACGTCATAGTCAGACGTGATAGTTGAACTCGTCTTGATCCAGGGAATCCAATGGTACTTCATTTTTGAAAATCAGTCATACGGTTCAAAAGTTGCGTGTGTAAACACAAGTCCAACTTTGCAAACCACTGAAAAATGTATATTCTTTAAAAATTATCACTGTAAAATTCCATGCAGCAGACTTACCAATGGGATACCAAATCTGAAATGCAATACCATCAAGATCCACAAGGGCTTTTATTTCAAGCCAAGGGGTGAAGGGAGGGGGCTTGGTGAGCCGACCCATTCCAGAAAGCCTTGTATCTTTGTGTATCAGGGCGTGGCCTGTAGCGTCACTTATGGGTGATATTGGGCCATTTATGGTGTGGTAGTTACTCTTGGCCTATACTATCAATGTTTCAGGATTTTGAGAACTTTTTACCATTGCATACAAAATCGGAAATGCAATACCATCAAGATCCACATGGGCCTTTGCTAAAGACCAAGCAATGAGTGGGGGCTTGGTCAGCCCACAATTGCCTGAAATGTTGTGTATGCGTCTCGTCAAGCTTGCGCGTGTGTCAAGGGAAAGGCTGAGTGTGTGAGAATGTGGAGCGCGCGCGCTGAGGAGCAGGGGAGACATTTCATTGGAAATTTCCTTAACAATTAGCCAAGCATGCATTTTTTTAATATTCACCAAAAATCAACTTTTCATTTTACAGTCAACTTTTTCTGAGATTTGTGTACTAAACATTCTCAAGAGTCGTCATGAACTTGTGATTGAATCAGAGTATCAGTTTTTGACTGGCGGATGTGTAAAGCATTATTTTAGCGTTAGAAATAAAAAAGATTTCCTTTATTTCAATCATTTTTTAAGATATTAATTTGCCTTCTCACATGGGAACATGATGTAGTGTCTTTCACGTGACACACCAAGTTTGGTGTTGATATTTCAAAGATTTGCTGAGATTTGATCCAACTTCCTGTTTGGTTGCTTTGTTGACGATTTTGATTGGCTGTACCGGACAAATGGTTTTGAAATTCAAAAATCTGTTGAAGAATTCAGTGAGGGTTGCTCTGACGATGATACCTGCCAATTCTGGGGAAGATTGGACAAGAATTGTAGGAGAAGTAGCAAAAAAACGTGTTTCCTAAATCTTTATTGTACAAAAACATCCAATATGGCGGCCGTTATAGGTTATTGAGGCTTTTTTGTTCCTCATGAGAAATAAGGCATATCTAATGAATTTCAGAATTTTGGGACAAATGGGATGCGAATGGCATCACTTTGTAAATGGAAAATTGGGGCTTGGCCGTAGCGCCACCTATGGATAATGGTGCGTCATTTGTGGTGTGGTAGTTACTCCTGGCCTATACTATCAATGTTTCAGGATTTTGAGAACTTTTTCTAAAATGCATTACCATCAAGATCCACAAGGGCCTTCACTTCAAGCCAAGGAATGAGTGGGGGCTTGGTCAGCCCACAATTGCCTGAAATGTTGTGTATGCGTCTCGCCAAGCCCGCGCGTGTGTCAAGGGAAAGGCTGAGTGTGTGAGAATGTGGAGCACGCGCGCGCTGAAGAGCAGGGGAGACATTTCATTGAAAATTTCGTTAGCAATTAGCCAAGCATGCATGTTTCAAATATTCACATAAAATCGACTTTTCATGTTACAGTCAACTTTTCCTCAGATTTGTGTACTAAACATTCTCAAGAGTCTTCATATGAACTTGTGATTGAATCAAAGTATCAGTTTTTGACCGGCGGATGTGTAAAGCATTATTTTAGCGTTAGCGATAAATTCGATTTGCTTTATATCAATCATCTTTTGAGATATGAAGTTGCCTTTGCACATGGTAACATGTTGTAGTGTCGTCCACCGATATACCAAGTTTAGTGTTGATATCTCAAAGATTTGCTGAGATTTGACCCAAGTTCCTGTTTGGTTACTTTTTTGCTGATTTTGATTGGTTGTGCCGGACAAACGGTTTAGAAAATCAAAACGCCATGGGATAACTTTTGTGAGGCTTGGCCTGAAGATCATCTATGGTCATTTTGAAGAAGATATGACAATAATTGTAGGAGGAGTAGGCTTTCAAAGGTTTTTGATACAACCGGAAATAGCGGAAAATCTATACAACCGGAAATTGACGTCATAGGGTGCGTTGAACTCGTCTTCATCCAGGGAATCCAATGGTACCTCATTTTTGTAAATCAGTCATACGGTTCAAAAGTTGCGTGTGTAAACACAAGTCCAACTTTGACCCATTGGTGGCGCTAGAGTGGTCTGATGGGATACATGAAACTTGGTGTAGGTATAGAAGGAACTGTCCTTAATGAGTGTGCCAAATTTAACAAAAAGTTATCCAAGGGTTCTAGGGGCTGCCATTGACTCCCATGGAACTAGAATAATAATAATAATAATAATAATAATAATAATAAAACTAACAATAACAATAGGTTTCCTCCTTACGGAGGAATCCTAATAAAACTAACAATAACAATAGGTTTCCTCCTTACGGAGGAATCCTAATAATAATAAAACTAACAATAACAATAGGTTTCCTCCTTACGGAGGAATCCTAATAAAACTAACAATAACAATAGGTTTCCTCCTTACGGAGGAATCCTAAATATAACTGCAAGCAGCAATGGCGGATTCCTCCAAACATTGCAAACCATTGAAAAACGTATATTCTTACCATACCATCAAGATCCACAAGGGCTTTTATTTCAAGCCAAGGAGTGAAGGGAGGGGGCTTGGTGAGCCTACCCATTCCAGAAAGCCTTGTATCTTTGTGTATCAGGGCGTGGCCTGTAGCGTCACCTATGGGTGATATTGGGCCATTTGTGGTGTGGTAGTTACTCTTGGCCTATACTATCAACGTTTCAGGATTTTGAGAACTTTTTACCATTGCACACAAAATCGGAAATGCAATACCATCAAGATCCACAAGGGCCTTCACTTCAAGCCAAGGAATGAGTGGGGGCTTGGTCAGCCCACAATTGCCTGAAATCTTGTGTATGCGTCTCGCCAAGCTTGCGCGTGTGTCAAGGGAAAGGCTGAGTGTGTGAGAATGTGGAGCACGCGCGCGCTGAAGAGCAGGGGAGACATTTCATTGGAAATTTCGTTAGCAATTAGCCAAGCATGCATGTTTCAAATATTCACAAGAAATCGACTTTTCATGTTACAGTCAACCTTTTCTCTGATTTGTGTACTAAACATTCTCAAGAGTCTTCATATGAACTTGTGATTGAATCAGAGTATCAGTTTTTTACTGGCGGATGTGTAAAGCATTATTTTAGCGTGAGTGATAAATTCGATTTGCTTTATATCAATCATTTTTTGAGATATGAAGTTGCCTTTGCACATGGTAACATGTTGTAGTGTCGTCCACCGATATACCAAGTTTAGTGTTGATATCTCAAAGATTTGCTGAGAATTGACCCAAGTTCCTGTTTGGTTACTTTTTTGCTGATTTTGATTGGCTGTGCCGGACAAACGGTTTAGAAAATCAAAACGCCATGGGATAACTTTTGTGAGGCTTGGTCTGAAGATCATCTCTGGTCATTTTGAAGAAGATATGACAAAAATTGTAGGAGGAGTAGGCTTTCAAAGGTTTTTGATACAACCGGAAATAGCGGAAAATCTATATAACCGGAAATTGACGTCATAGTCAGACGTGATAGTTGAACTCGTCTTGATCCAGGGAATCCAATGGTACTTCATTTTTGAAAATCAGTCATACGGTTCAAAAGTTGCGTGTGTAAACACAAGTCCAACTTTGCAAACCACTGAAAAATGTATATTCTTTAAAAATTATCACTGTAAAATTCCATGCAGCAGACTTACCAATGGGATACCAAATCTGAAATGCAATACCATCAAGATCCACAAGGGCTTTTATTTCAAGCCAAGGGGTGAAGGGAGGGGGCTTGGTGAGCCGACCCATTCCAGAAAGCCTTGTATCTTTGTGTATCAGGGCGTGGCCTGTAGCGTCACTTATGGGTGATATTGGGCCATTTATGGTGTGGTAGTTACTCTTGGCCTATACTATCAATGTTTCAGGATTTTGAGAACTTTTTACCATTGCATACAAAATCGGAAATGCAATACCATCAAGATCCACATGGGCCTTTGCTAAAGACCAAGCAATGAGTGGGGGCTTGGTCAGCCCACAATTGCCTGAAATGTTGTGTATGCGTCTCGTCAAGCTTGCGCGTGTGTCAAGGGAAAGGCTGAGTGTGTGAGAATGTGGAGCGCGCGCGCTGAGGAGCAGGGGAGACATTTCATTGGAAATTTCCTTAACAATTAGCCAAGCATGCATTTTTTTAATATTCACCAAAAATCAACTTTTCATTTTACAGTCAACTTTTTCTGAGATTTGTGTACTAAACATTCTCAAGAGTCGTCATGAACTTGTGATTGAATCAGAGTATCAGTTTTTGACTGGCGGATGTGTAAAGCATTATTTTAGCGTTAGAAATAAAAAAGATTTCCTTTATTTCAATCATTTTTTAAGATATTAATTTGCCTTCTCACATGGGAACATGATGTAGTGTCTTTCACGTGACACACCAAGTTTGGTGTTGATATTTCAAAGATTTGCTGAGATTTGATCCAACTTCCTGTTTGGTTGCTTTGTTGACGATTTTGATTGGCTGTACCGGACAAATGGTTTTGAAATTCAAAAATCTGTTGAAGAATTCAGTGAGGGTTGCTCTGACGATGATACCTGCCAATTCTGGGGAAGATTGGACAAAAATTGTAGGAGAAGTACCAAAAAAACGTGTTTCATAAATCTTTATTGTACAAAAAAATCCAATATGGCGGCCGTTATAGGTTATTGAGGCTTTTTTGTTCCTCATGAGACATAAGGTATATCTAATGAATTTCAGAATTTTGGGACAAATGGGATGCGAATGGCATCACTTTGTAAATGGAAAATTGGGGCTTGGCCGTAGCGCCACCTATGGATAATGGTGCGTCATTTGTGGTGTGGTAGTTACTCCTGGCCTCTACTATCAATGTTTCAGGATTTTGAGAACTTTTTCTAAAATGCATTACCATCAAGATCCACAAGGGCCTTCACTTCAAGCCAAGGAATGAGTGGGGGCTTGGTCAGCCCACAATTGCCTGAAATGTTGTGTATGCGTCTCGCCAAGCCCGCGCGTGTGTCAAGGGAAAGGCTGAGTGTGTGAGAATGTGGAGCACGCGCGCGCTGAAGAGCAGGGGAGACATTTCATTGAAAATTTCGTTAGCAATTAGCCAAGCATGCATGTTTCAAATATTCACATAAAATCGACTTTTCATGTTACAGTCAACTTTTCCTCAGATTTGTGTACTAAACATTCTCAAGAGTCTTCATATGAACTTGTGATTGAATCAAAGTATCAGTTTTTGACCGGCGGATGTGTAAAGCATTATTTTAGCGTTAGCGATAAATTCGATTTGCTTTATATCAATCATTTTTTGAGATATGAAGTTGCCTTTGCACATGGTAACATGTTGTAGTGTCGTCCACCGATATACCAAGTTTAGTGTTGATATCTCAAAGATTTGCTGAGATTTGACCCAAGTTCCTGTTTGGTTACTTTTTTGCTGATTTT
Source organism: Osmerus mordax (assembly GCF_038355195.1). Taxonomy (NCBI): domain Eukaryota; kingdom Metazoa; phylum Chordata; class Actinopteri; order Osmeriformes; family Osmeridae; genus Osmerus; species Osmerus mordax. The sequence continues at coordinate 13,665,284 of NC_090053.1, forward strand.
GATTGGCTGTGCCGGACAAACGGTTTAGAAAATCAAAACGCCATGGGATAACTTTTGTGAGGCTTGGTCTGAAGATCATCTCTGGTCATTTTGAAGAAGATATGACAAAAACTGTAGGAGGAGTAGGCTTTCAAAGGTTTTTGATACAACCGGAAATAGCGGAAAATCTATATAACCTGAAATTGACGTCATAGGGTGCGTTGAACTCGTCTTGATCCAGGGAATCCAATGATACCTCCTTTTTGAAAATCAGTCATACGGTTAAAAAGTTGCGTGTGTAAACACAAGTCCAACTTTGACCCATTGGTGGCGCTAGAGTGGTCTGATGGGATACATGAAACTTGGTGTAGGTATAGAAGGAACTGTCCTTAATGAGTGTGCCAAATTTAACAAAAAGTTATCCAAGGGTTCTAGGGGCTGCCATTGACTCCCATGGAACTAGAATAATAATAATAACAATAATAATAATAAAACTAACAATAACAATAGGTTTCCTCCTTACGGAGGAATCCTAATAATAATAATAAAACTAACAATAACAATAGGTTTCCTCCTTACGGAGGAATCCTAATAAAACTAACAATAACAATAGGTTTCCTCCTTACGGAGGAATCCTATCCACAAGGGCTTTTATTTCAAGCCACGGAGTGAAGGGAGGGGGCTTGGTGAGCCTACCCATTCCAGAAAGCCTTGTATCTTTGTGTATCAGGGCGTGGCCTGTAGCGTCACTTATGGGTGATATTGGGCCATTTGTGGTGTGGTAGTTACTCTTGGCCTATACTATCAATGTTTCAGGATTTGGAGAACTTTTTACCATTGCATCCAAAATCGGAAATGCAATACCATGAAGATCCACATGGGCCTTTGCTAAAGACCAAGGAATGAGTGGGGGCTTGGTCAGCCCACAATAGTCTCTGTGCACAATCGTACTGACGAACTTCCGCCGTAGCCCAAATTCGGCAAATCAGTTTCCGGTTTACTTCCTGTCCTCATCCGAATTAGTGAACGAACAACAAGATGAGTGGTGCAGTTGTACGGAAAAAAGAAAGTAAAAAGAAATATAATGTACGTAATACATTCAAGTTCCAAGGTACTGTGCGTGGGTCTAAGGAACACTGTTGTGTGCCACTTTGCTCGGCTTCAGGCCGTTATAACAACCATTTGAGCTTCCACTGCTTCCCGAAGGACACCTGCCTTCGTGCGCGGTGGCTGCACAAAATAAGGAGGGTGGAATATTCGGTGACCCAACACACCAAGGTTTGCAGTCGACTTTTCGAACACCATGAAATCGTCACTACTGCTAAGGGTAGACGGGTTTTGGCAGCAGGCTCTGTTCCTTCTTTATTTGAGTGGAACAAATACACCAGTAAGTCACGGGCTGGTGTTTGGGAGCGCCGATCTCGACCACCAAGTCCGGAACCTGACCCGGCGAGCCAGAGGAGGACAGCGAGCAACCCGCCGTGGTCCCGATGGTCGTGGACCACGACTATGGGGCCAGCGGTACCGTATGTGTGGACAGGGAGCAGTATGGAGATATGTTGAGGGAACTCGAGGCGCTGAGAGAGCAGGTCCAAACGTATCATCTTTCCAACTTTGGACTGAAACGGTTTGCTTCGTCTCCTGAAGACATCAGATTTTACACCAGGTAAGCTAGTTATTAGATCAACATCTTCTCTTAACTTGATTATTTCCTCTTTTTTTCTTAAAGGTCTCATTACATGAAATGTTCACTTTAGGAGGTTATTGAACATTAATGAGTTCCAAGGCTGAATTTCGGGAAAGAGACTTCAGATTTTAGGGGACCATTAAGGCCTATATAAAAGCATACAAAAACAGCATGTCATGGGATATTTAATGTTATTCTTAAGCTTGTATGACAAGACAACTGATTTCAATTGTAATGCTGTATTTTAGATTCCCCTCATACGAGCATCTGATGGCGTTTTGGAACCTGATCGAACAGCCAAAATAATTAGGGTCACCAGAGCAAAGAAAACCTACGCCACTAGCACAACAACTGAAAGCCCTTTAACCAGACCAACTGTAAGTACCCATTCACCCAAAAAACACACAGACACAGATCCCTAAGCATTAAAAGGGTGGTTTTGAACTAACACTCATTAAACACTTCTCCCCACAGAAACTGCTGCCAATAGATGAGCTCTTCCTGACATACCTGTTTTCTACTGGCTGTACCCAGAGGGAGTTGGGTCATAGATTTAACATCCACCGAGCAACCGTCAGCCGAATCATCGTGACCTGGGCCAACTTCCTCTACAGCTTACTGGGCTCAGTCTGTATATGGATGTCTCCAGCAGCTGTGAAGGCCCATCTTCCACGCGACTTTGATGGCAGCTACAGTGACACACTGGTGGTCCTCGACTGTACAGAGCTACGGTGTCAAACACCGTCATCCATGCTCCTTCAGAGCGAAGTTTTCTCGACCTACAAGTCCCACTGCACCTTTAAGGCCATGTCCCCTCACGGAGCCCTGAGTTTTGTTTCAGCACTCTTTGAGGGTTCCATGAGTGACAAGGAGTTGTTTCGTCAGTCAGGGATTGCACCACTCTTAACGCCTGACATGGCCATCATGGTTGACAAGGGATTCTTGGTGGATGACCTTGTACCTGGGACTGTTCATCGTCCTGCCTTCCTCTCCAAGAGGGCCCAAATGCCAGAGGTGGATGTTCTGAAGACGCAGTCCATCGCCCGTTTGAGGGTGCATGTCGAGAGGATGATCAGAAGAGTTAAAGAAAATAAACTCTTTGATACCACCATCCCTCTCTCCATTGCAGGGAGCATAAACCAACTCTTCACTGTCGCTTGTCTCCTCTCAAATTACCAAAATGGACCTCTTGTCAAGAAATGGAGATATGAAGTTTGATATTGTAGCTTAATCTTTTTCTGAGGAATTTGATAACTATTGTTCTGTTAAACATACAGAATTCATGAAATGAAATCATTTTAATTGCCTTTAATATCAAGATAATAAATATTTCTTGGCGTGCTCACAGCACACACACATTTTATTGTGTTTACTTTTTGGGAAGGCAAGGTTAATCATGGAAAACATCTGCCATTGAAAGTTAAAGATGCACAAACATTAACATAAAATAATCTCAATCATAAAACGTACCATTAAAAGTGAAAATTAAAGAACAGATCTTAGAATATTGTATCTCAATCCTGAAGCATTACACATTTCTGCAAGTAGACATAAAAATAAAACCTGTCTACTTTCTCTCTGATTATATCCAAAACATCATTGTCTCTGTAAATTCTTTGGATGAGTACATCTTCCTCAGCTGAGACTACAAAATCACACCAACTCATTCCCGTTATTAGCATCTGCCCCTGTACTTGCCAGTAGTAAGCATGCTTTTCTTTTAGCTCCAATTTGCCTGACTTCATTTTGAGATACGAGCAGTTCACATAGCTTTTAACATTTGGGCACTTCATCTCAATCAGCCCAAACTGACATGGCTCTGAAGGGTCAAAGATTAACCCGTCTGGAGACGCCCCCAGCCAAGGAGCGTCAGGGTGAATTACCAATCCACAGGGGTAGTGGTTGACCCTTTTCATTTGGCAATATTCCCAAATAGCATTTGCCTCTAATTCGAGCCCCCTCTTCATAGCTGCCGTCTGACGTGTCCCTTGCAGTATCCGGTTAGCCAGACCTTCTTCAGAGTTCTCTCCAACCTGGCAGATCTCCCTGAAACGTGACGCTGTCAATCTATGCCTCCTTAGCTGATGCCATTCAGTACATGAACTTTGTGCTCTGGTAGCACATTCAAATATGTGCACCATGTCCCAGGTGACCTCCAGACTCCTATGGTGTAGCTGTTGTGGTTCAGTACAGACAAACATGCAACTTGATGGCTGTAGGCAGTAATTCTGAAGAGGCATAGATGGACGTGGTGGGGCAGCATGGAAGGACAGATCTCTCTTTGCTGTTGCTGGTTGTTGGTAGGACAATGGACTTCCGGCTTGAACCTTGCCAAAGGCAGAGTCAACCAGGGGAATTTCACAGCTAATGCCCATGCTGCAGATCATCGGCGCCTCCGCTGTAGAAAAATCTTTATACGCCTCTGTCACCTAGGGATGTAATAATATAATGATTAGCAATATCAAACAAAATGATTATACCATACATTTTCATGGCCACAATATGTTGCGCATCATGCACAACGCCAGACACCATTACAAATAAGTTCATAATAAAGAACCCTTGTGTAAACATTTATTTTGTTTCAGTTCAATCAATTCTTTCTTCAAAAGCAGAATACTTGTTTGTATAATTGATGGGTCATAGTACATTTAATCAAAAGGAGAGGAAAAAGAAAATCATGAAATACTAGTATATTGTTTGATATGAAATCCCTACTAACCCGAAGGACAGTAAGATCAGGCAATTCCCCACTGAGGCCTTTGTAGAGTGTGCTCCTGTGTGGAACATAACACTTTCATGAGTGGAAAGTGGCATATCCACACAGGTATTTTAATTCAAACAGGCAACATATTGGAATACATCGACAATATCGAGGGAGTCAGTTGGCTGAGCGGTGAGGGAGTCGGGTTAGTAATCCGAAGGTTGCCAGTTCGATTCCCGGTCATGCCAACTGACGTTGTGTCCTTGGTCAAGGCACTTCACCCTACTTACCTGGGGGCAATGTCCCTGTACTTACTGTAAGTCGCTCTGGATAAGAGTGTCTGCTAAATGACTAAATGTAAATGTAAAATGCAATATTCAGGTTTTACCTTACACCATCTTCGGTTGCTCTACACTTTGGTTTAGCAGAAATCACAGCCATCTTATCCACAGGGCCTGGCTTTACACCCTATCAAGTTAAGCACAATACAGTTAGAAGTTAAATATAGTTAGAAAATATATCCAACAGCTCTGTAATTACAGTGCAAACTTACCAACGTTCTGGGCTTGTGCCACTGCTGTTCTCCTTCAGTACAGCTTAGCACAGGAGGGACCACTGGCACCTTCAGCTGAGAGTAATGTGCTGACTGGAACAGCAAAGCGACACAGTGGTTGCATAAAGCTGCTCCAGCAACACATGTGCAGCTGTGATGAAGCAGCTCCACAGGACTGGAATCTTTCAGTACCACCTGCATAAGTAAAATGTCATAGTAAATACTTATCTTAGCTTGGTCACTGTTTAACCATTCTTTTAGGACACAATCTTGTTTTTACAATATTTTCTATATCTAATATTCTAGAATCACAGATCAAATGTCATGTATTTCTATATGTTGGATTAGAGTATGTTGTATAATATGCCAACTGCATTAAATCAACATCCATAATCGTTTTTCTTTGAAACATGATAGCCTAATACCTTAAACACAAGATTGCATCTTAAATGAATGACAGTTGGGGGAAACTTGAATAAGAACACATTTAACAGTCAACTTTTTCTGAGATTTGTGTACTAAACATTCTCAAGAGTCTTCATGATTTTGTGATTGAATTAGAGTATCAGTTTTTGACTGGCGGATGTGTAAAGCATTATTTTAGCATTAGAAATAAATTAGATTTCCTTTATTTCAATCATTTTTTAAGACATTAATTTGCCTTCTCACATGGGAACATGATGTAGTGTCTTTCACGTGACACACCAAGTTTGGTGGTGATATTTCAAAGATTTGCTGAGATTTGATCCAACTTCCTGTTTGGTTGCTTTGTTGACGATTTTGATTGGCTGTACCGGACAAACGGTTTTGAAATTCAAAAATCTGTTGAAGAATTCAGTGAGGGTTGCTCTGACAATGATACCTGCCAATTCTGGGGAAGATTGGACAAAAATTGTAGGAGAAGTAGCAAAAAAACGTGTTTCCTAAATCTGTATTGTACAAAAAAATCCAATATGGCGGCCGTTATAGGTTATTGAGGCTTTTTTGTTCCTCATGAGAAATAAGGCATATCTAATGAATTTCAGAATTTTGGGACAAATGGGATGCGAATGGCATCACTTTGTAAATGGACAATTGGGGCTTGGCCGTAGCGCCACCTATGGATAATGGTGCGTCATTTGTGGTGTGGTAGTTACTCCTGGCCTATACTATCAATGTTTCAGGATTTTGAGAACTTTTTCTAAAATGCATTACCATCAAGATCCACAAGGGCCTTCACTTCAAGCCAAGGAATGAGTGGGGGCTTGGTCAGCCCACAATTGCCTAAAATGTTGTGTATGCGTCTCGCCAAGCTTGCGCGTGTGTCAAGGGAAAGGCTGAGTGTGTGAGAATGTGGAGCGCGCGCGCTGAGGAGCAGGGGAGACATTTCATTGGAAATTTCCTTAACAATTAGCCAAGCATGCATTTTTCAAATATTCACCAAAAATCAACTTTTCATCTTAGAGTCAACTTTTTCTGAGATTTGTGTACTAAGCATTCTCAAGAGTCTTCATGATTTTGTGATTGAATTAGAGTATCAGTTTTTGACTGGCGGATGTGTAAAGCATTATTTTAGCATTAGAAATAAATTAGATTTCCTTTATTTCAATCATTTTTTAAGATATTAATTTGCCTTTTCACATGGGAACATGATGTAGTGTCTTCCTTGTGACATACCAAGTTACGTGTTGATATCTCAAAGATTTGCTGAGATTTGACCCAACTTCCTGTTTGGTTTCTTTTATTGCTGATTTTGATTGGCTGTGCCGGACAAACGGTTTAGAAAATCAAAACGCCATGGGATAACTTTTGTGAGGCTTGGTCTGAAGATCATCTCTGGTCATTTTGAAGAAGATATGACAAACATTGTAGGAGGAGTAGGCTTTCAAAGGTTTTTGATACAACCGGAAATAGCGGAAAATCTATATAACCGGAAATTGACGTCATAGGGTGCGTTGAACTCGTCTTGATCCAGGGAATCCAATGGTACCTCATTTTTGAAAATCAGTCATACGGTTCAAAAGTTGCGTGTGTAAACACAAGTCCAACTTTGACCCATTGGTGGCGCTAGAGTGGTCTGATGGGATACATGAAACTTGGTGTAGGTATAGAAGGAACTGTCCTTAATGAGTGTGCCAAATTTAACAAAAAGTTATCCAAGGGTTCTAGGGGCTGCCATTGACTCCCATGGAACTAGAATAATAATAATAATAAAACTAACAATAACAATAGGTTTCCTCCTTACGGAGGAATCCTAAATATAACTGCAAGCAGCAATGGCGGATTCCTCCAAACATTGCAAACCACTGAAAAATGTATATTCTTTACAAATTGTCACTGTAAAATTCCATGCTGCAGACTTACCAATGGGATACCAAATCTGAAATGCAATACCATCAAGATCCACAAGGGCTTTTATTTCAAGCCAAGGAGTGAAGGGAGAGGGTTTGGTGAGCCTACCCATTCCAGAAAGCCTTGTATCTTAGTGTATCAGGGCGTGGCCTGTAGCGTCACTTATGGGTGATATTGGGCCATTTGTGGTGTGGTAGTTACTCTTGGCCTATACTATCAATGTTTCAGGATTTTGAGAACTTTTTACCATTGTAAACAAAATCGGAAATGCAATACCATCAAGATCCACATGGGCCTTTGCTAAAGACCAAGCAATGAGTGGGGGCTTGGTCAGCCCACAATTGCCTGAAATGTTGTGTATGCGTCTCGTCAAGCTTGCGAGTGTGTCAAGGGAAAGGCTGAGTGTATGAGAATGTGGAGCGCGCGCGCTGAGGAGCAGGGGAGACATTTCATTGGAAATTTCCTTAACAAGCCAAGCATGCATTTTTCAAATATTCACCAAATTTCAACTTTTCATGTTACAGTCAACTTTTTCTGAGATTTGTGTACTAAACATTCTCAAGAGTCTTTATGAACATGTGATTGAATCAGAGTTTTTTGACTGGTGGATGTGTAAAGCATTATTTTAGCGTTAGATAGAAATAAATTAGATTTCCTTTATTTCAATCATTTTTTAAGATATTAATTTGCCTTCTCACATGGGAACATGATGTAGTGTCTTTCACGTGACACACCAAGTTTGGTGGTGATATTTCAAAGATTTGCTGAGATTTGATCCAACTTCCTGTTTGGTTGCTTTGTTGACGATTTTGATTGGCTGTACCGGACAAACGGTTTTGAAATTCAAAAATCTGTTAAAGAATTCAGTGAGGGTTGCTCTGACGATGATACCTGCCAATTCTGGGGAAGATTGGACAAGAATTGTAGGAGAAGTAGCAAAAAAACGTGTTTCCTAAATCTTTATTGTACAAAAACATCCAATATGGCGGCCGTTATAGGTTATTGAGGCTTTTTTGTTCCTCATGAGAAATAAGTCATATCTAATGAATTTCAGAATTTTGGGACAAATGGGATGCGAATGGCATCACTTTGTAAATGGAAAATTGGGGCTTGGCCGTAGCGCCACCTATGGATAATGGTGCGTCATTTGTGGTGTGGTAGTTACTCCTGGCCTATACTATCAATGTTTCAGGATTTTGAGAACTTTTTCTAAAATGCATTACCATCAAGATCCACAAGGGCCTTCACTTCAAGCCAAGGAATGAGTGGGGGCTTGGTCAGCCCACAATTGCCTGAAATTTTGTGTATGCGTCTCGCCAAGCCCGCGCGTGTGTCAAGGGAAAGGCTGAGTGTGTGAGAATGTGGAGCGCGCGCGCTGAGGAGCAGAGGGAGACATTACATTGAAAATTTCGTTAGCAATTAGCCAAGCATGCATGTTTCAAATATTCACCAAAAATCGACTTTTCATGTTACAGTCAACTTTTCCTCAGATTTGTGTACTAAACATTCTCAAGAGTCTTCATATGAACTTGTGATTGAATCAGAGTATCAGTTTTTTACTGGCGGATGTGTAAAGCATTATTTTAGCGTTAGCGATAAATTCGATTTGCTTTATATCAACCACTTTTGGAGATATGAAATAGCCTTTGCATATGGTAACATGTTGTAGTGTCGTCCACCGATATACCAAGTTTAGTGTTGATATCTCAAAGATTTGCTGAGATTTGACCCAAGTTCCTGTTTGGTTTCTTTTATTGCTGATTTTGATTGGCTGTGCCGGACAAACGGTTTATAAAATCAAAACGCCATGGGATAACTTTTGTGAGGCTTGGTCTGAAGCTCCTCTCTGGTCATTTTGAAGAAGATATGACAAAAATTGTAGGAGGAGTAGGCTTTCAAAGGTTTTTGATACAACCGGAAATAGCGGAAAATCTATATAAACGGAAATTGACGTCATAGGGTGCGTTGAACTCGTCTTGATCCAGGGAATCCAATGGTACCTCATTTTTGAAAATCAGTTATACGGTTCAAAAGTTGCATGTGTAAACACAAGTCCAACTTTGACCCATTGGTGGCGCTAGAGTGGTCTGATGGGATACATGAAACTTGGTGTAGGTATAGAAGGAACTGTCCTTAATGAGTGTGCCAAATTTAAAAAAAAGTTATCCAAGGGTTCTAGGGGCTGCCATTGACTCCCATGGAACTAGAATAATAATAAATATAACTGCAAGCAGCAATGGCGGATTCCTCCAAACATTGCAAACCACTGAAAAAATGTATATTCTTTACAAATTGTCACTGTAAAATTCCATGCTGCAGACTAACCAATGGGATACCAAATCTGAAATGCAATACCATCAAGATCCACAAGGGCTTTTATTTCAAGCCAGTGAAGGGAGGGGGCTTGGTGAGCCTGCCCATTCCAGAAAGCCTTGTATCTTTGTGTATCAGGGCGTGGCCTGTAGCGTCACTTATGGGTGATATTGGGCCATTTGTGGTGTGGTAGTTACTCTTGGCCTATACTATCAATGTTTCAGGATTTTCAGAACTTTTTACCATTGCATACAAAATCGGAAATGCAATACCATCAAGATCCACATGGGCCTTTGCTAAAGACCAAGCAATGAATGGGGGCTTGGTCTGCCCACAATTGCCTGAAATGTTGTGTATGCGTCTCGCCAAGCTTGCGCGTGTGTCAAGGGAAAGGCTGAGTGTGTGAGAATGTGGAGCGCGCGCGCTGAGGAGCAGGGGAGACATTTCATTGGAAATTTCCTTAACAATTAGCCAAGCATGCATTTTTCAAATATTCACCAAAAATCAACTTTTCATCTTACAGTCAACTTTTTCTGAGATTTGTGTACTAAACATTCTCAAGAGTCTTCATGAACTTCTGATTGAATCAGAGTTTTTTGACTGGCGGATGTGTAAAGCATTATTTGAGCGTTAGAAATAAATTAGATTTCCTTTATTTCAATCATTTTTTAAGATATTAATTTGCCTTCTCACATGGGAACATGATGTAGTGTCTTTCACGTGACACACAAAGTTTGGTGTTGATATTTCAAAGATTTGCTGAGTTTTGATCCAACTTCCTGTTTGGTTGCTTTGTTGGCTATACCGGACAAACTGTTTTAAAATTCAAAAATCTGTTGAAGAATTCAGTGAGGGTTGCTCTGACGATGATACCTGCCAATTCTGGGGAAGATTGGACACAAATTGTAGGAGATGTTGCGAAAAAACGTGTTTCCTAAATCTTTATTGTACAGAAAAATCCAATATGGTGGCCGTTAAAGGTTATTGAGGCTTTTTTGTTCCTCATGAGAAATAAGGCATATCTAATGAATTTCAGAATTTTGGGACAAATGGGATGCGAATGGCATCACTTTGTAAATGGACAATTGGGGCTTGGCCGTAGCGCCACCTATGGATAATGGTGCGTCATTTGTGGTGTGGTAGTTACTCCTGGCCTATACTATCGGAAACACACTAGATCTAGTGATAACAACTGGACTAAATATCAATAATATTTCAATAACTGATCTACCCCTCTCAGACCATCATTATATACTTTTCAATGTGGAAATTATCCTAACAAAAACCAAAAAAGAATTCTTAGTCCATAGAAGATATTTAGACGATACAGCTATGATGACATTTTCTGAACAATTTGCTCTACATGAGCCGACTTACCATGATTGCTCTCTGAATGAAATGGTAGAGAACCTCAATTATGCACTATTATCTGTGTTAGACTCTGTTGCACCACTGAAAACCAAAAAGAAGTGCACAAGCAGAACCTCCCCATGGCTGAGAAATAAAAATGTTAGTGAAACGAAAAGAAAATGCCGTGCAGCAGAGAGAAAATGGAGGAAAACAAAGATCACTATCCACTACAATATCTACAAAGATACACTAACCACCTTTAACAAAACCATCCGTCTAGCAAGGAGAGAATATTTCTCCAACATTATTACAGAAAATGCCAGAAATTCCAGAGTTCTTTTCTCCACCATTGACCAGCTGCTAAACACTGTCCCTGCCCCACCTCCATCCTCAGCAGTTAAATGTGAAGAGCTTGCTTTGTTCTTCAAGAACAAAATAACTTTGATTAGAGCGAGTATTATTAATAGTGGGGTCGAAACTGACATCAGTAGATTCTGCAACATAACCATGAGCACATTTACCTGTATCACACTTAGTGAACTTTCCAAAATTGTCAGCGAATCTAACTCCACAACCTCAGATATTGATCCTATACCCACAACATTCTTTAAGCGAGTGTTTGATAGTGTCTCAGGTCCGGTGCTAGAGATTATAAACACATCCCTTAGAACTGGCGTCTTCCCAGATGCCTTCAAAACAGCTGTTGTAAAGCCCCTATTAAAGAAACCCAAATTGGATAACAGTTTACTTGCAAATTACAGACCAATATCAAACCTCCCATTTATTAGTAAAGTACTGGAAAAGATAGTTTTAGTCCAATTAAATTATTTTCTTGAAGAAAATAACATCCTGGAAGTCTCGCAGTCAGGTTTCAGGAAATATCACAGTACTGAAACTGCTCTCACCAAAATAATTAGCGACCTCAGACTAAACTCTGATGCAAATAAAGTCTCTATCCTTATCCTGTTAGATCTCAGTGCAGCATTTGATACAATTGATCACGACATCCTAATCAATAGACTGGAAAAGCTTATTGGGTTCACGGATAGTGTATTGAACTGGCTGAAATCATATATCACAGGAAGGAAGTTTTATGTTAGTTTAGGTGACCATAGGTCCAAGAAACATCAGAACTGCTACGGGGTTGCTCAAGGAAGCTGCTTAGGTCCATTACTTTTTTCTCTTTATATGTTACCACTCGGCGACATAATCAGAGAACATAACATAGATTTCCATAGCTATGCGGATGACACACAACTATATATATCCACTGAACCCAACGATGCAACGGCCATCAATTCCATTACAAACTGCCTGTTGGCAATAAACAAATGGATGAATGATAACTTTCTTAAATTAGATGAAGACAAAACCGAAGTCCTACTATGTGGCCCCAAATCCAAAAGAGAGATGCTTATTAAGAATCTTGGAGGCTTAACCCCCTGTCTTAAACCAGAGGTGACGAGTCTCTGCGTAATCCTGGACTCAGATTTGAATTTCAACTCTCACATTAATAAAGTGACCAAAACAGCTTTCTTTCACCTGAGGAATATAGCAAAGGTACGACCATTCATAAACCAAAATGATGCAGAGAAGTTAATTCATGCTTTTATATCCAGCCGGCTGGACTACTGTAACGCACTTTTCACTGGTCTTCCCAAGAAAACCACTGAAAGACTACAGCTCATTCAAAATTCTGCAGCTAGATTATTAACCAAAACTAAAAGGAGAAAACACATTAGTCCTGTCCTAGCTACTTTACACTGGCTCCCTGTTACCTTCAGAATTGACTTTAAGGTCCTTTTTCTCACATACAAAGCTCTACACGGACAAGGACCTAGCTACATTGCTAACTCCTTTATAAACTACACACCAGCTAGAACACTGCGATCATCAAATGCAGGCCTATTAGAGGTCACCAGAAGCAGTCATAAGAAGATTGGTGATTCGGCCTTTGTCAATTACGCCCCAAAACTATGGAACAAATTACCCATAAATATTAGGGAAGCTAACACTCTAGACATTTTTAAAAGACAGCTTAAAACCTACCTTTTTACCGAAGCATTTAAGTAATTTTATCTCAAAAGGGTTTTCCTACTTTTTAAAGTTGTTTTCTCTCTTGAACAGAGATCTTATTGGGATTTTTATTATTGTTTGAATTATTTATCACTTGTATTATTGTTTTTATTGATTTTATGTAAAGCACCTTGAGCTACAATTCTTGTATGAAATGTGCTATATAAATAAAGTCTTACTTACTTACTTACTTACTATCAATGTTTCAGGATTTTGAGAACATTTTCTAAAATGCATTACCATCAAGATCCACAAGGGCCTTCACTTCAAGCCAAGGAATGAGTGGGGGCTTGGTCAGCCCACAATTGCCTGAAATGTTGTGTATGCGTCTCGCCAAGCCCGCGCGTGTGTCAAGGGAAAGGCTGAGTGTGTGAGAATGTGGAGCACGCGCGCGCTGAAGAGCAGGGGAGACATTTCATTGAAAATTTCGTTAGCAATTAGCCAAGCATGCACGTTTCAAATATTCACATAAAATCGACTTTTCATGTTACAGTCAACTTTTCCTCAGATTTGTGTACTAAACATTCTCAAGAGTCTTCATATGAACTTGTGATTGAATCAAAGTATCAGTTTTTGACCGGCGGATGTGTAAAGCATTATTTTAGCGTTAGCGATAAATTCGATTTGCTTTATATCAATCATTTTTTGAGATATGAAGTTGCCTTTGCACATGGTAACATGTTGTAGTGTCGTCCACCGATATACCAAGTTTAGTGTTGATATCTCAAAGATTTGCTGAGATTTGACCCAAGTTCCTGTTTGGTTACTTTTTTGCTGATTTTGATTGGCTGTGCCGGACAAACAGTTTAGAAAATCAAAACGCCATGGGATAACTTTTGTGATGCTTGGTCTGAAGATCATCTCTGGTCATTTTGAAGAAGATATGACAAAAATTGTAGGAGGAGTAGGCTTTCAAAGGTTTTTGATACAACCGGAAATAGCGGAAAATCTATATAACCGGAAATTGACGTCATAGGTTGCGTTGAACTCGTCTTGATTCATGGAATCCAATGGTACCTCATTTTTGAAAATCAGTCATACGGGTCAAAAGTTGCGTGTGTAAACACAAGTCCAACTTTGACCCATTGGTGGCGCTAGAGTGGTCTGATGGGATACATGAAACTTGGTGTAGGTATAGAAGGAACTGTCCTTAATGAGTGTGCCAAATTTAACAAAAAGTTATCCAAGGGTTCTAGGGGCTGCCATTGACTCCCATGGAACTAGAATAATAATAATAAATATAACTGCAAGCAGCAATGGCGGATTCCTCCAAACATTGCAAACCATTGAAAAATTTATATTCTTTACAAATTGTCACTGTAAAAATCCATGCTGCAGACTTACCGATGGGACACCAAATCTGAAATGCAATACCATCAAGATCCACAAGAGCTTTTATTCCGAGCCAAGGAGTGAAGGGAGGGGGCTTGGTGAGCCTACCCATTCCAGAAAGCCTTGTATCTTTGTGCATCAGGGTGTGGCCAGTAGCGTCACCTATGGGTGATGTTGGGCCATTTGTGGTGTGGTAGTTACTGTTAACCTATACTATCAATGTCTCAGGATTTTTAGAACTTTTTACCATTGCATACAAAATCGGAAATGCAATACCATCAAGATCCACATGGGCCTTTGCTAAAGACCAAGCAATGAGTGGGGGCTTGGTCAGCCCACAATTGTCTGAAATGTTGTGTATGCGTCTCGCCAAGCTTGCGCGTGTCAAGGGAAAGGCTGAGTGTGTGAGAATGTGGAGCGCGCGCGCTGAGGGTCAGGGGAGACATTTCATTGGAAATTTCCTTAACAATTAGCAGAGCATGCATTTTTCAAATATTCACCAAAAATCAACTTTTCATCTTAGAGTCAACTTTTTCTGAGATTTGTGTACTAAACATTCTCAAGAGTCTTTATGAACATGTGATTGAATCAGAGGTTTTTGACTGGCGGGTGTGTAAAGCATTATTTTAGCGTTAGATAGAAATAAATTAGATTTCCTTTATTTCAATCATTTTTTAAGATATTAATTTGCCTTCTCACATGGGAACATGATGTAATGTCTTTGAAATTCAAAAATCTGTTGAAGAATTCAGTGAGGGTTGCTCTGACGATGATACCTGCCAATTCTGGGGACGATTGGACAAAAATTTTAGGAGAAGTAAAGAAAAAACGTGTTTCCTAAATCTTTATTGTACAAAAAAATCCAATATGGCGGCCGTTATAGGTTATTGAGGCTTTTTTGTTCCTCATGAGAAATAAGGCATATCTAATGAATTTCAGAATTTTGGGACAAATGGGATGCGAATGGCATCACTTTGTAAATGGAAAATTGGGGCTTGGCCGTAGCGCCACCTATGGATAATGGTGCGTCATTTGTGGTGTGGTAGTTACTCCTGGCCTATACTATCAATGTTTCAGGATTTTGAGAACTTTTTCTAAAATGCATTACCATCAAGATCCACAAGGGCCTTCACTTCAAGCCAAGGAGTGAAGGGAGGGGGCTTGGTGAGCCTACCCATTCCAGAAAGCCTTGTATCTTTGTGTATCAGGTCGTGGCCTGTAGCGTCACTTATGGGTGATATTGGGCCATTTGTGGTGTGGTAGTTACTCTTGGCCTATACTATCAATGTTTCAGGATTTTGAGAACTTTTTACCATTGCATACAAAATCGGAAATGCAATACCATCAAGATCCACATGGGCCTTTGCTAAAGACCAAGCAATGAGTGGGGCTTGGTCAGCCCACAATTGCCTGAAATGTTGTGTATGCGTCTCGTCAAGCTTGCGCGTGTGTCAGGGAAAGGCTGAGTGTGTGAGAATGTGGAGCGCGCGCGCTGAGGAGCAGGGGAGACATTTCATTGGAAATTTCCTTAACAATTAGCCAAGCAAGCATTTTTCAAATATTCACCTAAATTCAACTTTTCATCTTACAGTCAACTTTTTCTGAGATTTGTGTACTAAACATTCTCAAGAGTCTTCATGAACTTGTGATTGAATCAGAGTTTTTTGACTGCCGTATGTGTAAAGCATTATTTTAGCGTTAGAAATAAATTAGATTTCCTTTATTTCAATCATTTTTTAAGATATTAATTTGCCTTCTCACATGGGAACATGACGTAGTGTCTTTCACGTGACACACCAAGTTTGGTGTTGATATTTCAAAGATTTGCTGAGATTTGATCCAACTTCCTGTTTGGTTGCTCTGTTGACGATTTTGATTGGCTGTACCGGACAAACGGTTTTGAAATTCAAAAATCTGTTGAAGATTTCAGTGAGGGTTAATCTGACGATGATACCTGGCAATTCTGGGGAAGATTGGACAAAAATTGTAATAGAAGTAGCGAAAAAACGTGTTTCCTAAATCTTTATTGTACAAAAAAATCCAATATGGCGGCCGTTATAGGTTATTGAGGCTTTTTTGTTCCTCGTGAGAAATAAGGCATATCTAATTGAATTTCAGAATTTTGGGACAAATGGGATGAGAATGGCATCACTTTGTAAATAGACAATTGGGGCTTGGCCGTAGCGCCACCTATGGATAATGGTGCGTCATTTGTGGTGTGGTAGTTACTCCTGGCCAATACTATCAATGTTTCAGGATTTTGAGAACTTTTTCTAAAATGCATTACCATCAAGATCCACAAGGGCCTTCACTTCAAGCCAAGGAATGAGTGGGGGCTTTGTCAGCCCACAATTGCCTGAAATGTTGTGTATGCGTCTCGCCAAGCCCGCGTGTGTGTCAAGGGAAAGGCTGAGTGTGTGAGAATGTGGAGCACGCGCGCGCTGAAGAGCAGGGGAGACATTTCATTGAAAATTTCGTTAGCAATTAGCCAAGCATGCATTTTTCAAATATTCACCACAAATCGACTTTTCATGTTACAGTCAACTTTTCCTCAGATTTGTGTACTAAACATTCTCAAGAGTCTTCATATGAACTTGTGATTGAATCAAAGTATCAGTTTTTGACCGGCGGATGTGTAAAGCATTATTTTTGCGTTAGCGATAAATTCAATTTGCTTTAAATCAACCATTTCTGGAGATATGAAATAGCCTTTGCACATGGTAACATGTTGTAGTGTCTTCCTTGTGACATACCAAGTTACGTGTTGATATCTCAAAGATTTGCTGAGATTTGACCCAAGTTCCTGTTTGGTTACTTTTTTGCTGATTTTGATTGGCTGTGCCGGACAAACGGTTTAGAAAATCAAAACGCCATGGGATAACTTTTGTGAGGCTTGGTCTGAAGATCATCTCTGGTCATTTTGAAGAAGATATGACAAAAATTGTAGGAGGAGTAGGCTTTCAAAGGTTTTTGATACAACCGGAAATAGCGGAAAATCTATATAACCGGAAATTGACGTCATATGGTGCGTTGAACTCGTCTTGATCCAGGGAATCCAATGGTACCTCATGTTTGAAAATCAGTCATACGGTTCAAAAGTTGCGTGTGTAAACACAAGTCCAACTTTGACCCATTGGTGGCGCTAGAGTGGTCTGATGGGATACATGAAACTTGGTGTAGGTATAGAAGGAACTGTCCTTAATGAGTGTGCCAAATTTGTCAAAAAGTTATCCAAGGGGTCTAGGGGCTGCCATTGACTCCCATGGAACTAGAATAATAATAATAATAATAATAATAATAATAATAAAACTAACAATAACAATAGGTTTCCTCCTTACGGAGGAATCCTAAATATAACTGCAAGCAGCAATGGCGGATTCCTCCAAACATTGCAAACCACTGAAAAATGTATATTCTTTACAAATTGTCACTGTAAAATTCCATGCTGCAGACTTACCAATGGGATACCAAATCTGAAATGCAATACCATCAAGATCCACAAGGGCTTTTATTTCAAGCCAAGGAGTGAAGGGAGAGGGCTTGGTGAGCCTACCCATTCCAGAAAGCCTTGTGTCTTTGTGTATCAGGGCGTGGCCTGTAGCGTCACTTATGGGTGATATTGGGCCATTTGTGGTGTGGTAGTTACTCTTGGCCTATACTATCAATGTTTCAGGATTTTGAGAACTTTTTACCATTGTATACAAAATCGGAAATGCAATACCATCAAGATCCACATGGGCCTTTGCTAAAGACCAAGCAATGAGTGGGGGCTTGGTCAGCCCACAATTGCCTGAAATGTTGTGTATGCGTCTCGTCAAGCTTGCGAGTGTGTCAAGGGAAAGGCTGAGTGTGTGAGAATGTGGAGCGCGCGCGCTGAGGAGCAGAGGGAGACATTACATTGGAAATTTCATTAGCAATTAGCCAAGCATGCATTTTTCAAATATTCACCAAAATTCAACTTTTCACCTTACAGTCAACTTTTTCTGAGATTTGTGTACTAAACATTCTCAAGAGTCTTCATGAACTTGTGATTGTATCAGAGTATCAGTTTTGCACCGGCGAATATGTAAAGCATTATTTTAGCGTTAGAAATAAATTAGATTTCCTTTATTTCAATCATTTTTGAAGATATTAATTTGCCTTCTCACATGGGAACATGACGTAGTGTCTTTCACGTGACACACCAAGTTTGGTGTTGATATTTCAAAGATTTGCTGAGATTTGATCCAACTTCCTGTTTGGTTGCTTTGTAGACGATTTTGATTGGCTGTACCGGACAAACGCTTTTGAAATTCAAAAATCTGTTGAAGAATTCAGTGAGGGTTGCTCTGACGATGATACCTGCCAATTCTGGAGAAGATTGGACAAAAAGTGTAGGACAAGTAGCGAAAAAACTTGTTTCCTAAATCTTTATTGTACAAAAAAATCCAATATGGCGGCCGTTATAGGTTATTGAGGCTTTTTTGTTCCTCATGAGAAATAAGGCATATCTACATTTACATTTATTCATTTAGCAGACGCTTTTATCCAAAGCGACTTCCAAGAGAGAGCTTTACAAAGTGCATAGGTCACTGATCATAACAACAAGATAGCCAAAAAACATCGCGAGTAGCCAAAACATGAAGCACACATTGTGAACAACCAGAGTAAGTGCCAAAGGGAAGAACCATAAGAGCATGTAGTTAAACAAGTTACAATTAAACAACATGAACCGCTATAAGTGCAAGTGTACCTGTGGAAAAAAGCAAGCAACAGTAATAAAAACAATATATCACAGCGAGAACAAAAATTTACAACAGTTACCACTAACCACAAGAGCAACAAGTCTCTAAGCAAGAGTCATTGTGATCCTTGAGGAACCTAACATCGGGTCAAGCGAACAATTCCTAAGTACCGTTGTACTCCCGGAACAAGTGCATCTTGAGCCTTTTATTGAAGGTGGAGAGACAGTCAGTATCTCTGATGGAGGTGGGGAGTTGATTCCACCACTGGGGGGCTAGACAGGAGAAGAGAATATCTAATGAATTTCAGAATTTTGGGACAAATGGGATGCGAATGGCATCACTTTGTAAATGGACAATTGGGGCTTGGCCGTAGCGCCACCTATGGATAATGGTGCGTCATTTGTGGTGTGGTAGTTACTCCTGGCCTATACTATCAATGTTTCAGGATTTTGAGAACTTTTTCTAAAATGCATTACCATCAAGATCCACAAGGGCCTTCACTTCAAGCCAAGGAATGAGTGGGGGCTTGGTCAGCCCACAATTGCCTGAAATGTTGTGTATGCGTCTCGCCAAGCACGCGAGTGTGTCAAGGGAAAGGCTGAGTGTGTGAGAATGTGGAGCGCGCGCGCTGAGGAGCAGAGGGAGACATTACATTGGAAATGTCATTAGCAATTAGCCAAGCATGCATGTTTCAAATATTCACCAAAATTCAACTTTTCATCTTACAGTCAACTTTGTGTAAAGCATTATTTTAGCGTTAGAAATAAATTAGATTTACTTTATTTCAATCATTTTTTAAGATATTAATTTGCCTTCTCACATGGGAACATGATGTAGTGTCTTTCACGTGACACACCAAGTTTGGTGTTGATATTTCAAAGATTTGCTGAGATTTGATCCAACTTCCTGTTTGGTTGCTTTGTTGACGATTTTGATTGGCTGTACCAGACAAACGGTTTTGAAATTCAAAAATCTGTTGAAGAATTCAGTGAGGGTTGCTCTGACGATGATACCTGCCAATTCTGGGGAAGATTGGACAAAAATTGTAGGAGAAGTAGCGAAAAAACGTGTTTCCTAAATCTTTATTATACAAAAAAATCCAATATGGCGGCCGTTATAGGTTATTGAGGCTTTTTTGTTCCTCATGAGAAATAAGGCATATCTAATGAATTTCAGAATTTTGGGACAAAAGGGATGCGAATGGCATCACTTTGTAAATGGACAATTGGGGCTTGGCCGTAGCGCCACCTATGGATAATGGTGTGTCATTTGTGGTGTGGTAGTTACTCCTGGCCTATACTATCAATGTTTCATGATTTTGAGAACTTTTTCTAAAATGCATTACCATCAAGATCCACAAGGGCCTTCACTTCAAGCCAAGGAATGAGTGGGGGCTTGGTCAGCCCACAATTGCCTGAAATGTTGTGTATGCGTCTCGCCAAGCCCGCGCGTGTGTCAAGGGAAAGGCTGAGTGTGTGAGAATGTGGAGCACGCGCGCGCTTAAGAGCAGGGGAGACATTTCATTGAAAATTTCGTTAGCAATTAGCCAAGCATGCATGTTTCAAATATTCACATAAAATCGACTTTTCATGTTACAGTCAACCTTTCCTCAGATTTGTGTACTAAACATTCTCAAGAGTCTTCATATGAACTTGTGATTGAATCAAAGTATCAGTTTTTGACCGGCGGATGTGTAAAGCATTATTTTAGCGTTAGCGATAAATTCGATTTGCTTTATATCAATAATCTTTTGAGATATGAAGTTGCCTTTGCACATGGTAACATGTTGTAGTGTCGTCCACCGATATACCAAGTTTAGTGTTGATATCTCAAAGATTTGCTGAGATTTGACCCAAGTTCCTGTTTGGTTACTTTTTTGCTGATTTTGATTGGCTGTGCCGGACAAACGGTTTAGAAAATCAAAACGCCATGGGATAACTTTTGTGAGGCTTGGTCTAAAGATCATCTCTCGTCATTTTGAAGAAGATATGACAAAAATTGTAGGAGGAGTAGGCTTTCAAAGGTTTTTGATACAACCGGAAATAGCGGAAAATCTATATAACCGGAAATTGACGTCATAGGGTGCGTTGAACTCGTCTTGATCCAGGGAATCCAATGGTACCTCATTTTTGAAAATCAGTCATACGGTTCAAAAGTTGCGTGTGTAAACACAAGTCCAACTTTGACCCATTGGTGGCGCTAGAGTGGTCTGATGGGATACATGAAACTTGGTGTAGGTATAGAAGGAACTGTCCTTAATGAGTGTGCCAAATTTAACAAAAAGTTATCCAAGGGTTCTAGGGGCTGCCA
The DNA here is from genome assembly GCF_038355195.1 of Osmerus mordax. Taxonomy (NCBI): domain Eukaryota; kingdom Metazoa; phylum Chordata; class Actinopteri; order Osmeriformes; family Osmeridae; genus Osmerus; species Osmerus mordax. The sequence goes on from NC_090053.1 coordinate 13,686,643, forward strand.
TTGACTCCCATGGAACTAGAATAATAATAATAATAATAAAACTAACAATAACAATAGGTTTCCTCCTTACGGAGGAATCCTAAATATAACTGCAAGCAGCAATGGCGGATTCCTCCAAACATTGCAAACCACTGAAAAATGTATATTCTTTACAAATAGTCACTGTAAAATTCCATGCCGCAGACTTACCAATGGGATACCAAATATGAAATGCAATACCATCAAGATCCACAAGGGCTTTTATTTAAAGCCAAGGAGTGAAGGGAGGGGGCTTGGTTGAGCCTACCCATTCCAGAAAGCCTTGTATCTTTGTGTATCAGGGCGTGGCCTGTAGCGTCACTTATGGGTGATATTGGGCCATTTGTGGTGTGGTAGTTACTCTTGGCCTATACTATAAATGTTTCAGGATTTTGAGAACTTTTACCATTGCATACAAAATCGGAAATGCAATACCATCAAGATCCACATGGGCCTTTGCTAAAGACCAAGCAATGAGTGGGGGCTTGGTCAGCCCACAATTGCCTGAAATGTTGTGTATGCGTCTCGTCAAGCTTGCGCGTGTGTCAAGGGAAAGGCTGAGTGTGTGAGAATGTGTAGCGCGCGCGCTGAGGAGCAGAGGGAGACGTTTCATTGGAAATTTCCTTAACAATTAGCCAAGCATGCATTTTTCAAATATTCACCAAAATTCAACTTTTCATCTTACAGTCAACTTTTTCTGAGATTTGTGTACTAAACATTCTCAAGAGTTTTCATGAACTAAAGGCAAACAAATCAACAGTTATTGGCCAAAAAACATTTTTGGTTCCTGCGGCCACGCCGATCACATGACACGATCACATGACACCAAATTGATTGGACATCCTCAGAAGACGGTTCCGAGTCATCTTACCAAGTTTGGTGTTGATATTTCAAAGATTTGCTGAGATTTGATCCAACTTCCTGTTTGGTTGCTTTGTTGACGATTTTGATTGGCTGTACCGGACAAACGGTTTTGAAATTCAAAAATCTGTTAAAGAATTCAGTGAGGGTTGCTCTGACGATGATACCTGCCAATTCTGGGGAAGATTGGACAAGAATTGTAGGAGAAGTAGCAAAAAAACGTGTTTCCTAAATCTTTATTGTACAAAAACATCCAATATGGCGGCCGTTATAGGTTATTGAGGCTTGTTTGTTCCTCATGAGAAATAAGGCATATCTAATGAATTTCAGAATTTTGGGACAAATGGGATGCGAATGGCATCACTTTGTAAATGGAAAATTGGGGCTTGGCCGTAGCGCCACCTATGGATAATGGTGCGTCATTTGTGGTGTGGTAGTTACTCCTGGCCTATACTATCAATGTTTCAGGATTTTGAGAACTTTTTCTAAAATGCATTACCATCAAGATCCACAAGGGCCTTCACTTCAAGCCAAGGAATGAGTGGGGGCTTGGTCAGCCCACAATTGCCTGAAATGTTGTGTATGCGTCTCGCCAAGCCCGCGCGTGTGTCAAGGGAAAGGCTGAGTGTGTGAGAATGTGGAGCACGCGCGCGCTGAAGAGCAGGGGAGACATTTCATTGAAAATTTCGTTAGCAATTAGCCAAGCATGCATGTTTCAAATATTCACATAAAATCGACTTTTCATGTTACAGTCAACTTTTCCTCAGATTTGTGTACTAAACATTCTCAAGAGTCTTCATATGAACTTGTGATTGAATCAAAGTATCAGTTTTTGACCGGCGGATGTGTAAAGCATTATTTTAGCGTTAGCGATAAATTCGATTTGCTTTATATCAATCATCTTTTGAGATATGAAGTTGCCTTTGCACATGGTAACATGTTGTAGTGTCGTCCACCGATATACCAAGTTTAGTGTTGATATCTCAAAGATTTGCTGAGATTTGACCCAAGTTCCTGTTTGGTTACTTTTTTGCTGATTTTGATTGGTTGTGCCGGACAAACGGTTTAGAAAATCAAAACGCCATGGGATAACTTTTGTGAGGCTTGGTCTGAAGATCATCTATGGTCATTTTGAAGAAGATATGACAATAATTGTAGGAGGAGTAGGCTTTCAAAGGTTTTTGATACAACCGGAAATAGCGGAAAATCTATACAACCGGAAATTGACGTCATAGGGTGCGTTGAACTCGTCTTCATCCAGGGAATCCAATGGTACCTCATTTTTGTAAATCAGTCATACGGTTCAAAAGTTGCGTGTGTAAACACAAGTCCAACTTTGACCCATTGGTGGCGCTAGAGTGGTCTGATGGGATACATGAAACTTGGTGTAGGTATAGAAGGAACTGTCCTTAATGAGTGTGCCAAATTTAACAAAAAGTTATCCAAGGGTTCTAGGGGCTGCCATTGACTCCCATGGAACTAGAATAATAATAATAATAATAATAATAATAATAATAATAAAACTAACAATAACAATAGGTTTCCTCCTTACGGAGGAATCCTAATAATAAAACTAACAATAACAATAGGTTTCCTCCTTACGGAGGAATCCTAAATATAACTGCAAGCAGCAATGGCGGATTCCTCCAAACATTGCAAACCACTGAAAAATGTATATTCTTTACAAATTGTCACTGTAAAATTCCATGCTGCAGACTTACCAATGGGATACCAAATCTGAAATGCAATACCATCAAGATCCACAAGGGCTTTTATTTCAAGCCAAGGAGTGAAGGGAGGGGGCTTGGTGAGCCTACCCATTCCAGAAAGCCTTGTATCTTTGTGTATCAGGGCGTGGCCTGTAGCGTCACTTATGGGTGATATTGGGCCATTTGTGGTGTGGTAGTTACTCTTGGCCTATACTATCAATGTTTCAGGATTTGGAGAACTTTTTACCATTGCATCCAAAATCGGAAATGCAATACCATGAAGATCCACATGGGCCTTTGCTAAAGACCAAGGAATGAGTGGGGGCTTGGTCAGCCCACAATAGGCTCTGTGCACAATCGTACTGACAAACTTCCAAATTCGGCAAATCAGTTTCCGGTTTACTTCCTGTCCTCATCCGAATTAGTGAACGAACAACAAGATGAGTGGTGCAGTTGTACGGAAAAAAGAAAGTAAAAAGAAATATAATGTACGTGATACATTCAAGTTCCAAGGTACTGTGCGTGGGTCTAAGGAACACTGTTGTGTGCCACTTTGCTCGGCTTCAGGCCGTTATAACAACCATTTGAGCTTCCACTGCTTCCCGAAGGACACCTGCCTTCGTGCGCGGTGGCTGCACAAAATAAGGAGGGTGGAATATTCGGTGACCCAACACACCAAGGTTTGCAGTCGACTTTTCGAAGACCATGAAATCGTCACTACTGCTAAGGGTAGACGGGTTTTGGCAGCAGGCTCTGTTCCTTCTTTATTTGAGTGGAACAAATACACCAGTAAGTCACGGGCTGGTGTTTGGGAGCGCCGATCTCGACCACCAAGTCCGGAACCTGACCCGGCAGAGCCAGAGGAGGACAGCGAGCAACCCGCCATGGTCCCGATGGTCGTGGACCACGACTATGGGGCCAGCGGTACCGTATGTGTGGACAGGGAGCAGTATGGAGATATGTTGAGGGAACTCGAGGCGCTGAGAGAGCAGGTCCAAACGTATCATCTTTCCAACTTTGGACTGAAACTGTTTGCTTCGTCTCCTGAAGACATCAGATTTTACACCAGGTAAGCTAGTTATTAGATCAACATCTTCTCTTAACTTGATTATTTCCTCTTTTTTTCTTAAAGGTCTCATGACATGAAATGTTCACTTTAGGAGGTTATTGAACATTAATGAGTTCCAAGGCTGAATTTCGGGAAAGAGACTTCAGATATTAGGGGACCATTAAGGCCTATATAAAAGCATACAAAAACAGCATGTCATGGGATATTTAATGTTATTCTTAAGCTTGTATGACAAGACAACTGATTTCAATTGTAATGCTGTATTTTAGATTCCCCTCACACGAGCATCTGATGGCGTTTTGGAACCTGATCGAACAGCCAAAATAATTAGGGTCACCAGAGCACAACAACTGAAAGCCCTTTAACCAGACCAACTGTAAGTACCCATTCACCCAAAAAACACACAGACACAGATCCCTAAGCATTAAAAGGGTGGTTTTGAACTAACACTCATTAAACACTTCTCCCCACAGAAACTGCTGCCAATAGATGAGCTCTTCCTGACATACCTGTCCACTGGCTGTACCCAGAGGGAGTTGGGTCATAGATTTAACATCCACCGAGCAACCGTCAGCCGAATCATCGTGACCTGGGCCAACTTCCTCTACAGCTTACTGGGCTCAGTCTGTATATGGATGTCTCCAGCAGCTGTGAAGGCCCATCTTCCACGCGACTTTGATGGCAGCTACAGTGACACACAGGTGGTCCTCGACTGTACAGAGCTACGGTGTCAAACACCGTCATCCATGCTCCTTCAGAGCGAAGTTTTCTCGACCTACAAGTCCCACTGCACCTTTAAGGCCATGGTGGGCATGTCCCCTCACGGAGCCCTGAGTTTTGTTTCAGCACTCTTTGAGGGTTCCATGAGTGACAAGGAGGTGTTTCGTCAGTCAGGGATTGCACCACTCTTAACGCCTGACATGGCCATCATGGTTGACAAGGGATTCTTGGTGGATGACCTTGTACCTGGGACTGTTCATCGTCCTGTTCCTCTCCAAGAGGGCCCAAATGCCAGAGGTGGATGTTCTGAAGACGCAGTCCATCGCCCGTTTGAGGGTGCATGTCGAGAGGATGATCAGAAGAGTTAAAGAAAATAAACTCTTTGATACCACCATCCCTCTCTCCATTGCAGGGAGCATAAACCAACTCTTCACTGTCGCTTGTCTCCTCTCAAATTACCAAAATGGACCTCTTGTCAAGAAATGGAGATATGAAGTTTGATATTGTAGCTTAATCTTTTTCTGAGGAATTTGATAACTATTGTTCTGTTAAACATACAGAATTCATGAAATGAAATCATTTTAATTGCCTTTAATATCAAGATAATAAATATTTCTTGGCGTGCTCACAGCACACACACATTTTATTGTGTTTACTTTTTGGGAAGGCAAGGTTAATCATGGAAAACATCTGCCATTGAAAGTTAAAGATGCACAAACATTAACATAAAATAATCTCAATCATAAAACGTACCATTAAAAGTGAAAATTAAAGAACAGATCTTAGAATATTTTATCTCAATCCTGAAGCATTACACATTTCTGCAAGTAGACATAAAAATAAAACCTGTCTACTTTCTCTCTGATTATATCCAAAACATCATTGTCTCTGTAAATTCTTTGGATGAGTACATCTTCCTCAGCTGAGACTACAAAATCACACCAACTCATTCCCGTTATTAGCATCTGCCCCTGTACTTGCCAGTAGTAAGCATGCTTTTCTTTTAGCTCCAATTTGCCTGACTTCATTTTGAGATACGGGCAGTCCACATAGCTTTTAACATTTGGGCACTTCATCTCAATCAGCCCAAACTGACATGGCTCTGAAGGGTCAAAGATTAACCCGTCTGGAGACGCCCCCAGCCAAGGAGCGTCAGGGTGAATTACCAATCCACAGGGGTAGTGGTTGACCCTTTTCATTTGGCAATATTCCCAAATAGCATCTGCCTCTAATTCGAGCCCCCTCTTCATAGCTGCCGTCTGACGTGTCCCTTGCAGTATCCGGTTAGCCAGACCTTCTTCAGAGTTCCCTCCAACCTGGCAGATCTCCCTGAAACGTGACGCCGTCAATCTATGCCTCCTTAGCTGATGCCATTCAGTACATGAACTTTGTGCTCTGGTAGCACATTCAAATTTGTGCACCATGTCCCAGGTGACCTCCAGACTCCTATGGTGTAGCTGTTGTGGTTCAGTACAGACAAACATGCAACTTGATGGCTGTAGGCAGTAATTCTGAAGAGGCATAGATGGACGTGGTGGGGCAGCATGGAAGGACAGATCTCTCTTTGCTGTTGCTGGTTGTTGGTAGGACAATGGACTTCCGGCTTGAACCTTGCCAAGGGCAGAGTCAACCAGGGGAATTTCACAGCTAATGCCCATGCTGCAGATCATCGGCGCCTCCGCTGTAGAAAAATCTTTATACGCCTCTGTCACCTAGGGATGTAATAATATAATGATTAGCAATATCAAACAAAATGATTATACCATACATTTTCATGGCCACAATATGTTGCGCATCATGCACAACGCCAGACACCATTACAAATAAGTTCATAATAAAGAACCCTTGTGTAAACATTTATTTTGTTTCAGTTCAATCAATTCTTTCTTCAAAAGCAGAATACTTGTTTGTATAATTGATGGGTCATAGTACATTTAATCAAAAGGAGAGGAAAAAGAAAATCATGAAATACTAGTATATTGTTTGATATGAAATCCCTACTAACCCGAAGGACAGTAAGATCAGGCAATTCCCCACTGAGGCCTTTGTAGAGTGTGCTCCTGTGTGGAACATAACACTTTCATGAGTGGAAAGTGGCATATCCACACAGGTATTTTAATTCAAACAGGCAACATATTGGAATACATCGACAACATTGAGGGAGTCAGTTGGCTGAGCGGTGAGGGAGTCGGGTTAGTAATCCGAAGGTTGCCAGTTCGATTCCCAGTCATGCCAACTGACGTTGTGTCCTTGGTCAAGGCACTTCACCCTACTTGCCTCGGGGGAATGTCCCTGTACTTACTGTAAGTCGCTCTGGATAAGAGCGTCTGCTAAATGTAAATGTAAAATGCAATATTCAGGTTTTACCTTACACCATCTTTGGTTGCTCTACACTTTGGTTTAGCAGAAAGCACAGCCATCTTATCCACAGGGCCTGGCTTTACACCCTATCAAGTTAAGCACAATACAGTTAGAAGTTAAATATAGTTAGAAAATATATCCAACAGCTCTGTAATTACAGTGCAAACTTACCAACGTTCTGGGCTTGTGCCACTGCTGTTCTCCTTCAGTACAGCTTAGCACAGGAGGGACCACTGGCACCTTCAGCTGAGAGTAATGTGCTGACTGGAACAGCAAAGCGACACAGTGGTTGCATAAAGCTGCTCCAGCAACACATGTACAGCTGTGATGAAGCAGCTCCACAGGACTGGAATCTTTCAGTACCACCTGCATAAGTAAAATGTCATAGTAAATACTTATCTTAGCTTGGTCACTGTTTAACCATTCTTTTAGGACACAATCTTGTTTTTACAATATTTTCTATATCTAATATTCTAGAATCAGAGATCAAATGTCATGTATTTCTATATGTTGGATTAGAGTATGTTGTATAATATGCCAACTGCATTAAATCAACATCCATAATCGTTTTTCTTTGAAACATGATAGCCTAATACCTTAAACACAAGATTGCATCTTAAATGAATGACAGTTGGGGGAAACTTGAATAAGAACACATTTAACAGTCAACTCTTTCTGAGATTTGTGTACTAAACATTCTCAAGAGTCTTCATGATTTTGTGATTGAATTAGAGTATCAGTTTTTGACTGGCGGATGTGTAAAGCATTATTTTAGCATTAGAAATAAATTTGATTTCCTTTATTTCAATCATTTTTTAAGACATTAATTTGCCTTCTCACATGGGAACATGATGTAGTGTCTTTCACGTGACACACCAAGTTTGGTGGTGATATTTCAAAGATTTGCTGAAATTTGATCCAACTTCCTGTTTGGTTGCTTTGTTGCAGATTTTGATTGGCTCTACCGGACAAACGGTTTTGAAATTCAAAAATCTGTTGAAGGATTCAGTGAGGGTTGCTCTGACGATGATACCTGCCAATTCTGGGGAAGATTGGACAAAAATTGTAGGAGAAGTAGCGAAAAAACGTGTTTCCTAAATCTTTATTGTACAAAAAAATCCAATATGGCGGCCGTTATAGGTTATTGAGGCTTTTTTGTTCCTCATGAGAAATAAGGCATATCTAATGAATTTCAGAATTTTGGGACAAATGGGATGCGAATGGCATCACTTTGTAAATGGACAATTGGGGCTTGGCCGTAGCGCCACCTATGGATAATGGTGTGTCATTTGTGGTGTGGTAGTTACTCCTGGCCTATACTATCAATGTTTCAGGATTTTGAGAACTTTTTCTAAAATGCATTACCATCAAGATCCACAAGGGCCTTCACTTCAAGCCAAGGAATGAGTGGGGGCTTGGTCAGCCCACAATTGCCTGAAATGTTGTGTATGCGTCTTGCCAAGCCCGCGCGTGTGTCAAGGGAAAGGCTGAGTGTGTGAGAATGTGGAGCACGCGCGCGCTGAAGAGCAGGGGAGACATTTCATTGAAAATTTTGTTAGCAATTAGCCAAGCATGCATGTTTCAAATATTCACATAAAATCGACTTTTCATGTTACAGTCAACTTTTCCTCAGATTTGGTACTAAACATTCTCAAGAGTCTTCATATGAACTTGTGATTGAATCAAAGTATCAGTTTTTGACCGGCGGATGTGTAAAGCATTATTTTAGCGTTAGCGATAAATTCGATTTGCTTTATATCAATCATTTTTGGAGATATGAAGTTGCCTTTGCACATGGTAACATGTTGTAGTGTCGTCCACCGATATACCAAGTTTAGTGTTGATATCTCAAAGATTTGCTGAGATTTGACCCAAGTTCCTGTTTGGTTACTTTTTTGCTGATTTTGATTGGCTGTGCCGGACAAACGGTTTAGAAAATCAAAACGCCATGGGATAACTTTTGTGAGGCTTGGTCTGAAGATCATCTCTGGTCATTTTGAAGAAGATATGACAAAAATTGTAGGAGGAGTAGACTTTCAAAGGTTTTTGATACAACCGGAAATAGCGGAAAATCTATATAACCGGAAATTGACGTCATAGGGTGCGTTGAACTCGTCTTGATCCAGGGAATCCAATGGTACCTCATTTTTGAAAATCAGTCATACGGTTCAAAAGTTGCGTGTGTAAACACAAGTCCAACTTTGACCCATTGGTGGCGCTAGAGTGGTCTGATGGGATACATGAAACTTGGTGTAGGTATAGAAGGAACTGTCCTTAATGAGTGTGCCAAATTTAACAAAAAGTTATCCAAGGGTTCTAGGGGCTGCCATTGACTCCCATGGAACTAGAATAATAATAATAATAATAATAATAATAAAACTAACAATAACAATAGGTTTCCTCCTTATGGAGGAATCCTAAATATAACTGCAAGCAGCAATGGCGGATTCCTCCAAACATTGCAAACCATTGAAAAACGTATATTCTTACCATACCATCAAGATCCACAAGGGCTTTTATTTCAAGCCAAGGAGTGAAGGGAGGGGGCTTGGTGAGCCTACCCATTCCAGAAAGCCTTGTATCTTTGTGTATCAGGGCGTGGCCTGTAGCGTCACCTATGGGTGATATTGGGCCATTTGTGGTGTGGTAGTTACTCTTGGCCTATACTATCAACGTTTCAGGATTTTGAGAACTTTTTACCATTGCACACAAAATCGGAAATGCAATACCATCAAGATCCACAAGGGCCTTCACTTCAAGCCAAGGAATGAGTGGGGGCTTGGTCAGCCCACAATTGCCTGAAATCTTGTGTATGCGTCTCGCCAAGCTTGCGCGTGTGTCAAGGGAAAGGCTGAGTGTGTGAGAATGTGGAGCACGCGCGCGCTGAAGAGCAGGGGAGACATTTCATTGGAAATTTCGTTAGCAATTAGCCAAGCATGCATGTTTCAAATATTCACAAGAAATCGACTTTTCATGTTACAGTCAACCTTTTCTCTGATTTGTGTACTAAACATTCTCAAGAGTCTTCATATGAACTTGTGATTGAATCAGAGTATCAGTTTTTTACTGGCGGATGTGTAAAGCATTATTTTAGCGTGAGTGATAAATTCGATTTGCTTTATATCAATCATTTTTTGAGATATGAAGTTGCCTTTGCACATGGTAACATGTTGTAGTGTCGTCCACCGATATACCAAGTTTAGTGTTGATATCTCAAAGATTTGCTGAGAATTGACCCAAGTTCCTGTTTGGTTACTTTTTTGCTGATTTTGATTGGCTGTGCCGGACAAACGGTTTAGAAAATCAAAACGCCATGGGATAACTTTTGTGAGGCTTGGTCTGAAGATCATCTCTGGTCATTTTGAAGAAGATATGACAAAAATTGTAGGAGGAGTAGGCTTTCAAAGGTTTTTGATACAACCGGAAATAGCGGAAAATCTATATAACCGGAAATTGACGTCATAGGGTGCGTTGAACTCGTCTTGATCCAGGGAATCCAATGGTACTTCATTTTTGAAAATCAGTCATACGGTTCAAAAGTTGCGTGTGTAAACACAAGTCCAACTTTGCAAACCACTGAAAAATGTATATTCTTTAAAAATTATCACTGTAAAATTCCATGCAGCAGACTTACCAATGGGATACCAAATCTGAAATGCAATACCATCAAGATCCACAAGGGCTTTTATTTCAAGCCAAGGGGTGAAGGGAGGGGGCTTGGTGAGCCGACCCATTCCAGAAAGCCTTGTATCTTTGTGTATCAGGGCGTGGCCTGTAGCGTCACTTATGGGTGATATTGGGCCATTTATGGTGTGGTAGTTACTCTTGGCCTATACTATCAATGTTTCAGGATTTTGAGAACTTTTTACCATTGCATACAAAATCGGAAATGCAATACCATCAAGATCCACATGGGCCTTTGCTAAAGACCAAGCAATGAGTGGGGGCTTGGTCAGCCCACAATTGCCTGAAATGTTGTGTATGCGTCTCGTCAAGCTTGCGCGTGTGTCAAGGGAAAGGCTGAGTGTGTGAGAATGTGGAGCGCGCGCGCTGAGGAGCAGGGGAGACATTTCATTGGAAATTTCCTTAACAATTAGCCAAGCATGCATTTTTTTAATATTCACCAAAAATCAACTTTTCATTTTACAGTCAACTTTTTCTGAGATTTGTGTACTAAACATTCTCAAGAGTCGTCATGAACTTGTGATTGAATCAGAGTATCAGTTTTTGACTGGCGGATGTGTAAAGCATTATTTTAGCGTTAGAAATAAAAAAGATTTCCTTTATTTCAATCATTTTTTAAGATATTAATTTGCCTTCTCACATGGGAACATGATGTAGTGTCTTTCACGTGACACACCAAGTTTGGTGTTGATATTTCAAAGATTTGCTGAGATTTGATCCAACTTCCTGTTTGGTTGCTTTGTTGACGATTTTGATTGGCTGTACCGGACAAATGGTTTTGAAATACAAAAATCTGTTGAAGAATTCAGTGAGGGTTGCTCTGACGATGATACCTGCCAATTCTGGGGAAGATTGGACAAAAATTGTAGGAGAAGTACCAAAAAAACGTGTTTCATAAATCTTTATTGTACAAAAAAATCCAATATGGCGGCCGTTATAGGTTATTGAGGCTTTTTTGTTCCTCATGAGACATAAGGTATATCTAATGAATTTCAGAATTTTGGGACAAATGGGATGCGAATGGCATCACTTTGTAAATGGAAAATTGGGGCTTGGCCGTAGCGCCACCTATGGATAATGGTGCGTCATTTGTGGTGTGGTAGTTACTCCTGGCCTCTACTATCAATGTTTCAGGATTTTGAGAACTTTTTCTAAAATGCATTACCATCAAGATCCACAAGGGCCTTCACTTCAAGCCAAGGAATGAGTGGGGGCTTGGTCAGCCCACAATTGCCTGAAATGTTGTGTATGCGTCTCGCCAAGCCCGCGCGTGTGTCAAGGGAAAGGCTGAGTGTGTGAGAATGTGGAGCACGCGCGCGCTGAAGAGCAGGGGAGACATTTCATTGAAAATTTCGTTAGCAATTAGCCAAGCATGCATGTTTCAAATATTCACATAAAATCGACTTTTCATGTTACAGTCAACTTTTCCTCAGATTTGTGTACTAAACATTCTCAAGAGTCTTCATATGAACTTGTGATTGAATCAAAGTATCAGTTTTTGACCGGCGGATGTGTAAAGCATTATTTTAGCGTTAGCGATAAATTCGATTTGCTTTATATCAATCATTTTTTGAGATATGAAGTTGCCTTTGCACATGGTAACATGTTGTAGTGTCGTCCACCGATATACCAAGTTTAGTGTTGATATCTCAAAGATTTGCTGAGATTTGACCCAAGTTCCTGTTTGGTTACTTTTTTGCTGATTTTGATTGGCTGTGCCGGACAAACGGTTTAGAAAATCAAAACGCCATGGGATAACTTTTGTGAGGCTTGGTCTGAAGATCATCTCTGGTCATTTTGAAGAAGATATGACAAAAACTGTAGGAGGAGTAGGCTTTCAAAGGTTTTTGATACAACCGGAAATAGCGGAAAATCTATATAACCTGAAATTGACGTCATAGGGTGCGTTGAACTCGTCTTGATCCAGGGAATCCAATGATACCTCCTTTTTGAAAATCAGTCATACGGTTAAAAAGTTGCGTGTGTAAACACAAGTCCAACTTTGACCCATTGGTGGCGCTAGAGTGGTCTGATGGGATACATGAAACTTGGTGTAGGTATAGAAGGAACTGTCCTTAATGAGTGTGCCAAATTTAACAAAAAGTTATCCAAGGGTTCTAGGGGCTGCCATTGACTCCCATGGAACTAGAATAATAATAATAAATATAGCTGCAAGCAGCAATGGCGGATTCCTCCAAAACATTGCGAACCATTGAAAAATTTATATTCTTCACAAATTGTCACTGTATAGAAACATCCATGCTGTAGACTTACCAATGGGATACCAAATCTGAAATGCAATACCATCAAGATCCACAAGGGCTTTTATTTCAAGCCAAGGAGTGAAGGGAGGGGGCTTGTGAGCCTACCCATTCCAGAAAGCCTTGTATCTTTGTGTATCAGGGCGTGGCCTGTAGCGTCACTTATGGGTGATATTGGGCCATTTGTGGTGTGGTAGTTACTCTTGGCCTATACTATCAATGTTTCAGGATTTTGAGAACTTTTTACCATTGCATACAAAATCGGAAATGCAATACCATCAAGATCCACAAGGCCTTTGCTAAAGACCAAGGAATGAGTGGGGGCTTGGTCAGCCAACACTCTCCTGAAATGTTGTGTATGCGTCTTGCCAAGCTTGCGAGTGTATCAAGGGAAAGGCTGAGTGTGTGAGAATGTGGAGCGTGCGCGCTGAGGGTCAGGGGAGACACTTCATTGGAAATGTCCTTAACAATTAGCCAAGCATGCATTTTTCAAATATTCACCAAAATTCAACTTTTCATGTTACAGTCAACTTTTTCTGAGATTTGTGTACTAAACATTCTCAAGAGTCTTTATGAACATGTGATTGAATCAGAGTTTTTTGACTGGCGGATGTGTAAAGCATTATTTTAGCGTTAGATAGAAATAAATTAGATTTCCTTTATTTCAATCATTTTTTAAGATATTAATTTGCCTTCTCACATGGGAACATGATGTAGTGTCTTTCACGTGACACACCAAGTTTGGTGTTGATATTTCAAAGATCTGCTGAGATTTGATCCAAGTTCCTGTTTGGTTACTTTTTTGCTGATTTTGATTGGCTGTGCCGGACAAACGGTTTAGAAAATCAAAACGCCATGGGATAACTTTTGTGAGGCTTGGTCTGAAGATCATCTCTGGTCATTTTGAAGAAGATATGACAAAAATTGTAGGAGGAGTAGGCTTTCAAAGGTTTTTGATACAACCGGAAATAGCGGAAAATCTATATAACCGGAAATTGACGTCATAGGGTGCGTTGAACTCGGCTTGATCCAGGGAATCCAATGGTACCTCATTTTTGAAAATCAGTCATACGGTTCAAAAGTTGCGTGTGTAAACACAAGTCCAACTTTGACCCATTGGTGGCGCTAGAGTGGTCTGATGGGATACATGAAACTTGGTGTAGGTATAGAAGGAACTGTCCTTAATGAGTGTGCCAAATTTCACAAAAAGTTATCCAAGGGTTCTAGGGGCTGCCATTGACTCCCATGGAACTAGAATAATAATAATAATAATAATAATAATAAAACTAACAATAACAATAGGTTTCCTCCTTACGGAGGAATCCTAAATATAACTGCAAGCAGCAATGGCGGATTCCTCCAAACATTGCAAACCATTGAAAAATGTATATTCTTTACAAATTGTCACTGTAAAAATCCATGCTGCAGACTTACCAATGGGATACCAAATCTGAAATGCAATACCATCAAGATCCACAAGGGCTTTTATTTCAAGCCAAGGAGTGAAGCAAGGGGGCTTGGTGAGCCTACCCATTCCAGAAAGCCTTGTATCTTTGTGTATCAGGGCGTGGCCTGTAGCGTCACTTATGGGTGATATTGGGCCATTTGTGGTGTGGTAGTTACTCTTGGCCTATACTATCAATGTTTCAGGATTTTTAGAACTTTTTACCATTGCATACAAAATCGGAAATGCAATACCATCAAGATCCACATGGGCCTTTGCTAAAGACCAAGCAATGAGTGGGGGCTTGGTCAGCCCACAATTGCCTGAAATGTTATGTATGCGTCTCGTCAAGCTTGCGCGTGTGTCAAGGGAAAGGCTGAGTGTGTGAGAATGTGGAGCGCGCGCTGAGGAGCAGAGGGAGACATTACATTGGAAATTTCATTAGCAATTAGCCAAGCATGCATTTTTCAAATATTCACCAAAAATCTATTTTTCATCTCACAGTCAACCTTTTCTCAGATTTGTGTACTAAATATTCTCAAGAGTCTTCATATGAACTTGTGATTGAATCAGAGTACCAGTTTTTTACCGGCGGATGTGTAAAGTTATATTTTAGCGTGAGCGATAAATTCGATTTGCTTTATATCAATAATTTTTTGAGATATGAAGTTGCCTTTGCACATGGTAACATGTTGTAGTGTCGTCCACCGATATACCAAGTTTAGTGTTGATATCTCAAAGATTTGCTGAGATTTGACCCAACTTCCTGTTTGGTTACTTTTTTGCTGATTTTGATTGGCTGTGCCGGACAAACGGTTTAGAAAATCAAAACGCCATGGGATAACTTTTGTGAGGCTTGGTCTGAAGATCATCTCTGGTCATTTTGAAGAAGATATGACAAAAATTGTAGGAGGAGTAGGCTTTCAAAGGTTTTTGATACAACCGGAAATAGCGGAAGATCTATATAACCGGAAATTAACGTCATATGGTGCGTTGAACTCGTCTCGATCCAGGGAATCCAATGGCACCTCATTTTTGAAAATCAGTCATACGGTTCAAAAGTTGCGTGTGTAAACACAAGTCCAACTTTGACCCATTGGTGGCGCTAGAGTGGTCTAATGGGATACATGAAACTTGGTGTAGGTATAGAAGGAACTGTCCTTAATGAGTGTGCCAAATTTAACAAAAAGTTATCCAAGGGTTCTAGGGGCTGCCATTGACTCCCATGGAACTAGAATAATAATAATAATAATAATAAAACTAACAATAACAATAGGTTTCCTCCTTACGGAGGAATCCTAATAATAATAATAATAAAACTAACAATAACAATAGGTTTCCTCCTTACGGAGGAATCCTAAATATAACTGCAAGCAGCAATGGCGGATTCCTCCAAACATTGCAAACCACTGAAAAATGTATATTCTTCACAAATTGTCACTGTAAAAATACATGCTGCAGACTTACCAATGGGATACCAAATCTGAAATGCAATACCATCAAGATCCACAAGGGCTTTTATTTCAAGCCAAGGAGTGAAGGGAGGGGGCTTGGTGAGCCTACCCATTCCAGAAAGCCTTGTATCTTTGTGTACCAGGGCGTGGCCTGTAGCGTCACTTATGGGTGATATTGGGCCATTTGTGGTGTGGTAGTTACTCTTGGCCTATACTATCAATGTTTCAGGATTTTGAGAACTTTTTACCATTGCATACAAAATCGGAAATGCAATACCATCAAGATCCACATGGTCCTTTGCTAAAGACCAAGCAATGAGTGGGGCTTGGTCAGCCCACAATTGCCTGAAATGTTGTGTATGCGTCTCGCCAAGCTTGTGCGTGTGTCAAGGGAAAGGCTGAGTGTGTGAGAATGTGGAGCGCGCGTGCTGAGGAGCAGGGGAGACATTTCATTGGAAATTTCCTTAACAATTAGCCAAGCATGCATTTTTCAAATATTCACCTAAATTCAACTTTTCATCTTACAGTCAACTTTTTCTGAGATTTGTGTACTAAACATTCTCAAAAGTCTTCATGAACTTGTGATTGAATCAGAGTTTTTTGACTGGCGGATGTGTAAAGCATTATTTTAGCGTTAGAAATAAATTTGATTTCCTTCATTTCAATCATTTTTGAAGATATTAATTTGCCTTCCTACATGGGAACATGACGTAGTGTCTTTCACGTGACACACCAAGTTTGGTGTTGATATTTCAAAGATTTGCTGAGATTTGATCCAACTTCCTGTTTGGTTGCTTTGTTGACGATTTTGATTGGCTGTACCGGACAAACGGTTTTGAAATTCAAAAATCTGTTAAAGAATTCAGTGAGGGTTGCTCTGACGATGATACCTGCCAATTCTGGGGAAGATTGGACAAGAATTGTAGGAGAAGTAGCAAAAAAACGTGTTTCCTAAATCTTTATTGTACAAAAACATCCAATATGGCGGCCGTTATAGGTTATTGAGGCTTTTTTGTTCCTCATGAGAAATAAGGCATATCTAATGAATTTCAGAATTTTGGGACAAATGGGATGCGAATGGCATCACTTTGTAAATGGAAAATTGGGGCTTGGCCGTAGCGCCACCTATGGATAATGGTGCGTCATTTGTGGTGTGGTAGTTACTCCTGGCCTATACTATCAATGTTTCAGGATTTTGAGAACTTTTTCTAAAATGCATTACCATCAAGATCCACAAGGGCCTTCACTTCAAGCCAAGGAATGAGTGGGGGCTTGGTCAGCCCACAATTGCCTGAAATGTTGTGTATGCGTCTCGCCAAGCCCGCGCGTGTGTCAAGGGAAAGGCTGAGTGTGTGAGAATGTGGAGCACGCGCGCGCTGAAGAGCAGGGGAGACATTTCATTGAAAATTTCGTTAGCAATTAGCCAAGCATGCATGTTTCAAATATTCACATAAAATCGACTTTTCATGTTACAGTCAACTTTTCCTCAGATTTGTGTACTAAACATTCTCAAGAGTCTTCATATGAACTTGTGATTGAATCAAAGTATCAGTTTTTGACCGGCGGATGTGTAAAGCATTATTTTAGCGTTAGCGATAAATTCGATTTGCTTTATATCAATCATCTTTTGAGATATGAAGTTGCCTTTGCACATGGTAACATGTTGTAGTGTCGTCCACCGATATACCAAGTTTAGTGTTGATATCTCAAAGATTTGCTGAGATTTGACCCAAGTTCCTGTTTGGTTACTTTTTTGCTGATTTTGATTGGTTGTGCCGGACAAACGGTTTAGAAAATCAAAACGCCATGGGATAACTTTTGTGAGGCTTGGTCTGAAGATCATCTATGGTCATTTTGAAGAAGATATGACAATAATTGTAGGAGGAGTAGGCTTTCAAAGGTTTTTGATACAACCGGAAATAGCGGAAAATCTATACAACCGGAAATTGACGTCATAGGGTGCGTTGAACTCGTCTTCATCCAGGGAATCCAATGGTACCTCATTTTTGTAAATCAGTCATACGGTTCAAAAGTTGCGTGTGTAAACACAAGTCCAACTTTGACCCATTGGTGGCGCTAGAGTGGTCTGATGGGATACATGAAACTTGGTGTAGGTATAGAAGGAACTGTCCTTAATGAGTGTGCCAAATTTAACAAAAAGTTATCCAAGGGTTCTAGGGGCTGCCATTGACTCCCATGGAACTAGAATAATAATAATAATAATAATAATAATAAAACTAACAATAACAATAGGTTTCCTCCTTACGGAGGAATCCTAAATATAACTGCAAGCAGCAATGGCGGATTCCTCCAAACATTGCAAACCACTGAAAAATGTATATTCTTTAAAAATTATCACTGTAAAATTCCATGCAGCAGACTTACCAATGGGATACCAAATCTGAAATGCAATACCATCAAGATCCACAAGGGCTTTTATTTCAAGCCAAGGAGTGAAGGGAGGGGGCTTGGTGAGCCGACCCATTCCAGAAAGCCTTGTATCTTTGTGTATCAGGGCGTGGCCTGTAGCGTCACTTATGGGTGATATTGGGCCATTTGTTGTGTGGTAGTTACTCTTGGCCTATACTATCAATGTTTCAGGATTTTGAGAACTTTTTACCATTGCATACAAAATTGGAAATGCAATACCATCAAGATCCACATGGGCCTTTGCTAAAGACCAAGCAATGAGTGGGGGCTTGGTCAGCCCACAATTGCCTGAAATGTTGTGTATGCGTCTCGTCAAGCTTGCGCGTGTGTCAAGGGAAAGGCTGAGTGTGTGAGAATGTGGAGCGCGCGCGCGCGCTGAGGAGCAGGGGAGACATTTCATTGGAAATGTCCTTAACAATTAGCCAAGCATGCATTTTTTTAATATTCACCAAAAATCAACTTTTCATTTTACAGTCAACTTTTTCTGAGATTTGTGTACTAAACATTCTCAAGAGTCTTCATGAACTTGTGATTGAATCAGAGTATCAGTTTTTGACTGGCGGATGTGTAAAGCATTATTTTAGCGTTAGAAATAAAAAAGATTTCCTTTATTTCAATCATTTTTTAAGATATTAATTTGCCTTCTCACATGGGAACATGATGTAGTGTCTTTCACGTGACACACCAAGTTTGGTGTTGATATTTCAAAGATTTGCTGAGATTTGATCCAACTTCCTGTTTGGTTGCTTTGTTGACGAGTTTGGTTGGCTGTACCGGACAAACGGTTTTTAAATTCAAAAATCTGTTGAAAAAGTCTGTGAGGGTTGCTCTGACGATGATACCTGCCAATTCTGGGGAAGATTGGACAAAAATTGTAGGAGAAGTAGCGAAAAAACGTGTTTCCTAAATCTTTATTGTACAAAAAAATCCAATATGGCGGCCGTTATAGGTTATTGAGGCTTTTTTGTTCCTAATGAGAAATAAGGCATATCTAATGAATTTCAGAATTTTGGGACAAAAGGGATGCGAATGGCATCACTTTGTAAATGGACAATTGGGGCTTGGCCGTAGCGCCACCTATGGATAATGGTGCGTCATTTGTGGTGTGGTAGTTACTCCTGGCCTATACTATCAATGTTTCAGGATTTTGAGAACTTTTTCTAAAATGCATTACCATCAAGATCCACAAGGGCTTTCACTTCAAGCCAAGGAATGAGTGGGGGCTTGGTCAGCCCACAATTGCCTGAAATGTTGTGTATGCGTCTCGCCAAGCTTGCGCGTGTGTCAAGGGAAAGGCTGAGTGTGTGAGAATGTGGAGCACGCGCGCGCTGAAGAGCAGGGGAGACATTTCATTGAAAATTTCGTTAGCAATTAGCCAAGCATGCATGTTTCAAATATTCACATAAAATCGAATTTTCATGTTACCGTCAACCTTTCCTCAGATTTGTGTACTAAACATTCTCAAGAGTCTTCATATGAACTTGTGATTGAATCAAAGTATCAGTTTTTGACCGGCGGATGTGTAAAGCATTATTTTAGCGTTAGCGATAAATTCGATTTGCTTTATATCAATCATTTTTTGAGATATTAAGTTGCCTTTGCACATGGTAACATGTTGTAGTGTCGTCCACCGATATACCAAGTTTAGTGTTGATATCTCAAAGATTTGCTGAGATTTGACCCAAGTTCCTGTTTGGTTACTTTTTTGCTGATTTTGATTGGCTGTGCCGGACAAAAGGTTTAGAAAATCCAAACGCCATGGGATAACTTTTGTGAGGCTTGGTCTGAAGATCATCTCTGGTCATTTTGAAGAAAATATGACAAAAATTGTAGGAGGAGTAGGCTTTCAAAGGTTTTTGATACAACCGGAAATAGCGGAAAATCTATATAACCGGAAATTGACGTCATAGGGTGCGTTGAACTCGTCTTGATCCAGGGAATCCAATGGTACCTCATTTCTGAAAATAAGGCATATGGTTCAAAAGTTGCGTGTGTAAACACAAGTCCAACTTTGACCCATTGGTGGCGCTAGAGTGGTCTGATGGGATACATGAAACTTGGTGTAGATATAGAAGGAACTGTCCTTAATGAGTGTGCCAAATTTAACAAAAAGTTATCCAAGGGTTCTAGGGGCTGCCATTGACTCCCATGGAACTATAATAATAATAATAATAAATATAACTGCAAGCAGCAATGGCGGATTCCTCCAAACATTGCAAACCACTGAAAAATGTATATTCTTTACAAATAGTCACTGTAAAATTCCATGCTGCAGACTTACCAATGGGATACCAAATATGAAATGCAATACCATCAAGATCCACAAGGGCTTTTATTTCAACCCAAGGAGTGAAGGGAGGGGGCTTGGTTGAGCCTACCCATTCCAGAAAGCCTTGTATCTTTGTGTATCAGGGCGTGGCCTGTAGCGTCACTTATGGGTGATATTGGGCCATTTGTGGTGTGGTAGTTACTCTTGGCCTATACTATCAATGTTTCAGGATTTTGAGAACTTTTTACCGTTGCATACAAAATCGGAAATGCAATACTATCAAGATCCACATGGGCCTTTGCTAAAAGACCAAGCAATGAGTGGGGGCTTGGTCAGCCCACAATTGCCTGAAATGTTGTGTATGCGCCTCGCCAAGCACGCGCGTGTGTCAAGGGAAAGGCTGAGTGTGTGAGAATGTGGAGCACGCGCGCGCTGAAGAGCAGGGGAGACATTTCATTGGAAATTTCGTTAGCAATTAGCCAAGCATGCATGTTTCAAATATTCACCACAAATCGACTTTTCATGTTACAGTCAACTTTTCCTCAGATTTGTGTACTAAACATTCTCAAGAGTCTTCATATGAACTTGTGATTGAATCAAAGTATCAGTTTTTGACCGGCGGATGTGTAAAGCATTATTTTAGCGTTAGCGATAAATTCGATTTGCTTTATATCAACCATTTTTGGAGATATGAAATAGCCTTTGCATATGGTAACATGTAGTAGTGTCTTCCCTGTGACATACCAAGTTACGTGTTGATATCTCAAAGATTTGCTGAGATTTGACCCAACTTCCTGTTTGGTTTCTTTTATTGCTGATTTTGATTGGCTGTGCCGGACAAACGGTTTATAAAATCAAAACGCCATGGGATAACTTTTGTGAGGCTTGGTCTGAAGCTCATCTCTGGTCATTTTGAAGAAGATATGACAAGAATTGTAGGAGGAGTAGGCTTTCAAAGGTTTTTGATACAACCGGAAATAGCGGAAAATCTATATAACCGGAAATTGACGTCATAGTGTGCGTTGAACTCGTCTTGATCCAGGGAATCCAATGGTACCTCATTTTTGAAAATCAGTCATACGGTTCAAAAGTTGCGTGTGTAAACACAAGTCCAACTTTGACCCATTGGTGGCGCTAGAGTGGTCTAATGGGATACATGAAACTTGGTGTAGGTATATAAGGAACTGTCCTTAATGAGTGTGCCAAATTTCACAAAAAGTTATCCAAGGGTTCTAGGGGCTGCCATTGACTCCCATGGAACTAGAATAATAATAATAAATATAGCTGCAAGCAGCAATGGCGGATTCCTCCTAAGATTGCGAACCATTGAAAAATGTATATTCTTCACAAATTGTCACTGTATAGAAAAATCCATGCTGTAGACTTACCAATGGGATACCAAATCTGAAATGCAATACCATCAAGATCCACAAGGGCTTTTATTTCAAGCCAAGGAGTGAAGGGAGGGGGCTTGGTGAGCTAGACCCCGAAGCCATTTGTTTTGAGAATAATGGCTGGCTGATGAAGTTATTGGCTGGCTAGCCAGCTCAGCCAAAACCTAAATGGCTGCTGCAGCCGCCAAAATGTTAATAGCTACAAATGCCTGAAGCTGCCACTTCATGTCTACAGATGTTTATGTTATACTGATTTACTAGATCTCAATATTTCCAAGTTTTAAAAGAGTACAAAAATATCGACAAAACCCTAGTCCTGACAAAACGGCATTCTTACTTCCAAAAACGGAAGATCTAACAAACGTCTGAGTATGCAACATAGAAATTAAGAAAGTATGTGAGAACAACACAATTACCTTTTCTAGTTGTTTCCGCCATTTCAGCTCAGCGTGAGAGAAAAACGCATTGCTTCTTTTACTGTCTATGTCTATGATCATCACTATCGGAAAACGCACAATTTTAATTGGTCATCAATTCACTGTGAGTCCTGTGTATCATAGCAACGAGCACAAGACTGTGGCGAATCCGGTGTGCAAAATTGATTTAGTTTATCATTGATTTTTTGTGTGTGTATGTCTCTATGTGATAGATATAATTATTGTTTGACGCAAATAATTTCATCTTGCTAAGCCAAAAAATATCAGATGGTGGCTCAATTTGGCTTACAAAATATTAGCTGGCTTTGGCTGAAACTCAAATGGCACCGCTTGGTGGCACTTGGCGTCGGCTTCAGGGTCTATGGTGAGCCTACCCATTCCAGAAAGCCTTGTATCTTTGTGCATCAGGGTGTGGCCTGTAGCGTCAACTATTGGTGATATTGGGCCATTTGTGGTGTGGTAGTTACTCTTGGCCTATACTATCAATGTTTTAGGGTTTTGAGAACTTTTTACCATTGCATACAAAATCGGAAATGCAATACCATCAAGATCCACATGGGCCTTTGCTAAAGACCAAGCAATGAGTGGGGGCTTGGTCAGCCCACAATTGCCTGAAATGTTGTGTATGCGTCTCGCTAAGCTTGCGCGTGTGTCAAGGGAAAGGCTGAGTGTGTGAGAATGTGGAGCGCGCGCACTGAGGAGCAGGGGAGACATTTAATTAGAAATTTCCTTAACAATTAGCCAAGCATGCATTTTTCAAATATTCACCAAAATTCAACTTTTCACCTTACAGTCAACTTTTTCTGAGATTTGTGTACTAAACATTCTCAAGAGTCTTCATGAACTTGTGATTGTATCAGAGTATCAGTTTTGCACCGGGGAATGTGTAAAGCATTATTTTAGCGTTAGAAATAAATTAGATTTCCTTTATTTCAATCATTTTTGAAGATATTAATTTGCCTTCTCACATGGGAACATGATGTAGTGTCTTTCACGTGACACACCAAGTTTGGTGGTGATATTTCAAAGATTTGCTGAGATTTGATCCAACTTCCTGTTTGGTTGCTTTGTTGACGATTTTGATTGGCTGTACCGGACAAACGGTTTTGAAATTCAAAAATCTGTTGAAGAATTCAGTGAGGGTTGCTCTGACGATGATACCTGCCAAATCTGGGGAAGATTGGACAAAAAGTGTAGGAGAAGTAGCAAAAAAACGTGTTTCCTAAATCTTTATTGTACAAAAAAATCCAATATGGCGGCCGTTATAGGTTATTGAGGCTTTTTTGTTCCTCATGAGACACAAGGTATATCTAATGAATTTCAGAATTTTGGGACAAATGGGATGCGAATGGCATCACTTTGTAAATGGAAAATTGGGGCTTGGCCGTAGCGCCACCTATGGATAATGGTGCGTCATTTGTGGTGTGGTAGTTACTCCTGGCCTATACTATCAATGTTTCAGGATTTTGAGAACTTTTTCTAAAATGCATTACTATCAAGATCCACAAGGGCCTTCACTTCAAGCCAAGGAATGAGTGGGGGCTTGGTCAGTCCACAATTTCCTGAAATGTTGTGTATGCGTCTCGCCAAGCCCGCGCGTGTGTCAAGGGACAGGCTGAGTGTGTGAGAATGTGGAGCACGCGCGCGCTGAAGAGCAGGGGAGACATTTCATTGAAAATTTCGTTAGCAATTTGAAAAGCATGCATGTTTCAAATATTCACCACAAATCGACTTTTCATGTTACAGTCAACTTTTCCTCAGATTTGTGTACTAAACATTCTCAAGAGTCTTCATATGAACTTGTGATTGAATCAAAGTATCAGTTTTTGACCGGCGGATGTGTAAAGCATTATTTTAGCGTTAGCGATAAATTCGATTTGCTTTATATCAATCATTTTTTGAGATATGAAGTTGCCTTTGCACATGGTAACATGTTGTAGTGTCGTCCACCGATATACCAAGTTTAGTGTTGATATCTCAAAGATTTGCTGAGATTTGACCCAAGTTCCTGTTTGGTTACTTTTTTGCTGATTTTGATTGGCTGTGCCGGACAAACGGTTTAGAAAATCAAAACGCCATGGGATAACTTTTGTGAGGCTTGGTCTGAAGATCATCTCTGGTCATTTTGAAGAAGATATGACAAAAATTGTAGGAGGAGTAGGCTTTCAAAGGTTTTTGATACAACCGGAAATAGCGGAAAATCTATATAACCGGAAATTTACGTCATAGGGTGCGTTGAACTCGTCTTGATCCAGGGAATCCAATGGTACCTAATTTTTGAAAATAAGGCATACGGTTCAAAAGTTGCGTGTGTAAACACAAGTCCAACTTTGACCCATTGGTGGCGCTAGAGTGGTCTGATGGGATACATGAAACTTGGTGTAGGTATAGAAGGAACTGTCCTTAATGAGTGTGCCAAATTTCACAAAAGGTTATCCAAGGGTTCTAGGGGCTGCCATTGACTCCCATGGAACTAGAATAATAATAATAATAATAATAATAATAAAACTAACAATAACAATAGGTTTCCTCCTTACGGAGGAATCCTAATAATAAATATAACTGCAAGCAGCAATGGCGGATTCCTCCAAACATTGCAAACCACTGAAAAATGTATATTCTTTACAAATTGTCACTGTAAAATTCCATGCTGCAGACTTACCAATGGGATACCAAATCTGAAATGCAATACCATCAAGATCCACAAGGGCTTTTATTTCAAGCCAAGGAGTGAAGGGAGGGGGCTTGGTGAGCCTACCCATTCCAGAAAGCCTTGTATCTTTGTGTATCAGGGCGTGGCCTGTAGCGTCACTTATGGGTGATATTGGGCCATTTGTGGTGTGGTAGTTACTCTTGGCCTATACTATCAATGTTTCAGGATTTGGAGAACTTTTTACCATTGCATCCAAAATCGGAAATGCAATACCATGAAGATCCACATGGGCCTTTGCTAAAGACCAAGGAATGAGTGGGGGCTTGGTCAGCCCACAATAGGCTCTGTGCACAATCGTACTGACAAACTTCCAAATTCGGCAAATCAGTTTCCGGTTTACTTCCTGTCCTCATCCGAATTAGTGAACGAACAACAAGATGAGTGGTGCAGTTGTACGGAAAAAAGAAAGTAAAAAGAAATATAATGTACGTGATACATTCAAGTTCCAAGGTACTGTGCGTGGGTCTAAGGAACACTGTTGTGTGCCACTTTGCTCGGCTTCAGGCCGTTATAACAACCATTTGAGCTTCCACTGCTTCCCGAAGGACACCTGCCTTCGTGCGCGGTGGCTGCACAAAATAAGGAGGGTGGAATATTCGGTGACCCAACACACCAAGGTTTGCAGTCGACTTTTCGAAGACCATGAAATCGTCACTACTGCTAAGGGTAGACGGGTTTTGGCAGCAGGCTCTGTTCCTTCTTTATTTGAGTGGAACAAATACACCAGTAAGTCACGGGCTGGTGTTTGGGAGCGCCGATCTCGACCACCAAGTCCGGAACCTGACCCGGCAGAGCCAGAGGAGGACAGCGAGCAACCCGCCATGGTCCCGATGGTCGTGGACCACGACTATGGGGCCAGCGGTACCGTATGTGTGGACAGGGAGCAGTATGGAGATATGTTGAGGGAACTCGAGGCGCTGAGAGAGCAGGTCCAAACGTATCATCTTTCCAACTTTGGACTGAAACTGTTTGCTTCGTCTCCTGAAGACATCAGATTTTACACCAGGTAAGCTAGTTATTAGATCAACATCTTCTCTTAACTTGATTATTTCCTCTTTTTTTCTTAAAGGTCTCATGACATGAAATGTTCACTTTAGGAGGTTATTGAACATTAATGAGTTCCAAGGCTGAATTTCGGGAAAGAGACTTCAGATATTAGGGGACCATTAAGGCCTATATAAAAGCATACAAAAACAGCATGTCATGGGATATTTAATGTTATTCTTAAGCTTGTATGACAAGACAACTGATTTCAATTGTAATGCTGTATTTTAGATTCCCCTCACACGAGCATCTGATGGCGTTTTGGAACCTGATCGAACAGCCAAAATAATTAGGGTCACCAGAGCACAACAACTGAAAGCCCTTTAACCAGACCAACTGTAAGTACCCATTCACCCAAAAAACACACAGACACAGATCCCTAAGCATTAAAAGGGTGGTTTTGAACTAACACTCATTAAACACTTCTCCCCACAGAAACTGCTGCCAATAGATGAGCTCTTCCTGACATACCTGTCCACTGGCTGTACCCAGAGGGAGTTGGGTCATAGATTTAACATCCACCGAGCAACCGTCAGCCGAATCATCGTGACCTGGGCCAACTTCCTCTACAGCTTACTGGGCTCAGTCTGTATATGGATGTCTCCAGCAGCTGTGAAGGCCCATCTTCCACGCGACTTTGATGGCAGCTACAGTGACACACAGGTGGTCCTCGACTGTACAGAGCTACGGTGTCAAACACCGTCATCCATGCTCCTTCAGAGCGAAGTTTTCTCGACCTACAAGTCCCACTGCACCTTTAAGGCCATGGTGGGCATGTCCCCTCACGGAGCCCTGAGTTTTGTTTCAGCACTCTTTGAGGGTTCCATGAGTGACAAGGAGGTGTTTCGTCAGTCAGGGATTGCACCACTCTTAACGCCTGACATGGCCATCATGGTTGACAAGGGATTCTTGGTGGATGACCTTGTACCTGGGACTGTTCATCGTCCTGTTCCTCTCCAAGAGGGCCCAAATGCCAGAGGTGGATGTTCTGAAGACGCAGTCCATCGCCCGTTTGAGGGTGCATGTCGAGAGGATGATCAGAAGAGTTAAAGAAAATAAACTCTTTGATACCACCATCCCTCTCTCCATTGCAGGGAGCATAAACCAACTCTTCACTGTCGCTTGTCTCCTCTCAAATTACCAAAATGGACCTCTTGTCAAGAAATGGAGATATGAAGTTTGATATTGTAGCTTAATCTTTTTCTGAGGAATTTGATAACTATTGTTCTGTTAAACATACAGAATTCATGAAATGAAATCATTTTAATTGCCTTTAATATCAAGATAATAAATATTTCTTGGCGTGCTCACAGCACACACACATTTTATTGTGTTTACTTTTTGGGAAGGCAAGGTTAATCATGGAAAACATCTGCCATTGAAAGTTAAAGATGCACAAACATTAACATAAAATAATCTCAATCATAAAACGTACCATTAAAAGTGAAAATTAAAGAACAGATCTTAGAATATTTTATCTCAATCCTGAAGCATTACACATTTCTGCAAGTAGACATAAAAATAAAACCTGTCTACTTTCTCTCTGATTATATCCAAAACATCATTGTCTCTGTAAATTCTTTGGATGAGTACATCTTCCTCAGCTGAGACTACAAAATCACACCAACTCATTCCCGTTATTAGCATCTGCCCCTGTACTTGCCAGTAGTAAGCATGCTTTTCTTTTAGCTCCAATTTGCCTGACTTCATTTTGAGATACGGGCAGTCCACATAGCTTTTAACATTTGGGCACTTCATCTCAATCAGCCCAAACTGACATGGCTCTGAAGGGTCAAAGATTAACCCGTCTGGAGACGCCCCCAGCCAAGGAGCGTCAGGGTGAATTACCAATCCACAGGGGTAGTGGTTGACCCTTTTCATTTGGCAATATTCCCAAATAGCATCTGCCTCTAATTCGAGCCCCCTCTTCATAGCTGCCGTCTGACGTGTCCCTTGCAGTATCCGGTTAGCCAGACCTTCTTCAGAGTTCCCTCCAACCTGGCAGATCTCCCTGAAACGTGACGCCGTCAATCTATGCCTCCTTAGCTGATGCCATTCAGTACATGAACTTTGTGCTCTGGTAGCACATTCAAATTTGTGCACCATGTCCCAGGTGACCTCCAGACTCCTATGGTGTAGCTGTTGTGGTTCAGTACAGACAAACATGCAACTTGATGGCTGTAGGCAGTAATTCTGAAGAGGCATAGATGGACGTGGTGGGGCAGCATGGAAGGACAGATCTCTCTTTGCTGTTGCTGGTTGTTGGTAGGACAATGGACTTCCGGCTTGAACCTTGCCAAGGGCAGAGTCAACCAGGGGAATTTCACAGCTAATGCCCATGCTGCAGATCATCGGCGCCTCCGCTGTAGAAAAATCTTTATACGCCTCTGTCACCTAGGGATGTAATAATATAATGATTAGCAATATCAAACAAAATGATTATACCATACATTTTCATGGCCACAATATGTTGCGCATCATGCACAACGCCAGACACCATTACAAATAAGTTCATAATAAAGAACCCTTGTGTAAACATTTATTTTGTTTCAGTTCAATCAATTCTTTCTTCAAAAGCAGAATACTTGTTTGTATAATTGATGGGTCATAGTACATTTAATCAAAAGGAGAGGAAAAAGAAAATCATGAAATACTAGTATATTGTTTGATATGAAATCCCTACTAACCCGAAGGACAGTAAGATCAGGCAATTCCCCACTGAGGCCTTTGTAGAGTGTGCTCCTGTGTGGAACATAACACTTTCATGAGTGGAAAGTGGCATATCCACACAGGTATTTTAATTCAAACAGGCAACATATTGGAATACATCGACAACATTGAGGGAGTCAGTTGGCTGAGCGGTGAGGGAGTCGGGTTAGTAATCCGAAGGTTGCCAGTTCGATTCCCAGTCATGCCAACTGACGTTGTGTCCTTGGTCAAG